>NC_054869.1:2308152-2908152 GCF_018320785.1 Cheilinus undulatus | reverse complement strand
GGCTCCAGCCCACAGTGGGATAGAAAATGGATGGATGGATAAAGGATTGAGTGCTGTATTCTCTACTTAAAGCATTTTTAGAAAATTTAATTTGCTTTACTTTACATTTAAATTAAAAACAACTATTATTTCTTAATTGAAAACACCTAAAAATGAAATAATTTCTCCAACCTTTTTTCAAAATGGTTGTATGAACTTAAACATTTGAAGTTCAAATGAGTGGAATATTTATATCGGTTGATTAAGGGAAATTTTTATTTTTAGTTTAGGACAATCTAAAATAATTAGGTTTGCTAAACATTTAAACATAGTTTCAATGAACTTAAAAATTTTACATTTTCCTTATTTAAAAAAATGTAACAGATTCAATTCAAAATGTTTCGTGTGATTGATTACTTCATTTTTTGTAAGTTCAACCCATGTTTTATTTTTTCAGTGCACTATAAGCCAGACCTGGAGAATACAAACTTCTGCCTCACTTTCTCTCTCTTTGTTTTTTCTATACATCATCAGACTGAGCCTGTGGTCCCACACAGCTGCCCCCTGACCCTGCAGCCCACAGACCTGCTGCTCCCACTCTGGACCCTATGCCTACAGCGGCCCCTAGAGACACCCTGGAGTACCGGAAGGCCCTGGAGCTGGAGCTGTGGCAGGAGGAGCAGGAGGATCTGTTTGATGATCAGGTAGACGTGTCCTCAGTTGTTTCTCTACCTTCAGAAAAAAAAAGGTATTACAAGCGAGCAAATACACGAATGTAGTCACCTGTTAGCTGTTTCCAACACAGAGAATAAAGGGTCAAATATGTTTGTATTTATGTTTGTTTAAGGCTGAGGAAGAAGGAGCTGAGCCATATGCAGGCTCTGGTGGAGGAGTGGAGGAAGAGAGACCGAGAGAGGGAAGCTCTGGAGAAGAAAAAGGTGGGGAGTCATCGTCAAACTTCCACGTTACAGTAGATCCTACAGCAAAGTTTCCTTTATTCAGAGTCCTGGGATAGAGTTAAATGTAGGGGTGGGGGTCACAACCCGGGTCCATAAGGACCAGGTTCTGTGTTTTGGAAATACCCGAAAATCAATAACATTTTGGCTTATTGATACTGCTATTGAGTCTCACACGCTCGATGTAACACCATTTTAAGATACAACTGGTGTAAAAAAATACATCAGTTCTATCAGGGGAACATAAACTTGAAACACATCAATACTGTGAATCACATTAAACCAGAGTGTGGTACTTTCAACTGTCAGCTTGAGGAAAAAAGATGCTGCCTGCGAGTCGCATGCAAACATATCTGCCTGCGCTGGGAGGAACAGGCTCATATCCCTCACTTAAGCTGCTTCAGAAAAGTTTTCTTCTTCAGCTGCTCAGATGATAATAATAATAATAATAATAATAATAATAATAATAATAATAAATTGTATTTGTAATGCACTTTACATTTGGCAAACAAATCCCGACGTGCTACAATAAAAACATGTCTAAAAACAGAGTAAAAAGCAGATAAAAGCACAAATACTACAGATCACAGAAACTACAAACTACAAATCAGCCATAAGACTGTCTGAATAAAAATGTCTTTAAGTGCTTTTTAAATAAATTAGATAAATGCTGAAGTGTTCCAAAACTTTGAGCGAGTCCTGTTTGTCAAAAGTAGTAATCCAGTGTAGAAATCTGTGGTGGAATTAAAGTTAATTACTGAACTTAACTGGAAGATGGAAAATATGATAAGTTCAGGTAACCTCAGTAAATTAGAAGACTGTATTCTATATGTTATGATATGTTCAAATGTCACATAAAAATGGGAAAATTTAGTTTTGGATGAGAAACCTTAATAAATACAGTGTGAAGATAAAGGATGTGTTTTTATTTGAGGGATATAAAATAGATGTTACAGACTGAATTATAGATTTTACACCATCCACCGCTGTGGATCTCAATACACCTCAAACAGCCAACGGGTCAAATTTACCTGTCATTAAAGAGCCTTGATTTTCATAAATAGCACTGAACGAGGACTGTTAATTAACCACTGACATTAAACAGCTCATTAACCACAGGTAGCAAACCAGATCACTGTTGGAAGATGATCTGTCACATAGAAAATCGTCTTTGGACAGATTGCTTATCCCTTGGCGCTCACGCTTTCGATTGCTGATCACCACTCTCTCTGCTTGCAGCAGAGGGGTTCTACTGCTGAGTGTTGAGTGGTGGGTGAGTTTTCCAGCGAGATGTGTTCCATGAGTAAACTTTTTCAGTGGGTGATGTTTGTATTTTTCTTGAATTTACAGTTAATGAGGATGGTTTTCTTGGCAGTAGTCAGGGCTGTTAGGAGAAGTTTATTGTTAGATTTGTTGAGGTTTATTATTGATGTGTCGCCGAGTAAACAGAGTGAGGGGGGCATAGGGATGTGGCGGCCCATTAGGGTGGAGAGTGATTTAGTGACCTGGTTCCAGAATTGTTGAATTGGTGTGCAGTGCCAGATGGCGTGAGTGTAGGTGTCTGGTTTGTTGTGGGTGCAGTTAGTACAAATTTCTGAAGTGAATCCCATTTTAAACATGTTCTGCCCAGTGAGGTGTGCTCTGTGGAGTATTTTTATACTGTATTAGTTGTTGTTTTTGACATTAAAGAAACATTTTGGATGATTTGGTTCCAGAAGTCGGCATCAGGAGCAATTGATAAATCTGTTTCTCATTTTGTTAATGGTATGGCTATAGTGCAGTCTGATTTAGATATTACTCTATATATTTTGGAAAGGAGTTTTTTGTTGAGCTGATGTTGATTATGTCTGTACTTAGTTGAGAAAGATCTAGATTGGTGGATGTAGTGTTACATATGGTGTGAATGGATGATTTGATTTGCAGGTATTCCAGGTATTGATTGCTCCTGATGCCATACTCCTGGACCAGGTGAGGAAATGAAACCAGTTTATTGTTTTGGAAGATATGTTGTAGATGTGTGATGCCTTTGTCTGACCAGGAATGGAGGTGGAGCGGTTTTTTATTGCAGAGAAAGTCGGGGTTGTTCCAGATGGGGGTGAGTTTACATGGTGACAGAGTGGAGTTTGTGATTTTGTGGAGTTCCCACCAGGCTGTCAGAGCTGATGATATTGTTATTGTTTTAAAACAGGGGTGGCGTTTAATAGATGAGCCGATGAATGGTAAATCTGAGATGGAGATGTTGTTGCAAGCTGTCTGTTCAATGTCTAACCATGGACTGTCTGACTGTTGGGGGTGGATCCATTTGAATATGTACTGTAGTTGGTTTGCCAGGAAGTATTGATGAAAGTTTGGTGCTGAGAGTCCTCCTTGTGCTTTGGGTTTCTGTAGTATGTTAGTTTGATTCTGGGTGTTTTGTTTTTCCAGTAGTATTCATTGATGATGGAGTCTAGAGATTTGAACCATGAAGAACTAGGTTTGGATGGGATCACAGTGAAGAGGTCATTTATTTTGGGTAATATTGCCATTTTTATTGATGCTATTCTGCCGATTAATGAAAGTGGTCAGTTCATCCAGCGGAGGAGAGTGTCAGTTATTGTTTTGAGTAATGGGGTGTGGTTGAGGGTGAACAGCTCTGACAGCCTGGAGGAAATGTGGATACCTAAATATGTGATGTGACCAGTGCATAAAGGAATGGGTGGTGCATGGGCTGCCACATCCCAGCTGTTGCTATGGAGCGGGAGGATTGAAGGTTTGTGCCAGTTTCTATGGTTTTAATTGTTTCCTGTAGTGATGAGTATGGCTTCTGTAAAAAGAGTAGTATGTCATCAGCATATAAACTGATTTTATGATGGTGGTTTGGTGTTTTGATGCCATGGATACTGGTTTTCTGACGGATGGCTGTAGCTAAAGGTTCTATGAAGATGGTGAATAGTGAGGGGGAGAGTGGGCATCCTTGCCTAGTCCCCCTGTGGAGTGTGAATGGTTGTGAGGTTAGTCTGTTTGTGATAACTGTGGCTGAAGGTGCAGTGAAAAGAATTTTAACCCAATTAATAAATGATTCCCCAAAGTCAAACTTTTGCATAGTGGATATGAGGAATGACCAGTTGACTTTATCAAATGCTATTTCTGCGTCTAGTGTGAGGATGATGGATGTTGAGATGAATAGTCCATTAGATTGAAGAGTCTGGGAGTGTTGGTGGATGAATGTCTGCCTTTGATGAAACCGGTCTGATCAGGGTGGATTATGGATGGGATAATTTTCTCTATTCTGTGAGCGAGTGTTTTGGTGATGATTTTTAGGTCTACGTTGAGGAGGGAGATGGGACGGTAGCTAGATGGGAGTGTTGGGTCTTTGTTGGGATTGCGGAGGAGTGAGATTGTGGCTGTATTCATATGTGGAGGTAGTCTTGAATGTTGCTTTATTTCAGTTATTACTCTGAGGAACAGTGGGGATGGAACCGACCAGAAATGTTTATAGAACTCAGCAGGGAAGCCATCAGGTCCTGGTGATTTGTGGTTGGGCATGAGACGGAGTGCTGTGGAAAGTTCTTCATGTGTTATTGGAGCTTCTAGTGCAGAGATATGGTCTTGATTGAGTTGTGGTAAATTGATGGTGCTCAGAAATGAGACGATGTCTTCTTAGTTCGGGTTGTTTTCTGATGAGTATAAATTTGCATAAAATTCCTTGAAAATCTTATTTATTTCTTCAGGTGAGTTTGTTGGCTTCCCTGCTGAGTTCTTGATGGTGGAGATAGTTATCTTTTCTTTATTCTGCTTTATTTGGTTTGCTAAGTATTTGCCAGATTTATTATTGTGGTGGAAGTGTTCTTGTCTGAGTCTGTGT
The DNA here is from genome assembly GCF_018320785.1 of Cheilinus undulatus. Taxonomy (NCBI): domain Eukaryota; kingdom Metazoa; phylum Chordata; class Actinopteri; order Labriformes; family Labridae; genus Cheilinus; species Cheilinus undulatus. The sequence continues at coordinate 2,903,373 of NC_054869.1, read as the reverse complement.
AGGTGAAATTGAGTTTTTTTGTTCAGGATTTCATTCAATTTAAATTTGTATTTTCTAAGTTCACTATGGGGTTCTTCTGTTGGGTTGTTGGTGATTGTGTCCTCTAAATGTTTGATTTTTTTGTTCCAGTTCAGTTTCTTGCTGCTGTTCTTTCTTTTTTTTGTGGACAGAGTATGAAATGATTATGCCTCTTAAAACTGCTTTACCTGTTTGCCATATGATAGACGGAGATGACTTTGGGAATCATTTATTTCTAGGAAGGATGCCCACTCTTTTCTAATGAGACTGTCAAACTCTGGGTCATTGAGAAGGGATGTATTAAAACGCCATCTGGTTGGGTTTGTATGGGGTGCTTTTATTCCATGTGAATGTTTCCGGGGCATGATCACTGATGATGATGATGGGGTGGATTTTTGTTTCTGAAATATTGGATACAATTGAATTGCTGGTTAGGAATAGACCAGTGCGTGAAAATGACTGGTGAACTGGAGAGAAGAATGAATATTGTCTTGTGGAGGGACGTTGAAGCTGCCAACTATGGCCAAGTCCCAGATCACTCATAAACTGTTTGATTGCTTCAGATGATTGCCAGGTTGGTTGGTTTGTGTTACTGCTGCGCTCTATGGATGGATCAATGACCGTGTTAAAATCACCTCCTATGATGATTGGACAGTTGGAGTTGTTGGAGATGGATGAAAAGACGTGGAAAAATGATGGGTCATCAGAGTTTGGGCCGTAAACATTACCTACTGTGATTGGGTTACTGTTGATTGATATATTTATTATGATGAAACGTCCTTCTGTGTCTGTAACGGAGAAATTATGGACAAATGAAACTTCATTGTTGATCAGAATAGAAACCCCTCTCTGTTTGCTATTGTAGCTTGATGAGAAAACATGGGTGAATTGTGATATTTGAATTTATTTTGATCTGAGTCAGTAAGGTGAGTTTCTTGCAATAAACATATGTCTGCTTGTAATTTGGCAAGTGATTAAGTATTTTTATTCTTTTAGCCTGAGAACCAATTCCCCGGATGTTCCATGTTATGAATTTTAGCAATAGAGAATATTGATTGTGTTTAAATGTGAGACTGATATGCGTGTCTGCATTGTATGCATGTATGTATCTGAATGAATAAACTGTGTATGTGGGTTTGCTTGTGTGTGTGCATGCATGGAGAATGTGTGTGTAGATGAGTGGATGTGTGTGAGTGTGTGTAAACATTTTTGTGCATATAACAAAACTGTACCTGCGAGCTATACACATAGAACACAGAAAAAAAGAGAGTGCATATTATGACAATAACACAGAAAAAAGTATGGGTAAACATTCAAGAAAAACAACAAAACAAAGTTTGGAGAGAGTCCAGTGCTGATCAGGGCACCAAGTAGGGGTAGCAGAGACAGAGGTGCATTGATGGGTAAAAGACCTTTATGAATGGGTATGGTGAATATTTGTCATCAGAGTGGAAGGTAGGGGAGGGGAGGGGGGTATTTATGATCTCTGATCATTTTCAATGTCCAGCTTTGATTTCTTTTTGTCTTAATTGAGGGAACAGCAGAAAAACTTGTCTCACACTGGTATGATGTTGCAAAAGGAAAGAGTGTGGCCAAGGCTTTCGAGTCTTGGGGCGCCCACGGCCCACTTTGGGAACCACTGGGGTAGAGAAAGGCAGTGTTACTCAACCCTTCTTAACCAAAGAGCCAAACTGGTAAAAAAAAATTTTTGCAAGAGCCACAAACTAAGTGGTGAAAAGTGGCAATAACAATAAGTTAAAAGTGGCAAAAGTGGTCAAACAGCAGCAAACACTGGGAGAAAAGTGGTGAAAAAGGGCAGAATGTGGCAAAAATGGGTGGGAAGTGACCAAAAAAATAAGTTAAAGATGGCAAAAAATTGTCAAAAAGTTGGAACAAACAGAAGAAAAGTGGTAAAATTGGCAAAAAGTGGAACACACTATTCACTTTTCCTGCATGTTTCATCCCCTTTGTGCCACTCTTATCCATTTTTCCACTTTTCTTCTATTTTTGCCCCGTTTATATTACATTTTTTCTCAACAGTTGCAACTTTTAACCAATTTTTGCAACTTTTCACACATATTTTTGCTACTCTTTAACCCCCTTTTGCAACTTTCCTGCCAATTATTTCCCTTGTGTGCCACTCTTGAACCCCTTTTCACTAATTTGCCAGGCTATTTTGGCTGTATTTTTGCCACTGTTAACCGATTTTTGATAGTTTTTGCCGCTTTTTGCTTCCTTAACCTCATTTTTGCCATTCTTTAGCACATTTAAACCACTTTTCCCACATGTTTTATCCCCTTTTTGCCACTCTTTTATCCATGTTTGCCACTTTTCCTATATTTTTGCCACTTTTTAACCCATTATCATTGCTTTTTTAACTTTTTTTGTAATTTATATCCAATTTACGACACTTTTTGTCCCTTTTTCTCTTTTTAACCAATTTTTGCCAAATTTTAACCTCTTTTCACCACTTTACCTGGTCATTTTTGCAGCACTTCTGCCAACCTTATCCCTGATTTTTAATATCTACTAATTATAACAGTAAATTTCTGTGAAACAGATAGAATTTCAATATTCATTGTTTGTGGGATGGATTTAACAGATGCAGACATTTAAAGCCAAAGGTTACCCTTCAAACCACAACATCTTTTCTAAATTAGACGATTTTTTTCAGGGGCTGGACAGGAAGCTTTGGGGAGGCTGATATGGCCCCTGTCCCGCCAGTTGATGATCAATGTCCTATATTGTCATGACATGGTCATTAGGGACCTTTAAACGAACCGTGATATGTTTCAGCATCAAGCCTTCATCAAGCAGTCAAACAGATCACACATCACACCTAATGTGATTTGGTTCAATGAGATGAGCATTTATGTGATTGTTCAACATGATGTTGCATACATATTTGCATGTAAATTGTTATCTAGGGAATCATTATGGTTATAATGATACTGATTTCAACCTTATGTCTCAATCCTTTTCTCATTTTCTCCTTCTCCTTCTCAATCATACAAATTCGGAAACAGTTCCAGGGGCCACTGAAAGCAATGGCCAGCGTCTTCACGGCATTCTAACATGGCCTGACTTTTGGAGCCAGCACCGTGTCCTGTGAAAATTCATTTTCCACTCTTAAAAATGTCTTCACAGAGCATCGTCAAACTATGCTTCATCAATGCAAGGCCAATCTGATCCAGTTGGCGTTTGAGAAAGACTTGACCTGGAAATTTACACACACACACACACACACACACAGATACTCCATTGATACTCCAAGTCAAATTAACCTACATTACTTGTAGGCAGAAGGGTAACACTGCTTTGTTCTGCTCCTTGTGCTACCTAGCTGCTGTAGCTGCCTCCTCTAGCATGTATGTTTACTCCAGTGTTCAGTTTGACATCAGTGCTTATGTTTCTGATAGAAGTGAAGCTGAATGGTGCTGCTCTCTGCACGCTGCAGCCCCTGTTCTTCTTGAAATAAATGCTTGACTTTTGAGTTGAATTAATTGACACATAGCGCTACACTACTGTTTTTTGTTTGTGTGTGTGTGTGTGTGTGTGTGTGTGGGGGGGGGGGGGTTGCCCCTGACTGCTACTTTATAGTGAGAGAAAAATGATTTCTCAGCATTGTGGCCACTGTAGAAGTCACAATCTAATTTTCACTACCACAAATCTCCACTAGAGAATATTAAGTGTCTAACTTCTCCTGTTCTCTGCTCTATACTGTCTGGAGGAAATGTTTTCATACCTGTGTCTAATACTAATTAAAATATCTCTTCAAATAATAGATGACTTACATTTGGTGGTGAAGCTCACATTTGGAGAACATTAAACAATGGATGTATATATAAGAAAAAAAAATCTCCGTTTAGTTGAATTCTCTTGGACTCCTAAGTAATCAGTTACAGACTTTAATCCTTTTGCCTCTGTTTCTCACTGCCTCAGTGAACTGATTTAAAGTTTCGGAGTTTCTCTCGTCTTTTATAACCGTTAATTATCGATTTATGGCAAATTTATAATTAACCCTGAATATACAGATGTTTAAAAGTTTCATTGACATTTAAAGTATGCGCACCTTTGCGGAGGTTTTTTAATCATTTAGATCGCCCTCAACAAACAAAGAATATAGATGGAGTATTAATTAAACAATATTTAGACACACTGCCCACCCTGGCTCGCACGAGTGACAGAGACACACAGCTGGAGAGCACACACACATAAAAGGTGCTGACACACATGGACAGAGAGGCACTTTAAAGCAGAAAGAGAAAGTTCAGGTCTGAGTTTATCCTGCAAATTCTGAAACATTTTCCCTAAACAGACAGAAGTCGTCAGTCTAACCAACACGTCAGTGTGAGTGTGTGTCCGTATATGTCTGTGAGTGTCGCATTTGTGTGTTTCATATAGCATCAAAGCCCTTGGCGCTGTGTAAAATATGCACGAATGGATGGAGAGACCAGCCTTTTCAGCTATTTTGGAGGGAAATTTGAGCTGTTATGTGCCGAACAGTCTCTCTGTAACAAGTCTAAATCATAAGGGCTAACAGACACGGTCAGAGTGAAGCATAAGCTGTGACACTGATAAATTCAACCCGCCATTGTGGCTAGTTAGAGTCACGCTGCTACCCGCCACGGCCGAAATCCACCTGCATTTGGCTAGTTGGGTGTCAATGTCAAGCCCTGTGACCCCCCCCCCCCAAAAGTAATGCCCCCCCTCTAATTTGTTTTTGCAGTCGGGTCTGACTGCATTGTAGATGTCGACGCCTTTTGTAGTAGTCTTAAGCGGCTGCAGTGGCAGTTCTTCTTTCGTGGAGAAATCAAGAAACACCATCCGGACAAACAGCATCAGCTATGCCATATTGCTGCTGTCCACTGACTCGTCACACTAGATGCTAAACCAGAAGCACATACTCAAGTCCTGGTCAAGCTGCTCCGTCAAGTTTCCGGACATAGCCGACACTCTTCTGGCAATCGTACTTGCCCCCAACTGGACGTCGGAGAGAGCAGAGCTCTGGGGCCCATTCTTCTCATCTTTGAACACTGTGTTAGCGATAACCGTCATTGCTCCTTTCAGTACATCACTATTGGAGAATGGTTTCTTGCTCTTTGCTAAATAATGTGCAGCTTGAAAAGAGGCTTCCATTGCTCCCTGGGACTTTTTCACCGGCCTGGTGAAACATGACTGCTGTTTGTCCAAAGCAGCCTTTAGCTTGTGGGCTTTCTCTGCCCACAGTGAGCTGCCTGGAGGGAAGCTAGCGTTTAATGTTCTGTGGCAAGTGGCAAAGTGTCTCTCGACGTTGTGCCGCTTCGCTGCTGCTACAGACGCTCCACAAATGAGACAAACACTCAGTTCTTTCATGTGAAGTGCGGGTTTCTTACTACCCATCAGTCTGCACAGTTGACTTGCGGAGGCAAATAGTAATGGATTAGGGATTTCTTCACTGAGCGCTGATCCTCTTTATAGGGCACAAGTATCTTGTGTTTCATTCAAATTCTACTACTAGCCTAGCTAGTGACTGCTGTGAACAGGGCAGCTTACAACTAGGGAAAGACCAAGTGACTGCCTAGAAAGACAGCTGACAGGAGGGAACAGACCCCACAGTGGCTGGCATAGGTTAGCTACCCATGTCAGCAGTGGCTGCTGTAAACAGTCTTGCCACAACCAAAGTAAGCTACGTCAAGATTAGAGAAAATACCCCAAGAGTCAGCGAGAGCTGGGGTGGAAGATGACTCACAGGTGGATTACACGGTATCAGACATTGGAATGGACACGGCTATACGTTGGATGAGTGATTCAGTGGAGGACAGGGGCACGGACCTATCCTCTGGGGTCAGAACTAGAGTTAGGAGTAGAATGAATGCACCAGTGGAGGAAAGGAATGGAGTTATAGATGAAACAAAGCTCCAGATTTGTCCTAGTGGTCGGCAGAAAGTAACATCAGTCAAAGGCCTTAGAACGCATCAAGGGCGGATGAAGTGTTTGGTAAAAGGAGTGCAGGGTCGCTGCATCGATCAGAACTTCCTGAGAAGTCAGTCGAGTCAGTCGGCTGATGTCCAGTGGCAGGTAGAAAACCATAGTCCGCAGGATATCAGTAACTCTGGCACTGCAGAGGAGGGGGATAGTCTGGGCAGAAGGGATGTGGATGGCACTGAGGACAGCCTGCCAATCAGAGGGAGAACCTTTGAGCATAAAGCCAAAGTGAAATGGCCTAAAGCAAGTGAGAGGAAGGAGTGGGAGACAGTTAATAGGGACCTTGTAATGTTGTTAAAAGGCATCAAGGGAACAGTGGTGAAAAGCTAGAGAAGATAGGAGATACATGCATATGGGGTAGAGAGATAAGTTAGTAAAGGAGAGGAGACAGTTAAGGGAACAGTGGAGGAAGGCTACAGAAGAAGAGAGAGAGAGGGAATCATTGTTTTACAGGAGGAGCTAAGAAATAGGCTGATAACGCTTAGAAGGGCTCTCCCTAATCTGTCTCATTTTCCCCTCTTTTTACTCTTAGTTATTGGTTGTTGCACTGTAATCATGAGTGGTGTTAAGGAAGGTAGTATCAGCATCGTCACTACCTAGAGCTTGCATGTACGGATCCTGGGTCTATTGAAGGTGGCGTGCTGTTGAGGCTGTTTGGGCCATGTGGTAAGATAGGTAAGATGATGTCTGCGTGTTGGCATGGTGGTGAGAGCCAGCATGGAGGGGGGTGGCTCTGGGATGCTGGAGATCACTGTTCAGCCCTCTGGAGGTGTCGTGGGACTAACTGGACGAAACACTGACGAAGGAGGGTTCCCACTTGACAACCCCTGTGAAGTGCGGGTTTCTTACTATCCATCAGTCTGCACGGTTGACTTGCGGAGGCAGATAGTAATGGATTAGGGACTTCGTCACTGAGCGCTGATCCTCTTTATAGGACACAAGTATCTTGTGTTTCATTCAAATGGATGTAAAGAAAAACTCTTCTTCCCACTCCTTGTAAAAATAGTAATTTTTTTTCTGCTTTGCTGCCATTGTTTTGGTTAAAGTTTGCAGGCGCTGTGCTGGCAAACATGTTTTGACGGGGAGAGAGGAGTGGCGTCACCACATGTCACTGTAAACTTTGATCCTTGGCAGGTCAAAGGTCATTTAAAAATACATTAACAGTTTTAAAATGCTACATGAATGTTATCTATTATTGTTGATGTAGCTTTGATTTATTGACAATATACAGTGCTTGACAAATATATTAGACCACCTGTCATATTTGTCTCAGAGACCGTCCAACATCATGAAGTGCTTTAATGCGGACTCTTTCATTTTCAGTGAGTTCTCCACGTTTTACCATTTTGAACAGGAATGAGGAATTTCAAACTGAATTCACCCAAATTTGAGCAAGCTCACTGGGCTTCTCTGAGAAGTCAGAAATTAATCAAGCATAACATTCAACCACTAAAACTCATTTTTCTGTTCAGGAATGCAAGTAAATAACTATAATTTGACATTTTAATCAAGAAATATTAATGTGCTTTACCATTTTTTCAGTTTTCTTATAAATCAGTAAATTTGAAAATTCATGGATAACAATAATAATTATATTTCAGCATTAAAAATATCATTTGGGTTAAAGAGCTTCTACATATTGGTGTATTAACCATTGCAGAAACATAAAAAATGATTTTCGTAATTATCAGTGCTGTTAATTTAGAGCAGCTGTGGCATAAACCTTACTTTGGCTAGGGTTAGGGTGGTCTAATAAATGTATATATAAATAATAAAATTATTTTATGAGTTTTTTTTTTTTTTTTTTTGTGGTCAAGCTGGTGCTGCTTTTAGTGCTGCGGGTGACTTATTGGCACCCTGTGGGTGACCAGGTGCTCACGGGCACCGTGTTAGCTACTCCTGGTCTACAGCAGTGGTTCCCAACCTGGGGTCCAGAGAGCCCACGGGGGGGGGGGGGGGGCAAATATCCCCACCAAGAGAGGTGTTGGACCCCATCTGCTTTGACGTTGTCAGCATTAGATGTTCATATTTTTTTTTTTTTTTTAAATCATGATCAGAAACATAATGAACAACAGCACAGGACAAAAGCATATAAACATTTTTCAAAGAGAATCCAATTATTTTTTTAACCAAAAAAAAATTTTCTCGGGGTGATAAAGTTGTGCATTTACAACATTTACAAGAAAACAGTCTCAGAATTTCACATTTTGAAAAGTAAGAAGTTTACAAGAAAAAAAGTGAACTTTCTGAGTTAAAAAGCCCAAAATTGTGACACTAAAAACTCAAAAATTTTTAAAATCATAAACTTACAATGACCCAAACTGAAAACACTGTTAAGGTTTTTTGACATTTCAACTCTATTGTCTCAAAATTCAAAGTTTTGGAAAAGTATACCCATGACTTTCAAAGTAAAAAAAAACAAAAAACAAAAAACAAATGTATTCTTGCAAATTTATGACTTTTAATACTTGAGAATTTCCTGTTTTTTTTTCCTTGAAAATTAATAGATAATATTTTATTTTGTAGGGTTGCCCAAACACACCATAGAAATAATGGATAGTTTATACATAGACCTTTTGTCAAAGACAAATGTATGCAGGCCTATTATATTGGGATTTTTTCTGTGAAAAGAAAAAATAAAATTTAGGGGTTTATTTCCAGGTCGGTCTTAGGGCAGTTTAGCTTTTCTTAGATACAATTTGGAGGGGCTATGGAAAAAGGTTAGGAACCACTGATCTACACCACTTATCCTGTTCAGGGCACAGAAAGGCTCTGGCCCACCGGGATTTGACCCAGGGACCTTTTTGCAAGAAAAACTTCTACACACAGTGAGACCCTGCCCCTCATGTGCAGACTGACATGAATATGCTATAGCACTGATCAGCAACTGGTGGCCTGAGGGCCATATCAGGCCCCAAAGCTTCCTGTCTGCCCCCTGAAGATCATGAAATTCAGAAAAGGAGGAATAGAAGATGGTGTGGGTGTTTTACGAGTATCTTTTGGCTTTAAATGTCTGGAGCTGTTAAATCCACCCCAAAAACAGTTAATATTGAAACAGTATTAGAATGACTGAACAGTTGATCTGTTTTTACAGAAAGTCACTTGTCACAAATTGCAAATGTTGCACAAATGTCCAGATAAAGTGGTCAAAAGGGGTTAGAGCAGTGGTTCCCAAACTTTTTTTCTGTCGGGGCCTCCTTTGGCAGGTGAAAATATTTTCAGGCCCTCCTAGCCCTCACCTTACATATCAACATGTAAAAACATGTAAATGTGAGACTAGCTCACCTTCATTCACAATTTTTGCAAATAAATTCCCTTTATCTAGAATTGACCAAAACATAAAACCTAAAAAAAATTAGTTTTAAACAGTTCATTTCCAATGAACATTTCCCTGACAACAAAAACTTAATGAACATCTTCAAGATTTTAACATCCAGTCCTGCAAAAGTTTCCCTGAAGACTGTGGGCTTATTTGGTGCTACAGATCTCTTGAATTTCGGGTGCAGCTGTGAGAGTGCCAATCTCTGATCATTTTTAATGTCCAGCTTTGATGTCTTCTTAATTGAGGGAACAGCAGAAAAATTTGTCTCACAATGGTAGGGTGTTGCAAAAGGAAAGTATGGCCAAGGCTCTCAAGTCTTGGGGCACCCACGGCCCACTTTGGGAACAACTGGGTTAGAGAGAGGCAGTGTTACTCAACCCTGCTAAACCAGAGAGCCAAATTGCTGAAAAAAAACATTTGCAAGAGCCACAATCTAAGCGGTGTAAAGTGGCAATTAAACCAAGTTTAATGTGGCAAAAGGGGTCAAATAGTGGCAAACACTGGGAGAAAAGTGGTGAAAAAGGGCAGAATGTGGCAAAAACGGGTGGGAAGTGACCAAAAAAATAAGTTAAAGATGGCAAAAAAAGTCAAAAATTGGCAAAAAAAAAAACAGAAAACAGTCGTAAAATTGGGAAAAAGTGGCATTTAATTGCAAAAGGAAGCTTAAATGGGCAAGAAGGGTCAAAAATAGGCAAAAAGGGGCAAAAACTGGGGAAAAGAGGCAAAAATGGGTTACAGGTGGCAGAAACATGACAAAAGAAAATGAGTGAAAAGTGACTAAAATGGGCAGAAATCAGAAAAAGGTGGAAAAATGGGAATAAAGTGGCATTTAACTGCAAAAGGCAGCTTAAATGGTAGAGAAGTGGCAAAAATACGCATAAAAGGGCAAAAAGTTGCTAAAAGCAGGATAACATTGTCAAAAATGGGTAAAAAGTAACAAGAAGAAGTGGCAAAAATGGGCCAAAAGCAGCAAACACTGGGAGAAAAATGGCGAGAAATGGCAGAAAGTGTCAAAAAAGGGCAGAAAGTGGCAAACTTTGGAGAAAAGTGGCAAAAATGGGAATAATATTAAAAATTAAGACATAAAGAGCCACAAATCATCACAAAACAGCCACATGTAGCTCCAGAGCCACTCGTTGACTATCACTGGAGAGTGGCAACAATGGGTTGTGGAGTGGCACAATGGGACAAAAATTAGCAAGAAGAGAAGTTAAAATGTGGCAAAAATTGGAAAAAAAAGAAAAAAGAAAAAAGGGGCAAAAGTTTCAAAAATGGGTTAAGGGGGCCTGGAGCTTATCCCAGCTGTCACTGGGCGAGAAGCGGGGTACATCCTGGTCGCCAGTCAATAGCAGGGCTGACATATAGAGACAGACAACCAGGCACATTCACACCTACGACCGATTTTAGAGTCACTAATTAACCTAATGAGCATGTTTTTGGTGGTGGGAGGAAGCTGGAATACCCAGAGAGACTCCATGCGTGCACAACACACAGAAAGGCCCTGGCCAGGAAGTAAACCAGGGACCTTCTTGCTGTCAGGCTACAGCGCTATCCCCTGTGCCACCAAGCAGCCCATCATAATTTGTTAACATGTGAGTATTGCCTAGTGTGCTGCCAGCCCAATGGGGCTAATGACAAAGAAACAGGATGATTTGAGATTTCAAAATTCAACCCAAAGATTTAAATCAGACTCTGAAGACATCAGCTTTTTTTCAACATTTTAATGTGCTAGATACAATATGAAAGCACATGTCTGCCTGTCTAACACATGAAGGTAGCCTCTCTTTGAGCTCAGGAACCACTGTGGAGTTGTACTACAGATGAACGGGAGCTGAGCTTCGCAGGAATCTCCATTCTGACATCCCCAGAGTCCTGTGAAAATACCACTATATTAGGTACACCTTTTCAACCACTCATCAATTCAAATATCTAATCAGCCAATCACATGGCAGTGACCAATGCATGAAGGCATTTAGACCTGGACCGAATGATGTGCTTAAGCTCAATCAGGGCATCAGAATGGGGAAGGAAGTGATGCATTGAACAAGCCATCTTCCATGACCCCCTTAAGAACTGCCAGGGTCTAGATGATGACCCTATTCATAGATAGATAGATAGATAGATAGATAGATAGAACTTAGTAAGTAAGGAAAGTAAGGAAAATTGTGTTTGGTACATTATTTCTCTGTTGTAACAATGCTTCTTGGCAATAATCTTATATGGTTGGAAAGCCTGTTTATTTCCCTTTTAAATGGTGCCACATTTGTAAGGATCATGCATTTTTGGGATGAGCAGAAGAGCTGAGTATGTGGGTTGCGCCCATGAAAATGTGCCAAATCTTCTCTGCCAATGCCAAACAGCTGATTCTGCCGTTGACTCTTGTTTGGTGTTTGGTGGATTGGATGATTGTAGTCTGAATAAACAAGATAAATTGACAATTCAACAATTTATTCATTTAACAAACAGGAGCCTCAGTAGCGTGCAGAAGAACCATGCACAGCCACAACAGCCTGGCGGCTCCTCCTCATGCTGGTCACCAGCCTGGTCACACACTTCTGTGGGATGGCATCCCATTCTTCAACCAGCATTTGTCACCAGTCAGCCAACATGGTTGTGTTGGTCACTCTGGCACCAACAGCACGCCCAAGCTGATCCCACAAGTGTTCAAAGGGGTTAAGGTCAGGACTGCTGGCAGGTCATTCCATCCTCTCCGCTACAAATTTTTAAGGTAGTCTCTGATAAACCCCGTTCTGTTGGGGTGAGCTACATCATCCTGGAGGATATAGTTTGGTCCCAGACTGTGGAGATATGGGATTTCCACTGGTTGCAGAATCTTGTCTCGATATCTCTCTACACAGAGACTGCCTCCAATGATGACAAGCCTCGTTTTTCCAGTGAGGGAGATGCTGCCCCACACCATCACACTGTCTCCATCGTTGAACATAACGTTCCTCCACATGTTCAGGTTCCAGTGCACGTGTTGCCGACACCAGCGCAAACGGGCCTGACGGTGAAGGGCAGTCATGGCAGGCCTCTTGGCAGCTTTGTGAGACTGGAGATTGGCTGTGTGCAGTCTGTTCCAGATTGGCTTGGCAGAGAGCCGTCAGCCATATCGTCCTGCAAACCTTGACTGCAAATCTGTAGAAGACAGCCTACGGTACCTAAGTGCTGACAGGGTAAGGAAACGGTCTTTTGGGGTGTCATCTTCTTGGGATGCCCACTTCGCGGCCTGTCTCTGACATCCCCTTGTTATATGGAACCTGGCCTTCAGTTTGGAGATGGTACTAGGGCTCACTCTAAACAATGCCTCAACTTGGTTTTGAGGAACACCAGCTTGAAGTTGCCCTATCGCACAGGCCCTATCCAGATTAGTCAAATTGGCATTCCAATTCTTGGAGCAGACACCTACTGACCACTGTAGCAGGGCCCATGTTCACAGGTGCTGCCAATCGGGTGCCTGATTGGCAGCATGGGGGGTACCAGAAGCTGACAAGAGTCAATAGCAACAGCAGAATCAGCTGTTTGGCATTGGCAGAGAAGATTTGGCACATTTTTCATGGGCACAACCCACATACTCAGCTCTGCTGCTCATCCCACAAATGCATGTTCCTTACAAATGTGGTACTATTTAAAAGGGAAATAAACAGGCTTTCCAACAGTATAAGATTTACTGCCAAGAAGCATTGTTACAACAGAGAAATAATGTACCAAACACAAATTTCCTTACTTTTTGTGCTAAATTTAGATAGATAGATAGGAATCAAAAATCAGTTCAATGTTCTTGAGATTTACCTTCAGAATTTTTCTGGTAAGACGGTTTGATCTGTCATATTACCATGAACTAGCAAAGAGAGCTGTAAGGAAAAGCAGATCACAAAATGATTACTTTAAAATGATCAAAGCCTTCTTTTTAAAAGAAAATGAGAGAGCTTGAAGGCTCTCAATCAAGACGGCAAAAGTCTGAGTAGAGCCGCACTGATCTCATCTCTGCTGTTTACTTCAATTAAAACTGTTCTCCATGAGGGGAATTTACTCAGCAATAAACCACTGTTTTGGTTTCATGGATGAATTTCACATAATGTTTGAGAAAAGCTGTTTAAAGTGGCCTTCTGGGTTTTTGCTGCGAGCTAGACCACTGGGAGGTAGACCACATTCTACTCATCTATTACCGTTTTCCCGCTAAAATTAGCGTGTAAAAGTGGGTTACAAACCCGCTAACAATCGGCAAGTGACTCCTTTCGCATTGCCAACAGACCCGGGTCTGATCACCAGCAGACAGGCTGCATGGCTGTTTTTTCCCTCAAGCTGATGATTTGAAACAGAAACTTCAGCCTGCCAAACTCCGTTCTCCTCCATCAACTGTCATCCAGCTTAACAGCTGATAGAGGAGACAGCAGTTTTCAGAATGAGATTTAAGGGTGAAAACAAATAAAAAGAATATATACAGTCATTTCCAATGAACAGACATATGATAAAGGGAAATAGAAACAACTTTTTAGAAAAGTCTCCCATTCTCCAGCTGCATTTTTACACAGGAAGCACTGCGCTGCATGTGATAAACCATGAGAAATCCAAGGCTGTAGAAGCCTGACTTGTTCACGAAAAAAAAAATAATAATAATAAAAAAAAAATAGCTTTCAGCAGATACCTTCAGCAGGAACCTCTGCCTATTCTGTCTCCTCCAGCTGCAGCGCACACCAGGCTTTACTGTGCAGCTGACGGGCTGAAGGTTCTGTGTAATAATAAACAAAAAAAGAGGATCGATATGATCATTTCCAAAAGGCAAATAATGCAATAAATAAATAAATGAAAGGTTAATAGATTATATCATTTGAAAAGGATCTCTCCAGCTGCGCATGGACAGGACGCACGGTGCTTTATGAGATAATCCATGAGATTTTAACAGGCTGAATGAGCTAAATCTGTCCTTGGGAAAAAAAAAATTTCAGCAGATATGTTCATTATGACATGGGCATTTTTGTGTTTTTATGCACCGTTAAACTGCGCTGCCATGCTGTGAAACTTCTGCCTTTAAGCTCATGCCTCCTCAGGCTTAAATGCCCAGCAGACAGAATAAAGGTTCTGTGCAACAACAACAAAAAGGATCTATGAGATCACAACATGCAAGTAATATAAACATATTACTTGTAATGCTGGGCATAGATTAATTTTTTTAATCTAGAATAATCTCACTGCAATCCTGTAGGTAATCTAGATTAATCTAGATTAAAATGCTAGATTTGAATTTTGCTGAAGACATTTAAAAAAATGCTTGACCTATCTAAATATTAAGGAAAATGCATCACAGACTGCTTGAGAACACCTCGCTAGCTCACCACTGAACCCTCACTTTAAACACCAAAGTTTGCTCATTTTTCGTGTGGATTTCAACCATGGAAATTTAACCAGTGGTTTTAAGTGGGAAAAAAATAAGTGCTGGTACTCTCTTCTCACACAATCCCAGAACTAATTTGGGTGGTATGAAGCAAAAATCATATACTCATATAAATTATATACTGTACATAAAAAGTAAAAAGGCCTTTAAATGAAATAAATCAGAAATATCAAATACAGTGAGTTTAATAGTTGTTCTTTGTCACCAAATGTAGAGATTAATCAGCCCCTCCCCTCACTGACACCCTGAGTCTCTGCTCTGTCTGTGAGCGCTCTTTGTAACCGTACATCCAGACTATTTGTCTTCGTCAGTAAGTCAGCTGTTCTTTAAGCAAAACTACAGCCCTTGATCCTTTGACCAACAGTCTGCTCAGGACTTTTAAATACATTTCTGATCAGCTACTGTTTAATCAGGTAAGAATTCTTAACAACAAGCTTCTTACAACCACTACATCAAGAGTCCCTATTGGTAACTTCTTTAAAGTTGCAACACAAGCAGTTGGCCCTGGGCCTTTAAACAATATATTAAGCTGGTTTAAAGGATTTTTTAAATTTATATTTTCCAAAGTACTTTCAATTTGATTAAAACTTGTCTGCCTTTTTTTTTCACTGATGAAGGTTTTTTTTTTTTTTTAACATCACATTAAGCTTCTGCCCTACAAATTTCATTCCCACTATTAGCAGTTTGGCATTAGCCATTCAAAATGACATTTAGCTTCTTTCCTAGATTTTTCCTACCCACCATTAGCAGTTCACCGTTTGACATTAAAGATACCATTTAGCTTCTTTCAGGGAGTATTAAAAACCCTGCATTAGCAGTTTGTCTTTAGCCATTCAAGATTACATTCAGCTTATTTCTTAGATTTTTCATATCTACCATTAGCAGTTTGGTATTGGCCATTCAAAATGACATTTAGCTTCTATCTCAGATTTTTCTTACCCACTTTTAGAAGTTTGGCATCAGCCATTCAAGACTACCTTTAGCTTCTTTCTCAGATTTTTCCTACCCACCATTAGCAGTTTAGCATTAAGGCATTCCAGACAGTGTTTAGCTTCTTCCAGGGAATATCAAAAACCCTGTATAACCAGTTTGGCTTTAGCCATTCAACATTACATTGAGCTTCTTTCTCAGATTTTTCATACCCACTTTAAGTAGTTTGGCATCTGCCATTCAAGATTACCTTTAGGCTCTGTAATAGATTTTTCAATTTAGCTTCTTCAAGGGATCATCCTGACCCAGCATTAGCAGTTCGGCACAGCCGTTCAGCAAATCAGCATTCACAGTGCAATTTCTTCAGGAATTGTATTTTCTTTAGCTGTTACTGTACTTCAAGCTCTAGGGACGTCCCAATCAGATTTTTTCACTTCCGATACGATACCAATATTTCAGCCTTGAGTATTGGCCGATACTGATATCGGCCGATACGATATCAGCATGAATCATACATACTTTTATTACGTATTTTGTAGTATGGAATGTTAGAAAAGGCTTGATCAAGTGATATTACTCAGAGAACAAGTCAGCAACAGTAGGTACGACAAAAACTGACCCATTTATTATTAACCAATGGGTTACATAAATTTTGACCTTAAACATAAGCACATTCTACAATTAAATAGAATAAATAAAAAAAAAATAGACAAGCCTGTCCATACTGTGTTTCTTTCTGTGAGCATGAATGTGTGGGGACAGGGTGGGAAAGCCAAAATGCTTATCTTCTTAAAAAAGAATTTCCACATCATGCTCGGATGCATCATGCTGCAGAAAGTGGAGATGGAGGAGTAGGAAGGAATTTAGTTAACTGACTGATTATTATTTGTTTTCTGCTCTTCTTATTAGAGTGAGATGTTTATTTTGAAATTGGAGCTATGGACTCTTAACTTTGAGCAGTTGGACAATACAGTACAGACAGTACTGTGGGTTTTTTAATTTTTTTCCCTGCCCTCAGTTGTTCCCACCATATACAAGCAGTAAAAAATAACTGAGGTGAACTTCATTTGTTATTTTGCACTTTAAAAGTATGATTTGTTTCTATTGGATTTATTGAGGTCATTTTTCAGGCTTGTCTAATTTATGTTTGATGTTTTCTATTCAGTTGTAGGATATGCTTATGTTTAAGGTCAAAATTTATGTAACCCATTGGTTAAAAATAGGCTTGAGGTTCAATCAAGCGTGTAAACCTGACATTACTCACCACTGACAGGGGCTCGTCATCGATCTTCTCTGTTATAGCTAATGCCTTTTTGCCGTTTATCACGCTTTCCAAATGTTTGGACAGTGTCGGTTGTTTGAAGGAGCCAGAGCCTTGTTGTTTCTTCATGGTCTTGTGAAAATCCTCATGCTGTTTTTTGTGATGCTTCTTCAAATGCCCGATGAGGTTGGTCATATTAAACTTCCCCGGTTCTTTGCCACCACGGGGAACTTGTGCATGACAAGTTTTGCACTCAGCTGCATCGTCTTTATCTGACTTTAACGAAAAATACTGCAACACGGTCGACATCACTCCTACTCCTTGCTACTGTGTTAGCGGTTAGCACCGGTTAGCACTCAAGCACGCTGTTGTTGTGATCACGTGGGCTCTACATGCTGGATCCTGCGGCGCTGCTGGATAGAAGTGCTGGAGCAGAGTCTGGAATGGATTGCTTTTATCGGAGTGCTTAAATCTGAGATTTTAGATGTAATCCGATATAATCCGATTGTGCTGATATTGGACCGATATCCGATATCAATATCGGATCGGGACACCTCTATCAAGCTCACCCTTTCACCACCTAGATTGTGGCTCTTGCAATGGTATTTTCAACAATTTGGCTCTTTGGTTGAGCAGGGTTGAGTATCACTGCTGTGAACAATATCTCCACCATCTTTAACACAATCTTACACACCTTCAGCCTTAGGACTCAAGAGGCTACTCCGTCAATAAGGCGGTGTTCAATTTTTTGTTTACTAAATTCTATATTTTGAGCAATGATTTTGCATTCTTCACAAACCAGGTACTGCACTCTTCAGCTTTTATGCTATTTTCAGCTACTTATCCAATTTTTCAGCTATTTTAGGGTATTTCTGTGCTTTTTCGGCCATTGAATGCCATTTTCAGCTATTTTTGGCTAATTTCAGCTATTCTTAGTCTACTTTTAGCTATTTTTAGGCTACTGTCAGCTATTTTTAGGCTATTTTCAGCTTTTTAAGACTACTTTCAGCTATTTTATCCTTTTTTTAGCTATTGAATGCCATTTTCAGTTTCTTTTATGCCATTTTATGTTATTTTATGCTATTTTCATGCCATTTTCAGCTATTTTTGTGCTTTTTTCTTATGGCTATTTTCAGCGGTTTTTCCACAATTTAGATCTCAGCATCCCCAGGCAGTTTCTGCTGAAATTTTGAGCTAGTTTGAACAGCCTACCT
The DNA here is from genome assembly GCF_018320785.1 of Cheilinus undulatus. Taxonomy (NCBI): domain Eukaryota; kingdom Metazoa; phylum Chordata; class Actinopteri; order Labriformes; family Labridae; genus Cheilinus; species Cheilinus undulatus. The sequence goes on along the minus strand of NC_054869.1, from coordinate 2,885,266 downwards.
CTGTAGTGTTTACCCCCCAGTTAACCCTTAGGGTTTTTTTTAATATTAGTCACACTTGAGCTGCTTAGCACAAAATATGTGCTTTTCAAATTTTTAATATTCTAAATTCAAATTGAGCTGTTTTGTGTTTAATTAATCCAGCCTGGGATATGTCGATGATTAGCAGCAGAATTGATTTTTAATGCTCTTTTTTTATGTTTAGCTTGTTTTTTCTCCATATGCCAAATATGGTCAAAATGATGCCACCTGGTGGAGAGCAGTGAAAATGATCAATTCCAATGCAAAAGCCCAGATTGACACCCAGACACATATATAATACAATGCCTATATTATGCTTTAAAGGAAGTGAGATCAAAAACTGCGGTTTGAATGGGTTTCAGTGGGGCATTTTTGGCTCTTAACAGCTTCAGTGTAACTCTTGCATGTAGACAGTGTATTTTAGACTTAGTGTAGGAGCTGAGCTGGAAATAACAAGATCAAATAAAAATACATAATCTTGATAAAATTCATGCCATATACATGAACACAGCCAAAATGATCAAACAATGAAGAATGGAAAGAGTGTAAAATGTGCACAACCCCCCTAAGGGTTACTGACTGCATTGCATGTTCACAAAAGACGTTCATTTGCTTCATTTACTTCCTTACAAGCTCCTGGTACCCTAAATCCACAAAACCTTCCAACTATATTGATGATCAACCTTTTAATGGTCTAAACATATTAGATTAAACTTCAACTCATTAGTTAATTATTATTAGTTCAGTTGTTTCTCTCCCTCAGCATCTTTACTCTGTGTTGCTTGTGTTCTTTATGCACCAGTGAAGATGAGAGCTTGTCGTTCTTAACAAACTGTGACTTTGTGAGTGTTTTTGCACATGAATATTATTGTTGCGGCACAAAGGGCCCCGTGATGAATCCTTTGCTCCCTATGCCAAAAAACATTTGGCGTGTCCATGTCCATGCTGATTACCTTGGCATCTGCCCAGGTCATTTCAGTTGAAATTAAGAGCAGACACTGATCTGGGAACTTTATCCAGCCGTCAGGACACCGCTTAGAGGGCACAACTAACACACAGAAAAGAGGACATCATATAAATTTAATTCGCTTTGTGCCTGTAAGGAAAGTTAACAGTAACCACAGAGGCGGAGCAATTCAAAGGGTCAGGTGTGTTTTTAAGCAGGTGTCGAAGGGTACCATGAATGAGCCCACCCATCGGGGGGAGAAAGGGGAGTGCTGTCTGGGGCCCAGCTTAATCAGGGGGCCCATGGAGGTCTGCAAAATCATGGTTGTTGTAAAGTTAACCATATTTCTTTTTCTGCTGAAAAACAACCACTCTTATCAAAGCAACAAATAATTTATCAATGTATTTATGTCGTAGTATAAAGCCTGCTTCAAAATGTAAAAAACATTTTCCTAAAACAGAATAAAAACAGGTTAATTCTTAGGGATTGTTTTGTTATCAGCCACACTACAGCTGTTTATATTTTGGGGATTTTTGTAAACTTTTAAAGGCCAGTATTTTTACAACACTGCCACTTTTAATAACAAAAGAATAATCTCCATAAAATACATTTCAAGGAGTATTTGATTGTGATTATGATTATTTGGCCCTGAGATGGGTCAGTGATTGGCAGCAACATTGATTTTAATGCATTTATTATTATTATTATTATTATTATTATTATTATTATATTAGTGTATTTATTTTTTGCAGTGTCATATTTAAAGAAAAACTCAATGAGTAAATCTTTTAAAATGACATCAGTCTAAAATATACATATAAAATATTTATTATATTTTGGGAGTATTTTTAACCCTTGAAATGCTAGTATGTTTACAAAAATCCACTGCTTTTTTTTTTTTTTAACCTCCACCGGTAATACTAGAAGAAAATCACAAAAACTCAAATCAAATACATAAACACTTTTTCATATACACACACACCATTATCCAGCACCAAAAGCCACATAGAGTCATCATTTCAGTGGTAAGGCATCCTTGTAGAAAACTGAATTAAAATGGAATTTTATGGCATTCTTGGAAAGGGAAAAGTAGTAGTTCAAAATTAAATGTTAACATAAATGAATGCATTAGTTTATGTAAATGTAACAGATGCGGTTAGGGCATGAATGGAGGGACTGGTTTTCAGCATTTAATGGGGTCTGCAGAAGACACAAAACACATAATTTGCCCTCTGTTCCTCTGTCTGCACCGCAGCTCCTAAACAACAAATTTTTCACAATGAATAAGGTGGAAAATCTCCTGCTCTACATGACGACATGACTTACGGTGGGATGCGGTATTCCGAATTGCGCCTAAAAAGTTACATGAAAACATCATTTTAGTTCTACTTCAATCTAACCTGACATGCCAGATGGATGTGTTTCAATCATCCATCTGGGGAAGCTTCAATAGGAAACGTTTGACAAAAGGCAGAGGCTTTGAAAAAACTTGGAGTGTGATTGGATGAACGTTCTGTCATATCTTTACGGGCCAATCAGAGCAACAAAACACGTGACGTAGCCGCTATCGAGCTGCGTGTGCGCAGCTACTGAGGAATAACGTGAAACATGGCAACTATAGACATGTCAGTGCTCGACTTTTGTTGTTTTTGAAAAGAAAACAACTCACTGCTGTTCTTTGTTCTTCTTTTAATGAAGAAATGTTGTCAAGTTCTGATAAAACTGGTGCTTTAGCAGTATTTATGCTAAGCTCTTCCTCCATAACTGCACCAGCTCTTGCTGCTGCTTGTTTACATCACAATTCTGCTGCACCTGAAAGTACTGCCCCTCGTCGCTGATTGGTCCTGTCACTTTTGGGCCCAAACAGTTCAGATGGGAGCTTTGCAAGATGGATTCACCAGTGAAAAACAAAGAAAACGGGTGTATCCATCTGCTTTGCAAGGTTTACTTCAGTCCAAATCCAAGTCAAAAAATACAGGAGCTTACTTCCAGGACACATCGGAGCAGATCCACTAAGTTTTTTTTGTGCCACGCTAATAGTGTAGACTTTGGGTTAAGGGTAAGGCCTGCAAATAGCTCCTCCTGTTTGATTATGTATTGTAGAATAAATTACCCTATGGAAGGGTGCCAAAAAAAGTGGGACAGTACAGTTTGGCTTTTTGGGACCCGCTCTAACTTTTCATATATGGAAATGCAAAAAATGTATTCTGTACCAAACTGAAGAGCATCACTTGGTGAAAATGACCTACAAGAGTGCAATTTTTTTTTAATGGTATAAATGGGAGAAATGGGCTCTGTGTGTTAAAAATAAAAAAAAAAGAAAGAAATGGGCTGAAAGTGGTAAAAAAAAAAAGGGTGAAAAACAGGAAAATGAGTAAAATGTAGCAAAAGCTACGAATGATGGACAAAAAGCAGCAAAGTAGGCAAAAAGGTTCCAAAAAAGCTGTTGCAGAAATGGTCAAAAAAGGTGCAAAAGTGGTTAAAAAGTGACATAAATGGGTAAAAAAAAGGTTAAAAAAATCTGATAAAAGCAGCAAAAAAGTAAAAATAAATAAATAAATAAATAAAAATTGCCAAGAGTTCAAAGAAGTGTCAAAATGGGCAACAAATAGCAAACAGTGGCTAAAGTAGGCAAAAAGATGTTTAAGAAATGGTTAAAAAAAAAGGACAGAGGTTGGCAAAAAATTATAGAACTGGGTCAAAAGGGTAAAAACAGGATTAAAATGGCAACAAACTTTTTAAAAAGTGGCAAAAAATTGGCAACAAGTGACAACATTTTGAAAAAATGGGCAAAACATAATAAGTGGTGAAGGGGTTAAAAATGAAACAGAAAGTGGGTGTACCTCTCATGAAACATCCGATTGTATTCAAATTTCACATATATGATTAGGGTCAACCTCTCTACAGATTTCAATGTTAATTTCATGGTTTTACTTTAGAGCCCCCTTCTGTGAAACGCCAGAAGCATCTTGGAAGTAAAATGTGTACTCTTTTCTCAATTTGACATGATATATGGTTCTTCCCTGATTGGAAACACCTTTGTTACTCTGCTGCCTACTTTTGAGGGGCAGAACTACCTCATAAACACTCGACGATTTACATGGTCTTTCTGCTGTGCTGCAGCTCACTTTATGGGTTTGTTAACACCCCACTATAACCACACACTGGCAGTGGCGCCACACCCTGACATGCACCAGGGTGAAGGGCCTTTCAATGCTGCTTGCAGCCCTAGTAGTACTTGTTATCATTCAGATTGTTTCGAATAAGGTGGAACAAAGGTATCAGAAGACTAGAAGATGAGGATGTGTGACGAGTGCCTTTGATGGCTTTGATAGGAATCGTTTCGAATGAGATGGAAATGGGGTTTTTGAAGACTGGAAGTTTAGGATGTGTGACATGTGCCTTCATTTGCTTATCTTCGATGCTTTTTCTCGATTTGATGCCCCGAAAAAGACTGCTGTACTGGCATAGTGTATTCTGAAAGACAAGAGGAATTGGGTGAAATATTATGTTTATTACGAGTTAGATGTTGAGAAGTTAAGCACTGCTTGGGCAAGGAGATACTTGTAATATAAGCCACTGATTAATGAAATCTTCCAAGGCAGAGGCCCTGTAAGACAACGTAAGAATTCTGTTCAAAAATGAGAAATGTTTAAATACAGTCATGGACGAAAATGTTGGCACCCCTGGAATTTTTCCAGAAAATACACCATTTCTACCAGAAATTGTTGCAGTTACAAATGTTTTTGGCAGACACATGTTTATTGCCTTTATGTGCATTAGAGCAAAAGAAAAAATTCGAAGAAAAAAGCCAAATTTGACATAATTTTACACAAAACTCAAAAAATGGGCCAGACAAAATTGTTGTCCCCCTTTTAAAACTGTGGGTAAATCATTTTATTTCCAGCATGTGATGCTCATTTAAACTCACCTGTGGCAGTAACAGGTGCTGACGATATAACAATCATCTGAGGACTTAGGAAGCAAAATTGTGGAAAAATATGAACAATCTCAAGGTTACAAGACCATTTCCAGAGATCCTGAAATTCCTTTGTCCACTGTGCGTAATATAATCAAGAAGTTTATAAGCCATGGCACTGTGGCTAATCTCCCTGGACGTGGACAAAAGAGAAAAATGGACAAAAGAATGCAACGCAGGATAGTTAGAATGGTGGATAAACATCCTCAGTCAACTTCCACACAAATTCAGACTGTCCTGCAGACTCAGGGTGCAAAAGTGTCAGCTCGAACCATACGTCATAATCTGAATAAGATGAAGTGCTATGGCAGGAGACCGAGGAGAACCCCACTGCTGACAAAGAGACATAAAAAAGCCAGACTGAAATTTGCAATAATGTACCTGAGTAAGCATCAATCCTTCTGGGAGAACATTTTGTGGACAGATGAGACTAAGGTAGAGCTTTTGGAAAAGCACGTCATTCCACTGTTTACAGAAAACGGAATGAGGCCTACAAAGAAAAGAACACAGTGTCTACAGTCAAATATGGTGGAGGTTCAAAGATGTTTTGGGGTTATTTTGCTGCCTCTGGCACTGGGTGCCTTGACTGTCTGCAAGGAATCATGAAATCTGGAGACTATCAAAAAATTTTGGGCCGCAATGTAGGGCCTAGTGTCAGAAAGCTGGGTCTGGGTCAGAGGTCATGGGTGTTCCAGCAGGACAATGACCCCAAACATACCTCAAAATCACCAAGGAATGGTTGGAGACAAAGCTGGAGAGTTCTGAAGTGGCCAGCAGTTCGAATCTAAATCCCATTGAACACCTATGGAGAGATCTCAAAACTGCTGTTGAAGAAGCACCCTTCAAATCTGAGAGACCTGGAGCAGTTTGCAAAAGAAGAGTGGTCCAAAATTCCAGCTGAGAGGTGTAAGAAGCTTGTTGATGGTTATAGGAAGCAATTGGTTTCAGTTATTATTTCCCAAGGGTGTTCAACCAAATATTAAGTTGAGGGTGCCAACAATTTTGTCCGGACCATTTTTTGAGTTCTGTGTAAAATTATTAAAATTAAAAATTAAAATTATGTCAATGTTGTCTTTTTCCTTCTGATTTTTTGTGTTGTTCCAATGCACATAAAGGCAATAAACACATGTATACCAAAACATTTGTTGATTGCAACAATTTCTTGGAGAAATTCTGTATTTTCTGGAAAAATTCCAGGGGTGCCAACAGTTTCATCGATGACCGTGTATAGGTCGATGACATATTGATTTGAGCGTAGGATCAAGGAAGGTTGCACTGAACTAAGTTGAACAGGTGAGTAACTTATAAAAGGAGCTGGAGGTGGTCTTACTTATGAAACGGTAAACAAGACAAGAATTCTTAATGATAGTGTTGAAATGGCATTGAGCGTGCCGATTAGTAAGCGAGAGCTCAACAAGTGCTGAAGGTTTAGACAGATGTCTACGATAACAGTATGAGGTTAGAGAAGGGGTCGAGGGATGGAGGGATGAGGAAAAGGGGTGAGGGATGAATGGATGAAGGTTTGGAGGATGGGTTCCTGTCTCAACAGCTGAATGGTGCAATTCCTTAAGGGATGAAATGAAGTACAGTGCTTAACAAATTTATTAGACCACCTGTCATATTTGTCTCAGAGACCAGCCAGCATCATGAAGTGCTTTAATGCGGACTCTTTCATTTTCAGCGAGCTCTCCACGTTTTACCATTTTGAACAGGAATGAGGAATTTCAAACTGAATTTACCTTTTTATACCCAAATTTGAGCTGGCTCACTGGGCTTCTCTGAGAAGTCAGAAATTAATCAAGCATAACATTCAACCACTAAAACTCATTGTTCTGTTCAGGAATGCAAGTAAATAACTCTAATTTGACATTTTAATCAAGAAATAATAATGTGCTTTACTATTTTTTTTGAGTTTTTTTTTTGAGTTTTTTTGTAAATCAGTAAATTAGAAAATTCATGGATAACAATAATTATATTTTAGCATTAAAAATATCATTTGGGTTTAAGAGCCTCTACATATTGGTTTATTAACATTGCAGAAAAATGAAAAATGATTTTGGTAATTACCAATGCTGTTAATTTAGGGCAGCTGTGGCATAAACCTTACTTTGGGTGGTGGCCTAATAAATTTGTTAAGCACTGTAGGGGAGGCTAGTGTTTGCATTTTAGCTGAATTACACAAGTGAAATAAGGTACTGGGTGTAAAAATGTGTAATAAGGAACTTTGACAATAAGCTGCAATGAGATAAGTTGGATATGAGTATTAGAATAAATGATAGAGGTTTGATTAACTATTCGAAGCTGGTGCTTCATTAATGCTGCTATGCCTGAAACAGCTGAAAGATTTTGGAAATTGATAATAATTAAAAGAAAAACTATAAATCTAACTTATATTATAGAAAAAATGTAATTGTTTAAAGGCATAGTTAACTTAGTGTATGTAAACTTCTGACTTTGAAGAAAGTAATAAAAATTTTCTAAAAAAAATAATCCTTTTCTCATTATTCTGGCATTTAGCAAATAGAAATAATTTTGGTAATCCTAATTGACCAAAACAGGAAAGGTTTAATCTGATTTAATGTTAGATGGTGAGAAAAAAAAGTTTATGGGCCTTTTTATATAGTGTATGTAAACTTCTGGTTTCAACTGATTTTTTTTTCTTTATGATTACAAATGAGTACCTTTAAAAATAATTTAAAAAAAAAGAAAAGTTGACCCATGATGTACTTGACAGCAGTGATTGGTAAATGTCCTTTGACTTGTTTTTCTTTGTAACCAGCTGTGAGACATTTAATTTTTATTACTGATCAACTATCTACTGTTGTCTGTTAATCTGCATTTTACACACCGTAACAACTTTTTTGGGAATGGAGGTCGCAAAATGTTAACTGATATGTTTTACCAATCAGTCTTAAGATTTTCTTTTGTTAAAACAGAATCTTGGTGTGGAAAGAATTTGACCAGAGGTCAACAATCGGGCTTGACATGCAGGACAACGTAAACAAGTTTTGTGTCTCCAATCTAGCATGTAAAGTGAGTCAGATTGGACTGAGCAGAGCTGTTGAGTCCTGGAATGCCCACAGGATACCAGGTAACAAATTGATAACATTTGTAAATATGGAGCTTAGAAACAACAGACAGAAGTTTGTTCAAAGCTTACAAAAAATATTTTATCCATTTTAGGCAGAGGGATACCAAATCAACTTGCAGCTAGTGGTTATCCGGCAATGATTCCCATAGAGCTGCTCCCCAGTGCTGCTGAGACAGCCCACACGTATGAGCAGGAGTTGGGGTCTTCCCTGACGTGAGTATCTGCTTTTGGTTCTGACCCATTTGAATCAGAGCAGGACCAATGTCATGCTGAGCAGCTGTTTGGAGAGAGGTTTCCAGACATGTCTGTCCTTTTTGGAACAGTGGTTAACTATGACTGTAGTATGTTTCAGGAAGCACTGCTCTACCTGATCAATGTTACTGAAAGATGTGCATATAAAAGGTGGAGATATATCTTAATATGCTGAAGTAAATATCTGCACACTTCATGGATGCTGTTCTCCACATCCACAGCACGACACTTTGGGCAGTAACTGTGGGTGTTGTTCCAATCCTCAATACATGTCTTACACCCGATTAGGCTTCTGCAGCAGGTAGAGAATATTGGCTTATCCACAGGACCTGTATATTATTTAAAAAAAAAAGATTTTTCATGATATAATCTCCCTGTGTTATGTAGAAGGCTGATCTAGCAACCCCCAACAACTGTATTAAGATGCCAAAATATAAGTCAAGACACAAAGCATTTTAAATATGAAAACAAAAGCTGAAGTGTTGTGCGGTTCAGTAAAACAGTGCAAATCTTTTTCAGACTACACAGGCACAGACCATTCTCAAAGAAGCTATATCAGCCTCTGAAAGAGACAGGGTGGTTGTCAGTGTGGAATGTGCAATTCCACTCAATTCTCTGATCATCTTTGACACTTCTTTTAGTCCCTGGACTGCTTCAACAACCTCTTCAATGTCTGCAATTACCTCTTGAATGCCAGTATCTTCTCATTTACTAAAAAAAACATGTTAAAGTTATAATTTAACATTTAATTAGACTTAAATAAATAATTCACATACAGCTACAGCAAGAATCATTGTAGCATTGCTATTGTACAGAGGAAATAACATGAATGGTGTAGGAGAAGAAAGAAAAAAATAAAGAACTAAGAAGAATAAAGAAAAAATAAATCAGTTCGGTTCAGTTACCTCAACCTCCTTCTTTTGTTGACTTGTAGCTGCTCCATCTGCTCCTCTGGCACTGCAAAAAGTTTTCTGGAATTTTGCTTCCAGAATGCCAAACCTGCAATGAAAAAAAGGACATGACAATTTGAATATATTTCAACCAAATCTTTGCTATATTATTGATAACTTAAATCCTATAGGTCATTCAAGAATAACATTAAAACACAGATCTGAAGCACTTAAGATAGCTATGAATGCAAAATGTACTTGAGTGAGAATAATATAGAAGTGTGTGAATCTCACTTAACCTTTAATCCTGTAAAATGTTGAGCGTTTGTGCAGATATACATCTTAAGTGCCTACAGAAAATATTTCACAGCCATCATTTTAAATGTCCCTCTGGTTCTGTCAGAGTCAATTATTTTGTTTCCCTGACTATCTGTCAGAATTACTGACTCTTCCTGTCCAAGGGCCTCTTTCACCTTATTGGCAATTGTTGCCACACAGGCCTCAAACTCTGAGAAGTGGACCGTTACCATCTTGCTGGTCTCCAGCTTTCCAATCAGGACATCAGCACTAGAGACATTCCTGAAAATTGATGGGACATCACGGTACAAAGTTAAGCACTGTTTTCAGACTAGGGAAGACTGTGTTAAAAAAAAATCACAATTCTGTGTGTTTACAACCCAGTAAGGGTTTTATTTATTGAAGTAATTTTTCACATTACTCTGGCAGGGGGTGCACAGTCCTCCCTGACATCTCTATTTTCACCAAAATCATAAGCCATGGTTTGAAAATGGCGCTTGAATGCTGATTATTGAAAAATGAAAATTTTGCATTGAATTTCCACTGAATGAATTACAAAACTGATGATGACAGAGTTGTGGTTGGACTTGTGTCCCTTCTCATTTTAACACAGGCTTTGGGTGCCTCCTAAGCCCCTAAATTCCACTCTTAGATTAGGATGTTGTGGCACTACCTTTACGTAATACTTCTAGGGCTTGTGACTGTATTACAATAACAGTAATATTTAGATGAATTGCCAGACCCTAACATATAATGAAATCAATAACCACTTAATGTAGGGCCAATGTCATCAAGCTCTTTTTATGCAAACTTAAGTTTGCTGATATATTGCAGGTGGGAGAGGGAGAGAGAGAAAATATGCTGGATAGGGAATTCAAATACAGTGGGACTTGCCTCCCTAAATAATGTAAAGCAAGATAGTGCTGACAGTAGTTACAAAGGATATTCTAGAAAGAACAACAAAAGTTTCTTTCTTTCATTACCTCACAAAAGTTTTAGTAGTGCTATTCCTTAGAATTGGACAGGTGGAGCTTGCTGCTGTGCTGGATGGGCGGTGAAAAGAAAAGCGTACAGGTTGGCCTTGGTGAGGTGCCTCTGCTGATTTTTCCTCAGAGATGCTGTCACCATGCACTTCATAATGGCCTCTGGTGATGAGGTCAAAGCAGTTGAAGTCACCATCAGGGGAAATATGGCCACGTTGGTGTCATCTGTCAAATATATAGTTTCCTTTTGGACCTATGACATGTGCATAAGTGAAACATTTTAGAGCTGTTGTTATTCCTATGATTAAATATACACACATACGCACACACACGTACGCATAAATATACACATACATGTGCAAATATCATCACACAATTTCCAAAAAACACTTTAACAGGGTGGGAAAAAAAGTGAAATAAATTCAATATGTCATGAAATAATAAAAAATGTGTGATTCTTTTAAGAAAATATTTTAAACTGTTGTATAAGACTGAAAGCCCAACAGAATCTGTTGAATATTAAAATAAACTAATATTTTACAGTGATTTTTGAGCACTTTGTGGATTGTATGAAGAAATTGTTATTGAATTTTAACTATGAATTGTTATCGAATTCCATTTTTCAGTGTCAAGGAAAGCTGATGTATCATGTACAGCTAAAGAAAAGCTGTATTTCAGCTCCCAATGAGCAAGGCAAGTATGATATTCAACTTTAAGCTAAAATAAAGCAAAACTAAACCGTAGTTACTATCTAAAGATGCGGCTGAAATGGAGTTCTGAAGGACGCTAACTAGGGCTAAGCTGTACACCATTTCTGTTCCAGCTGTGCGTGCTCCTAGTTTTTGATACTACTGCTGTCGTAATTCTCTAAACAAAAAAACATACCTGGAAGATGACTATCTTCTCCATGTTCATGTCCTCCGGCCTCAACGTGATTCTCTTATTGCCACTGAAGATTACAAAAATGTCCACTGCCTCCACAGTTGTGCTAGAGCGATATGTGACCAAAGCCAGATAAAGTTCCTGCAAGTCGGCATTCCAGTGGTTGAGAAAAATGGATACAAAGTCGTTTTCTTCAAAATGATCATTTTCATTTTTTCTCATTTTATGCAAGTCCGACATTTAAACTACTCATTTGATGAAAAAAGTAACACAAATGTGATATTTAAAAGCGTTAATTTTGTGTTTAAAAATGCCCTCTTTTCGTAGTTTCTGCTGGGAGATTGAGGGGAGGGGAAAGCGAAACTGTTGGGTGATAATTGGCCATTGTCCCCAGTTCGCCCATTGAGATGGACAATAACAAACGCCGTATGGCTCAAACTCCAACCCCCCTCGGCACGTAACTACAGCTGTTTCTAGTTATCACCTTTATCAACAAGCCTCAAGATGCACCCTGCAGCGAAGAAAAGTAGAAGAGACGATGAAGAAGCAGCAAGAATTATCAACAGACTTGGGATGACTTCAGGATCACTCAACAGTGAAAGTTTGATGAAGGCAGATTTCCTATGGGAATATTTTTATGAGTGTCACCAGTCTGATTCGGAAGCTTGGTTTGGGTGGACTTTATGTAAATGTGGCTCTATTGTCCACGCCCATTACCTGGCCTGCCTGAAGGTAGGAGAAGTCCTGAAACTTTGAACCTGTTTTTCTCAGAGCAAATAGGAAGTAGAAGTTAACATTCAAATAAGCATATCTTTGTAAAATATGCTCAGATTAAGGTGTATGATATACCATTTGAAAGCTTGGAATCTACGCTTTCATTTACCAGCTTTGGTCACATATGGTTCTCTGGATAAAGTTCACTTCCGCTTCTGGGTCACGAGACTTTCGGCAAATAAAAAATGAAAATCAGAAATAGAGTCGTTATCAGTGTTTTCATTATCTTTTGAGAGGCGAATATTGAGAAAACAATTGGTTTTCTAGTTTTTTCATTGTTGGTTTTATTTTGAAAATCCAGTGAACGAATGGTACACGGATTAAAATCCTATCTCCATGTCCATGTGGCCAGATGTGGACATGGAGGAGCAACTGCCTACAGTCCGATAAACAAAGATCTCGTAGAGGTGGAGCCAGAAAGAGGAGCCAGTTTTAGTTATGTCCCTTTTCCCTCAGTTTTAAGTATCATGATTTTGTGCTATAGAATAAATGACAGCGAATGTATGGCATCGTATTAGATATTGGTTTAGAGACACAATAGATTTTAATTTGCATAAATGATTAAATTGTCTTCATAGCAAGCGTTCACCGGAGGTTAGAAGGTCAGGGTACCAAAGTATAATTTATTTTGAAAGGCCATTTGACCATACGGAAATCAAGAAAACGGCCAGCTTCACTCGTTTTTGGATTCTGGACACAAATCGAAAAACGAATAATGACGAGAATAAAGTCGAAATTTCGAGATTAAAGTCGAAATTTCGTGAATAAAGTTGAAACACAATTTCAAGATTAAAGTCAACATAACGAGAAAGAAGTTGAAATTTCGAGAATAAAGTTGAAACACAATTTTGAGATTAAAGTCGAAATGACGAGAATAAAGTTGAAACACAATTTTGAGATTAAAGTCGAAATGACGAGAATAAAGTCTTGACTTGTTATTGATAACAGCGGATCATAGACACGGTGTGTTTATGTGGCAAAGAGAGAATCTCTTTGTTGTTAAATCCAATAATGAGGTATAATTTCACATGTTCATTGATATGAGGCATAATTGGCATTTTGTAGAGACAGTTATTCTCTGTTATTGTCTTAAATAGCCTACTCATACACTAACAGGAGCACAGCAGTGCTCTCTCTCCTCCTCTTCCTCCCCGTCTTATCACCTGTAGAGATGCACAGGTGACATAGTCAACCTCGGTAATGGGAGAGCAAAGGGAGATTGATCATTCGTTAATCAATCAGTGTTTGTTGTGGTGGAATAGACAACATCAATATCTACTGACATATCCGAAGGGAAGTGTGGAGGCGCTGCATTAAAGTAGGGATGAAAACATACGGAGATTTTTATTTCTAAAGTCCATACACAAATGTAGTGTACATCGTGTACCTGGCGCTTTGCAGGTAACATTTTCTTTATGTGTCATACACAATACTGTTAACTAGAGTTCCCAATACAACACGTGTCAAAGTGTTCCTTTTTTGCCTTTTCTAACATTTTGTCATTAGCAGCAACTTGTCTATGATCAATAAACGAGTGATCAATCTCCCTTTGCTCTCCCATTAATGAGGTTGTCTGCCACCTGTGCGTCAGGTGATCAAACGGAGAAGAAGAGTAAGAGAGAGAGGGCTGCTGTGCTCCTGTTAGTGTATGAGTAGGCTGTTTAAGACAATAACAGAGAATAACTGTCTACAAAATGCCAATTATGCCTCATATCAATGAACATGTGAAATTATACCTCATTATTGGATTTAACAACAAAGAGATTCTCTCTTTGCCACATAAACACACCGCCTCTGATCCGCTGTTATCTATAACAAGTTTCAACTTTTTTTTCTCGACATTTCTACTTTAATCTCGAAACTGTGTTTCAACTTTATTCTCAAATTTTCGACTTTAATCTCGAAATTTTGACTTTATTCTCGTCATTTCGACTTTAATCTTGACTTGCCCAAAATTATTTTCTCCATCAAAAATGGCCCTAATCTGTTTCCGTAATCTATGACATCATGAGGGGAAAATCTGAGAATGGCTTGTTTCAGTACACATTTTCTGAAAGGTGGAAAAAGAGATGGTGGAAGGGAATGTAAAAATGACCAGGCTTTCGAAATATCAAACTGGGTTAAAAAAGAATGGCTACAATTCATTTTTCATAAGTTATTCAGCTTCTTATATGTTTCTAGTCATATACTGGCAGTCTCAGAGGGTTCATATAATGTGTATATTGGGGAGAGGATGGCAGGGGGGCCTCATACCAGTCTGCTTGGGGCCTAACTTTGGCCAGAGGCGGCCCTTCATAGTTGTAGTTCTGACATATAGACTTGCCTCAAGGCACACCACTATGCCTTCTATGCACCATTTGAGAGCCATAGACCATCAGTAATACTGACCGATTTAAAGAAATCAAATGCACTAATATGAAAGTTTTGCTATTATTTGCTCCTGTTTGTAATCTGTGAAGTTGTCCCAAAAGAGACAATGCATTTTCCTTGAAAGAAAGAATAACCACAGAAATTTGTTTGGTTTCAAAGCTTCATGATTCCTTTTAGCAAAGAGATTTTAGAAACACGACAAAGAAAAGACATTTTAAAGATTTACCGTCTAGATTGTCCACGTGGTAGTATTTTGTGCTGACATCAGCAATGTCCTAATGCAGTCATCCCCAAAGGCAAAAAACATCTGCTTCTACTTTAAAAGTGTCAGTCTTTTAAAATCCTTTCAGCTTGAAATAAACATATCACATTTTAATTATATTTTGGGGGGATTTTAACCCTAAAGGCCAGTATGTTTGCACAACTTCACTTTTTTAAAATTGAAAATAATACTAATATAATATTTTTCATAAAACATGTTTCAAGATGTATTTGATTATTATTATTATATCATTAAGCCTCAATGTGGGTCAGTGATTGGGAGCAACATTTTTTGATGCATCGTTTTTTGTTTTGTTTTGTTGTTTTTTTCTAAGGTGTCACATAAAAAAAAAACACACACACACTCATCGTTATAAGGACAAGAAAAGGACAGCTTCCTAAAAACCATTTTAAAAAATGTTATATAGATTTTTTTTTTCACATGGGAATATTTTAAGACTCATTCAGCCTGAAATACACGTCAATAAATAAAACAAACCCTTTAAAGGCAGGTATGTTTACACAACTCCACTGTTTTTAATAGAACAAAATCATAATAAAATACACACACACTTTTTCATACACACACATAGCATTATCCAACATCAATAGCTACACACTCATCCTTTCAGTAGCAAGGCACCCTTGCAGTAAACAGTAGAAAGTGTGAAATTTTGCAGCATGCTTTGAATGGGAAAACGTAGCACCATCTTGTGGTCAAATATATCAATTTATAATTGAAAGCTAACAAAAGAATGCATTAGTTTATGTTTAGATAAATGTGAGATAAAAAAATGTCATTTTCAATGGTTTTCAATGGGACATTTTTTGTCCTAAGGGACAAATGTGTCAGTTTTTATTTAGCTTAGCCATTTTAGGCTCATTTAAGGAACAGACAACATTTCTATTTTTTTTAATTTCTCTTTTAGTTAATACTCTGGCAAATTTCAACAAAGCCAAAATGGCCTGAAAAAACCAACAAACTGAATGGCACAAAATATTTGACTTTGAAATTTGTGGGATTTTATACATGACAGGTTGCGTGTTAATGTTTATTGTGTGGGAAGTTATGATCAGGAAACTGCAGTGTGTCTGTAGAGTTTGTAGCTCCACCATTCACTAAAGCAGTGTTTCCCATCCATTTTTCCTTGGTGTCCCCCCCCCCCCCCCCCCATAAGTACCTAAGAAAAGTACAGCCTCCCCCCCAGACCCAAGCGAGAAGATAAAGTGGCGCACTGTCACTAAAAATCCACATAGATTTTAACTTTTTCATTGACAAAACCTTTAAAAAGGCTTAAGCATGCTTTTCTTATCTAAAGACCTTTATATAGACTACTTAATAATTGCTTTATTATGATTTTAGTGAATATTTGCAAATCAAATTTTGGCAGCCTCAGAGCAGACAAAGCCTCATGCCCCCTGGGGGGTCCTGGACCCCAAGTTGGGAATCGATACACTAAAGCAGGGGTGTCAAACTCAAGGCCCGGGGACCAAATCCGGCCCGTGGTGCAGTTATACCCAGCCCACCAGATCTTATGATATTTTTATTATAACTGGCCCACCAGTATGAGCCTCCAGTGTAAAAATGTAAACTTAACCTTGATGACTTATAATGTCCTTGTTGAGTCATAAAAATTAGGAAAGTAAACAGTAAAAATAATTTAATAAAAAGTCAGGAATGTGGGAAAGAAATTTGTGCTTTATCTGTATTTTCAATTTTGCATCTCACAGTTATGACTAAAAGTTATGGTTTTGACTTTTTATTTCATATTTTAACCTTTACATCTCATAACTTTGACTTTTTATCTCATATTTTTACTTTTTAGAATAATAATTTTAAACTTTCAATCCTATTTTGACCTTTTAAAGTCATGATTTTGACTTTTATCTCATGTTTTAACCTGTCTCAACTCCTAACTGACTTTTTTCTCATTTTTTTTTACCTTAAAAACTCATGATTTTTAATTTTTTAACATATTTGACATTTGAAACTCATGATTTTGATGTTAACCTTCCAGTCCCACATAAAGTCTGTCACCAAATCTGCCTTCTATCATCTCAAGAACATCTCCAGACTCCGACCATCACTCCCTGATTCTGTGGCTGAAACACTCATTCATGCTTTCATAACCTCCCGCCTGGACTACTGTAATGGAGTCCTGTCTGGAGTACCCAGCAAAACCCTGGACAGCCTTCAGTACGTCCAAAACTCTGCAGCTAGAGTTCTCACCCGCACTAGACCCTGGCAACACATCACTCCGACCCTCATCCACCTCCACTGGCTCCCTATCAAGTCCCGTATCAACTACAAAGTCCTCCTCCTCACATACAAATCTCTCCATGCTCTGGCTCCCCAGTACCTTTCTGATCTCCTCCATCCATACACACCATCCCGCAACCTTCGATCTTCAGACACCGGCCTACTTTCCATGCCCAAAACCAAACTCCAAACCTATGGAGACAGAGCCTTCAGTGCTGCAGCTCCCACCCTCTGGAACACTCTTCCTGCAGACATTCGTAGCGCTCCATCTCTGGACATTTTCAAAAAACTTCTCAAGCACCACCTGTTCACCACAGCCTACAGTCTTCACTAAACCACCCCTTACACTCATCCTACCCCTCACATAGTTTGTCCATGTCTATGTGTTCCTGTAAAGCGTCCTTGGGTTTCTTTAAAGAAAGAAGAAATTCAAGATATTATTATTATTATTATTATTATTAACCTCACAGTTTGACTGTTAAAAATAATGATTTTGAATTTCATCTCAATTTTTGACTTTTAAAATTCATGGTGTCAGTATTCTATCTCATATTTTGACTTTTAAGAACATTATTTTGATTTTAAATGTCGTGTTTTTACCTTTTAAATGTATAAGTTTGAATCTCTGATTTTTTTATTTTTTTTACTTATCATGCTCACCTTTTAATCACAAAATCATTTATCATCAGTGCGAAGTTTTTTACCCCCATAATTCATTGCTGGTGAAAATAAGGTTGACATTTTATTGTTAAATATGGACCCTGTTAGGCCCTCAGGTTAGACCAAAGTTCAGAATCCGGCCCCTACTGTGATTGAGTTTGACACCCCTGGTCTAAAGGATTGGTAAACTTTCAGCCTTTGGTAAACGCTTTCCAACTTTTGATTATGGAAATGCAAAATGCCAAACTGAAACTACTCAGTGGAAACAACTTTTTAAAGTACAGTTCCACCTTTTCCCATTCTAGAGTAGCCTTTATTCTCTAAAGACCTTCAGATTTGTAGAAATGGAATCACTTTTTCTGCTGTTTCTTTGTAAGCACCTAACAAATGGTTTGCGAATGGTAAAGCAGTTTTGATGTTTTCATCACTGATGCAGTGTGAGTTTGTTTGTAGGAAATAATGGGGCGATTGCTCCCGTGTGTTTTGACCTTAAGCAGGTATTGATGGTAGCCTTTATTTAACCCGCAGATTTGAACAGTGTTTACCCTTTAAATCGAACTATTTCTTTTAAAAGAATTCCTGTGTTACTAACTACTGTGTCCGACTGTCATGCAGATGTTGGAGTGGAGACTGAACTGTCGGAAGAGTTTGCTATCCCTGAGGAAAGCGAGTTCATCTGATTTCTATAATTATTAATATTTCTTATGTGCAAATTGAATCAGTAATAATATAATGAAGTTTTAGTTTTCCATGAAGACAGACTGACACAGCTCAACATGTTGGTGTTTACAGTCTTTAGATTTTACAATGAATCAGCGTTTCCAGTAAATACACATCAGAACCTCCCCACACTATGGTAGCCCAGAAGCAACTTCACCCAAGCTTGACCTTTTCTCTTTCTCTACCAATCTGTCTATTTCTTTCAGGATTGGAATCCAGGGGAAGAACAAATCCTCCACGTTGTGAGTTTGTAGGTTTTTTTGTCACTTTCTCAAACATAAACAGCTCCTTGACCCACTTTTAGGTCCTGACCTACAAGCTGAGAGCCGCTGTGTTAGAGGGGACTTTACAACATTTAGTCCGCTAGATTAATGGACTTCTCCTTTCAGCTGTTCTTTTGTTAAAGATCCTGTAAAGTGAAAATAAACCTGTATTTAGGTTTGTTGTATGGCAGGTCACTGTGTTATGAACCCCCAGTAAAATCTGCTCTACGACAGTGTGGGTGTGTCTGTTGAATGAACTAAAGCCACACCCTCTCAGGAGAAATCTCTCAAATTTAGAATATACAAAAATCTGAATGGAGGAAACCTCTCATACCATTAGCCTGCCCCTTGACCTTTTGTTGACCTGTATCAATTCTGGCTCTGTACCAGAGAAGAGACAAAGTCCATTTTGTAGTTTATATCTCTGTTCTGATGCTTTAAATGATCCATAGACCACTGTGGCTGATAGATTTGGTAAATTTACTTCACAATGAACAGGAAAACAACATTTAACTGGCTGTTAACTTTCAAGAAAGGCAGTGACATCAGCTAACAACAGACTGGACTGAGATGAACTGCTCTGTGATTTTATATTGTAGTGTTAAAGGGGCGGGGTTATTCCCCACTGTGGGCTCATGACATCACAAGCCCACATATTGGCTCCGCCCACATGAAACCCAGCCAAGAAAGAGGTGAAAAACTTTTTAACAGTCTTTCATTTAAAATTCAGTCACATGTAGATCTCAGTGTTTTCACATGTTTACAGCAACCACGTTCCAACATTTCTAGAGTGTTAAGACAAAACTTTGGATTTTACTTACAGGCTCTTGAACTGTTCTGAAGAAAGTTTGATAAATAAGTGAAACGATCTCCAGACTGTTGATGATTTCTGTTCAGAACGATCAAGAATAAAGACTGAACCAAAGGCTGAGTTCACACCGGAGCTGTTTTGTTCACTTTAAACGAGCCCTGTTTCTTTTCCCTGGATACCCCACCACGTAGGGGTGTGTGCTAAGATGATCTCAGATCGTGAAGAAATAGAATGAATTGGAGATCTGCTAATGCTGTTTTATCGTAGAATCGGCTCTATTACTTCTTGCTCTTTGCTCCCTCTCCCCCTCCCTTCTTCCTCCTGATGCAACGGAGACTCACACTGCAAGTGAAACTAAAGATTCAGTTTTTTCTGTCTTATACGTTGCTGTGCCTTGATTTTCTGAACCATCAGTGTGCAAAAAATATTTATTTGCCCAATCTGCACAAAGTTTATGACGTTTTTTGATGAGCTCTAAAGACAGTGTCCTCCGGTCTGCTAAAGTTCGGACAGAGAAGAGAGATGACACGTACTGCGGTCAGTGGTGTGGCAGAGGCACATAGCCTTCTGTTGTTGTCACGGTTACTGCGCACATTATTTTGCTATTTATTTTTTTCCTGAATTATTTACAAGCCTTTCCACCTGGCAGGTAAATGTAGGCATAACGGAATCACAAGTGAAACTTTTTAACATCTGTGTCTTTTTACGGAGGGAAGCAGTGATTAAAAATGTTTTAATCAGTGAAATCATCGATTTACATGCATTTCTTTAGCCTACGTTGATGTTGCTGCAGCATCTAATCCCACATCTCCTCCTCTTCTCTCCTCTATTGTGAGCACTAGGCAGGTGCCAGTGTGACACGTTTACGTCACAGCCTAACTCACAGCTGTCAATTAACGTATGCACGACCCTTTTTTAGAAAAAAATTAAGATCGCATTAAAACAATATAGTCACTACCTTACCGCATTACTTCATGTCTCAAAAATCAATTTCTGTCACATTTATATTTTCTTTCTCTGGCAGTCTGTTAACAAGGCTAAAGTTAATTTGATATTAAGCTCTATATAAACACGCTTGTTTAAAGCTTCAGCCGTAGGAATTTTATTAAAATCCACATATTTAAAAATGAAAATCTAGGTGTTAAATGTGCCTAATAAACACTAAAGTAGAAATTAGATTTATTAACACAGAGGAGGACACAAATAATAATTCTGAAGTGGTTCCAGAAAAAAGAATAGAATCCAAGAAAATAAATGTTTGAAACTTAAATATATTGTGGGAGAAGACCTCCATATATATATATATATATATATATATATATATATATATATATATATATATATATATATGAACACCCATTAGGGATTGCATTAGTTAGCTTAGATGTTGTTGTTTTAGAGACAAATCCATATCTGCTGGTCTGTGTAGCTTGAAGGTATGACTTGATCCCGTGTTGTTGTTAGCATCTTTGCTAACATTAGCAACATCAGCTATCATGGCTTGATCTCATGTTGTTGTTAGCATCTTTGCTAACATTAGCAACATTAGCTATCATGACTTGATCCTGTGTTGTTGATAGCAACTTTGCTAACATTAGCAACATCAGCTTTCATGGCTTGATCCCATGTTGTTGTTAGCGTCTTTGCTAACATTAGCAACATCAGCTATCATGGCTTGATCTCATGTTGTTGTTAGCATCTTTGCTAACATTAGCAACATTAGCTATCATGACTTGATCCTGTGTTATTGATAGCAACTTTGCTAACATTAGATACATCAGCTATCATGGCTTGATCCCATGTTGTTTTTAGCGTTCTGCTAACATTAGCAACATCGGCTATCATGGCTTGATCCCGAGTTGTTATTAGCATCTTCGCTAACATTAGCAACATCAGCTATCATGGTTTGATCCCCAGTTGTTGTTAGCATCTTTGCTAACATTAGCAACATTAGCTATCATGGCTTGATCCTGTGTTGTTGTGAGCTTCCTTGCTAACATTAGCAACATCAGCTATCATGGCTTGATCCTGTGTTGTTGATAGCAACTTTGCTAACATTAGCAACATCAGCTTTCATGGCTTGATCCTGTGTTGTTGTGAGCTTCCTTGCTAACATTAGATACATCAGCTATCATGGCTTGATCCCATGTTGTTTTTAGCGTTCTGCTAACATTAGCAACATCAGCTATCATGGCTTGATCCTGAGTTGTTATTAGCATCTTCGCTAACATTAGCAACATTAGCTATCATGGCTTGATCCCATGTTGTTGTTAGCATCTTTGCTAACGTTAGCAACATCAACTATCATGGCTTGATCCCGTGTTGTTGATAGCAACTTTGCTAACATTAGCAACATCAGCTATCATGGCTTTATCCCGAGTTGTTGTTAGCATCTTCGCTAACATTAGCAACATCAACTATCATAGCTTGATCCTGAGTTGTTGTTAGTATCGTTGCCATCATTAGGAACATCAGCTATCATGGCTTGATCTCATCTTGTTGTTAGCGTCTTTGCTAACATTAGCAACATCAGCTATCATGGCTGATCCTGTGTCGTTGTAAGTGTCTTTGCTAACATTAGCAACATTTGCTATCATGGCTTGATCCCATGTTGTTGTTAGCATCTTCGCTAACATTAGCAACATCATCTATCATGGCTTGATCCCAAGTTGTTGTAAGCATCGTTGCTAACATTAGCAACATTAGCTATCATGGCTTGATCTCATGTTGTTGTAAGCGTCTTTGCTAACATTCGCCACATCAGCTCTTATGGCTTGATCCTGTGTTGTTGTAAGTGTCTTTGCTAACATTGGCCACATTAGCTATCATGGCTTGATCTCATGTTGTTATTTGCATCTTTGCTAACATTAGCAACATTAGCTATCATGGCTTCATCATGTGTTGTTGATAGCAACTTTGCTAGCATTAGCAACATCATGTATCATGGCTTGATCCCATGTTGTTGTTAGCGTCTTTGCTAACATTAGTTACATCAGCTATCATGGCTTGATCTCATGTTGTTGTTAGCATCTTTGCTAACATTAGCAACATCAACTATCATGGCTTGATCCTGAGTTGTTGTTAGTATCGTTGCCAACATTAGCAACATCATCTATAATGGCTTGATCTCATCTTGTTGTTAGCGTCTTTGCTAACATAAGCAACATCAGCTATCATGGCTTGATCCTGTGTCGTTGTAAGTGTCTTTGCTAACATTAGCAACATTTGCTATCATGGCTTCATTCTGTGTTGTTGTTAGCATCTTTGCTAACATTAGCAACTTCAGCTATCATGGCTTGATCCCGAGTTGTTGTAAGCATCGTTGCTAACATTAGCAACATTAGCTATCATGGCTTGATCTCATGTTGTTGTAAGCGTCTTTGCTAACATTAGCAACATCAGCTATCATGGCTTGATCTCATGTTGTTGTTAGCATCTTTGCTAACATTAGCAACATTAGCTATCATGACTTGATCCTGTGTTATTGATAGCAACTTTGCTAACATTAGATACATCAGCTATCATGGCTTGATCCCATGTTGTTTTTAGCGTTCTGCTAACATTAGCAACATCGGCTATCATGGCTTGATCCCGAGTTGTTATTAGCATCTTCGCTAACATTAGCAACATCAGCTATCATGGTTTGATCCCCAGTTGTTGTTAGCATCTTTGCTAACATTAGCAACATTAGCTATCATGGCTTGATCCTGTGTTGTTGTGAGCTTCCTTGCTAACATTAGCAACATCAGCTATCATGGCTTGATCCTGTGTTGTTGATAGCAACTTTGCTAACATTAGCAACATCAGCTTTCATGGCTTGATCCTGTGTTGTTGTGAGCTTCCTTGCTAACATTAGATACATCAGCTATCATGGCTTGATCCCATGTTGTTGTTAGCATCTTTGCTAACGTTAGCAACATCAACTATCATGGCTTGATCCCGTGTTGTTGATAGCAACTTTGCTAACATTAGCAACATCAGCTATCATGGCTTTATCCCGAGTTGTTGTTAGCATCTTCGCTAACATTAGCAACATCAACTATCATAGCTTGATCCTGAGTTGTTGTTAGTATCGTTGCCATCATTAGGAACATCAGCTATCATGGCTTGATCTCATCTTGTTGTTAGCGTCTTTGCTAACATTAGCAACATCAGCTATCATGGCTGATCCTGTGTCGTTGTAAGTGTCTTTGCTAACATTAGCAACATTTGCTATCATGGCTTGATCCCATGTTGTTGTTAGCATCTTCGCTAACATTAGCAACATCATCTATCATGGCTTGATCCCAAGTTGTTGTAAGCATCGTTGCTAACATTAGCAACATTAGCTATCATGGCTTGATCTCATGTTGTTGTAAGCGTCTTTGCTAACATTCGCCACATCAGCTCTTATGGCTTGATCCTGTGTTGTTGTAAGTGTCTTTGCTAACATTGGCCACATTAGCTATCATGGCTTGATCTCATGTTGTTATTTGCATCTTTGCTAACATTAGCAACATTAGCTATCATGGCTTCATCATGTGTTGTTGATAGCAACTTTGCTAGCATTAGCAACATCATGTATCATGGCTTGATCCCATGTTGTTGTTAGCGTCTTTGCTAACATTAGTTACATCAGCTATCATGGCTTGATCTCATGTTGTTGTTAGCATCTTTGCTAACATTAGCAACATCAACTATCATGGCTTGATCCTGAGTTGTTGTTAGTATCGTTGCCAACATTAGCAACATCATCTATAATGGCTTGATCTCATCTTGTTGTTAGCGTCTTTGCTAACATAAGCAACATCAGCTATCATGGCTTGATCCTGTGTCGTTGTAAGTGTCTTTGCTAACATTAGCAACATTTGCTATCATGGCTTCATTCTGTGTTGTTGTTAGCATCTTTGCTAACATTAGCAACTTCAGCTATCATGGCTTGATCCCGAGTTGTTGTAAGCATCGTTGCTAACATTAGCAACATTAGCTATCATGGCTTGATCTCATGTTGTTGTAAGCGTCTTTGCTAACATTAGCCACATCAGCTCTTATGGCTTGATCCCGTGTTGTTGTAAGTGTCTTTGCTAACATTGGCCACATTAGCTATCATGGCTTGATCTCATGTTGTTATTTGCATCTTTGCTAACATTAGCAACATTAGCTATCATGGCTTCATTCTGTGTTGCTGTTAGCATCTTTGGTTACATTAGCAACATTAGCTATCATGGCTTCATCATGTGTTGTTGATAGCAACTTTGCTAGCATTAGCAACATTAGCTATCATGGCTTGATCCAATGTTGTTGTTAGTATCGTTGCCATCATTAGGAACATCAGCTATCATGGCTTGATCTCATCTTGTTGTTAGCGTCTTTGCTAACATTAGCAACATCAGCTATCATGGCTTGATCCTGTGTCGTTGTTAGCGCCTTTGCTAACATTAGCCTTATCAGCTATCATGGCTTGATCTCATGTTGTTGTTAGCATCTTTGCTAACATTAGCAACATCAGCTATCATGGCTTGATCTCATGTTGTTGTAAGCGTCTTTGCTAACATTAGCCACATCAGCTCTTATGGCTTGATCCCGTGTTGTTGTAAGTGTCTTTGCTAACATTGGCCACATTAGCTATCATGGCTTGATCCCGAGTTGTTGTAAGCATCGTTGCTAACATTAGCAACATTAGCTATCATGGCTTGATCTCATGTTGTTGTAAGCGTCTTTGCTAACATTAGCCACATCAGCTCTTATGGCTTGATCCCGTGTTGTTGTAAGTGTCTTTGCTAACATTGGCCACATTAGCTATCATGGCTTGATCTCATGTTGTTATTTGCATCTTTGCTAACATTAGCAACATTAGCTATCATGGCTTCATTCTGTGTTGCTGTTAGCATCTTTGGTTACATTAGCAACATTAGCTATCATGGCTTCATCATGTGTTGTTGATAGCAACTTTGCTAGCATTAGCAACATTAGCTATCATGGCTTGATCCCATGTTGTTGTTAGTATCGTTGCCATCATTAGGAACATCAGCTATCATGGCTTGATCTCATCTTGTTGTTAGCGTCTTTGCTAACATTAGCAACATCAGCTATCATGGCTTGATCCTGTGTCGTTGTTAGCGCCTTTGCTAACATTAGCCTTATCAGCTATCATGGCTTGATCTCATGTTGTTGTTAGCATCTTTGCTAACATTAGCAACATCAGCTATCATGGCTTGATCTCATGTTGTTGTAAGCGTCTTTGCTAACATTAGCCACATCAGCTCTTATGGCTTGATCCCGTGTTGTTGTAAGTGTCTTTGCTAACATTGGCCACATTAGCTATCATGGCTTGATCCCGAGTTGTTGTAAGCATCGTTGCTAACATTAGCAACATTAGCTATCATGGCTTGATCTCATGTTGTTGTAAGCGTCTTTGCTAACATTAGCCACATCAGCTCTTATGGCTTGATCTCATGTTGTTGTAAGCGTCTTTGCTAACATTAGCCACATCAGCTCTTATGGCTTGATCTCATGTTGTTTTAAGTATCTTTGCTAACATTAGCAACATTAGCTATCATGGCTTCATTCTGTGTTGCTGTTAGCATCTTTGGTTACATTAGCAACATTAGCCATCATGGCTTGATCCCGTGTTGTTATTAGCATCTTTGCTAACATTAGCAACATTAGTTATCATGGCTTCATCCTATGTTGTTGTTAGCGTCTTTGCTAACATTAGCAACATCAGCTATCATGGCTTCATCATCTGATGTTGTTAGCATCTTTGCTAACATTAGCAACATCAGCTATCATGGCTTTATCCCAAGTTGTTGTTAGCATCTTTGCTAACATTAGCAACATCAGCTATCATGGCTTGATCTCATGTTGTTGTTAGCGTCTTTGCTAACATTAGCAACATCAGCTATCATGGCTTTATCCCGAGTTGTTGTTAGCATCTTTGCTAACATTAGCAACATCAGCTATCATGGCTTGATCTCATGTTGTTGTTAGCGTCTTTGCTAACATTAGCAACATCAGCTATTATAGCTTCATCATGTGTTTTTGTTAGCGTCTTTGCTAACATTAGCAAAGATGCGTTTTGCCTGGAGGTGGTACTCAGACTCGTTGTGCCTCGGTGTAAAGACAGTTCATCACTGCAGTATGTACACCCAACTTTTGTTTCATCCAGACTTCGCACACCCCTACCATTACGTGAGGAGTGGTCTAAAAATTCATTGGAATTCTGGTGTGGACCAAACAAGTGAACTCTGGTCCCCTTAAAAACTGGGGTCCTGGTTCTCTTTTAAATGAACCCTGGTGCGGTTTGTTTGAGGTGTGAAAGCAAGACAGACAACTTGTGCACTACAGTCAGGAGGTAATATGAAGCGTAGTGATTTACGGGTAATTTTGTCATTTAATACATCCAAATGTCAGTACCTGCTTGGTGTCTGTGTAACCATGGAAACGTTGTAGTCTCTCGCTCTCATTTTGGCTCGCTGCCTTCTTCAGTACTGATTCATTCGTCTCACATAAAGTACATGCTGGCACATAAAGTACTAAATATTTGTTCTAAAATACATTAGCAATATAATTATACCTATACTAGGAGCACTAATGTTTGTTTTAGCTCTGTTTGAGTTTACTGACTTCAGGTCTGTTTATTTTACAGGATCATGTGGACGTATGGATGGATATAAGTGTGAGCAGAGCTCCCATGCGTTCATCTACAGTTGAACTCTCTAAATCATAATTCTTCTGTTAGAAAACACACACCAGTCTTTTTCTAATGCATCTCTGCTGATTGAACTGTTCTGCACATTAAAAACATTTAAAAAGGCTGATATTCTGTAAGTCTCAGTTTTATTTATGCTTCAAGCATGCATATTTAGTTTTCTGATAACACATTCCTCTAGTGCAGTGTTTCCAACCTTGTTTCCTTTGAGCCCCCCCTACTTGAGCCTCAGGACTGACACAAAAAATTAGTGATACTTTGTGCTGAAAATTAACATCAATTTTGATTTTTTTTTTTTTTTGTGTTTGTGTGTGCAAATCCATTCAAATATCACTGAATACACTTAGTTTACCCCAAAATCATGAATTATTTATAAGTGTTATACCGTGATTTCTGTTAATTTGTACAAATCTAATTTTAACAAGCTCAGGGCAGACAGTCTTGCACCCCCCTGCTGCTTTCTGAAAGGTGAAGAAACGGGGAAGGGGATGGATTTTTCTCTTTCTTGGGGGTATTGTGGACAGGCTAGGGGCAGATATTTTTGCTAGAAAAAGCCTGAAAAAGTGTATTTTGCATAATATGTGACCTTTAAAGAAGTATATGTAGTAATAACTGTTACAACCCGGTCAAGGGGAACCTAGACATGACATGATTTTGCCCCAACTTCTCCTACTGAACACTGTAATGTTTAGTTGCTCAGCTCATAGCAAAAACTTTACAACAAAAGATCACCCCATAACACAAATCCTCTACAAAATGCTGGCTAGCAAAAAAGTTTATAGAGCTCTATATGAGACAGATGGCAAAGGCGGATTCAGTGTGTAATACTCAAAAGGATCCAGGAGAGGGCCCATGAGCAGCAGCAGCAGTCCCTAGCTATCTTCATGGCAACAGCATTCATCCCGGTCTGGCACGTGCCCATGAACTAGCAGGAATATTTTATGAGCAGGCTACAGAAGGCAAGCAGGTAGCTACAGAGTCTGGGAGAGCAGCACACCCGCTCTCTCCTCTACTGCTGCTGTGGCATCTGAGCTCACAGCTCCTCCTAGTGGCATTACATCAAATTACAATGGCTGTCTTAAAGGGGCCATTATTGCCTGAAGCCTAGAAGACATTTTAAATGTAACTTGACACAATAATTAGAGAAAACAAAAATAAAATAAATATATAAACAAGTTTGAAATTACAGCTGGGTTACACAGGTTTAGGGGTAATGTCTTTTCCTCATAGGACCAGGTGCGTTTGGATGTCTTTTTTCCTTAATAAATAAATGAAATCATCATTTAAAAACAGAATTTTGTATAGGTCATCTTTGTTGAATATTATTTATTCATTTATTGATGATCTGAAACATTTAAGTGTGACGAATATGCCAAAAAAAAAAAATCAGAAAGGGGAAAATAATTTTCACAGCGCTGTCGGTGTTGAGAATGTTAACAGGGAAGTAGGTGAGAGAGACAGAGAAGGAGAGAGAGCAATGAAAGTAAAACAAACCAATTCTAGATAGTTTTAGCCCATCTTTATGTACATATGCAGCTGTAATCAAGGATTATGCTGAGGAAAATCAATACAGATCAAATGCCAGCTTGACCATATCAGGATCAAAGCATGCAGATATTTGCTGACTTCCTGTGCACACCCATACACGGACTTACAGACGCCACACCTGCGCTCCTTTGTTGATTTAATGTTTCTCAAACAGAGCTTAAAAGAGGTCATATTTAAACCAGTGTGTGAGGGAAGTACATGTGCTAGGCTTCCATTGCACTTTCACTCTCTCACACACACTCACACCTACACACACACATGCACACACACCCCCTCACACCTACACACACACCCCCTCACACCTACACACAGTGCATCAACAGCACCCCAGGTACTTCTACTGTACTGTTAAGATCGAGACACAGTATGACTCTGTCAACTCAGCTTGTTGTGAAACCTCTCTTTTACCATAACTTTTGACAATAGGGATGGTTATGAGTGCTCAAGTACTTAAGTGCTGAATGTGACTGTCATTTCTTGAAAAACCTTCTGTGGACAAGGCACACCAGCGAAAACCATCACCTTAATGGAATCCAGGCACATGTTCAAGCAGGGCCGCATTAAAACAACTTTGAGCCCAGGGCTTACACCTTATGGTGTACCTTATCTCACTTTTTCACCACTTTTTCTGCTAATTTTTAAAAAAAAATCAAATTAACTCATTTCTGCCACTTTTTTACCCTTTCTCTACTTTATCTGGCCAGTGTTGCAACTTTCTTGCTGCTTTAAACCAACATTTTTCAATTTTAGCCTATTTTTGCTACTTTTACTGCTTTTCACCATTTTCCATCCATTGTTACACATATCCCATTTTTTCAGCTGAAATCCTATTTTGCCTCTTTAACCTCTTTCACCACTTACTTTTGCAAATGTTTACACTTTCTTCCACTTCTAGCCTATTCTTGACATTATTTTAAACAGATTTTTGCCCATTTGGAATCCTTTTATACTATTATATCCATCCATCTTTGCAGCTTGTAACCCGTTTTCTCACCTTATTGCCTATTTCTGTTTCTTTAATATACTTTTGTACATTTTCTTCCATTTTTGCTTCTTTAAATATACGTTTACCCTTTTTTCACCACTTTTCAACAATTTAGCATTCTTGTAACTGATTTCTGCCACTTTCTTTTTTTTTTTTGCCTCTTTAATTCATTTTGCCTTTTTTTCCCGCACTTTAAACCTACAGTACTTAACAAATTGATTAGGTCACCTGTCATGTTTGTCTCAGAGACCGTCCAACATCATGAAGTGCTTTAATGCAGACTCTTTCATTTTCAGTGAGCTCTCCACATTTTACCATCTTGAACAGGAATGAGGGATTTCAAACTGAATTCACCCAAATTTGAGCCGGCTCACTGGGCTTCTCTGAGAAGTCAGAAATGAATCAAGCATAACATTCAACCACTAAAACTCATTTTTCTGTTCAGTAATGCAAGTAAATAACTCTAATTTGACATATTAATCAAGAAATAATAATGTGCTTTACTATTTTTTCTGTTTTTATTGTAAATCAGTAAATTTGAAAATTCATGGATAACAATAATAATTATATTTTAGCATTAAAAATATCATTTGGGTTAAAGAGCTTCTACATATTGGTGTATTAACCATTGCAGAAACATAAAAAATGATTTTGGTAATTACCAATGCTGTTAATTTAGGGCAGCTGTGGCATAAACCTTACTTTGGTTAGGGTTAGGGTGGTCTAATAAATTTGTTAAGCTCTGTATATTTGCCCTTTTTTGACCACTTTTCCCAATTTTCACATTCTTGTATCTTTGCACGCAATTGTCTCTTTGATTCATTTTTGTAAATTTTCATCTATTTTTGCTACTTTTAACCTAAATTTTCCCCTTTTTAATCACTTTTCACCAATTTTGCAATCTTGTTGCTGATTTCTGACACTTTTAAGTGTACCTCACATTTCTACCCATTGTTGTTTCTCATTTTAATACTCTAATCCAACCTTGTCTCTTCTAACCTCTTTTCACTACTTTTTTTTTTTTTTTTTGCCAATTTTTGACATTTCTTTCCACTTTTAGCCCAATCTTGACAGTCTTTTACTGATTTTTCCAGTTTGTAACACTTTTTACCACCTTATCTGGCCTTTCATGCAACTTGTAAGCCATTGATCACCTTTTTCCACTTTTTTGCCTCTTAAATAATTTTGCCAATTTTCATTTCTTTTCTTTGCTGCTTTAAACCTACATTTGCCCCTTTTTAACTGCTTTTCACAATTTTCACATTCTTGTACCTTATTATCTCACATTTTGCCCACTTTTGTTTCTTTGATTCATTTTTGTCAATTTTCATCTATTTTTGCTACTTTTACACTAAATTTTCCCTTTTTAACCACTTTTCACCATGTTTGCATTCTTGTTACCCATTTTTTTGGAAACGTTCTTCTCTTTTGCCACTTTAAACTGCACTTCACTATTTTTTACCAATTTCTGCATTTTTGTACCTAATTTTTCAACTTTAATCCCATCCTGCCTCTTTCACCACTTTTTGCCATTTTTTTCTTCCTCTGTTGTTGAAGGATGTTTCCCAGTCAAAAATGACTGCAGCAGATCCAGCCCTAGGTTTGAAATGATTTGTAAGAGAGGGTATCAGAGGGTAGCACCCCTAATGCACTGTTCAGAATCATACAAACACCATTCTGACAGGTTTAAACTTTAGTTGTGGCCCTTTAGGGATGTTAAGGCCCTGTGTGCCCACTGTGTGTGATCCAGGCCTGTGACCCTGAATGAGGGGACTGTGGAGTCTTATGGGACTGTGGTGTCTTATGGGACTGTGGAGTCTTATGGGACTGTGGAGTCTTATGGGACTGTGGTGTCTTATGGGACTGTGGAGTCTTATGGGACTGTGGAGTCTTATGGGACTGTGGTGTCTTATGGGACTGTGGAGTCTTATGGTACTGTGGTGTCTTATGGGACTGTGGAGTCTTATGGTACTGTGGTGTCTTATGGGACTTTGGAGTCTTATGGGACTGTGGAGTCGTATGGGACCGCAGTGTCTTATGGGGCCACGGTGTCTTATGGGACCACAGTGTCTTATGGGACCATCATGTCTTATGGGACCGTGGTGTCTTATGGGACCACGGTGTCTTATGGGACTATCATGTCTTATGGGACCGCGGTGTCTTATGGGACCATCATGTCTTATGGGACCATCATGTCTTATGGAGCCGCGGTGTCTTATGGGACCGCCGTGTCTTATGGGACCGTGGTGTCTTATGGGACTGTCGTGCTTTGAGCGTCATTAAAGAAAGCCTCTCTGTGCCACTAAAAAGCTTCTCTTTACTCAGCAAACATTTATTTCTCTGATCAGCCCTCACGCAACTCAGTTTGACGATGTCTTTGTTTCATAAGTCAGAGTAAATATTTGTTTTTTGATTAATGACAGCTAATTGTGTTTAATTTGGCTTTCAGAAGTGCCATGAGTAAAGTTTTATAGCTACCCAGGATGCTCTTGGTTCAACAATATCAGAAGACTTAATTACAGTGTAATTATAGGATGAATCATTTTACAATCTTGCCTCAAGCTGCAGTGGAACTTTAATCTTCATTTGTATGTGCTCTGATGTATTGGTGTACGTGGCCTGTCTGTGATGTTTAGGATCTGAAGCATATTTAAGGGCCTGTCTTTGTGAACTTCATCAGCTGAACAGCTGAGATCATTCTGCTGCAGGTTTGATTCATCATCGTCGCTCTTACTGACATTTGGAGTCGTCTGCCTGCTGCTAAAGCTTTATTCACATTTAGACTTTTTTTTTAAAGGTTACTGTTCTTACCCTAACACCGGGAGCATCTCCACCATGAAGCTGCTGACCGTTTTTCTCCTCGTTTGTGTCGTGATGGCTCTGACAGGTAAGTATTTACTGGTTGATGGGCAGTAATTTAAGCAGCCTCTTTTATTTGTTTCAAACAGAAATCCTTCACAGACCATGAAACACACAGTTACCATTGTTAATAACCAAGATGTTGATTTGCATGGGATTTGTATCACCTGCAGGCCTCTATTCTGATTTATGGTTGGTCATTTTCACTATATTTTAAACTTTGCAATTACAGACATGGTGGATTTGCATGGAATTAAAAACACAAATTAATTATAAATTACTTGAGGTTCCCAGGTGATAATAATCCAGAGTGAATTAAACTGCTTATACACTAAATGTCTATCAGAATTATATAGATGATCAGGATTGATCCATTTAATAAAATGAATTATTTCTTAAAATTAAAATCTTATGCTGATGCTAACTTCTGTCTCTGTCTGTCCATGAAGCTGTCACCAGGGCTCAGGTTTCTTCTGAAGAGGACGAATCAGAATGTAAGTTTGTGTTTCACTGTCTCTATTAATAAAGTGAATTCTTTAATGTGAAAAATAAGACATTTATACTGATAATGTGGCCGCTATTATGTCCCGTATAAATAAGATAGATCATCAGTCAATCATTAGTAACACTGATCCATTTTGAAAATAGAATCATTCTTTAAATAACATTCTTGTATTATAATGCTTTTATCTGTTGTTTCTAGCAAATGAACTTCCTCCTGAAATACTGAGTGGTGAGTTGAAGAAATTTTAATTGTTCCTTTTCTCAAAGAGTTTTATAACACCTCAAAGAAACATGTAATACTGACAGTAAATAAGTGATTACTTATTAAATTCATCTGACTACACTCTTCCCTTTGACAGTACGTTTATTCTAAAAGAGCCCTCAGATTTACTAAAATGACTTTGTTTGACATCTTTGTGCATCTTTTATCCAATTTTTGCCACTTTTTAACCACTTTCACCATTGTCCCTCCATTTTTGCCTCTTTTCTGTCTTACTTGACCCTCTTTAAGCCAATTTTGCCACTTTTAACCATTTCCCAACATTCTTTTGCCCCTTTTAACCCATTTCTGCTTTTCTAACCACTTTCCTTCTAACCACTAACCATTTTCTCACCCATTTTGTCCTCTTTTGCCTTATTTGACCGATTGTTTCCTCTTTTTTTGACATTTTAGCATCATTTGCATTTCTTAACCTGTTTTTACATCATTTAACCAATTTTAGTTGTATTTTCCCATTCCCCACCCACTTTTCACCTTTATTGATACATTTTTTAATATTTTATCCTATTTTTGCCATATTTAACTGTTTTTCACCATTTACACTCCTATTTGTTGTCTAGTTTAAGCTGCACTTGATCCCTTTTGTCTATTTAAACCCATTTCTGCCACTTTTGAACCAATTTCCACAAGTTTCTCATCCATTTTTTGCCCCATTTTGTTTTTTGTTTTTTTTGTTGTTGTTGTTGTTGTTGTTTTTTTAACCCAGTATCTCTTATTTAACTAATTTTTGCCTTTTGAACAACTTCCCACCATTTTCCCACCCATTTCTGCCCTCTTTTGCCTTATTTGACCTATTGTTTCCTCTTGTAACCCAATTTTGACAATTCTTTCACCATTTTCCCATACATCTTAGCCTCTTTTAGCCTTACTTGACTCATTTTTGCTTCATTTAACCAATTTTTGCCACTTTTTAACTATTTCCCCACTATATTTTGTCTCTTTTAACATATTTCTGCCTTTTAAACCACTTTCCAACATTTTCCCACCTATTTTTGCAATCTTTTGCCTTATTT
Source organism: Cheilinus undulatus (assembly GCF_018320785.1). NCBI lineage: Eukaryota > Metazoa > Chordata > Actinopteri > Labriformes > Labridae > Cheilinus > Cheilinus undulatus. Next base: position 2,850,930 of record NC_054869.1, on the reverse strand, counting down.
GACCCATTGTTTCCTCTTTTAGACATTTCTGCACCTTTTTTGTCTCTGTTTTTGCTTATTAACCAATTTTAGCCATATTTCCCATTTCCCACCCACTTTTCACCTTTATTGATCCATCTTTGAATCATTTATCCTATTTTGCCAATTTTTTTACCAATTTGTCACCTCTTTTATGATTTACTTTATCCATTTTTGTCTTTTTTAACCAATTTCTGCCACTTTGAACCACTTTCCACTAGTTTCTAATCCATTTTTTGCCCCATTTTGCCTTTTTTGACCAATTGTTGCCTCTTGTAACCCATTTTAATCCACATCACGGCTTAGCTATAAAGTCTGACATTATATTCAAAATATTTTGGTCAATTTGCCCATGCACATTGTTAATGGAGTAAAAAAAAAGAATTTTGGATTGAAAAAGGGCTTTGAATTTTGATTAGGCTGTATTGTACTACAGCAAAATAAACCTCATGTTCCTTTTTTATGACTTCCATGGGACCCCAGTTTGGCTGGGCCCCTGAAAGCTCTCCCCTTTATCCCCCCTTATGGGCAGTCTTGGGTTGAACTAGTAGCTGTTGTCTATAGCCTCATATTAGGGCATTAATCTTAATTCTGAAGTTAAAATATTTCCGTCTTACTGCTGTGTCTTCCTGTCCACACAGAGGTCCAAGAGGGAGGAAAGGGACTGTCTAATCTGGACCCACGTGGGTTGCTTTGACTTACATGATTTACAATGGTGTCAGTTTGTAAAACGAACTTCAAAACAAAAGAAAAAATAATAGAACAGATGTCAGCACAACTGTTGCCAAGATTCATCATCTCCAGGCTGGTTAATCTGTACAGACCAGGTGCAGCATTATGGGTGGACCTTACAGCCCCGGGTCCACCCACTTGTTCATTTCTCCTACTCTAAGGTCATTTTCATACCTGATAGTCTGGGGGGACTCGGATCACTTTGGGGCTTCATTGCAACATTGTGGTCTGGTTTGCCTTGCACTTAGTCAGATGAACCAAACCTTCCAGGTAACGTTGAGATGTTCTACATTTGTGGTGCTGATTTTCCAAAAGAAAGAGGAAAAGGAAAGGAGACGTCTTTTTTCCACATAAACCATGAAACAACTCCAAATTTATGCTGCCTTGGGACATGAGTCAGTGCCAGAGAAAAAGGCAAGCCAACATGTGAGTGAGAGACTATGATGTGTTGCTATGGCTACACAGTCACCAAGTGAGGTACTGGCATGTCTTTAAGTGTATTAAATCACAAATATAAATCTGTAATTCATTATGCTTTATGCCACTTCCTGTCTTTGGTTCACAAGTTGGTCCTCTTTGCTTCCACACCTCAAACGAAGCACACCAGGGTTCTTTGGAAGAGAACCGAGACCCCTGTTTTTAAGCGGACCAGAGTCTGCTTGTTTGGTCTGCACCAGAGTTTGAATGAGCTTTCACACCACTCCAAACTATCTGGGAAAACAGACCAGAGTTTGTTTAAAGCAGACCAAACAGCTCTGGTGTGAATGTGCCCTAAATGATCAGGAAAAATCTCAACCAGTTGTGGCCATATTTAACCCATTTTAATTTGATTTGATGTAAAATAATATTAAATGATATCTAAAATCTGTTTGTATGCTATTTAACAGCTAAATCTCAGTTGTGTCTTAGAAAAGTTATTATAATTATGCAGATCGGAGTGCAGATCCACTGAGATTTTTTTAACCACGCTAATAATGCAGACTTTAGTGCAAGATCTGCACCCGCTAATAGCTTCTCCTTTGCAACTAAAGCAAGGTGTCAAACTCAAGGCCCAGGGGCCAAATCCAGCCCATGGAACGAGTCTATCCGGCCCGCGAGGTCATATCGTATTTGTATCATTACTGGCCCACCAGTATGAGGTCTGCAGATTTCCTCCAGTATAAAAATGTTAACTTCAACTTGATTATTTAAAAAATCCTTGTTAAACCATAAAAATCTGAAAAAGTAAAGAGTAAGACAGATTTCATAAAAAGTCAAGAGTGTGGTGGTGGTGGTGGTGGTGGTGGTGGGGGGGGGGGGGGGCAATTTGGGTTTTATTTCATATTTTTTAATTTTTCATCTTAGGATTACAACTCAAACTTATGATTTAGACTTTCCATTTCATACTTTGACCTTTTCAACTCATAATTTAGATTTTATGTCACATTTTTATCTTTTAGATTCACAATTTTAAATTTTAAGTCATATTTTGACCTTTTCAACTCCTTACTTTAGCTTTGTAATCCCATATTTTGATATTGAAACACATGATTTTAACTTTTTTCTCATATTTTGACATTTTAAATAAAAACATTTACTTTTTATATCTATTTTGACATTTTACTCTCCAAGTGAATAATTTAAATCATATTTTTAGCTTTTTAAGTCATTTTGAAGTCTTGCTCATATTGTGACATTTTCAACTCCTAATTTTGGCTTTTTAATCCCATATTTTGACCTATCAGACTCACAATTTAAAATTTTAAGACATAAGTGACTTTTAAACTCATGATTTCAAATTTGATCTCACATTTTGATCTTTCAAACTTATGATTTCAACTTTCTCCTCATATATTTGCTCTTTAAAAACATTATTTTTCTATTCTTAATATCGTGTTCTGATCTTTTGAACTAATAAGTTGAACTTTTTATCTCAGATTTGAGCCTTTAAACTTATTATTTTTACTTTTTTGAATTTCCAAATGATTTATCATCAGTGGTGTTTGTTTTTTTTTTTTTTCATATTTTATCAGTGGGGAAAATGAGGTTGACAGTTTTAACTTGGGATGACCCTGTTCAGCCCTTTAGGTTAGACCTAAATCTAGAGTTCGGCCCCTGCTGTGATTGAGTTTGACACCCCTGCACTAAAGAATTTGCTCTGATGACAAGCAAGTGCTAAAATGCCAGGAAATGTTTCCAGCCCAGCATACTTGGCACAGGCCAAGTGGCACATCAGTGGATGTGCACTAAGATGAGTAATACCACGAAGAAAGAGTGAGACAGAAATAAAGAAAAAGACGATTTTCAGACTCGTGACACAGCTGCTGCTACAGACCTTCAGATTTTATGACCATTTATCGTCAGGTCTTTTTTCTGTACATGAAAAGACCTCCTCATGTTAAGGTGGGCACATGAAAACAAAATATCATGTTCTATTGGATTGACTGATAGAAATAAATAAACCATGAACCAATGATCAGCTAAGGAATACTACAACACACATGGAGAATCCCAGTGAGAGTCTGTGAACATCTGTCCTGACTCTGTAACCTCTGTTGGGTCATGTGATCACTGCTTTAGACACGCGATAGATCCATGAGAGAATTATGTTTCCAAGTATTCATATTCTTCCCTCTCTTCTTTTTTTCTGGATTTGCTCCAAATATAGTTCTGCCTCCTCCTTTAAAAGGTGAGTGACTTTTTTTAACATTTATTGTTAAAATTATCATTTTCTTGAATCAGTGATATTTCTGCTGTTTCCTGTTCCCACTCACCGCTGTCTGTCTCTCCTGGTTCAGGTTCAGATTCAGGTTCAGGTTCAGGTTCAGACGATAAAAGTGCTGGAAAATGAGCATGAGGAGATTTTGGACCCGGTCATCATCAGTGTGAGTTTACATGGCTTTGATGATTCCAGGGGGTGAAAGTAGTTTTACATTTTTGCCTGCACTACAGATAAGGCACACTTGGACAGTTGCATTACTTGAGTACCACTGAAATGACTTACAGAGCCAGAGGCGCAACAAGGATTTGTGGGCCCCGTGAAAAGTTGTCACAGTTGGACCCAGGACAGCCAAAACTGACCCTGCACTGCTGCTAGAACCAGACCTCTATAACGCAAATACACATTTTTACCAAAATGCATCTCTGTAACTTTGTTTTGCACTGGAATCTTAAGGAAATTTCCTCTGGAGGTTGGTTAAACTCAGTTAAATGAAATCCACTCATTTACATTCAGTATGAACAGGAAGGAGAAACAGCAGCTGTCTTTGGGCTATTTATTAAAATAAACACAACATTTTACTCTTCCTAACTGATCTTTAAAAGTCACTCAGCACTCTTCAGCTTTCTCTGCTCACCATTAACATGGAGGATATTCATTACAGCCAATAAATCTGCTGTCCACACGACACAAACCCGATTCCAAAAAAGTTGGGGCACTGTGTGAAACATAAATAAAACAGAATGTAATGATCTGAAATCTCATAGACACATATTTTATTCACAATAGAACATAAACAACATATCAGATGTTAAAACTGAGAAATTTTACCATTTTATGACAAATATGAGCTCATTTTCAACACATCTCAAAAAAGTTGGGACAGGGCAACAAATGCCTGGAAGAGTCAGTGGTACTAATGAAAAACAGCTGGGGCATTTTGCAGCTAATTGGGTTAATTGCTAACAGATCAGTAACATGACTGGGTAGAAAAGGAGCACTTTAGAGAGGCAGAGTCTCTCAGAAGTAAAGATGGGCAGATGCTCATCAGTCTGTGGAAACTGCATCCAAAAAATGTGGAACATTTTCAGGAAAATGATCTTCAATGAAAAATTGTGAAGACTTTGAATCTCCCTCCATCTGCAGCCTATAATTTCATCAAAAAATCCAGAGAATCTGGAGAAATCTCTGTGAGCGAGAGACAAGGCTGAAGGGGCCCTCAGGGGCCACTGCATTACAAACAGGCATGATTCTGTACTGAAATCACTGCATGGGCTCAGGAACATTCCAGAAGTCATTGTCTGTCAACACGGTTGGCCGTGCCATCTACAAATGACAGTTAAAGCTGGATCATGAAAGAAGAAGCCATATGTGAACCGATCCAGAAACAGAGAGAAGAAAGAAAAGAGGAAGTGAAGTCACTAGTGGTTTCAAAATCAGGTGAAGACAAAGAGAAGCAGAAGATGAAACTGTTGATCAGATAATAGAGCTGTGTTACAGAAAAGATGGCAGTGGTGCCAAGAGTCAATGTGACTCAGAAATAAAACTTGATCTTTTTATAGCAGTATAATGGTCACAAATCTAAAACTCCTTGTTTTAATATTTACTTCTTTCAGTAGAGCAAACTTCCATCCAGGAGTAAAAGAGAAGAGCAGAGGGACAAAGGGAGAGAATGAAAGAAGATTAGAGGAGGAGATAGGAGAGAGAGCAGAGTGAGTCAGAAAGGAAATGACCTGATAGCAGAGATGATAAGTCCTATTTCAAAGTCTGTGTGGCATGTTTGGATAAAAGTGCCAAAAAAGAAGTTTCAGAAGAGAGCTGAAGTGACAAAAGTTTGTAAAGACTGGCAAAAGAAGCAGCAAAAAGGGTGAAAAGTAGCAAAATGAGTTTAAAGTGACAAAAAAGTGGTAGAAAGTGGGAGGAAAGTGGCACAAAAAAGGCTTAAAAGTGGCAAGAAAGACACGAAAGTTGGCAAAAATCAGCAACAATGGGATAGAGGTACCAAAAAGAGAAAACATTTGCAAAGTTGACAACAAGTGGTATAAAATGGGCAAAATGAAGCAAAATGGGTTAAAGGTGGCAAGAAGCACAAAAAAGCATCACAGCAGGGTTAAAAGTGACACAAAGAAGTAAAAAAAATGGGTGGGAAAATTTTTGAGAATGTAGCATGAAATAATAATTCCAACTTTAGAACCCAGCAACAGTTTACACACAAAATGAGGTAACTGATAGCCAGGACGCTAGCACCAATGCTACTGATCCAAGACACAAGGACTGATATCAGGACCAGTCCGGGTTTATCAGGGGTCCAGACTGTGGACGGCCCTGCATTCAAGCATACAGTCGAATCTATAATCCTGCATGTCCTTGTCAGGGACTGAAGAAGAGGACATTCTGGTCTAAATGCATTTCCATGGTTCAGGTGTTTAATTTTAGAATATTGGTAAACGACTATAATGTAATTATGACTTCAGATCTGGTCTCACTTTATTGCCATTGAACAAACTGAGCAGTTAGGCCACACCTTAAAATCACAACAATGACGCCCAGTTCTTATTTAACATTCCATTAAATTATTGTAGACCATCTTACCTGCTTAAAATGTGTTTTTAAACCTAGTGTGATTTCAGAGATACTCTGTACAAAGACAACTTTTATTGTGTTAATGACTCTGTTCTAAAGACTTCAGAATGAAGGAACAAACTACAGTAAAACTCACGTGCTTTAGATTTGAACTGAAACACATTCTGGATAAACGCACAGAGCTAGAAGTAGATCTTCAGCTCTGTTGCTGATGTTGGTGTTTACTGACTCCAGTTTTGTTTCTCCTGCAGGACCATGGGAATGTTTGGATGCATGAGCGTGAACCAGGGCTCCTGTTCATCTGCTGTAGACCTCTTTCAAGGCCAATCCTGATTAATCTGTTAGAAAGCTCAGACACAGGCCGATGTGTCATTAGACTCCTCTGTTGATTGAACTGTTCTTTCTTAAACCACATTAAAAGCATTAAAAAGGCTGGAGATCTGAGTCGCAGTTTTTGTTTTTACATACGCTGGGTGTAGACTCTTCTCTTATTTTTCCAGCAAATAAATCACTAATTTGGAGGCCTTGACGTGCCTAATTTTTGCCACTTTTATCCCATTAATGTTCTTGAAATCCCAATTTCACCACGTTTTCCCCATTTTTGCCATTATTAACCAGTTTTAGCAATTTAAACCCCATTTGAATTATGTTTTTAACAATTTTTTATTTTCATCTAAAGAAGACTTAATGAATAAATACAAATATTTGTGTCTTTGATAAGAGTGGTTATTATTCAGGTCAAATATAAAATATGGTTTTCACAGCTTAACTTCACAATGAACCATGGTTTGCTGACCTCCATTGGCCCCCAGTTTGGCTAGGTCCCAGAAACCTCCTCCTTTATTCCTCCTTATGAACAGCCTTGTCTACTCATGACTATTCTTGAATGTTCCTGGCTGTTCAACCACCTTCAGGTACAGTGGGGGTCCCTGGTCTCTGGCACCTTTATTTTGGGGGTCGGGGGCTGAAAAGGTTGAGAACCACTGCCATAAAAGATCTCTGGAAGATGAGAGACACCAGACTCAGCAATCCAGACGACTGCTATCAGAGCAACCCCGGCTTCATAACACCCCAGCAGGAATTCATGAAAAAGGAGTCACTCTGTCACTCAGTGAGCGCCGTCCTGGAAAAGATGGACAGGTGGAAACAGTTCAGCACCAAAACTCTTCTATTAAGTTAAAAAAGCAACAGCAGTTCATGTGTAGAGCAAAACCACTCTCATGTCTGTGCACTGATGTGAATATCCATCCAGATCTTCTAAAAAAGAAACCTAGTCAAGGTTTATGTCACCAGGTTAATGTATGGGAAAACACTTTTTATTCATAAACAAAAGTAAATGAGCAGATTAAACAATACTAGTCTTTGTTTCAATTATTTCATTTTTTTCTTTGATATAAAAAATATTTCCAAGGAAACCCAACCAAGGTTGATATAGTTTGGGGTTTGTCATTAGTTTTTTTTTTTTTTTCAGTTTAGTTCTAGCTAAATTTTCCTACTGGATTGCTGGTTTATTTTTTATTTTGCAACAATGTTTTGTTTTAGTTTAGTTTTTATTAGTTTTCCTGACAGTTTCGGGTTTTTTTCTGCTGTGTCGGATACCTGTAAGGGGTGAGAGCCAAAAGGGCTCTTCTCTTTTCATTTCATTGATTCGATTTTGATGTTTGTTCAAAAGTTAAAGCCCCTGTAAAGTAAAATCAAACCTTTATGTCTTAACACTCTAGATATGTTGGAATATGTTTGCTGTAAACATGTGAAAACTCTGAGATCTACAGTGCTTAACAAATGTATTAGACCACCTGTCATATTTGTCTCAGAGACCATCCAGCATCATGAAGTGCTTTAATGCGGACTCTTTCATTTTTTAGTGAGCTGGCTCACTGGGCTTCTCTGAGAAGTCAGAAATGAATCAAGCATAACATTCAACCACTAAAACTCATTTTTCTGTTCAGGAATGCAAGTAAATAACTATAATTTCAATCAATCAAACTTTATTTATAAAGCGCTTTTCATACATGACATGTAACTCAAAGTGCTGTACATAGACAAATTAAAAACATTCCCTCAAACCCACCCACCCCCACCTTTTGCGTAATATAGACAATTAGAGTCATTCCCTGACACCCACACACCCGCAACCACCCTATCCCACTATCAACCACCCTACAGACAACAGTTACATGTGCACCCACTCACACACACTGTTTCACAAACACACACACTAAAATAGTGGACATTAGGCTGAGTACAAGAGGCTGAGTACAGATGAACCAGATGAGAAAGCGCCATCAGAGGGGCCGTCTGCACCAGGAGCAGCGAGTCACCCACAGCTACAGGACACCGACGCAGGACCCAGAGGAGGGATGAGGCAGAGACACAAAACCTCCACCAGGAACCCACGAGACAGACCCCTGCAGCCATAGCCGACCACCGCTCCCGGTGCAGAGGGCTCCCCCAGAGGAAAAAATTTGACATATTAATCAAGAAATATTAATGTGATTTACTATTTTTTTCTGTGTTTTGTAAATCAGTAAATTTGAAAATTCATGGATAACAATAATAATTATATTTTAGCATTAAATATATCATTTCTGTTAAAGAGCTTCTACGTATTGGTGTAGTAACCATTGCAGAAACATGAAAAATGACACGCCCACCAGCCGCGGTTTCAAAGGGGTGGCCAGTGCCACCCCCAAAATATGATTGGCCACCCCTGATGCCACCCTAGAATTTCTAGAACGTCATTGGCTGTCATGCTGTGACTCTTCCAGCATCCGTATTCCCGGGGACTTGGAGACATTACAGGCGCACAGACACGGGACTCCTGCACAGCAGCAGTATGTTTTTCAAGAGCTATGGTAAGTACTAGTTCTGAGGTTCTGCTTTGCTGTCATCTTTGCTGCTACAATGAAATGTGCTTGCATGCTAACTAAATGTAGGATAATGTTAGACAACTGTTTACTTCTTTGGCTAAGGCTAAATAACAGTGGTTGTAGTTATTGTTGTTCCATTACCAGTATTAGAAACACGTCTGCAGTGTTTCCCATACATTCATTTATTTGTGGCAGACCCCCACAAATAAATTAGGCCCGCCACAAATAGATTCTGGCGCTACCTGTTCGCCCTCGATCTGTGAATGTAGCGTGTCGTTAAGATGACTATATCGCGAATATCCGAGTATAAATTATGTGGAAGTTTTGAGCCGCCAGCGTGCATTTCTGGCTGGAGTTTCGCTTCTCCCATTGTCCCTGAATGCGTCTCTCACAGCAGTGAGCTCACGGAGCTCACTCTCTCTCATGCACCTGCGCCCACCCAGAAAACTCCTCTGCACATGCGCATCAGCAGCGAGAAGCAAGGGAGAGGAAGGTAAGCAGCAGCATGGCTAGTTAGCGGGGAGCTAGCTGACTTTTGAGACAGCAAGGAGCAGCGCTGGATCTGCAGCGTTGAGCAGTCTTTCAACTTTGAAAAGGAAGAGGTCTAACTCACGCGGTATTCGTTGAAATACGCCTCAAGATGACTCCAAGATAACGGCGGCAGTAACACAACACGTCACTAACGACACGAGCCCAGTGTTGTTGAAAAGCCAGGATTTAAAAATCTCATAGACATTTAACCCAGATTACGAGATTTTGCCTAGGTGCGAGCATTTTGCTGAAAACTCCCTGCCAGAGTCGTACAAGTCAGAGAGAAGACGGCCCAGCAGCGAACAGATGTGATCCACTTTTCCACACCAAAGGAGCCTTATCTCAGCCTTACAGTTCAAAACAGCAACAGAGGGGTTAAAATGTTCCTGCCTCCAGACGAGCTTTTTCCTCCATGATCACACAGGAGAGTTTATTTAACAAGGTCTAAAGACGCTCTCATCTCATGAACTTGTCAGAAACTGGTCCAGCGTTCATCAGCACATCAGAACTAATATAATCACAGCTGTGAGCCTGAAGGGAGGACTAGACTGCAGGGTTTTGGCCATTTACTGCATGAATGATTGGTGAGTTTTGTGTAGGTTTGCTTCACCCTTAATGAGGAAAATAATCATTTTATAATCAGCAATAGTAAACATAACAGAAAATATTTCAGAACTTTCCATACACTGTAAAAGACCAGTTTCATGAATTATGTATTTTTGATTTATTAGTAAAAGATTAAATGAAGTCCTTTTCAAAATAAAAGCGCTAAATTTGACTTTATATTGATGTTTTCTTTCTGCATATAATTTTAAAATCCAATAGAACAGTCTTTTTTTGTTTTTATCACCAAACGCGTGCCATGAATTAAACATTAAACAGCTGCTGAGAGGCCATTTCAAAATATCACGATATATATCGTGTATCAGGATGTATAATAAAAATATATTACTCCTGCAACCCACCGCCACAAATAGATTCCTGTCCTGTGCGTCTGATACTGCTTAAAATGCAGGTATTGGTATTGACGAATACAAGTACCACTGCACCGATCAAATAGCGTTATGTTTAACTTTATATTGTGCTTAGTGTTAGCAGAATAAATGAGAAATAAATTCTTCTTCATTGCTGGGAAAGACGAGCTACCGTTTTTTAGGGCAGTAAAGAAGAACGGGGACCCACTTGATGGGCATTTTAATTAATGTTCTACACTTTAGCAATATCCAATTTATTACTGAGTAAAACTATTAAAATGAATTCAAATAAATTGTGGGCTGCAAATTAAATTAAGTGCCTGCAAAGGATACTAGTCTTTCAAATAGTTATCATGTGTTTGTTTGCTGAGAATACTAACTTTTCTATTGTTCAGTTCAACCCTACAACTTCCTTAGGCTACACTTGAGAGGCATTTTCTTCTGTGGAAAAGTTACAAAGTGCAGGCTCTATTATTTGACTGTAACTATAACCTATGTATGCTTGTGGTATTATACCATTGCTTTTATACATGTTTAAAATAAAAAAAAAATTGGTTATTAGTGTAACAGAAAGTAATTAAATGTTGTCATGTGTGTTAAATATAGCTATTTAAACTGAGGATGGATTTGGCAAGGATTTCTGTCATGGAGAAGGCTTCAGTGAGCCCAAGCTTCTCAGTGGACCCAAAAGTATGTTTAAGCGTTTCAACACCAAAAAAAAAATTACTGATAGCTGAAAAGGGTTAGAATTTCGTCACAAGTATAGCACAAAGTAATTAAATGTTGTCATATGTCAGATATGGTGTTTGAAACTGTGGCTGGATGTGGTGAGGACAGCTTTCATAAAGACACCAGTGAGCCCCGGCCATCTGCCCCACCTACTACCTGTCCCAGTGGACCCAAAGGTATTCTTAAGTCCTTAATCAGTGCACAAAAATATTTTGATTATCTTGTGTTTTCGGATACTAACTGACTCCATGACTAGCACTGCCACTGTCTTGGGTGCTCACTCACTCACTCACTCACTCACTCACTCACTCACTCACTCAGCCCATGCAAATAATTTGGTCATAATGAATTTGATCCTTTTTTTTTTTAAGAAAAGTGATGTAATTTTGAAATGTTGTTTATCATTTCAGACATCTCAAAGTCCAAGGTAGAAATCCCTGCTCAGCCAAGACCAAAGATATTCCCTCGGGCACTCCAGGAGACAGGCTAAGGTTTAGTGAGACATGGTATGTGGTCATTTCAGTTATATTTCAGTTATACAACATTTGGTCTGCATTTTGGAAAAGCACTTTGGAAAATGTGATAATGTTAAGGACAGGGGTGGAAAGTAACTTATTACTTTTACTCAGATTACTGTTATTGAGTAGCTTTTTTGTGTACTTTGGTTTGATCAGACCCTACAATAAATAACATGGTTGGAGGTCCATATTTTCTTGTTATTGCACATTAAGGACAGGTCATATTTCACTTTGAAAACCCCTTGGTAATACTTTGAGTAAATTTTAAATTACTTTTTATTTTTACCTTAATAAATTTGTAGACTATTACTTTTATTTCTATTTAATTTAAGTAAATTTGAACTAGAGTAACTGTACTTCTACTTGAGTACAATAGTCTGGTACTTTTTCCACCTCTGGTTAAGGATGATTTTAACTTTGTCATTTATATTTAGTATTCTCCTGTATCCTCTATTTCATAGCAAGATTTTCTGTACAACTCAGCTTTCTTTGTAATGAGGGATTTTGGATTGCTAAACAATATTCCTGACATTTACAATAAACATGAGAGTGTTGCATCATAATTAATGCTTTTTGCAAGCTTATTCCATTATCATTGAGTTATAGCTGTCATTATGCCAGCTCATAGGCATTAATGTTTTGTTTTAAAGTAGGCTTTCTTTGGGTTAAAGGCCACCTCATCAGCTCTTTGGTTGGCTTGTTGCAGATCTATGACCAAAGATACTTTGTTTATTTACAGGTCAGAGTGTTGTTAAAAGCTCAGGAGACTGGAGATGTTGCTTTGTCATTTTCTTCTCATTGCTACTTTATCAAAAAGACATTTACAATTTACAATGATTTTAACATATATAACTTGACTATTAATTCATATTAAATCTTGCATGATGTTCGTGCAAATCATGAAAACATGGTCACCTCTGCACATCCCTTGGCCACGCCTTGGCCACCCTAGTGAAAAATTCCTAGAACCACCACTGTTTCTTTCCCATATTGCTGAAACCTGTGGCCTGCTTAATAATGTGGAACGTCCTTCTAAAGTAGTTTTCCTTTAATAGGGCTCTCCTGGCAAACTAATGATCACAGGTGTCTGAGATTGATTTCAGTGATCCAAAGAGCCCTGAGACACAACACCATCCATGAGTTTAACTGAAAAACAAAAATTGAATGTTTATGACACTAAAATCTAATTTGCATAATAATTTGAAATGCGGTGTATACTAATTTTTGCCACTTTACATGCAATGTTGCCTCTCTTGACCCATTATTGCCACTATTTCCCACAGTCAGCAGTGGGATTCTCCTCAGTCTCCTGCCATAGCACTTCATCTCATTCAGATGATCATGTATGGTCCGAGCTGACACTTGTGCTCCCTGAGTCTGCAGGACAGCCTGAATTTGTGTGGAAGTTGACTGAGGATGTTTATCCACCATTCAAACTATCCTGTGTTGAATTCTTTTCTCCCTTTTTCTCTTCTGTCCGCATCCAGGGAGATAAGCCAAAGCTCCATGGGTTATAAACTTTTTGATTATATTACGCACAGTGGACAAGGGATTTCAAGATCTCTGGTGATCTTGAAATCCTTGGAGCCACGCCCACTCAGGAGAAATACAATCCTCTCAGATTTAAAAAATGTTACAATATGGATGTTGACTGTATGATCAGAATGAAGCTGCCTGGCTCTGTGCCGGAGAAGAGACAAAGTCTGACTCAAATCTCTGTTATGATGCTTTCAATGATCCATAGACCACTGTGGCTGATAGATTTGGTAAATTTACCTCACAATGAACAAAAAAACAGCATTTAACTGACTGTTAACTTTCAATAAAGGCAGTAACATCAGCTAACAACAGACTGGACTGAGATGAACTGCTCTGTGATTTTAGATTGTAGTGTTAGAGGGGCGGGGTTATTCCACACTGTGGGGCTCATGATGTCATTAGCCCACATATTGGCCCCGCCCACATGAAACCAAGCCAGGAAAGAGGTGAAAAACTTTCTAATGGTCTAAATCCAGAATTCAGTCACATGTAGATCTCAGTGTTTTCACATGTTTACAGCAACCATATTACAACACATCTACAGTGTTAGGACAAAAACTTTGAATTTCACTTTACAGGGTCTTTAAGTCCTCAGACAATTCTGGGCTCTTCTTTTTTTTCTCCATGCTTGGTGTGAGCATCACATGCTTGAAATAAAATGATTTACCCACTGTTTTAAAAGGGTGCCAATAATTTTGCCTGACCCATTATTTGAGTTTTTTGTAAAATTATGTCAATTTTGGCTTTTTTCTTCTGTTTTTTGTGTTGTTCCCATGCATATAAAGGAAATAAACATGTATACCAAAAACATTTGTAATTGCAACAAATTGCAACTCTTGGTGACTAATTAATTCCCCAGTGATAGTGTTCCTGACCATTATAATGAATTGTGTTATGTCTACTAATGTTAATAAAGTATACTACTTGTATTTTTGTAAACCTGTATTATGGAATTATTTTGTTGGCTCCGACTTGGTTGCAGTAAATTTCTGCTAAAAATCTTTGAACCCACAAATTAATAAAGTATGTCTGATGTTTGGCATGGCAGACCTCTGCTGAAGCTTGTGAGTGTTTTTTCTAAGTGGCAGGGGGGTTTGAAAAGGCCCCAGGGCCCAACTTTGCTTCATAGCCCTGGCCATTAAAATAATCCACTGACGTCTCACAGAATCCTTATTTCAATGCTTTTAATGCATTTACCACGCTCACCAGCTACCTGAGACTGTAAAACAAGATTAAACACGATTAAAACAAAGAAATATCTCAATATTTTACTTTTCTGTGATGAATCCGGACCATACAGAAGTTTTACATTTTGAATTAAAATTCAGGAACTCTATGAGGATATTCTAATTTCTGGCAACAAATCTTCTAAAACCGGTCAAAAATTCTTCGGACAAAGCTCCTTTGAATTTTCACCAAGAGAAGATAAAGAAGACAAAGAAGTCAGTTTATTTTTCTTTAATGATAACCCATTAAAGTAGGAAAACCGCTCACCAGAGTGCAATGATAATCACCAAAAATATGACTTATTATCAGTGAAAGAAGTGAAACAGTTATTAATTCTGACAAGACAAGTTACAACTGAATCATCACAGAAGTCATGAGAGAGGCCGGTTCAAACCAAACATACAGCTGATAAACATCCATAGTTTTATAACACCGGGGATCTGCACATTTTAATTTCTTTAAATTCCACTGAAAGTATCTGAAAATTAAAGTAAACTTGTAATGGTGTTAAATATTCTCCTGATGTGAGAGTTCTCTTTAGTATCACAGTGATGGTAGTGCAGTTACTGTCAGTTCTTATTTTTACACTGCTTCATGGAGGATCTTCTTGGCAGAGTCCACAACGTTAAACCCACAAAAGAGAGCATTAAGTAGAAAGTTTACATGTACAGTGTTAAAGAGGGGAGGCACCGTCAGGCCAACAACCATGCCATTACATTTCCTCTGTCTCTGACATCGATTTAAAAACAAAAAGGCCAACAGCTCCACACCTTCCCCTGATGCTTTTCACTCAGTCTTCTGTTAGTGCAAAACAAATCTCACACTGCAGTCTGTCGCTGCTTCAATATCTAAAATAAATCAATCTTCTGGCCACAGAAAAATAGACTGTATACATGACTACTTCATCACAGCATGCTCTCAAGGCAGGTCGAGTTGGGTGCAGGATCGAGGGTCCGCTCAGGTCATGTCAGGCTCTTTGGCAGGCGTACGATTCAGAGTCACACCGACAGCACCCATCCAGAGATACATTCTCGAAAAAGCTTAAATATGGAAACATTCAAGGACTAAGTCTTTGAGCGCTCTGTCTCTATTTGTCTCAGACTCTGCAGGTCTTCTGAACCCTCAGTCCCTCCTGGGTGAAGAATGTGAGGCGTAAAAACTGATCTGCTGGTCCTCTTTGCACTGCCTCTTCAGGGTTAAATCTGCAGCTCTGTGCTCCACCTCAGAGCTCAGACTGGCTGCTTCTGTCGCTACGTCTGATTCAGCGGCTTGTTTCAGCAAAGAGTGTCCGTGTTGAAGGAGAGCTGCACCTGCAGAGCCAACACAAAAACCAATCAATCAATCAATCCGTCCGTCCGTCCGTCCGTCAGTCTGTCAGATAGTCTATCTATCAATCATTTTATTGACAAAGCAACAAATGACAAAAAAACAGCGTATAAATATCTATCTCTTAATTTTAACGCTTTACTAAATTCCTTGTTGTATGAGCATACTAGGACAAGAAAGCTGGTTCTGTTAACAAGCCTGCTCTGATATGCCCGCTGACTTCTCTAGTCTCAGGACTACACCTATATGCCTGCTGACTTCTCTAGTCTCAGGACTACGCCTATATGCCCGCTGACTTCTCTAGTCTCAGGACTACACCTATATGCCTGCTGACTTCTCTAGTCTCAGGACTACACCTATATGCCGGCTGACTTCTCTAGTCTCAGGACTACACCTATATGCCGGCTGACTTCTCTAGTCTCAGGACTACGCCTATATGCCCGCTGACTTCTGTAGTCTCAGGACTACGCCTATATGCCCGCTGACTTCTCTAGTCTCAGGACTACACCTATATGCCTGCTGACTTCTCTAGTCTCAGGACTACACCTATATGCCGGCTGACTTCTCTAGTCTCAGGACTACGCCTATATGCCCGCTGACTTCTGTAGTCTCAGGACTACGCCTATATGCCCGCTGACTTCTCTAGTCTCAGGACTACACCTATATGCCTGCTGACTTCTCTAGTCTCAGGACTACACCTATATGCCGGCTGACTTTTCTAGTCTCAGGACTACACCTATATGCCGGCTGACTTCTCTAGTCTCAGGACTACGCCTATATGCCCGCTGACTTCTGTAATCTCAGGACTACGCCTATATGCCCGCTGACTTCTCTAGTCTCAGGACTACACCTATATGCCGGCTGACTTCTCTAGTCTCAGGACTACACCTATATGCCGGCTGACTTCTCTAGTCTCAGGACTACGCCTATATGCCCGCTGACTTCTGTAGTCTCAGGACTACGCCTATATGCCCGCTGACTTCTCTAGTCTCAGGACTACACCTATATGCCGGCTGACTTCTCTAGTCTCAGGACTACACCTATATGCCTGCTGAATTCTCTAGTCTCAGGACTACACCTATATGCCTGCTGACTTCTCTAGTCTCAGGACTACACCTATATGCCCGCTGACTTCTCTAGTCTCAGGACTACACCTATATGCCCGCTGACTTCTCTAGTCTCAGGACTACACCTATATGCCTGCTGACTTCTCTAGTCTCAGGACTACACCTATATGCCTGCTGACTTCTCTAGTCTCAGGACTACACCTATATGCCCGCTGACTTCTCTAGTCTCAGGACTACACCTATATGCCCGCTGACTTCTCTAGTCTCAGGACTACACCTATATGCCTGCTTACTTCTCTAGTCTCAGGACTACACCTATATGCCTGCTGACTTCTCTAGTCTCAGGACTACACCTATATGCCTGCTGACTTCTCTATGCTCAGGAATACACATCAATACACACAGACCTGTATACACAAAAACACAGTAATAAAGTTGTTAGAACTTTGTTTGGTCCATATTTAAATCCTGTTTCTTTTCTTTTTGAAAGTGCTATGTAGCTGTAACTTTTTTGCACAGGTTTTGTTCTTGTACCGGCCAAAACGTATCGCTTTCAATGGTATGCAGACTCTTTGTGTTCATCTGCAAAATTTAGTAGTTTTTATGTCTTTAATTTTTATATTCAACTTTTGGTTGTAGTACATTGGTAATGTTACTTTTAAGTATGATTTTTAAATATTATTTTAAATTTAGGACATTTTTCCACCTCTGTGTAGAAGTTCATGTAAATTTTGTTTTGCTTAAAGGGGGGATTCTTAAATGTTGGAGACAATACCTTGCTTTTCCCTTGGGAAAGTAGATCGATCGATCTATCTATCTGTCAGTCTTATTCTCAGCACATGTCTCCCCACTGAGTGGGGAAAATCTGTTGGGCATGAAGCAATGAGCAGTGGCACATTCTGATCATCAAACCAATTTTAATATCTCACAAAGACAACCCAAGTAAATACAAAATGCAGTTTCTAAATGATGATTTTATTTATAAAGAGGACAAAAAAAATCCAAACCTATCTGGTCCTATGTGAAAAAGTAATTGTCCCACCCCTTGTGTTAAATCATGAGTTAACTGTGATTAACTACAGTTCTTGGAAGCTGAATTCAAATTCAGTGGCCACACCCAGGCCTGATTACCACCGGATTGGTTAAATGAAGAAATCACTTAAATAGCAGCTGTCAGACAAAGTGAAGTAGGCTACAAGAGCTCAGAAAGAAACGCATCATGCCAGGAACCAAAGAAATTCAAGAAAAAATGAGAAACAAAGTGATTGAAATCTATCAGTCTGGAAAATATTACAAAGACATTTTCAAGGCTTTGGGACTCCAGTGAACCACGGTCACAGCCATTATCCACAAATGGAGAAAACTGGGAACAGTGGAGAACCTTCCCAGGAGTGGTTGGCCAACCAAAATGACTCCAAGAGTGAAACGACGACTCATCCAGGAGGTCACAAAAGAATCCAGAACCACATACAAAGACCTGCAGGCCTCACTGGCCTCTGTTAAGGTCAGAGTTCATAACTAAACCATCAGAAAGACACTGGGCAACAATGGCATCATGGGAGAGTTCCTAGGCCAAAACCACTGCTGACAAAAAAGAACACATAGGCTCGTCTCACATTTGCCAAGAAACATCCTGATGATCCCCAAGACTTCTGGAGAAATATTCTGTGGACTGACCAGACAAAAGTTGAACTTTCTGGAAGGTGTGCAGCCCGTTACATCTGGAGTAAAAATAACACAGCATTTGATAAAAAGAACATCATGCCCACAGTCAAACATGGTGGTGTCAGTGTGATGGTCTGGGGCTGCCTTGCTGCTTCAGGACCTGGACCACTTGCTGTGATTGATGGAACAACGAATTCTGCTGTCTACCAGAAAATCCTGAAGGCAAACGTCTGGCCAGCAGATCGTGACCTCAAGATTAAGCACTCTTGGGTTATGCAGCGAGACAACGACACGACACCAGCAAGTCCACCTCTGAATGGCTAAAATAAATAACTACTAAATAAATAAATAAGTAAATAAATGTTTTGGAGCGGCCAAGTCAAAGTCCGAACTTAAATCCAACTGAGATGTTGTGGTGTGACCTTAAACGGGCAGTTCATGCTAGAAAACCCTCCACTATGGCTGAGTTAAAACAATTGACCTATGGCTAAGCCACGCCCCCTCCACTCACTCGGACAAACAATGAACATTCAGTGACAGGTGCTATTGCAGTTGTCACAGTAGGAGACATTTCACTGGAGGCCATTGATGATTTTTGGAGACAGAAAGCTCACATATAATCTAGAAGTCACCAACAGGGTCTAAACTATGCACTGAAAGGATCTATTAATCATTTTATTGTTGAGAAGGTCGATAAAAAGCTTCAGTTACAAGCCCAAACTTACAGGTCCCAGTGCAAACGTGATAAACCGCATCTTGCTGCCATCACAATCTCAGACCACAAGATAGAGGATCAGCATCAAAGAGCCATTAAAGTTAAGGTTTTTGGCTCAGAATATGAGAAAAATATAACGGCCTTTTTACCATCTTTACCAAGAGCGTCTTGTTAGTTTGGTGCTATAGTATATTTACATTGACTCATTCAGCATAACGTTTGCCAAACTTTGTTATTTCGGCTATTACAGATAAGCCAAGCTCCAGAGGTTAACGTTAGTTTAACTAGAGCCCTTTGGACAACAGCTAACAATGATGTACGATCACCAAAGAACAAAAACTAGAACAAAAAATGCCAAGGAACTCCCAACAAACAGCGTGACACAATGAACAACGCAGCTAGGAGCTAACATTGGGCTAACTTTGGCTAACGTTAGAGATGTTAAAGATAACTTTATATTTCTTTCCAGCAAAGTGACAATATGCTGCCTCAAATACGATATTGGCTTACCTTAGAACAGATGTTGTTAATTTTATCCACGTTAGGTTGATGTTGTGGTCAACTGCAGAACTTTTATCCAAAGAAGACACTTTTCTGGGTTTAGATGTGGCTTAGGAAAGGATAAAAAATACACTCCATCGCCAAGACTCTCAGGATACCTTGTGTTGGAGTCGCATGTACCCCATGAACACCGTTTGACCATTTTTTAAACTTAAAATCTAAAAAAAACCCTCATAAAATCAGACGAAAACTGACTTTCTCCCATTCGTTTCTATGGACTTCCAGGCAGCCGATGTCCGAGTGTATTGGAGTGGTACACACACTGTGATTGGCTCATCGCGTTTGAGGGTGGGACTTAGCCATAGGTCAATTGTGTGAAGGAGAATGGGCCAACATTCCTCCACAGCGATGAGAAAGACTCATCACCAGTTATCACAAACACTTGATTGCAGTTATTGCTGCCAAGGGTGGAACAACCAGTTCAGGATGCAATTACTTTTTCACACAGGGCCAGATAGGTTTGGATTTTCTCCCTTAATTAATAAAATCATTTAGAAACTCCATTCTGTATTTAAAACTTTTCACACATTTTTTACTATTTTATTCCTATTTTGTCCCTTTTTGCCAATTTTTGCCACTTTTCACCACTTGTGACTCTTGCAAAGGTTTTTTTTTTTTAATTATTTTTGCTCTTTGGTTGAGCACAGTTGAGTAACACTGCTTTATGGTTTGCTAACATGCTCTCACCCTTTCCTCTTCAAAGCTGATGAGTCCTTCATCATCGTCAGTCTCCAGCTCCTCTGGTGCCTCACTGATCAGCGCGTTCAGCTCCGTGTTTGCCGGCCGAGACTTCAGCAGGTTTAGGATACGCTGCAGAGGTGACTGTCCACCAACAGGGGGGGACACCTCCTGCTGCTCCAGGTTATCACTCTGTTTCTTTGCAAAATTAACAAACACCTGAGCAGAAAAAAGAGGTAGTTCAGAGAGTTAAGTCCAATTCTCTGTGTATGTCAGGTCCTGGTAATATATTACTGTTACATGGTATCTCACGTTGTCCAGTGTGGTCTGACTGACGGAGTAATCCTCGATGCCCAGAACCTCCACCACCTGCTCCATCTTACTAAAGACCTGAGCCAGAGAGATCCGCTCTGACTTCAGCTGGTACTGCACCTTGGTGTGGTGACGCTCCTGCAGGTAAGATGAAAGAGAGGTTGAGAAATGATCAACTTAAAAACACTTAGCAAATAAGTTTGTCTCTTTACAAACTCAGAAACACAGTAGATAAAAAAATGTGAAACTGTATGATTTTTTACTACATTTTTAGAGCATTACTAGCTTATTTTTTATTAAAAATGTATGATAAGTAGATGGAAATTAATGCTTGTCCCTGTCATTGGGCGTTTGCACTGTGTGTGATACAAAGTAATGTTATACACTCATTGACAGCTAGCCTATAAATCAAATTAAACTTAAATGCAGCATCTTCAACTGTTGGCATTTAAGAAATCTCCATCAGCATCTCTGCTGAAGGCTGTCGTCTAAAACCACTGAAACCTGCTATGGTTAAATCCTCCAATCTCTGTAGACCAATGTTACTCAACCGTGCTCAATCAAAGAGCCAAATTGTTGAAAAATACATTTGCAAGAGCCACAATCTCAATGGTGAAAAGTGGCAAAAACAGCTTGAAGTAGCAGTAACAGTAAGTTTTAAGCTGGCAAAATTGGTCAAAAAGCAACAAAAATGGGTGAAAAGAGGTGAAAATGGGGAGGAAAAGTGAAAAAAGGGTGGGAAAGTAGCAAAAAAGGGTGAGAAGTGACAAAAAATGTGTTACAATTGGCATAAAATGGTCCAAAAGTGGCAAATCCATTGCAAAAGTAACTAAAATGGGCAAAAGCAGTCAAGAGTGGCAAAATGGGCAAAACATAGGAAACAAGTGGTATTCAGTGGCATAAGGTAGTTTAAATGGGTGAAAAGTGGCAAAAAATGGTGAAAAAGGCCAAAAATGGAACAAAAGTGGACAAACTGGATAAAAAGTTGCCAAAAAAGGTGTCAAAATGGACAAAAACAGTAGGAAAAAATGTGGTATTTAATGGCAAAAGGTAGCTTAAATGGGTGACAGTAGCAAAAAATGGAAAAAAGGGGCAAAAAAAGTTTCCCTTTTTTGAGTGTAAAGGAATGACTATATGATTCCCTCCAGTGATAACAGTGAAATAAATCAGTAAAGGTTAAAGGTTACTGCAGTGATCTACCTTCAGTACGGCCTCAGGGAAGTTTCTATTGAAGAATCGGACCACCTCCTTCACATTGGAGCTGCTCTTCGTCCTCACTGTGATCATGTAGCCGTCTCCAAACCTGCAAAACAGGAACAGAAAGACTTATTACCTTTGGTATTATTATGTTTTTACACCTTTACTCAGAGAAAAGAGGAGAATGACATGCAAGAAAAGAGCCAGAGCCCAGATTTAAACCTGGGCTGCTGCCATTAGGATAACCATCAGGGATACTCTAAGTTGGGCAATATGGTTATCTGGTTTGCTGTTTATGTTCCGTGAATGAAATATGGGTTTACATACGTGGACAAAATTGTTGGTACCCCTCTGTTAATGAAAGAAAAACCCACAACAGTCACAGAAATAACTTGAATCTGACAAAAGTAATAATAAATAAAACTTCAATGAAAATTAACCAATGAAAATCAGACATTGCTTTTGAA
Organism: Cheilinus undulatus; assembly: GCF_018320785.1. NCBI lineage: Eukaryota > Metazoa > Chordata > Actinopteri > Labriformes > Labridae > Cheilinus > Cheilinus undulatus. The sequence continues at coordinate 2,828,523 of NC_054869.1, read as the reverse complement.
CTTTGGTTCAACAGAATTATTTAAAAAAACAAACTCATGAAACAGGCCTGGACGAAATTGATGGTACCCCTAGAAAAGACTGAAAATAATGTGACCATAGGGACATGTTCAACCAAGGTGTGTCCTCTAATTAGCCTCACAGATGTCTACAAACTTGTAATCAGTCAGTCGGCCTATTTAAAGGGTGACAAGTAGTCGCTGTGCTGTTTGGTGACATGGTGTGTACCACACTAAACATGGACCAGAGGAAGCGAAGGAGAGAGTTGTCTCAGGAGATTAGAAAGAAAATTATAGACAAGCATGTTAAAGGTAAAGGCGATAAGACCATCTCCAAGCAGCTTGATGTTCCTGTGACTACAGTTGCACATATTATTCAGAAATTTAAAATCCACGGGACTGTAGCCAACCTCCCTGGACGTGGCCGCAGGAGGAAAATTGATGACAAATCGAAGAGACGGATAATACGAATGGTAACATGAGCCCAGAACAACCTCCAAAGACATTAAAGGTGAACTCCAAGGTCAAGGTACATCAGTGTCAGATCACACCATCCGTCGTTGTTTGAGCCAAAGTGGACTTCATGGGAGACGACCAAGGAGGACACCACTGTTGAAAACAAATCATAAAACAGCGAGACTGGAATTTGCCAAACTGCATGTTGACAAGCCACAAAGCTTCTGGGAGAATGTCCCATGGACAGACGAGACAAAACTGGAACTTTTTGGCAAGGCACATCAGCTCTATGTTCACAGACGCAAGACTATGGTCTCAGTTGCAGGTCATAGGTCATGCAACAGGATAATGACCCAAAACACACAGCTAAAAACACCCAAGAATGGCTAAGAGCAAAACATTGGACTATTCTGAAGTGGCCTTCTATGAGCCCTGATCTAAATCCTATTGAACATCTGTGGAAGGAGCTGAAACATGCCGTCTGGAGAAGGCACCCTTCAAACCTGAGACAACTGGAGTTTGCTCATGAGGAGTGGGCCAAAATACCTGCTGAGAGGTGCAGAAGTCTCATTGAAAGTTACAGAAATCATTTGATTGCAGTGATTGCCTCAAAAGGTTGTGCAACAAAATATTAAGTTTAGGGTACCATCATTTTTGTCCAGGCCTGTTTCATGAGTTTGTTTTTTAAAATAATTCTGTTGAACCACAATTCAAAAGCAATGTCTGATTTTCACTGGTTAATTTTTATTGAATTTTTATTTATTATCACTTTTGTTAGATTCAAGTTATTTCTGTGACCATTTTGGGTTTTTCTTTCATTAACAGAGGGGTACCAACAATTTTGTCCACGTGTGTATGAGTTTGTTTTCGTTTACATTATACAGACGCGGTGTAAGCGTCTTAACTATTTTGGAATACGGGCTGTATTAAGTGGAGGAGTAATTTTAGGGAGCTGACAGACCTTGAGCAGGTATTACAATGCCTTTGGTTCACATGGACTTGGGTCAGTCTGCCCGTCTCCATCTTTTACTAGTCCACATTACAGACAACAATAACCTTGCACTGGCTGGGGACAAACACAAACATCATGCATTGCTGGGGACATTTTTGCTCCTCTGTTTGTCCCAAACTCCTCCACCATTTGATCATTTAGAGCAGTGATACTCAACGTGTGGCTCTTCTGTGATTATTTGTGGCTCTTTTATGTCTTAATTTTAAATTTTATTCCCCCAGAAAACCTAAAAAAAGGGAAACTGTTTTGCCCTTTTTCACCATTTTTGCTCCCCATTTTCATCCATTTAAGCTACCTTTAGTCATTAAATACCCCATGTTTCCTACTTTTTTGCCCGTTTTGCCACTTCTTTTAGCCACTCTTATCCAATCTTTGCCCTTTTCACTCATTTTTTGCCACTTTTCATCCAGTTAAGCTACCTTTTGCCATTAAATACCACTTGTTTACTCTTTCTTTGCCCGTTTTGCCACATCTTTAAGCCACTTCTATCCCACTTTTGCCCTTTTTCACTACTTTTCACCCATTTCATCTACCTTATGCCACTAAATACCACTTGTTCCCTATGTTTTGCCCATTTTTGCCACTCTTCACGCTTTTTGCCCATTTTAGTTACTTTTCACTCATTTTTTTTACCACGGTTTTGCCACTTTTGGACCATTTTATGCCAATTGTAACTCATTTTTTGTCACTTCTCACCCCTTTTTGCTACTTTCTGACCCTTTTTCCACTTTTCCTCCCCATTTTCCCTCCTTTTCACCCATTTTTGTTGCTTTTTGACCATCTTTGCCACCTTTAACTTATTGTTATTGCTACTTCAAGTAGCAGTGTTTTTACTACTTTTCACCATTAGATTGTGGCTCTTGCAAATGTATTTTTTCAACAGTTTGGCTTTTTGGTTGAGCAGGGTTGAGTAACACTGGTTTAGCTGTTTCACTTCCAATGGAAAACTTCAACATGGTCCTTTGCTACAATTTTGAACGGCAAAACCTTGTTGCTGCTGTGAAACTTCCAGTGACTAAATACAGCCTCAAAAAAGAAAACATGAATTATTTACACCAAAACAGCTTTTCTGGCATCCAGACTTCTGGCTGATAGTTTTGACACTGTCCATTTCAAAGCCTACACGATGTGTGCTTTTCAAAACAAACTATTACGTCAAAAACTGTTTTTGAACCAGGATGAAAACATTTTTTAGAATTAAAGGAAATTCACAATAGAAACACTTTAAAAATCTATAATTTGGCCTCTCAGGTCAGCTGAAATTTGGGATTTTTGTGGTTGTTGTGAATCAGATTTGTGGAATTTAAAGAATATCAGCTTACTGCTTGAGTCAGCTGTTAAAACCAAAGTCAGTGTAGAAGACTGCCTTTAGATGACATCTGTAAGGATCCCTGTGGTGCTCACCTGTTCTTCAGGTGCTGGATGCTGCCCAGACATTTAAACCTGCCGTTAACCATGATGCCCAGTCTGGTACACAAAGCCTCGCACTCCTCCATGCTGCAGAGGGAAACATGAAATAAAATACAGAATAAAGTGAGTAAAAAAGTGAGTAAAATTTTCTCCTTGGTCTGTGGTGTCTCACCTGTGTGATGTCAGCACGACAGAGCGTCCCGTCTTGATGATGTCGAGGATTAAATTCCAAAGGAATCTGCGTGCCTTTGGGTCCATCCCAGTGGTGGGCTCATCCTTAAATAAAACCATTCAAATTCCAAATATGTAAATGATACACACAAACAGATCAAATGCTTTTAATGCAGATGTTTTAAGCCTAGTTCTGTCAGCTGACTCCCATTTGTACTTATTCAAGAAATTGTTATGGCAGCATAACATGTTTGTTTGGCATCAGGCTCCACCTTCATCACTCAGAGATTTATTTTACATGCCCTTAAACCCTCTGACTGAGGCTACAGGTGTGAAAGTGGGTTGAAAGCAAGAGCGCAGTACTGAGTCAGGGCAGAGATTGCCATTGTAGAGCAGAGGAAGAGAGTGGAAACCTTGCAGCAGGATGAGGAAGATGTGTGTTGGGATTTGGTTTAATACTGCATGATGATTAGTGCTGGTCTTTATTGTGACAGGCTACATCAGAGAGAACAGTCTAGACCTGCCCTCATTGTAAAGTGTCTTGAGATAAACTGGAGCTATACAAAAAAGACTGATGGATAATGCAGCACATCCATCCAGCAAGCGTACGATCCTCTTACCAGGAAGATGAGTGAGGGGTATCCGATCAGGGCGATGGCAGTGGACAGCTTCCGTTTGTTTCCTCCACTGTAGGTGCCGGCAGGTTTGTCTGCATACTTAGACAACTCCAGCTTTTCCAGTGCCCACTGGACAACCTGGAGGAGTGGAGGCCAGAGAGAAGATTGATGAAAGTGTTCATGTGTAATGTTTAGATGTTATTGACCCTTTACTAGTTTCAGTAAAAGATTCTGAATGATGCACCTACACTGATCCTGATGCTTATTGTGATTTAATTATATTTTATATAAGCTATATTGCCAAAAGTATTCGCTCACCTGCTTTGACTCGCATATGAACTTACTGTGAGGGACATCCCATTCATAATCCATAGGGTTTAATATGACGTCGGTCCCCCCTTTGCAGCTAGAACAGCTTCAACTCTTCTGGGAAGGCTTTTCACAAGGTTTAGGAGTGTGTTTATGGGAATTTTTGACCATTCTTCCAGAAGCGTGTGAGGTCACACACTGATGTTGGACCAGAAGGCCTGGCTCTCAGTCTCCGCTCTAATTCATCCCAAAGGTGTTCTATCGGGTTGAGGTCAGGACTCTGTGCAGGCCAGTCAAGTTCATCCACACCAAACTCTCTCATCCATGTCTTTATGGACCTTGCTTTGTGCACTGGTGCACAGTCATGTTGGAACAGGAAGGGGCCATCCCCAAACTGTTCCCACAAAGTTGGGAGCATGGAATTGTCCAAAATCTTTTGGTATGCCGAAGCATTCAGAGTTCCTTTCACTGGAACTAAGGGGCCAAGCCCAGCTCCTGAAAAACAAGCCCACACCATAATCCCCCTTCCACCAAACTTTACACTTGGCACAATGCAGTCAGACAAGTACCGTTCTCCTGGCAACCACCAAACCCAGACTCGTCCATCAGATTGCCAGATGGAGAAGTGCGATTCGTCACTCCAGAGAACTCGTCTCCACTGCTCTAGAGTCCAGTGGTGGCGTGCTTTACACCACCGCATCTGACGCTTTGCATTGCACTTGGTGATGTATGGCTTGTATGCAGCTGCTTGGCCATGGAAACCCATTCCATGAAGCTCTGTACGCACTGTTCTTGAGCTAATCTGAAGGCCATATGAAGTTTGGAGGTCTGTAGGCAGTGACTCTGCAGAAAGTTGGCGACATGCTGTCGTTCCCAATCGCTTCCACTTTGTTATAATACCACTGAGAGTTGACTGTGGAATATTTAGGAGCCAGGAAATTTCACCACTGGACTTGTTGCACAGGTGGAATCCTATCACAGTATCACGCTGGAATTGACTGAGCTCCTGAGAGCGACCCATTCTTTTACAATGTTTGTAGAAACAGTCTGCATGCCTAGGTGCTTGATTTTATACACCTGTGGCCATGGAAGTGATTGGAACACCTGATTTACATTATTTGGATGGGTGAGTGAATATTTTTGGCAATATCGTGTATATTGAACAAAAAAACTTACTAGATATCTGCATTGTGGGTAAATTTGAAATGATAAACTCAACAGGAGGTGATGTTTATCGTCTCAAAATTAATTTAATATAATTCAATCTGGAAAAATGGACCCTGTCCACATGAGCCAGTCAGAGCATGGAACTTAGCCTTGCAGGTAAGTTAATGGCTCTGGCTTTATTCCTCTAATGGCTGATAATTAGACACTCATAGTTAGTATGATATGTTTACTTCATGAAAAGATTGTACCAGCTGTTGAAGTGGAAACTGAGCTGAAATAACTAGTTTGGGCCTAATCTGGAGTTCTTTTTCCCTCTGAAGAAGTCCTCAGACAGATACTGTGAGGTGGAAGAGCCGTAGCCGAAGCACGCATTGTAAAACAGTGCCAAACACAGAGACTTTCTGGTCGAAAAATTTAAGGCTTCAAAACTGTTCAATATAGCACAAAATTGCACCAGCATTTTTTTTTTGGCCAATTTTTGCCTAAAACTAAATTTTGGGAGCAGCTACCCATCTTTGGCGCTGTATAGCCAGGCATCTCCTGTCTGGAGGGTATTTATTTTTTTAGCCTCATATAAGTGCCTCATCCAATGTAAAATATCCCTTTGAAGAGAGTGTTTGTGTGTTTGTGGTGGACTTACCCTGTCCTGGTCCTTCCAGGGAATCCCACGGAGGCGAGTGTACAGCTCCAGGTGTTCTCTGGCCGTCAGGTCATCAAAGAGGGCGTCAAACTGTGGACAGTAACCGATACTCTGCTGCACACGAAGCAGATCCTTCAGGATACTGTCAACACAAATAAACTTAGAGATAGATCACCATGTCATATTAATGCAATATTAGTACTTAAGTTCAGTGGTTTCAACTGGTGGGTTGGGAAGTTTCCCAGAAACTTTTTTTTCTGCTCTTCCTGGGACTCAGGGCCAGCTCAGACATTTGGCAAGATTACTGACAAGATTATAATTTGGTGCCTTCCATGCCTAGCACTTAATCGTCACCCCAGAGAAAAGCTAATAAAGTTCAGTTACAAATATGAGCACAGAATCCTTTTTTAGCCTGTAGTAAGAAACACTTTTAATATGATGCACAATGAAATGTGAAAGAGGAATTCAGTAAATAAAAATGCAAACATATCAGGGCGTCATTGCACAGCCTAGACCTCAGCAGGGGGTCTGGGGGTTTCTACCCTAGGATTGTTTGATAAAAAGCTCTATTTGGACACTATTTCATGCACTCTGGGTAATTATTTTCATGATCAAATCAATCACTGAAAACTTCAAATGTGTCCCTTAAATTAGCATTTGAGTCAGTATCATTTAATTCTATTGTGAAATTTTGAGTTTCTATGCATTTCTTTTACCATGTAGTTTAGTTTAGTACATTATTATTATTATCATCATTCTAATTATTATTATTATTATTATTATTATTGTTATTATTATCATTATTATTATCGTCCTTATAATTACTACTAATAATATTTATACTGTGACTGAATGAATGAATGAAGGAATAAATCAAATCTTGTCATTTTCACTGAAAACAAAGAAAGAGCAAGCTCACTCCTGAGCCACATAGTGCAAACAGGTACTATATATTTATATACAGAGCTTAACATTTATTAGACCACCCTAACCCTAACCAAAGTAAGGTTTATGCCACAGCTGCCCTAAATTAACAGCATTGGTAATTACCAAAATCATTTTTTATGTTTCTGCAATGGTTAATACACCAATATGTAGAAGCTCTTTAACCAAAGTGATATTTTTAATGCTAAAATATAACTATTATTGTTATCCATGAATTTTCACATTTACTGATTTACAAAAAAACTGAAAAATAGTAAAGCACATAAATATTTCTTGATTAAAATGTCAAATTATAGTTATTTACATGCAGTCCTGCACACAAAAATTAGTTTTAGTGGTTGTATGTTATGCTTGATTAATTTCTGACTTCTCAGAGAAGCCTAGTGAGCCGGCTCTAATTTGGATGAAAACAATTTGAAATTCCTCATTCCTGTTCAAAATGGTAAAACATGGACAGCTCACTGAAAATGAAAGAGTCGGCATTAAAGCACTTCATGATGCTGGATGGTCTCCGAGAAAAATATGACAGGTGGTCTAATAAATTTGTATATATATATATATATATGTATATATATATATATATATATATATATATACACACTGCAGTGGAAATTATCAAATGACATTTTCCTCTGATGTTCCTAAATACTCAGTCAAATAACAGGCAGTATAATTTTCAAGTCGTCAACCATTAGAGCATAATTCAAATCTTATTGAACAAACCTCCCAATGATAGATTTTTTTTTCTTCAAAAATAAATACTAAAAATGCACTGATTATTATGAACAACAGAGTTTTAAAACTTCATACTTTTTTCTATATACTTTGCTGAGGTCATTTTACACCTTCAGGGACCTTGAAGGGGCCTACCAGCTCTCTCCATGGCTCTGGCCCAGAACATGACTCCGCCCCCTCCTTGCTGATATCACTTGTTGGGACATGGTGGCCATCCACCAACCATCCACTACTCCTCCATCTGGACCATCCAGGGTTGCACGGCACTCATCAGTCAACACGTCTGTTTGAAAATGAGTCCTCATGTATTTCTTGGCCCACTGCAACCATTTCTGCTTGTGAGCATTGGTTAGGGGGCTGAATCGTAGGTTTATGCATGACTGCAAGCCTCTGGAGGATCCTACACCTTGAGGTTGGTGGGACTCCAGAAGCACCAGCAGCTTTAAATACCTGTTAGCTGCTTTGTAATGGCATTTTAGCAGCTGCTCTCTTAATCCGATGAATTTGTTGGTCAGAAACCTTCCTCATTATGCCTTTATCTGCAGGAACCCATCTGTGCTCTGAATCAGCCACAAATTTCTTCACAGTATGATGATCACACTGAAGTTTTCATGAAAAAATCAAATGTTTTTATACCTCGTCCAAGGCATTGCACTATTTGATGTTTTTCAGCAGCAGAGATCCTTTTTCTTTCCCATATTGCTGAAACCTGTGGCCTGCTAAATAATGTGGCACCTAAATATCTGGTTCTGACCTGTTGCCACTGATGAAGGCCTCTCCTCCAGTTGTGCACTCATCACCCGTCAGCATCTTGAAGGTGGTGGTCTTCCCAGCTCCGTTCACTCCCAGCAGACCAAAACACTCACCAGGCCGGACCCCCAGACAGAGGCGGTCCACAGCTAGGATCCTACCCATCTTCCTGGATTTATACACCTGAGGAGCACGCAAAGAAAACCCCAAGATGCACGATAAATGGACAAATAAGAGTTTAAGAAGTGTTAGTTCTCTCTACAAGTCAAATATATTTGTACTGATCTTTCTAGTCTGCCGTAGTTACAAAGGTTTTCTAAATGGTTGTTATTCTGATTCCTTTCCGATGATGTGTTAAAATGGATACTTCAACATTTTGGCAAATTCGCCCATTGCCATAATTCCTATAGTCTTAGCAGTGTTTCCCATACATTCATTTATTTGTGGCGGACCGCCACAAATAAAATAGGCCCGCCACAAATAGATTCGAGCGCTACCTGTTCGCCCTCGCTCTGTAAATGTAGCATGACGTTAATGTCCGAGTATAAATTATGTGGAAGTTTTGAGCCGCCAGCGTGCATTTCTGGCTGGAGTTTCGCTTCTCCCATTGTCCCTGAATGCATCTGTCAGAGCAGAGAGCTGTCTTTTTCTTCTTCGTCCATCCAGAAAACTCTGAACATGCCCGTTTTGTATCAGCGGCGATAGAAGCAGGGGACAGGAAGATAAACAGAGCAGCGTGGCGAGATAGCAGCAGCTAGTCACATGTCTTTTAGATGCCTTTTTAAGACGGACAATGAGAAACAACGCTGGATCTGCAGCGTTTTCAACTTTAAAAAGAAGGAGGTCAAACTCACGCGGTATTCGTTAAAAATACGCCACAAGATTACTCTGAGATAACGGCGGCAATAACACAACACGTCACTAACGACATGAGCCCAGTGTTGTTGAAAAGCCAGGATTTTAAAAATCTCATCAAGACACTTAACCCGAAAAACAAGATTTGCCTGGGCGCGAACATTTTGCTGAAAACTCCCTGCCAGAGTCGTACAAGTCAGAGAGGAGACGGCTCAGCAGCAGACTAATGTGATCCACATCTCCACAACTATGGAGACTCATCTCAGCCTCACAGTTCAAAACACTGACAACGAGGAGTTAAAATGCTCCTGCCTCCAGACAAGCTTTTCCCCCCATGATGACACAGAAGAGTTTATTGAATAAGGTCTAAAGACACTCTCATCTCATGAACTGGTCCAGCATCCATCAGCACAGATAAAGGACTAATGTAATCACAGCTGTGCCTGAATAGTGGACTAGACTGCAGGGTTTTGGTCTTCATGCATAATTGGTGAGTTTTGTGTAGGTTTGCTTCACCCTTAATGAGGAAAATAATCATTTTATAATCAGCAATAGTAAACATAACACAGAAAACATTTCAGGACTTTCCATACACTGTAAAGTACAGAGTATTTTATGATTTATGTATTTTTGATTTATTAGTAAAAGACTGAATGGAGTCGTTTTCAAAACAAAACTGCTAAATTTAACTTTATATTGATTTGTACTTTCTGCATACAATTTTATTAAAAATCCAATAGAACAGTCTATTTTAATCACCAAACTCGTGCCGTTTGGGGCCGAATTAAATACAGCAGCTGAGAGACCATTGTCGCAATATATATATATATCGTGTATCAGGATATAGCAAAAAATATATAGTACCCCCATGAAATAATCATGGAACATTACAAGACGGAGATGTGTTAAAGTTAAATGCAAAGCTGGAACTACACTCCAGACATGGCTGCTGCACTGTGTCACTCCGCCCAGTGGTTTACTCAGAAAGTAGTTCCGAGTATTTGCTTCATGTGTCGTAATCCTACATAATTACATGTTATCATTTCATAGCGTGGTGAATGTACAGGTCACAACTTGTCCACGAGAGCATTTTGGAGTTGTTGGATTGTGTATTTGATAAGTTTGATGAGAGAAAGCAAAAACATACCGTCTGCTTCCATAGCGTTAGCTGAGCAGCAGGTATTTTGGACCCCCCAGATCTAGAAACAGCTTGCACCGACAACTAAAGGAAACGAACCTCTTACTAAGACTATAGGGATTATGGCAATGGGCGAATTTGCCAAAATGTTAAAGTATCCCTTTTTTTTAGCAATCGTCAGTATTAAAATAGTGCCTTTTCATAAGGCAGCTGCAGAAGAGAGGAATGAGTCCTTTACAATTTGCAGGCAAACCTCTGCAATCTTTTTTTTAGGGGACAAAAATACTGGAAAATTTCTCAGCATGCTGCTGCTGTGAAACATTAGTTCTGTTTCAATTTAGACTAAAAACAGTCTGTCTGGAATTATTGGTCATTAAAAATGTTTTTGCTTTTTTCATAATTGAGGTGAGTATTAAAACCTTGGTCAAATTCTCGATCTTCAACATGTCGTTGTCGGCGTCTCCTCGCAGCACTCGATGTCTCTCACAGGCTACATCTACATCATCGTCGTCAATGGGCTGGCAGCTGACCGGCACTCTCCTGCTCAAACACAAAAATATGAGCTTATAAAATAAAGCTAAAGACATAAAGTCATTATATATATATATATATATAAAAACAGAAAATGCATGTGAAAATGGGAAAAGCTTTTTTTTTGGTGGGCCTGTATTCACCTTAGATTTAATTTAATTTAATTTTACCTAATTTCATTTAATTTGATTAATTGAATTAAATTAAATTAAATTAAACTTAATTGAATTGAATTGAATCTATTTACTTTACTTTGATTTGATTAAATTTAATTTAATTTAATCAGACAATGTCTTTAATTAAAGGTAGTAGTGATATGTTCACTTTCTTCTCTTTTTTCCCTCACAAGCTCATATTTTATTCCCAATACATGAAAAAGACATTTTACATTTCATGAAAAATATTAGTGCCTGCCACTTGTAACTCCTTATTTAGTCAATTCTCACTCTTTTTTCCTACTTTCTTTCCCTGTTTTTGCCACTTTTTTGCCTTTTTTTTTTTTTTTTTACGATTTTTGCCCCCTTTAACTTATCTTTATTGCCACTTTAACCGATTTTTGCCATTTTTTCACCACTTAGGTTGTTGCTCTTGCGAAGGTATTTTTCAACATTTGGCTCTTTGGTTGAGCAGGGTTGAGTAACGCTGCCATAGACAGTAATGGGAAGGGCAGAACCTTTTAAAATGTTAGGGAGTGATTTCTGACATTGTGTATGTCATAATCACAACTGGCAAATCAGAGCAACAAACACAAGACACAAAACACAAGTTAGGATTGACAGATCACTCTAAGTGGACAAGAAAAAAAGGCTTTTCTGGGTCACTGAATTTGGGTTTTCATTATCTGTAAGCCATAATCATCAACATGTCAAGAAAAAAGGCTTGAAATGTTTCACTCTATGTGTAATGAGTCTATATAATAAATGGGTCTCACTTTCTGAAATGAGGGGAAAATATATTGAACTTTTTCATGATATTCTAATGTTTTAGATGTACCTGTATTGTAAAGGGGCCACAACAGAGAGTGCGGTCTAAACTGGTCCTCTTTTCAAAGTGTCTTGGCACTATGCAAACAAAGATTGACTTACATATAATTTCTTTATATGGAGGCGATGTACTGTGACGCATTCATAAAAGCTCTAGTTAAAGTAGTTGATGAATTTAGTATGTTTACAGGGTATACGATTATAATGCGGAGTATTTATGCATTAATCATAATTAAGGTCTATAATAGGTGCACAATTTCTTATTAGATTGCGATTAATCTCATGCTGCACAATCCCTTTTAACACACTTTGGTTAAACCACGTCTGTGTCTCCCTGCAGCCAAACTGATGTAAAATAGGTCCACCACTGCTCCCTAGTGTCTCATTCCATGTCAACAAAAGTCAAAGACAGTTGACTGGAAAAGTCACCTAGTGTTATTAAACATTTACCTTTTAACTGCGCACTTATTTCCTTCCCAATCCTTTTCCATGGTTAAGTTCATGTTATAATTTTCAATCTACCAATAAAGCAGGTCTGTAACCAAACAGAAAGTCACTTATCCAAAATTACACAGAACAGTTTAGAATGTAAAATAGTGGATTTTTGAAATGTGATTAAAAAATACAATTAATTGTAATTAATTACAAAAATTCTGAGATTAGTTGTAATTAAAATTCCAGTCTTATGACAGCCTTAATTCCCAGATATAATAAAACAGCAGAGCAATAAGACTTTTTTTCCTTTTGTCAAACTATAAAAGATGAAATGTCAAAGGAATCTTCATCTCTCGTTCAGAATCATTTTATTAAGCTGTTATTAGTTATGCTACGTTTGGTGGTGAAGCTTGTGACTGTACCTATAAACTCCTCTATGAGCCATTAACACTAAATCACTCTTAAAATGTGAGGCAGTGACAGTTTAACTGCACCACACACATGAATAATACTCACGGGGGTTTCCTGAGGAAGTTGTACTGGCAGAGGATGGTGATGAGGAAGCCAACAAAGCCTTCGATGGTCATGGCAACGAGTCCTCGGGTCACAATATCCCACTCGAAGGGAGACTTCATCTTGTCAAACTGGCCTGAAAACAAATTTAAAACAGCTTTTATTTCTTCTGCATTTCTTTCTCTACTCTTTTTTTAAAATTTAACCTTTATTTAGACAGACTAGTCCCATTATAAATCAGAGATGTCTCTTTTAAGGAGACTTGAGGCCCATTTCAGACAAACCTTGAGTCGGATAACAAGCCGCAGGGTTATGGGCGGGCCTTATGGGCCTGGGCCCACCCACTTGGTCATTTGGCTCACCCTAAAAGTTTGTATATTTTAGCTATTTGAATGGTATTTAAAACTTAAAATACAGTTTCCCTTCAAACAAAAAAGCTCATGATTATGCAGCTATAAGGTAAAAAGTCAAAACCAATTATGTCGGGCCAGATCACACTGCCTTTGCTTGTAAAACAGGTACAAGTGCACTTGTTTGTGTGCAGGTTACTCAGCTGAGCAGCAGATGATCCATGAGGGACAGAGATAATTTTTTGGCTGATTTTTGAGTACTTTTGCATTTTTCCAGTGCTCTCTCTCCACTAGTGGTAGCACAAGGTGGTATCTGCAACCCTCAGAAGTTGCTCAGGCAGTGCAGCTCATCCAGGGATGGCACATCCATGTGTGCCGTGGCGAAAAGGTTTGCTGTGTCTCCCAACACACTGTAAAGAGCGAGGAGGAGATACCAGGAGACAGGCCGGTACACCAGGAAATGTGGAGGGGGCCGTAGGAGTGCAACAACCCAGGGCCGCTATCTACTACTTTGTGCAAGGAGGAACAGGAGGAGCACTGCCAGAGTCCTAAAAAAAAACCTCCAGCAGACCACTAATGTGCATGTTTCTGCTCACACTGGGTCAAACATCCACAAGTGGGGCCTGTGCTCACAGCCCAGGACCACGCAGCCAGAGAACACCAGAATTAGCAGATTTACCATTGGTGCCCTGTGCTCTTCACAGATGAGAGCAGGTCCACACTGAGAACACGTGACAGACATGAGAGAGTCTGGAGACGCCATGGAGAACGTTCTGCTGCCTGCAACATCCTCCAGCATGACTGGTTTGGCGCTGAGCTAGTGATGGGCTGGGGAGGCATATCCCACAGACCTCCATGTTCTAGCCAGAGGTACCCTGACTGCCATTAGGTACTGGGATGAGGTCCTCAGACCCATGTCAGACCATAAGCTGGTGCAGTGGGCCCTGGGTTCCCTCTGATGCATGACAACACTCAGCCTGGACTGGCCTGCCTGTTCTCCAGACCTGAATCTAATCCAGCACCTCTGGGACATCATGCCCAGACGTTGTAGGGAGTGCATACAGGCGCGTGGAGGCATGTACACTACTGAGCCTCACTTTGAGTTTTCTTGAGGAAAAAGTTCGATCACCTGTGATCTGATTGTTCCACTTTTATTTTGAGTGTGATTCTGAATCCAATAAAGTTTAATTTGAAAACAATCTAAAACTGGAAGTACATTGTTCCATGACACTGGCACTGCCATTCTGACACAGACGGTGTCTTAGAGGAACAGTCTGTGAGAGTGGCCATCAGAGATGTACGGTCTGCAGCCAGACTGCTGCATTGTGCTGTGTTGTGCTCCGCCTGTCAGGACAAACAAACAAATAAATCCAACCCGTTTCCATCACATGCTGTAATGTTTAACCACAGCCTTGTGTATCTCCTTCTTACTATAAAGAGACTCCTTTTAGTCAGAGAATATCCCTTCATTAGTAAGGCTCTGGTTTACATTTTACAAACACAACAGAAAGATGAACATACCTATTTTAGCGTAGTATTCGTTGATGTACTCGTTGTAGGCCATCTCCATCAGACCGTGGCCCAGGTTGTAGTTTGGGAAGATGAGGAAACAGGACTTCAGGTAGCTGTTGACTTTTTTCAGATCCTAAAGAAGTAATATTTCAGAAATATTAAAACAAAAAGACCATTTATTACATAATGCTTATCTATCGAGGATGACTGTTTTTCTTGTTTCTTTAAATATGTGGGAGGAATGATGCAACATCTAATCTGAATTTCTCAAGCATAATATTGTGGTTTAGGTTAAATCTTCAGGTCAAGCAATTTCTGATGTCAAAATAAAATAAGTGACCTTGTCATGTTCGAAGAGCTGCAGCAGGAAGGTAGCGACGGTGGCAGTGATGCCGATGAAGAGGTTGATGACGATGAGGAAGACGTAAGCTGTGCTGGGAACCTCGAACCAGAAGGATGCTGGGTACATGATGGGAGTGATGGACCAACTGGAAAAAAGAAAAACATCTTCAACAACAGCGACATAGACATCCAAAGATTAAGACAGACAAGAGTTTATAAATTAAATTTGTGCTGAATAAGATCCTTTGGCAGACTGGTGAAGATCTTCTTAAACTGCTGACTTTTTCACAGCTGTGTTCTTAAATTAAGGATCCCACGTCCTTGTAAGCTGGAAGCTTGTTGGTTATCAGGTTGATCTGAAATAAAATCATCTCATCTAAAGGATTCTATGTTGGCGTTATCGGCTGTTCCTGCCTTTAAGGCAGTGATACTCAACCCGTGGCTCTAGAGCCACATGTGGCTCTTTTGTGATGTTTTGTGGCTCTTTTATGTCTTAATTTAAAATATATTCCCCCAGAAAACCTTACAAAAGGGAAACTTTGACCTCAGAAGTTATTCATTCAAGTCACATTAATCGATATGTTTCAGTTGGCTTTAAATGGCAACCTTTATTTTTCTTCGCTGTATATTTCCATTGCCCTTATTTGCACTTTTTATTTTTTGCCATTTTCAATCCATTTTCACTGCTTTAAGCCTGCTTTTGCCACTTTTTGCCACTTTTAACCAAGGCTGTTATAGTTAACTAAAACAAACTAAATAACTAAAACTAAAATTCAAAAATCATTTTAGTTAACTGAATCTAAATAAAACCTAAGCTTTACCAAAAATAAAAACTAAGTAAAATTGTATAGTGTGCTTACAAAGCTAAAATAAAATAAAATAAAAATGGAGACAAAATATGCTTAGTTTTAGTCTTTGACACAACCACACTGACTGGCACCAACACAAGAGTCTGTGAGTGTAAAATTGCCTGATCTGATTGGTTATGACTTCACACAGTGGTAGTTTTATGCCAAAAGTTGCATTCAAACATCATCATTGATTAAATAAAATGATAAGTGAAGAGTAGCTTGTTTTAATATGTTTTTAAATTACATCTATCCATAAAAAACTAAAACTAATAAAAATTAAACTAAAACGAAGCATTTTTGCAAAATAAAAACTAAACTGAACTAACAAACCAGCAGTCAAAACAAATAAAAACTAAACTGAAATTAAACACAGAAAGTGCAAACCAAATTTAAAAAACTAATGAAAAATCCCAAACTACTATAACCCTAATCCCATATTCACCACTTTTTCAGCAAGTTTTATTGCCTCTTTTACCCTGCTTTTTAAATTTTTTGTAATTATTTGCCACTCTCTGCCCATTGAAGCTGCCTAAATGCCACCCTTTTCCCTTTTTTTGACACTCTTTGCTGCTTTTTGCCCATTCTGTCTACCTCTTTGCCCATTTAGTCACTTTTACATTTCTTTTTTGCCATGTTTTGGCTTTTTTTTTTTTTTTAACCATTTTTGCCACCTGTAACTCATTTTTTGGTAACTTTTCCCCAATTGTTGCCACTGCTGCCCTTTTCTGCCACTTTTTCTCCACTTTCTAGGGCCAGTTCTTGTTTTTTCCCAGTTTTTGCCATTTTATGCCTACTTTACCCCTTTTCACTAATTTTTTGCCCTTTTTTGCTGCTTTGTAGCCATTTTTGCCACCTTTAACTTATTTTTACTGCCTCTTTAACCCATTTTTGCCACTTTTTACCACTTAGCAGGGGTGTCGAACTCAGTCACAGCAGGGGCCGGATTCTGGATTCAGGTCTAACCTGAGGGCCTAACAGGGTCACCGTTTTAACCAGAACATGTGAACCTCATTTCACCGGTAATAAAATATGAAAAAAAAAAAAAAAAAAACTTAGCACTGATGATAAACAATTTTGACATTAAAAAGTTAAAAAGATAAGTTTAAAGGCTCATAATCGGAGAAAAGTAAATTTATTAGTTCAAAAAAGGTCAAACATGAAATTGAAAAATAATGTTTTTAAAGGCAAATATATTAGAAAGAAAGTCATAATCATGAGTTTAAAAGGTCAAAATATGAAACAGAATTTGTAATCATGAAATTAAAAGTCAAAATTTTAAATGTGAGTCTTAAAGGTCAAACGATGGGATTATGAAGTCAAAGTCTGGAGTTGAAAATATGAGATAAAATACAAAATAACCAGTTACAAACGTCAAAATATCACTTAAAATTATGAATCTTACAGCTCAAAATATTATACAATAAGTCAAATCTATGAGTTGAAATGTAAGAAAAAAAAGTCAAAATCCTAAATTTAAGTCCTAATTTTGGGATGCAAAATTGAAAATATGAAATTAAAACACAAATTAATTTCTTTTCCCACATTCCTGACTACTAATCTAGTTATTTTTACTCTTTAATTTTTTCAGATTTTATGACTTAACCAGGGTATCTTAAACCATCAAGGATAATTTTACATTTTTATACTTGAGTAAATCTGCAGAACTCAGACTGATGGGCCAGTTATAACAAAATAAGAGCTTATCTTGTGGACCGGATTCAATCATTCCATGGGCCGGATTTGGCCCCCAGCCCTTGAGTTTGACACCCCTGACTTAAAGTATGGCTCTTGCAAAGGCATTTTTCAACAGTTTGGCTCTTAGGTGAAGCAGGGTTGAGGAACACTTAGAAAGAAGAGGTCACGGCCCTGTGGAAACAACATGTAGATTACCTGTTCAAACATAGCTAGATGTTATATTTCAAATAGAGTATTTATCAAAAGCAGTCCCTCTAAATCAGTCTGTCTAAAGAGCTAAGTGGCTGAGGAGTTAAAAATGTGTAAATAAATGTGTGTTTGTGTGTGAGTAGTCTCACCCATAGAGCAGAAATAAGGAGAGGACGGCAGGGAAGTTGGTGGGGGAGGTGTAGGCCGGCAGGTCGAACACAAACAGAATAATGACACAGCAGGTGGCAGGTACCAGGTAGTTCAGCTGATAAGAAACGAGAGGAGAAAACATTTTCACACCTGGGTAAAGTGAGCAGCATCTACATAAACATGTGCTCCGTACGCCGTTCTCACCATGTCCCAGATGTAGTTAGCCAGCCAGTAGATAACGGGGTCACAGCCGCTCACAAACTGAAGGTGTTTGGCTTTGGTTGATTTCTCTGCAACCAGGAAAACCACAAAACTGGCCGGGACAAAGGACATGGCTACGATGATAAAGATGGCGATCACCACATCAGTGCCCTGCAGCCTGTAGACACAAGAGAGGGAAAAATGAATCCATGCAGGGAGTTAAACACTAGGAGGCCTGCAGAAGAAATCAGTCTCTTATTTCATTTATTATTCTGAGTACTCTCAGATTCTTTATTAAAATCATAAAATCACATACAAAAAATTATCTGTCAGATGGGGCCACTGTAATACTGTTCACCTTGAAGGTATTAAAAAACCAGTCCAACGCTGATGAGGGAGTGAAGCATTAGAGAATTAAAGCCTGCATCACAGCTTTACATTAATTGCTGACAGAAAAACAGCCAATCATTATTAAGTATTTTGAGATGGTTAATCAGGTTTCGGTTGGCTCCGCCCCTGGTCAGGAGGTGAAATGCTGACGGCTCATCTCAGGAGCAAACTGCAGGATGCTGCCAAACTTTGTAGGAGTGTTGGTCTTTGAGCAGTGATCCTCAATGTGTGGCTCTTTCGTGATGATTTGTGGCTCTTTTATGTCTTAATTTGAAATATTATTCCCCCAGAAAACCTTTATAAAGGGAAACTATGACCTCAGAAATTATCCATTGCAAGTCACATTAAGTCTACCATCTGAGTTTTTAGTCACAGACTGTGGCCTCGTGCACAGACAGGAGGGTATTTTTAAAAACAGAAGTTCTTTTTCTTATCCGTCTTCAAAAATAATTCTGTCCACAAGGAATTCTCTCATTGCCCAGCCAGCCAAACCGAGCCAGGAAAGAGGTGACAAACTTTCTAATGGTCTAAATCCAGAATTCAGTCACATGTAGATCTCAGTGTTTTCTCATGTTCACAGCAACCAATTCCAACATATCTAGAGTGTTAAGACACAAAGGATGGATTTCACTTTACAGGGTCTTTGACATCAAATAAAATGAATTGCACTGGATTGTGGGATATGTAGTTCCTTCTTTCTATAAAGAATTATGACTACAGTCTTGTACCTTTGCCTTTTTCTCAGTTTTGATTGCTGCTTTAGGCCGGCCACACACTAGACACCTTTTTAAATCTGGAACGATTTTTAAACTGTGGGAGACCACAGACTTCAGGACAACTTCCAATCTTTAATCCTCTGAACGCACACACTAGACGACTCCGCCAGACTGTCAGATCACTGGAGACCACACACCTGCCGACCTGTCTATGACCTCTCGTAATCACGTGACTTCAGAAAAAAAAACGTAACAGGGATGTCTGTCGATACCGTCTTGCTGTCTCTTGCTGTCTCTCCACAACAGTCTGTCCTGGCATGTGTTACAGGTGAAGCAAAAATCATAATACTTGGGATGAAATCCTGGCTGAAATTAAGTTAAAGTTGTGTTTTTGGTTGTGAGCAGTGACAGTAAGTATGATCTGGCTGTGACCCCACTTGGTCTACTCGCTCTCATTGGTCGTTGTAGGTAATCCATCAGTGGCACTATGACCTAGAATCGTAACTATCAAACGTGACATTTATTGATAGTTAAGATTTGGGATTTTGGAGGCTACAACATGATTTGGAGCAGTAAAACAATCATGTTGACACCACACACATGCAGACTACTCAGACAAACAGTCGTTTGCCACGAAGCTCCTCTCGGGATATGCCCCCACGGTCGTTGGGGGAGGCAAATCTTGCCCCAAATTAGGCTTAAAATCCTGTAGTGTGTGGCCAGCCTTGGTGCTAATTCAAATATTTTAAGGTCATGAGTACCCAGGTAGCTAGTCAGCTTAGTCTGGCATTTAAGGTTTAGAAAATGTCTATAGAGGATCTGAATGGTAAATTTTACTCCAGGACCACAGCTGTGTGAGCACTGGTGAGCTCTATACAGTATAGAACAGAACAGTATGCTCCGCCCCTTCTTCATTCCAACATCTTCACATTAATCGTGATCATAGATCGGGCACCACTGTCATGTCATGTGGCACAAATGATTGGCTCTGTGCTCACATAATCTGACATGACAGTGGTCAAAAAGACTTAGAGTCTGACCTCTGTATCAGCCTTCTGTTGCAAAGAACAGCTGCTATTTTTATTATATTTAAGTTTATTTCATATGTGAATTTACTTTACAAGGTTTCATAAGGCAAAGACACTTACAGGTAGTCCAACGACAGGCTTGCACTGGTTCTGTTCATTGGATGGTTCGTCAGAGTGATACCTGTGAAAACACACAAAACAATGACCACCTGGTTTAAGAAACTAGTGGCCAAACCAAACAAACAACTCTCATTTGACAGTGGAATGTCTTCCAGTTGAACTAAACCTCTGCCTGCATAGTTTTTACCATAGGCTGCAGGGTTTCCTTTGGATGCTGGCAGGTTGGCACGCAGTATGGCATTGTTGAGAACGTTCAGGTACGTGGGCATGCTGTGGTAACCTTTGTTGTTGTACAGAACCTGCACACAAACCGTGCTTCTGTCAGTTTTTTTGTGAAAACTTTATGGGTAAACTTGAAGTCTAGTGAGCATCTTACCTGAGCTGATCGTCGAACTGCAATCTTTCTCACCATTGGAGGTAAGTTGCTTCCAAAGGATGCTGGGATTGACTTCTGAATGTTCCCCACGGTTAAACCACCGTATCTATCAGAAACAATAATAAAAGTAATAATAATAATGATAATAATGATAATAATAATAATGGTAATAATAATGATAATAATAATAATGGTAATAATAATAATAATTGTAATAATAATATTAATAATAATCATAATAATAGTAGTAATAATAATAATAATCTAATAAAGACAACAAAAATAATGATAATAATAGCTGTGCACCAAACCTTATTAATCAGGACAGCACATTATCATTGGCGTGTTTCAGGTCCGTAGTTCCTCAATGCTGTGTTCATGAACGCACTTTACTTTTAGGAAATAGGGATACAACTAATGACAACTATCTTTGTTGACTAGTCACCGACAACTGAAACAATTAGCCGACTGGTCAGGTGAGGCTTTGCTGCATTTACTGTTTTTTTTTTACTTTTTAGATGTGGCAAAAACCCATTTTTATTTATAAAGACATGTAACGTTCCTATTTGAAATGTGTGCGCACTACTGCCATGATAAACAAGGTCCACCTTACAAATATGACAGACCATCTTTATGTTAAAGGTGAAGCAGAGCTCAGTTTGTGAGCAGCTGAAGGGAAGCGTGCCACACATACCCAAACACACTCATTCTCATTATGCAAGAAAGGGAGAGAGAGAGAGAGAGAGAGAGGGGAGAGCGGAGAGAGGAAGTTAGCTTCAGTGCTGCAGCAGACTCAGGAATCTCCCTGTGCTTCCTGACTTTCACCAGGACTCTGCACCAGAGGTTTAACACTCTTATTAGCAGTATTAAGCATAAATACATGAATTTATTCATTCCTGGACATTGGGTTGCTGCATCAACTCTGACCATTATGCTATGTTTTGTTTCTTTGCTGCTAAATTTGCACGCTACTCTGAACAAAGATTGTACGGAGGTGAGATGGCTCATTCCTCATCAATCTCTGCAAATCACCGACAATGAAATTGGTTGTCGACAAATGTTGTTATCGCATTTTGTTGTCTAAGCGTAACTCTCCCTATTTAAAATGACCTGTCTTATAGGGAGACATTAAGACATCGGCTGTGTTCTTGTTTAGATAATTGAAATGCCTGGAACGACAGTCTGTAACAATGTTTGAATTGAAAAAAGCAAAAATGAACAAAGGAAAACTCTTTAAAATCAGAGAATGTCAGTTTATGATATAATGTATGGTATGGAAATGTTCTAGTTAAAGTAAAAAAAGAACAAATAACAGTTGTGCAATCAGAACTGTTCTTTGTTTTTGGAAGTAAACACAAGTGAAATCAGTTAGATATATATCTTTGCTCACTACATATTAACCCCTCTCACCCCCAGACATTCATAAATAGATAAACTTATCGGCCATCAGAGCAGGAAATTATTGGTTATCGGTATCACTCAAAAATACATATTGTGTGCAACTAGTTTGGACAAACAACTGCAGATTTATTTTAGATTTATGGTCTGTATGACAACATGGTTTGATCATTACGCAGTATCTGAGATGCAACAACTCTATTTTGAATTTCTACTCTGATATCATCACAAATACGGATTTTTGTACTTATTATCCTCAGTGATCATTAAGACAAAAACCCTGTAAAAAGTTTGTAATTATTTCTGTAATCCCACTGAGGACTATCTAAAAATAAACTCAATCCTACCCTGCGCTTTTAAATAAATCTCTCTTTGAATTTTTTCTTTTAGTCCAACCTGTGCAGGCGCAGTCTGTCTGATGTGAAGAGCAGGTACTCCGACACGTTCCGACCTGTGATGTCCACCAGGATGTCACCTGTCACCACTTTCATGAGGGGGGGCCGCCCTCCCACCCCGCTGGGGCAGGAAAAGCCCGTCCCCTGCATGGAACATATACAACGCACCGGCTCGTGGATGGAGAGGGGTAGGGTGGGAGGAGACGTCACTGGCTCTGAGAAATAATGGAGAAGCTATCGTTAGTTTGATAGAGTTTAACAGAATTATTCTAAAAAAGGCCTAGTCCCACTTAGAGTTGGTATGAACACCAGTCTGATTTCTTTGTGTTGTAAGAGGTCAGCCATGAATCAAACTGTTAATTTGAACTGAAATAGGAAAGAGGCAAGGGGTCCTCTCTGCCTCAAACCACCATCCAAATATGGTCACTTCCTTAGACAAAATACTCAAAGCATAAACAGCTTAAGTCAGCCAAACCCTGAACAAGACTTTTTCTTTTCATTTTGAAACGTCAGCTATATGTGAGTTCCAGGTAGACCCGCCCTTACCCTTCTCCTGCGTTATGTTCTGTAGGTTGTTTGCAGAAGAAACAAAGCACTCCAGAAGGGAAAGTACTGAAGTATAGAGAAGTGTAGCCAAAATGTCATTTTTGCCAATTTTGTGCTGTTTACAGCCAGGTCATGATCAACTTCTTTAGTCTTGGAGTAGAGACAGATTAAAGGCAAAGAGTAAAAGAATAAAATAAAAAACAGAAATGGAGGCAGACATAGATAAAAATCCTCCATCCAAAGTCTGGAGGGGCGGAGTCAGACTACGCTCACCCAACAGTCCAGTTTGGTTGATCTGATCTGTCTGTGTTCTCTCAGCTGAAGGTCCAGCCTCACACAATGTGGTTAACACGTCTCGCTGAGTTTCAGAGGAGACTGATGTTCTATTAGTCAGTGATCATGACATGGGTTTGACAGCAGCACCTGCCTGATGGCTAGTTAGCACCTGCAGCCGCAGAGTTTGGCCTTTTTGTGCTCACATAAAGATAACTTTGGTCGTTTAGACATGCCGCTGTTTTTGCTAACTTTGTAGACAAACTGGTAAGTTTGTGTCAGTAAACAGGGCTGTCATTGGCTCGTGAGAGTTGAGTCAGGAGGCGGGGATTGGATGAGGCTGGAAGTGCTGATTGATTGACATGCCTGTTAGCTACTCATTGTGCTCACAGTAGGCAGACTGTACCAAGCGGGCAGAGCTGTATTTGGCATCGGGCAAATGCGGGAGCACAAGCGGTGCGTAAGTGAGCCCATGGCCCAGCATTCAGTCATAGCAGAGGCAGGGATAAAATGTAACCCCCCTTTGTTGAGATGTGTTGCTGCCATCAAATTTAAAATGAGGTAATATTTTTCATGAATGATAAAATGTCTCAGTCTCAACATCTGAAATGTTAAAATGTTGTTTATGTTTAATTGTGAGTAAATGAGATATGACAATCATTGCATTTGTTAATATTTTACACCATGCCCCAGCTTTTTGGGAAATGGGGTTATATGTATGCTATATCTAGTATCCTATTTTGAACAAAACTGAAGACTCCTGTACAATCAGACCCTTGCAGTCGCCCCCTATTGGCCACTAAAGATAATACAGATCAGATTCATTTTGCATTAGCTCCATTTTCTGGCCCACTGAGCAGGACTTTCTCTTTATTCTGAGCCAGATAAGAGGGTTTAAATAGAACTATATATAACTATATATGGACTTAAATGGTCTCACCATGAACTGTGGTAGGAGGGGCCACTGTAAAGTTCCACAGTCCATCCTCAAAGCGAGGATCTGGGTCGTCTGAAGGGGCTGGTGAGGGGGGAGGGGGCACAAAGTTGGAGAGAGGGACTCCCTGGGTAAAGGAGTCCAGACACATAGAGTCAAAGTAACGGGCTGCCAGGGTCTTGGAGTTGTTGGCGCTGGGGTTGAGCGTCTGCGCGAGCTGGTCCAGGGTGCTGTTAAAGGGTGTTTTGAGGATGCAGGTGGCCCCCACACCCGAGGGCAGACGCAGGGTGTTAGTGATCTTCTGGGGGCTGGCATCTGGGGAGAGCTTACTCCTGTGGTGGGAGGTGTCACAGTTAGATTCTCTATGAGTTAAAGACAACTAGGAAGAATTAAAAGATCTATTTAAGACACAGTTGGTCCATTTATAAAGTAAGATGAATCATTCATTCATCACGTTGGCTTCAATGTAGTAGTAGC
Source organism: Cheilinus undulatus (assembly GCF_018320785.1). NCBI lineage: Eukaryota > Metazoa > Chordata > Actinopteri > Labriformes > Labridae > Cheilinus > Cheilinus undulatus. The sequence continues at coordinate 2,803,916 of NC_054869.1, read as the reverse complement.
TAATGGGTTAACAGACGTGTACAACCTAAAATGTGATCTGATCAATTCTTTGTAGTCTTTGGAAGCAATAAAACAAAAACAGCTGTCAGAATCTTAACAGTTCCTAACACCACAGGATTAAGACCACCATAAGTAAAGTCTGCGTGCTGTCTTACCTGTACTGAGGTCTGTCTTCGTTGGCATATGGGATGAAGTTGCCCCGGGGTTGGGTGTAGTTGTGATACTGAGAGGGGGACAAGATCAAAGGGGGCAGATCCCCTAAAAAACAGACAGAAAATCCATCCATCAGTTAGAGTCTGTTATTGTGAGATAAAAAAGGCCTCTTAAGTCACTTTGTTGTTTTAAATAGTTTCTTAAACACTTCTATAAAGCAGTGCTATGGGGACCTACAAAAAAGTACAGTCGAATCATCTTCACAGATCTTTTTGGTTCTTTATGCTAGTTAGTTTTCAATCCAGTACCCAATGAATGATGGGCATGCCTAATTTTAATTTAATTAATGTTTTAAATTCTGGTCCTTAGATGAGCCTACCGTGTATAACCATGCATAAAAGCTCTCACCGATCTCAGGCACAGACAGCGCCACGGTCATGGCCACACAGACGAAGAAGGCAGGCAAGAGGATCTGAGAGAAGAGGCCTTTAGTATTCCTCTTGGCACAGTGGAACCGTTTCACGATGAGGCCATGAAACTGACTAAGCTTTAACCACCACCCCTCCAGTTTGAAGCTGCCCTGCCCCTCCAGGACCTCGGGCTCCGGGGACGACAGGTTCTCTGCATCTGTGGGGTTAAAGGGTCAGAGGGTAAGGGTGAATCAGCTTTATCTTGTATAATGCTTCCCTCGTCATATGACTACTCAAAACACTTTGACATCACTTTATGGGTCATACCCATTCAGACCCATCTAGATAGAGATGGTGAAGGCTGCTATGCAGACGCGCTCAGTATTAACGAATCCTATTCATACACATCCACACACAGTCACACTCTGCTGATGCAACAACGCCCAGTGACATAATGATATGTGATGCAGGTTTCTTGGTTATCCCTAATTACACTTTGATTTTTAAGACTAATCTCTGGACTTTTGGGCAAATTACAGCCTGGCCATCTGATCGACTTGCTAATGAGTGGTTTGCATCATCTGATGTAGCTTCTGTACTTCTGTTCATGAGGTTGTATGCCAACACTTGATGGTGATGCCTTCACTCCTGTCCACTGGAGGATGTTGCTGATGTCACTAACCGTCGATGGTGATACCTTCACTCCTGTCCTCTGGAGGATGTTGCTGATGTCACTAACAGTGGATGGTGATACCTTCACTCCTGTCCTCTGGAGGATGTTGCTGATGTCACTAACAGTGGATGGTGATACCTTCACTCCTGTCCTCTGGAGGTAATTGCTGATTTCACTAAGAGTAGATGGTGATGCCTTCACTCCTGTCCTCTGGAGGTAGTTGCTGATGTCACTAACAGTAGATGGTGATGCCTTCACTCCTGTCCTCTGGAGGTCATTGCTGATGTCACTAACAGTAGATGGTGATGCCCTCACTCCTGTCCTCTGGAGGATGTTGCTGATTTAACTAACAGTAGATGGTGATACCTTCACTCCTGTCCTCTGGAGGTTGTTGCTGATGTCACTAACATTAGATGGTAATACCTTCACTCCTGTCCTCTGGAGGTAGTTGCTGATGTCACTAACAGCTGTTCAAGGGTCTTTCTTTACAGTTCTCACAAAGTGTCTGTCATGAACTGCTGCTGTTTTCCGTTGTCTACCTTTTAGATGTCTGTTACTGAGTACACCAGAGGTTTATTTCTCTATCAATCCTTGTCCTGTCTGTTTTGGCTAAGAGATGTACCTAGCTTACAAAAAATACACAAGCTTCTAATCCTGAGATTCTCCCTGCCCTGAAAGCCCTGACTTGTTAACAGGCACACCTTTCCAGTCTGAAACAGGCTTGACTCTCACTGTTCAGATCAACACCATGATGTTCCGTCTGCTAGACCACCAACTCTACCTCCTGAGTCAGTGGCCCCCTAATTAAAGGGTATCAGTTGCAATCCATGTTTCTGGATGATTCTCCAGAGCCAGAATTTTAGTTTTTTCTTCTAAAATTCATATTAATTTAAATTATTTTCATTGCTTAATTTCAAACAAAAGAGCTCTAAAACAAATGATCCTTCCAAAAAACCTTTGAATGAAATATTCATAGGAGTTTAATCATGATTTTAGTATGCAAATCAAATTCCTATAATAAGACAGACAGAGTCATGTGACATCCTGAAATCTCTGATGCCCTTTAACGGGGTGCATCATTGTTCTTTTTTGTTATCATTAGCTCTGTCTCAAGGTTTGATTTCCAAAACATATAGCTCTAATGATATTCAGACACATGCCCGAAAAGTTTTGCAGTTTGCTCCTTTTTTTACTGATCACAGAGATAAACTATTTTTCTTCTATAACCATTAATAACTATGAGCAAAATCATTCATGATGGATGTGAGCAGTGAAAGCTTAAAGGTATGTTATAAAATGGGATTTATCAGCCAACATCTCCATGCTGAAGCTGTCAGGATGCTTGGTAATGGGAATGTAGAGTCAGCTCATCTGCCACTGAGACATCTTACCCCTCAGGCTGGCTGAGTCCGACTCCTGGCCGTTGTCGAAGAGTGGACAGTAATCTCCGTAGAAATCCGCATAGAGTCCCCCCTCATCTCCTCGTACTGATCCCACAGACGAGGAGGATTTCAGGGAGGACTGGCTCTGGCTCAGCCTCGAGCACATCACCAGATTACTCAGCTCTACCTCTGGCTTATCACCCTCCACCGCAGGGCCCGTCTCGCTTTGTGGACCCCCGCTTGAACCCACGGAGGACTTCCCCACTGAGCTGCCCCCAGGGGAGCCCTTCATGTCTGCCCAAAGAGAGAGAAGTCATTATCCTAGCCTGGAGTCGAATCATTAATTTAGTTAAAATGTCAGAACTTTTACTTCAATGCTGCACATTTAGCACAAATTGTTCTTATGGAGAAAGTTCTGGCTGACTCGTGAAAAACTATTGGTGTGGAGGAGAGGGTCATGTTCACACCAGCGTCACTGTTCTCCAGAGACTGGTCCTCTTCAGACACTTTGAGGAAAACTTCTTCCAGCGTGGTGTCCATCACACCGAAGCTAGTCAGAGCAAGGCTGTCCAAACTCTGCTCCAGAGCCTGTTCACAACAGGAGACAGCTGTTTAAAGGGGATATATTATGCAAAAATCCCCTTTTCAGGCTCTTCTAACAAAAATATATGCCCCTGGCCTGTCCACAATCCCCCCAAGAATCAGAAAATCCCACACACACCCCAACCCTCTCTTTCTCCACCTTTCAGAAAATGTGTGATAAAACAAGCCGTTCTCAGATTTTCCCCCCATGATGTCATGTGGGGAAATTAGCCCCGCCCCCAAGTTAGGCTGGATCTCCCCGCTTGGAAGAAGTGTAGTACAAACTCTGATTTGTTTTATGAAACTAGTCAATGCATTTCTGCACCACTTTCAATATGAATTTAGTTGTGTGTCTGGTTTTGTGTTAAGTCTGCTTTATTTGACAAACCTGGTTAGAATTGTTGCCAGACTTTTTTTCTTTTCGCAGCATAAACAGAGCTTAAATTTGTTTCCTGCATGATTCAAAACCTCTGTGTTCTATGATTAGGTTAAGCCAGTGACTGGGGTCGTTTTTCGCATATGTATGGAAGGTTTACCTGAAATAGCCTCTCAAAGCAGCCCTTCTTCACAGCCTCCGATGGCAGCACGTAGGACAGCTCCGTGTTGGAGTCAGACACCAGCAGGCAAGAAGCCACAAACTGGCGAATAAACTGAGTGACTCGAGCCTCTGAGCAAGGCGACAAAGAAGAGGACGGAGACAGAGAAGAGGGAGGCTGCAGCTGGATGCCCTGACCTGAAGGACAGGGAGGGGTACACAAGGTCATGATTGAGAGAAAAAAAACAGAGAGAAAGAAAAAAATGGAGCTGAAGACAGAAAGACCTTTAATTTAAAAACTGCGCCCTTTAAAGATTGGATCTTTCTGCAGAATCAAGAGTCATCAACAAAACATTAATTTCAATGACTGAACTACTAAACAACTGTTCATCCATTTAAATTAATTAATTTTTCTTTTAAAGGGTGGTTAAGTTGAATAAACTGAGCATATACTCAAGTGCTGCCATATTATTGAGATCAGCAGATCATCTCAAACTCTGATCAGCTGACAGCCAGCTGATTCACTTCTAAGCACGCTATTGGCCAATCCCACTAAGTCGGTCATATTTAAGCTTCTCTGTGCCATGACATCAGTGCCATTCTGTTGTCACTGATGACTGCTCTACTCTATGTTTTTTGCTGCTTCTCATCCTGTCTCAGGTTTTTCACGTATGCATAGGAAGCCAGGAATGTGTGCTGTTCCTGCTTGATGCTTTCCAAGTAGGCTTGTGGAAGGGAATGGGCATCCTAGAATAGCCACATCGCCAAGTGTAATGCTTATCAAGAAATATCTATAACCTCACACCTATTTATAACCCCAAACCTATCGAAATAATTGTGATATTTTTTGCTGTAGCGGAGCAGCGCTATCCCTCAGTTTATCCTCATCTCCTGATCAGCTGTTTGAGTCTGTGGCTTCGGCAGAGGAAACAACAGCTAACTCAACTAAAAATTGGTTATTTCAGCTCAGTTTTCCACTTCAACAGCTGACACAGTGTTTTCATAAAGTAAACATACATACATATACTGCAGCTTGTGTATTTATCAGCCATTAGAAGAATAAAACCACAGCCAGAAACTTACTTGGATGACTGGATGAGGTGATTTTCTAATTATCTTCAGAAAGTAGGCCTGGGCGACATGGCCTAAAAATCATATCACGGTATTTTTTTGTGCCTTTGATGGTAATGGTATTATATTGCGATATTACAAAATTAAAAAGGGATAATGCTTTTCAATCTAAATTCAAGTGTTATTAACCCCCTTCTCCCCATAAAACAGACCTTTGATGACATACTCAATTTATGTCTACACATAAAAACACAGAAAAAAATGTTATGTTTTTTTTAAGGCTCTCTAGGTTCACTTCTGTCTAACAGTGTTAATTTTGGCAGCTATTTTTAATTTTAGTCTTAGTTTTAGTCTTTGAAAGAAATGCATTTTAGTTTTAATCACATTTTAGTCATTTCTACCCTTTTTAGTTTTAGTCTAGTTTTAGTTGATGAAAACTCACAACATTTTAGTCTAGTTTTAGTCCATAAAATGTCCTCACATTTTAGCCTTGATTTTTAGTTCAAGCATTTATTTTCCTGCCTGAATCTGGTACCAAATCATGGTAGTGTGTTCTCTGCACCCTGCCAAACCTGGGGTTTCTGCTTTCTACAGCTGAGAGGCAGAATAGATAGCTAAGTTCTTTTTGACAGATTTACCCACAGTGGAGAAATATCACAGATTTTGAATGTCTGGATTCAAAACAATGAAACTACATTACATTTTAGTCTAGTTTTAGTCATTTTGGCGAAAACTTAACTTAGTTTTTGTCAGTTTTAGTCATCACAGATCTATTTCTGTTAGTTTTAGTGTAGTTTTTGTCATGGAAAAAAGGCTGTCAAGGAACATTTTTAGTCAGAGTTTTAGTCGACTAAATTAACACTGTCTAACTGCACTCTAAGTTTCACATTTCATTTCTCTATCATGGTGAGGTGTGTTAAGCTGCCAATGACTTGAATATGTTTCCTGGTGAAGGCATTCACAATAAAAGTGTTTCAGAAAAATAACAGCCTCTGACTTTATTGTGAAGGGCTTGACGGAAGTACTGTGTGTGCAGCTTTGGCTGCTGTAGTTTTTGCAGCTAGTTTAAAGCAGCTTTTCTGACCTCATTTAACATTGCAACCTGGACCCACGCGTTGAGTATCACTGGGTTAGACCTAAATTCAGAATCTGGCCCCTGCTGTGATGGAGTTTGACATCCCTGAGTTAGACCAACCATTAAAAGTTCCATCACACCTGTGGCACGTATTGAGTTTAGTTATTCTAACTTCAAACTCATCATAAACGATGTCTAATGATGTTTTCTACATGTAAGTCCTCATGCCCATCTTAGATTTTTACAGCTCATTACACAGAGAAGACTCACCTCGACCTTCACTTTGCTTCTTCACCAGTGTCAGTTTGTATCCGTCTCCGTAGGTGCTTTTTAAAAAGAGTGGCGAGCCGCAGCACTTTAGTTTCCCATGTGAGATGATGGCGATTCGATCCCCCAGAAGGTCAGCTTCATCCATGTGGTGTGTGGACAGCAGGATGGTCCGGCCTGAGGCAGAGAAAACTCACTCTTAAACAGTCAAAGATGTGAGAACTGTGATCTACTGTACCTTATGGCCTGTGACAGCTAAAATCTTCTCTGATGAACATCTGATTCAAAGTTCAGGCTCTGGCCTTTGCTCACCCTGTTTGTACTTGAGGATGAGGTCCCAGATTGCTCTGCGAGCATAGGGGTCCACACCGGCTGTGGGTTCATCCAGGATGACAGCCCGGGAGCCGCCAACAAAGGCGATAGCCACTGAGAGCTTCCTCTTCATACCACCAGATAAAGTCTGCACCAAGCTGTGACGCTTGTTTGATAACTCCAAGTCAACAATCATCCTGAACAAAAACATGCACAAAGAGGCCATTTATTATTCAAAAAAAGAGTTCATGACTGTAACATGTTCCAAAAAAGTTGGGTCAGGAAGGTGTTAACCACTGTGTTCCACCACCTTTTGTTCTAACAACACTCTGTAAGAGTCTGGGGGCTGAAAACACTCATTTTTAAATATACCAGTATTAAGTGCTGAGACACATTAGGTTGCAAAGACCTTATGCCATCAGAAGACTCAATTCTGAGAAAGAATTATCTAGAATTGTGTATAAATGGCATTACAGGGATCTGCAAATCCTTTTCAGCCATAATGCTGTTTGCAATCATGTGACTACAAATGTCTGATGGGGGTCAGGGACTGGGAGACAGATTAAATAGTTTCTGTTTGCGTGCCAGTTTAATTTCATTCATCCATCATTGATATTTATTCCTCATTTTTAAAGCCAAGCTGCTACTAAATGAAGAGCTGTTAGCTCTACTGAGCTGAGCCAAATGGTCTGGATCTCTTAATAGAGACGGATTTCCCCTCACAAGGAGCAAGACTAGGAAATATAAGTAGTCACAGAGTTTAATTAGCTTAACCATGACAAAACTATCCAGTTGATCCAATCCAAGCTGGCTTGCTTTGTGGAAATGGACCATCCATAAGTGGTGTGTGAAACCGCCTTAGAAGAAAACTTTATAAAATTCTTGCCTGCTGCCTTTCCTTTGTAACTGAAAAAAGTTTGTCTGAATATTTCACTACTTTTAGGACACAAAAGTTGTTAAAGAATTAAGAATCTTTATATTTTGCATGAGTCTCCTCACATCTGTTGGCTCCAAGTGGCAACCTCCGGTTCTAAAAAAATGAAGCCTTTGCGGAAGTGCCAAAAATTGCTATACCGCGACTGTCCGCTTGAGGCTAGCTGCAGGAAAACCGGAAGTTCCGTCTGCACATGTTAAACAGCCGGTTTTGAGACACAAAATAAACTGGTTTACAGCCTGGTTCAAAACACCAAACATGTCTCATTAGCTAGTGTCTTATTGTGCTCCCACTGTACGGGGGGGGGGGGTTGTACCACGATCGTTTGGCTGATATTTAGGATGAAAGCTGATTGGGGCGTCTCATTTGATTGACAGATAGCTCGGCAGGCAGAGGCTCCGTTTCTGTCAGCCGGAATGCTAGCTAGCAGGCTGACAGGAAGTCAATTGAAGGAACGATGAATGTGGCCAAGTACAGAGATATCCTGAAAGAAAACCTTCTCCAGAGTGCTCAGGACCTCATACAGGGCCAAAGGTTCACCTTCCAACAAGACAATGACCCAGGCACAACTAAAAAAAACAAAAGAAAGGCTTAGGAACAAATCTGTGACTGTTCTTGAATGGCCCAGCCAGAGCCCTGACTTAAACCCAACTGCACATCTCTGGAGAGACCCGAAAATGTCTGTCCATCAACGCTCACCATCCAACCTGACAAGGACTGGCAGAGGATCCCCAAATCTAGGTGTGAAAAACTTTTTGCATCATTCCCAAGAAGACTCATGGCTGTTTTAGCTCAAAAGGGTGCTTCTACTCAATGCTGAGCAAAGGGTCTGAAAACTTATGGCCATGTGATATTTCAGTTTTTGTTCTTTCATAAATTTGCAAAAATGTCTACAATTCTGTTTTTTCTGTCAAAATGGGCTGCTGTGTTCACATTAATGAGGAAAAAAAAATCAACTTACATGATTTTAGCAAATGGCTGCAAATTAACAAAGATGGTCTGTGAATACTTTTCGTACCCATTGTATGTTGTGTGGGTTTACTTACTTAGATATTTAACTTAACATTATTTGTATTTTACTTAAAGTTAGTATTAAACATTTAGATTATTACTAAATTATTAGATTTTATATTTTATGTTGGACAGGATATGGGCTTTGAGAGCAGCAACCCCCATCTGAAAAATCTTCCCACAGCTATGCCTGTTACCAATTCACCTTCTTACCTGTAGAAAGTTCCAAGTGTTTCTTTGAGCATTGTACAACTGTTCCAGTCTTTTCTTGCTCCTGTCCCAGTTTTTTTAATGGGATGTGTGGCAGGCATCAAAGTCAAAATGTGTGCATATTTACTTGAGACATTAGATTTGATCAGTTTGACCATTAAATATCTCATCTTTGAGCTGTATTCTGCTGAATGTAGTGTGGAAGAGATTTGCAAATCCCTATTCTGTTCATCTTTTTCAAATTTTTTACACAACATCTCGACTTTTTTAGAACTTTGGTTTGCAAATATACAGATGTAGGCATGATTATGTGGTCTAGATTTTAAGTAAAGCAGCCAAATAAAGCTTTTCTTTGTATTTTGGCTTAGGCGCCATATACTGACTTGTCCATCTCCTTGCGTATGTCTTCCTCAGCCATCCCTTTCAGTCTGGAATAGAACCACAGGTGTTCCTCCACGCTCAGCTTGTCAAACAGGACGTTGTGCTGTGGACACATGCCAAGGTTCTGACGGATACGTTCCATCTCTGTGCGGATGTCATGACCATATATGGTGGCTGAGCCTGACGTGGGTGGGAACAAGCCTGTCAGGATGGACCTGTGAGAAGCGAGAGGTATTCATTATGTTAAAGTCATGGACTTTTAACTGGACTGTTCTCCCTATCCCAGTATCCCAGCCCCTTTAAGCTGGTTACTTCTGGATCTTCTTCAGGTTGACCCAGGGGTGTCAAACCCAAGGCCCGGGGGCCAGATCTGGCCCGTGGAATGGTTAAATCCGGCCCGCAAGATCATATTTCTATTATAACTAGCCCACCAGTATGAGGTCTGCAGATTTACTCCAGTATCCTGAAAGAAAGGGGCCTTGGGTTTGACATGCCTGAAATAGATAAATCCATGATAATGTGAATAATATTTTTGTGATAAATGATGTAGCAGTGTTTCTACTGGACCTCCATTTTGACACCAGAAGCAAAAGACGATAACTTAAGTCTTTGTTTTTTGGTCGGCCAATCAGATGCTCTAATTGCTAATTCTCTTTGCTTCAATCGGGAGCAGCCAAAGATCAACAAGAAGGTCAGACTTGTTTTAACACAGAGTAGACACACAAGTCCTACTCACATGGTGGTGGTCTTGCCGGCTCCATTGTGTCCAAGGAAGGAGACCACCTGGTTTTCATGGAGGTTCAGGCTCAGCTTGTTCAAGGCCAGTTTGCTGCCGGTTTTGTAAACTTTGGTCAGTTTGTCAATACACACGACCAGCGGCAGGTGACTCGGCTCCTCCTCGATACCCCGCATCTCCTCTGGTGTTGCAATAGCACAACAGAAAACACTGGATAAAACCCCCTTAAGACTCTGATACAGGATCTCTTTTACTGTGCTACTCTAAATGGTTCACTGACTGTGACTATGGAAAGACTGAAGGGTCACAGTTTGTTTCTATTAGCCCACAACACATTCTCCAAAAACATCTCATGAGAAAAACAAAGACCCTCAGGGTTTATCATCACTTAAACGACTGAAGATGAAGTTTCTAAAGGATCTGCTGAGAGCCACGATGAAGGGAAAGGAATCAGGATGATTTTTATGGCTAGAAATGATGCTGTGTTTTAACTTAATCCAACCTTACCTGATCTCCTCTGGTCCATGGCACATGCTTGATCCTCCTCCATCACACTGAGCCTGGTCGCTCCGCCTCCACACCACGGCCAATCCCATGTCTCCACACGCCCGCTACCTGACCAATAGGATCTCTGCAGAGGGAAGTACCATGGGCGTGGCAGTCCATACATTCCTATTTTAGAGAAGAAACACATCAGCTTTCAGCGAGGGCTTTGGGACAGCACATATTGTACGTTATGTTTACAGTCATTTCTTCCTTCTAACAAAGTGGTGCTCAACCTGTGGCTCTAGAGCCACATGTGTAATCAATTTGTTTCAGTTGGCTTTAATTGGCAACCTTTATTTTTTGTCTGTATATTTCCATTTCCCTTACTTGCTATTTTTTTGCTAATTTTAGTCCATTTTCACTGTTTAAGCCTGCTTTTGACACTTCTTTTGCCACTTTTATCCCATAATATCAAGTTTTGTTGCCTCTTTTAACCTGCTTTTTGCAGTTTTTTTGTAGTTATTTGCCACTTTCGGCCCATTAAAGCTGCCTACATGCCACTCTTTTCCCCTTTTTTTGATACTCTTTGCTGCTTTTTGCCTTTCGTCCTACCTTTTTTTCCGTTTAGTCACTACTACATTTATTTTTGCCATGTTTTTGCTATTTTTTGACCATTTTTGCCACCTGTAACTCATTTTTAATGCCATTTTAACCCAGTTTTGCCACTTTTCACCACTTACAGTATGGCTCTTGCAAAAGCATTTTTTAACAGTTTGGCTCTTTGGTTGAGCAGGGTTGAGTAACTCTGTTCAACATGTTCGATTTGGTCATGAGTACTGGTTGGGTAGCGACATAGAAAAGACATGCTGTTGTCGGTGAAGTTGGGCATGAATCTCTGGCTCTGTAATTGTATAACCTGACTGAGTAAACACAGTAGCAGACAAAACAGTACTCTGAGTTGTTCTTATTTAAAAGAGCCTTCAAATGTCACTCACATGTTGGTCCTTTTTTACCGAGCTGAGAAAAGATAGCATGCTTTGTTACCAAAGTACCCCAAAATTCATTGTTTGCAAAATCAACCAAGCTGGCAAATTTAAATGTAAATTATTTACAACAGGGGTGTCACACTCAAGGCCTGGGGGCCAGATCTGGCCCGCTGAATGGTTAGACCCAGCCTGCAAGATCATATTTCTATTATAACTGGCCCACCAGTATGAGGTCTGCAGATTTCCTCCAGTATCCTGACAGGCCTTAACCTTGATTATTCAAAATGCCCTTATTAAGTTATAAAAACCCGAAAAGTTAAGAGTGAGAAAAATTAGATAAGTCAGAATTTTGCATCTTGAGATTATGATTCAAACTTGCGATTTTGGCTTTTAATTTCAAACTTTGACCTTTAAAACTAAAAATTTGGACTTTATATGTCACATTTTTATCTTTTAGATTCACAATCTTAAATTTTAAGTCGTATTTTTACCTTTTTAACTCATTATTTTGGCCTTTGAATCCCATATTTTGTCCTTTTAAACTCATGGCCTGTATTTTTTCATTTGACATTTTAAATAAGTAATTTTGACTTTTTATATCATATTTAGACCTTTTATACTCATAATTTCGACTTTTTATATTGTATTTTGACCTTTTATACTCGTAATTTTGACTTTTTATACTGTATTTTGACCTTTTATACTTGTAATTTAGACTTTTTATATTGTGTTTTGACCTTTTAGATTCATTATTTTAAATGTAAGTCATATATTTAACTTTTTAAGTCATTATTTTGAATTTTTGCTCATATTTTGACATTTTCAACCCCTGACTTTGGCTTTATTACCTCCACCAAGGAGGTTATGTGATTGGCAGGGTTTGTTAGTTAGTTTGTTAGTTTGTTTGTTAGCAACATTACTCAAAAAGTTATGGAGAGATTTTGATGAAATTTTCAGGAAATGTCAGAAATGGCATAAGGAAGAAGTGATTTGATTTTGGGAGTGATCTAGATCACCGTCTGGATCTGGGAATTTTTCTACAGGATTCTTCACTTTTGGGAGATAGGGCTAATGGTGGAGGTCTGCGCTCTCTGACTGCTTTTCTAGTTATCCCATATTTTGACTTATCAGACTCACAATTTAAAATTTTAAGTCATATTTTGATTTTTAAAGTTAGTTTTATGTAACATTTTGACCTTCCAAACTTATGATTTCAACTTTCTATTCATATATATTTACTCTTTAAAAACATTATTTTTCTATTTTTAATATCGTGTTCTGACCTGTAGAACTTATAAGTTGGCCTTTTAATCTCAGATTTTGAGTGTTTAAACTTACCATTTTGACTTTTTTGACTTCTAAAAGATTTATCATTAGTGCTGTTTTTTTTTTCATATTTTACCACTGGTGAAAATGAGGTTGACAGTTTATGGTTAATGTTGACCCTCGTAGGCCCTCAGGTTAGACCTAAATCCAGAATCCGGCCCCTGCTGTGGTTGAGTTTGACAACCCTGATTTACAATGTCATTTAGCAGATGCTTTTTGGGGGTAGGTAGACAGGTGTTCCAGGAGTTAAGGACCTTGTCCAACCGCCCAAATTGGATACTGGTCATGCACTGACTGGGTTTCAAACCATTAATCTCCTATTCCAAATTCAGTGATGTAACCCACTCAGATATCCAGCCTCTGTACGTTAGTTTAATCAAATAGGCAGCATTTCTGATGTAAAATAGAAAACTTATCAAAGAGCCCAGAGCTCATCCATGCACCCTAAGAACAATAGCAGGATGATGGAAATTGAAAAGAAATGTTTTCCTACCAGGATGCACAGCCTCGATGTACCAGGTGAGCACACCATACACGCCGGCATCGATGATGAGCATCATCATGGACAGGCCTAGGTTAAAGTCATCACCCTCCACTGGTGACTGGCTGATGGTCCGCCACTGGATGCCGACTCCTGCAACCTCATACAGAGCGAAATACTTGGAGCCCAGGCCGAAGGCAGTGGTTGACATCAGAGACTGAAGAGGACAGAGAGAGAAAGAATTTACACCCGTCTCCATCCTCTGGGTTACCTTCACAGCAATGAGCCAATCAGAGCTCAGGTGTAGGTAGACTGAAACAGAACTGGGTAAAGGTAAAGGGGCTTACTGCGATGCATTTCTCAAATGCTGTGATCTTATCGTGAGCCACCTCCTCCCTGATGGCCACATACATGTAGGGGACATAGCTGAGGAAGTAGATGATTCCTCCACATGCTGAAGCCAGCTTGGCCTTGGAGTAGATCACTGACACCAAAAAACTGTGATACAAGCAGGATGTACACAAGATTTTTATCAGTTAGTAGTCAAAGAAATTCTTAAATATTCTCTTAATGATCCAACAGCACTAATGATGATTTACTCCTAAATTTGACTCGGTTGATTTGTAACCTTTCACCAAACAGAAAGAGTAGAGTTTATTCAAGATAAGAAGCTAGAACTGGATTGGGCTAAAAGATGCTGCTATACTCTTTGGTAGTGATTCTCAACCTTTTCAGCCACGGCCCCCAAAATAAAGGTGCCAGAGACTGGGGACCCCCACTGTACCCAAAGGTGGTTGAACAGCCATGCACAACTCAGAATAGTCATGTGCAGACAAGGCCGTCCACAAAGGGGATAAATGGGAGAGCCTTCTGGCACCCAGCCAAACTGGGGGCCCATGGAGGTCAACAAAACCATGGTCCATTGTAAAGTTAGCTATGAAACCCATATTTTATATTTAGCCTGAATAACAACCTCTCTTATCAAATGAAACAAGTATCTTTATTTATCCATGTGTGTACTAAAAAGCCTTAAAAATGTATATTCTTATTGCCAGAAAAAAAAAAAAAAAAAACGAAAATGGTTTAAAAATTGCTAAAATGGTTTAATAATGGCAAAAAATGGTGGAAAAGGTGGCGAAGTTGGATTTTAATAGTAGCAGAAATGGGTTAGAAGGGGCAAAAATTAGATAAAAATGGCAAAAATGGGTTAGAAGAGGCAAAAATTAGATAAAAATGGCAAAAATGTGCATAAATACTGGTTGAAGGGAGTTAAAATGTGGATGAGATGGCTTTAAGTTGGCAAAAATGGGATGGAAAATTGATATAAACTGACAAAAAAGGGTTAACTGAGAAAGAAAAAAGGCGTATATTGGCAGAAATTAGTTAAACTACAATAAATGGGCATATCAAATAGTGATATGTGGTTAAAATGGGAAAAATTGGGTGTAAAAAGGGTTAAAAGTGACAATAATGGGTCAACAGAGGCAACATTAAGCTTAAGTGGCAAGAATTGGTTTGTAAGTGGCAAAAACAGGCAGAAAAAAAGTGGTGGAAAGAGTTTAAAACTGACCAAAATAGGTGTTAAATGGCAAAAATGTGTTAAAATTGGTGGGAAAAAAATGATGAAAAGGGGTAAGAAATGTGACAACATTGGCATGAAGTGGCAACAGAGTAACTTTAAAAATATTCTTAGTTTTTTAGGGCATCTGAAGACCCCCTCTCAGAGTCTTGCGACCCCGAGGTTGGAACCATCCCTATGGGATGAATGCTTTGTTATAACAGACCCTAGATCTGAGTCCTTGTACATAAAGTATTTAACAGCTGGGAAAAGGTCACTGTGGTCTGCATGGCAATGCAGCGGTTAGCGCTGTTGCCTCACAGCAAGAAGGTTCCTAGTTCGCTTCCCGGTCTGTGCAGAGTTCGCATGTTCTCTCTGTGCATGAGTGGTTTTTCCCCAGGTACTCCAGCTTCCTCCCACCACCAAAAACATGCTCATTAGGTTAACTGGTGACTTTAAATTGACTGTAGGTGTGAGTATGAGTGTGCCTGGTTGTCTGTCTCTATGTCAGCCCTGAGATTGACTGGCGACCAGTCCAGGGTGTACCCCGCTTGCAGCTGTTTCAGAGGTAAAGAAGACCAAAAAACAAACAGAAATGGTCCCATCATTCATCCAGTATAAAACATCTAATCCTGCAACACAGGTGTCTTGTCTAACTTGACACAGCTCTCATTTTTTCATCCTTTGCTCACTTGATTAAAAAAAAATTAACGTGAGTGATCAGGTTATTTTTTAATCACTTCCGATGTAGTAGGAATGTATCAGTGAATGACTCTGCATGTCCAATAAAAAATGACTTTGGTGTGCCATTAACTTATTTTTGACAGGGTCACATGTGTGTTCTGTTTTTTCAGTGACACAATAAAAGGAGGAGTGTGAACGATCCAGCTCCAGGAGCCTCCTAATATTCCCTGGGTAAATACCAACACAACAACCTGCAGGAGCCCCTCTCTCTTAAAGGCACAGTGTGTCATATTTAGCCTGTAGCATTTAGCAGAAAAAACTAAAATTTAGAAATAAGCCTATAAAAATTAGTTTTTATTCACCAGAATATATATATTTTTTTAATTTTAATTAACAGAATAAGACTTTTGTTCACACATACAGGGGGTTGTCTCTTGCATTTTTGCATCCCGCATGTCTCTACAGTACTTCAGAAGGGAAGTACAGCCATGATTTCCACCAGAAGTGATCATCGCAATCTAGAATCTGACTGTCAAGCCCAAAACCCACTGAGCTGCTAACCTGGCATGCCAGACGGATTTGTTTCACACATCCATCTGGAAAAACAATCATACAACACATACGAAGTGTTTGGGAAAGGGCAGAGGCTTTAAAAAAAACTCAAAGGGTGATTGGATGAATGTTCTGTCTGTCACATTTTTACGGGTCAATCAGAGCGACAAAACATGTGAAGTAGCTGCCAGCGAGCCGCGCCTCTACTGGAGGAGTAAACTCCATAGAAAACTGCATAACGCGAACCATGGCAAATGTAGACATGTCAGTACACGAATTTTGATGTTTTTGAAAAGAAAACGACTCACTTCTATTCTTTGTTCTTCTTTTAACAAAGAAATGTTGTCAAGTTCTGATAAAACTAGCATTTAGCAGTATCCACGCTCATGTCTTCCGCCATAACTGCACCAGCCTTTTGTTGCTGCTTGCTTATGTCATGACTCCGCCTCGCGGTACTCAGTACTGTCCCTCGACGCTGATTGGTCACTTTCTAACCAGGTCCAAACGGTTCAGACGGGAGCTTTGCAAGATGGATTCACCAGTGAGAAACACGGAAGCTGGCGTATCCATCTGCTTTGCAAGGGTACTGCACTGCAGGTGCTTAATGCCAAAGCCAGAGCCCTGTCGGGGCTTGCTTCCCACCTCACTGGGTTAGTGAAAAAATAAAAGAAAAATGATGAGAATATTGGTATTTCATCAGCAGCCAAGGCCTCCCGCAAAAGATGGCACTAAATTTCTTCTTCTTCTGTGCTCTCATAAAAAATAACGAGGGTGATCATTAGGCATGTTGAATAGCTCCGGTGTGTTTTGGGCTTTAGATGACCCTGAAGGTCAGACCAGGATGTTTCAAGCAGATAAATGTGAAAAGTAAAATACACATCTCATTTCAGAGGCTATAAACGTTAATATTGCTAGATGAAATCATGCTATAAATTGTGGAAATGAATAAATCTTTTTCTATTAAGTTTTCACATGGAAATTTTAGCCAATAAGCACTCCTTACTCCTCCCAGACGCACATCATGCTTAAATGCACAACTGATGGAGGAGACAGGAGTTTGAACAGGCTGAAGTTTCCATGTGAAAACATGGCCTGATGTTATGCAGTCAATGTGCAAAATACTATCCCTCTTTAAACTGAGTGCATTACGAACTGGAAGGTGTTTTGAATGTTGCAGAGCAGCCCGTTGCAAGCAGCTGCAACTTTAAACCTGTCACACTGCAAATCTTAATTGTGGACTGGGCTTAATATTCCCAATTTTGCACACTTTACCTTTAAGGGAATGAGAGCTGATGCTCTGATTGGTTTGAGTCATGTTACTCGAAAATCACACTTCTGTATAATCAAACTACTTTTTCCTCTCTGTGCTTGGGTTTCAGCCTGAGTCATGCACTGTGTGAAGAGAAAAATGTGGTCAGACACATCCAGAATCACTTTGCATCATGCACTTTAGTAAGAGCACTTTACATCAAAACAGGGCCCAGATCATCAGCTACAAGAAGGCTGAGCTCTACTGTTGCTTTAGTCCACAGCATAATGGCCCATTAAAGCTCTCTTTGTGCATGAAAATAGATTCGCCCTTAGAGGATCCAGCATCACACCCACAAACTCAAACCCATCTGTTGAAAAATGAATCCTCCACCCACACTATATTCACGAGATTTTCTCAGGAAGTTCTGGTAAAGTTCAAATTGAATCTTCTTTGTTGTTTGTTGCTTTGGCTTGTTGGCTACATTGCTCAATAGGACGGTTTGGTCCGTGTTCATAAGCTTTGAGAGAACATGCAGAAAAAGGAATAAAATGAACACGAGTAGGAACAGAAAGCCCTCATGTATGCATGTCTAACATGGAGCACCACTAACCCTTATAGAAGCATTAGCTTAAGTAGTATGGGGTAATTTCTTGTCTTTAATCAGGAAAGAATGCAGGCAAACAGCCCACATTCACAAATGCAACTGCTACATGTGCTCTCAACGTTTTGCAAACCGCATCTTTAGGACAGAAACTGAAGATCAGCTGATTTTTGAGCTGCTTTTCAACTCCATCAAAGAAGTCATATTTAGAGTGCACTGAAACATCACTGGTTGTATAAACTGAGGATTTCCCCTGAGATCTCACCAGAACATGATGGTGGCCACAGCATAGATGGTGAGGAAGAGCCAGATGATGAAGGGGTCACTGTGGAGCAGCACGCGGCCATACTTCAAGATGGCCGTCAGAGCGGTGACAGAGATGGACAGCTGGACGAAGCCAGTGATGAACCAGGCCACCCAGTGGACCGCATTATTCAGACCCATCATCTTCATCACCTGAGGAAGAGCCACCAATTTAAAAGTCACCTAGTTTAGACATGGCAGTTTTAGGACCACAGTACAGTTAGTCACGTTGTTAATACTTGATAAAGGCACTCTGCCTGACTGGATTGGATCAGAATCCACAAATCCCCAAATCTCAGGTTTCAGACTGGTATTAGAGCTGGATCAGTCAGAATTCTGACTTTAAACTCAGAATTCCGACTTTTTAATCACAAGAAAAAAAAAAATGTGTGTCTCAGTTTTTTTTAGTGGCCCTAATCCTCTTCAGAGCCACTTCCTTGTTTCCATTTTTGTTGTTTAACACACAAAACTCCCACCGTATGAAGAGCTGATTTGCAGATGACATGTCAGTGTACTCTCTGACAGATCCATTTCCTGGTTGAAACCAGACTGAAAAACGGGAGAAACTCACGTTATTCTGTTTTTTCTTTTATTTGTCCAAAAATGGAAAAAAACGAAAAAAAAAAAAAAAAAGACATTTTTCCGTTTTTTCATTGTGGTCACAAAAACAGAAAACGAAGAACAACATTTTAAAAGATGGGGTCCAATTTTTGTTTGTTTCCCTTGTTTTGTTTTCTTCATTTACCGGAATTCTTGAGGAAAAGGAAGTCATGTGACTATTGGGAAAGGTGAGCATTTAAAAATAAAAGCCTCCATTTCAAAACAAGAGCCATCCATTCTGTTTAACAGTGTTATAATTGGCCAAAATGCTCTATATGTAATGTATGATAAATAATTTAAATTGTAAACGTACTGGAAATTTAATGGATGGTAATTTCATTACCTTTTATTATCTTTTATTCTTAATTTAGGTCCATACATAGCAGGCCTTTAACTGAGATATATATATATATATATATACATACATAAATATATATATATACACACACACACACACACACACATATATATATATATATATATATATATATATATATATATATATATATACAGTGTTTAACAAATGTATTAGACCACCCTAACCCTAACCAAAGTAAGGTTTATGCCACAGCTGCCCTAAATTAACAGCATTGGTAATTACCAAAATCATTTTTTATGTTTCTGCAATGGTTAATACACCAATATGTAGAAGTTCTTTAACCCAAATGATATTTTTAATGCTAAAATATAATTAATATTGTTATCCATGAATTTTCAAATTTACTGATTTACAAGAAAACTGAAAAAAAAGCACATTAATATTTTTTTATTAATATGTCAAATTATAGTTATTTACTTGCATTCCTCAACAGAAAAATTCATTTTAGTGGTTGAAAGTTATGCTTGATTCATTTCTGACTCCTCAGAGAAGTCCTGTGAGCCAGCTTAAATTTGGGTGAATTCAGTTTGAAATCCCTCATTCCTGTTCAAGATGGTAAAACATGGAGAGCTCCCTGAAAATGAAAGAGACGGCAATAAAGCACTTCATGATGCTGGATGGTCTCTGAGACAAATATGACAGGTGGTTTGATAAATTTGTTAAGCACTGTATATATAATGGTCTTGGTGAATACTCGATTCTGATTAGCTTTGGAAATTCCACTGGTGTCCATTAACTTCTGATATATGGACACCGTTCGAAACTTCACAAGTAGTTCCGGTCAAAAAATCCTTACACTTTCCAAATTAATTCACAGCAGCGTCACTTTACTGACAATAACAGACTCCAGGTTTAAGACCAGTATTGTAAGACGGTCTTATCTTCTATATCCGATGTTCGTCTTGTTTCCAGGCTCGCCTTAACCCTGAGAGGTGAGTGTCGCAGTAAACTCACTTCCCTCCCGTTCTAACTGCTATAAACTATTGTCAGAGGATTCAAATAACAATCCAAAGAAAAGAAGCCATTATTTCTTTGTAGAGCCAAAGGAAATGCTTCTGATAAACCAGAATGTTAATATCTGATAAATATTAACGTGTCTGAGAGACAATCAGCACCTACAGGGCGTGGACAGCTCCGTTTCACATCAGTGACGTGTGCAGAAGGTGCAGAAGGAAGAATTATTCTGTTTATTCAAACTGTGCGTCTGCTAAAACTAAGCCTTCTGTCAGATGACTGTTCATGTTAACGTTAACAAAAATTGGACCCCATTTTTAAAATGTTATTCGTTTTTCTGTTTTTGTGACCTAAATGGAAAAAAACAACAACGAAAAACGGCTTGTTTTTTGTCATTTTTCAATTTTTGGTCAAAAAAGAAAAAAAAAGGAATAACTAGACTTTCTCCCGTTTTTCAGTGTGATTTCAACCAGGAGATGGATCTGCCAGAAAATACTCTGACCCTGACAGATATTCTCCCTGAACTAAGCCAAATAATCCAGTTCTCTAATAAAAAATATAAATCCTCTCTATACAAGAAAATCTGAACACACCTAAGTTGTGGAAACACTAGACTGAAGATTATCAATGTAATGCCAAACCATGCCTGACTGTGCTAAACTAAATCAAACTGCTTGGTGAAAACAAACACATGCACTCCTGTAGTAGTAAAGTGGCTGCTTAGAAAACATGAAAATGAGGGAAAATAGGATGCAGTCACCTTTTAAATAAAAAATATAGGTACCGAAAGTGCTTTTCATGCCTTTAAATCTACAACGATTGGGAGGATTTGCTTTGGCTGTGATGTATGGGCCCACAGTGATATCTTCATGGAGCTGCTAATGCTTAGCTGTCATAGAAGCACAGTGAAGAACCTCTGCTGAGGTACACTATGTTTAGTGTTGGTTTGAATCTGACCATGGCATTTTTTATGAAAATCCTGTCACCATAAGACCTATCCTCTTAAAACCAGATGATGTCTGAGTCTGACCTCTTTGAGCCGGTGCTCCTTCTCTGCCACAATGTGCTGAATCATCATGGCCACTGAGTAAACCCAGGAGATCACCATGCACAGAGGCATCATGTGCTCGATCACAAACAGAAAGCTGAAAAATAACGACAGAAGAGAGGTCAGGTAAAGACCAAACATTCATGTTTAGGATATAATACATAACAC
Organism: Cheilinus undulatus; assembly: GCF_018320785.1. Classification (NCBI taxonomy): domain Eukaryota; kingdom Metazoa; phylum Chordata; class Actinopteri; order Labriformes; family Labridae; genus Cheilinus; species Cheilinus undulatus. The sequence goes on along the minus strand of NC_054869.1, from coordinate 2,782,806 downwards.
ATCTTCAAATATGAGGAACCAAAGTGATATGAACATGTTTTAAATCTTAAACATCACAACATTTAGTCTCTCTGCAAGGGATGTGATGATACCTCTAAAAAAAATGATTCAAAAAAGGAATAAAAAGTATGAAAAATGTAAAAAGCACAACTCAAGATCTGATTCAACAGGCCACTCCCCCACAATCACCCCCCTCTAGGTGTCCTACAGTAGAACAGTAGGCCCGGGTGGTATCCTTGCTAGGATCTCACCCAGAGACTGCATGGTGAATATGTCATAACCTGAAGCTGAGGCTCCTAAGTCAATGTATTTTCTGGAAAATCCATTTCGTGGTTGAAACCAGACTCAAAAAATGGGAGAAACTATTCTGTTTTGGACCAAAATGGAAAAAAACCCAACAAAAAACAAGCATTTCTTTCCATTTTTTCGTTTTTGATGCGAAAAATGAATAACATTTTAAAAAACAGGTTCCAATTTTTGTTTGTTTCAATTCCATTATTTTGGTTTCTTCATTAAATGGAATTCTCGAGGAAAAGGAAGTCGTGTGACCACTGGGAAAGGTAAGCATTTCAAAGTAAAAGCCTCCATGTCAAAAAAAGAGCTATCCATTGAATTTTACAGAATTATAATAGGCAATAACATATATATATGTATAGTTCAGGCCTCCATGTCATCCATTAATCCATGATAATTGGACACCTCCTCAGGCATTAACCCTTACATAAATACGACTATTATCATACTGTTATTATCATACTGTTTGCCCTCACTGTGTCTCATTCACCCTCACCTGTGTCTCGTTTGTCCTTACCTGTGTCTCATTAGCTCTCACCTGTGTATTGTTGCCCTCACCTGTGTCTTACTTGTCCTTACCTGTGTCCCATTCGCTCTCACCTGTGTCTTGATTGCCCTAAGCTGTGTCTCTTTTGTCCTCACCTGTGTCTCATTCACCCTCACCTGTCTTTTCCCCTCACATGTGTCTCATTTGCCCTCACCTGTGTCTCGTTTGCCCTCAACTGTGTCTCATTTGCCCTCACGTGTCTCTTTTCCCTTCACATGTGTCTACTTTGCCCTCACCTGTGTCTCGTTTGCCCTCACCTGTGTCTCGTTTGCCCTCACCTGTGTCTCATTTGCCTTCACCTGTGTCTCATTCACCCTAACGTTTCCCGTTTGCCTCACCTGTGTCTCTTTTCCCCTCACGTGTCTCATTTGCCCTCACCTGTGTCTCGTTTGCCTCACCTGTGTCTCTTTTCTCTTCACATGTGTCTCATTTGCCCTCACCTGTGTCTCATTCACCCTAACGTGTCCCATTTGCCTCAACTGTGTCTCGTTTGCCTCACCTTTGTCTCTTTTCCCCTCACATGTGTCTCATTTGCCCTCACCTGTGTCTCGTTTGCCTCACCTGTGTCTCTTTTTCCCTCACGTGTCTCATTTGCCCTAACCTGTGTCTCATTTGCCCTCCCCTGTGTCTCGTTTGTCTCAACTGTGTCCAGTTTTCCTCACCTGTGTCTCGTTTGCCTCCACCTATGTCTCGTTTGCCTTCACCTGTGTCTTTTTTCCTCACCTGTGTCTTGTTTGCCTTCACCTGTGTCTTGTTTTCCTCACCTGTGTCTCGTTTGCCTTCACCTGTGTCTTTTTTCCTCAACTGTGTCTCGTTTGCCTTCACCTGTGTCTTGTTTGCCTCACCTTTGTCTTGTTTGCCTTCACCTGTGTCTTGTTTGCCTCACCTGTGTCTCGTTTTCCTCACCTGTGCCTTGTTTGCCTGACCTGTCTCGTTTGCCTTCACCTGTGTCTCGTTTTCCTCACCTGTGTCCCATTGCCTTCACCTGTGTCCTTTTTCCTCACCTGTGTCTCGTTTTCCTCACCTGTGTCTTGTTTGCGTCCACCTGTCTCGTTTGCCTCACCTGTGTCACGTTTGCCTTCACCTGTGTCTCTTTTTCCTCACCTGTGTCTTGTTTTCCTCACCTGTATCTTGTTTGCCTCCACCTGTGTCTTGTTTTCCTCACCAGTGTCTTGTTTGCCTTCACCTGTGTCTCGTTTTCCTCACCTGTGTCTCGTTTGCCTTCACCTGCTTCTTGTTTGTCTCACCTGTGTCTTGTTTTCCTCACCTGTGTCTTTTTTTCTTCAACTGTGTCTTGTTAGCCTCCACCTGTGTCTTGTTTTCCTCACCTGTGTCTTGTTTGTCTTCACCTGTGTCCAGTTTTCCTCATCTGTGTCTCGTTTGCCACATCTGTCTCCCTGTGTCTTTCAGTCCCTCTCTATTTAATTTCTGTGTTTTCTTCGTGTCCCTGTCAGTTTGTTTGTGAATCCCCAGCCCATCTTCATTCTCTATGCTGTGTCTTCAGTGTTCTTCTGTGTATCTTTGGTGTGCTTGGGTTTTTGTTTTTTTGGTGTTTTGTATATTTTGATTTTGTTAGGACTTTTGTCGTATTTTTTTAATTTTTTGTTGATCAAACATTTGTTTTTGCTTTAGTGCCTTTACGTTTGGGTCCTCCCTGATTAACTTGAGTCTCTTTGATCAAATAGCAGCCATACAGTCAGGCCTTGTGAGGCTGATGAGTAGTTTATGATAGTGTGGGATGTGGAACTAAACATGAGCGGCTGTACTTTTCTGGTTTACTTTACTGCCTCTTAAGAACACCATCAGCCAAGAAACACAGACCTGGCTGTCATATATCATTTCCTAAGTGAAGTGTATCATCACATCCCAACTGTACTGAATATTTACTGAGCATTATGACCCGACCAAAGAAACAGAGAGGACTTCAGAGTTTTTCTTACTCATCTCTGGTGTAACACGGATAGGGAAACATCTGGACGTAGTTACCAGGCTCCACCACGTCATGGCCTACAAACGTGTTGATGATGGCTCGCTCTATCATATCTGCAGAAGGTGAGAAAGAAAAGAGAAATAAAGTCAGCAAGTTTAGCATTTTTCTGTGTGGGGAATGTAATTAAAAACTGATTACAGTAATTTACTCATTGTTTTCAACCAATATTTACCTGGATACAGCACAAAGACAAGATTTTTATTGTTCAAACTGATAAACTTTATTGTTTAACTCAATATAGAAACATTTCTTATTTGATGCCTTCAGTATGCTTTAAAAAAAGCTGGCACAGGGGCTAGAAAAGACTGGAGAAGTCCATCTCCTCAAGTCAGTGGTAAGGCTGAGAACCAATACTCACTGACCATGACCTTTGACCCTCAAAGAGCACTGCATTAACCCTCAAAACCGTCATCACTTTGCAATGGATATTACAACGTGGGTTCAGGAACATTTCAGCAAACCACTGTCAGTTAAAACAGTATGTCACTGCATCTACAGATGCAAAGACAAAAACACATATTAACCATATCTAACACGCTGTGAACTGAAGGGTCCACATCTCAAATTGTTTTTATAGAAAGTGGCCGTAGAGTCATTGGGGCTACAGAGGAAAGGAACCATGATGATGGTGTGGGGATGTTATAGTGCCCATGGCATGGGTCACTTGCACATCTGTGAAGGCAGAATTAATACTGAGCAGTTCATATAGGTTTTGGTGCTTCCATCCAGGTGACATCTTTTCAGGGATGTCTGTGCTTATTTCAGTGAGACAATGCCAAGACATATCCTGCACAAGTTACAACAGTGTGGCTTCATAGTAAAAGAGGATAGGACCCAGGCTGACCTGCATGCAGTCCAGAACTGTCTCCTTCTAAAACAACAAGACAAAATGAAGCGCAAAACACACAACACCCGAAAACCCACACTGCTGAGAAACTTGGGATGTCCAACAAGCAAGAATGTGAAAGAGTTTCACTTTCAGTCCGTCAACAATCAGCACAGGGTTGTCAGAAGAAAAGGTGATAAAACACAGAGGTAACCATGCTCCTGTCCCAACTTTTTTGGTGTGTGCTGCATCAAATTCAGTATGTGTGTATATTGAAAAAAATAAGTTTATCCATTTGAACATTTACTATCTTTTCTTGGTGCTGTAAATTGAACATAGGCTGAAAATTATTTGCAGATCACTGTATTCTATTTATGCATTTTAGACAACATTTCAACTTTCGTAGAATTGGGGCTTATGATGGCAAGAATACAATGCAAAAACAGAATTCTTTATTGTCTACTTTTGCATGCAAATGTAGAATTTCTACTCTGACTTGAACGTGAAAAATACAGTTGACGTATATTTTAGCAAGCTAATTTGAACCCTGTCCTATCTGTTATTGTGAAGGCGGAGTTTATGACTTTTACAGTAGCCAGTCAGAAGGAGGAGCTGGTTATCTTACTGAAACTGAAATCTGAAATGATTAAAACTTTGTCACTAAATAGTATTTCTTCCATGGTATTGGTATAGGAGCTAAAATCCATCAGAAAACCTGCACTGACGTAAACCTTGTGTAGTTAAACCAACATTGTCAGTTTCATCCTCCTGTCTACTCTGAGCTGTAAATTGCTTCGTCAGACACTGTGCTGTCTGTTTCGATGAATCTTGGCAGATCATCTTTCTGTGTGATTAGCAGCTTCCTGCTCTGGGCGTCCTGAATAAAAAATAACCCGCAGTGAGAAAGTACTGCTGCTGCAGCTTCACAGCTGCTCACAGTGGTAAGCGCTTCCCCAAAATAAATCCTTTTCTTAGTCAAACAAATACTAAACAATGAGTTTGACACTGCAGTCTGCCTCCCGGAGGAGTTGTGACTGGAAGCTGATTTATGGCCCTGGATAGAGCTACCTGCAGACAGCACACAAACAATGAGTCCTTCTCTGGCTCAAACAGTAAGTTTGTTTCTATGAAAAAGGTAAATTAATGTGTTCGTCTGACTTAATCTGGACTTTTAAAATGCTGTAAACAAGTTAGTCCATTTAAAATCAAACTAAATCAAATGGCTAGTATCTGGACTAACACACCTCAACATCACAGTTGAAGACTGGTTTACTCTCACATAAACATGACCCAGTCAGACCCAATCTAGACTAGGCCTTCTGAGCATGCTCCACCATCTTCCTAATGGGTTTTCACCAGAATTCTAATACTTAAAAAAACAAGTGGCTTCATCTAAGTTCCCTTAAATAGCATCCATATGGTTCTTATTAGGGCCCGAGCACCGTCTGGTGCGAGGACCCTATTGAAATGCAAGGAATTATTCGTTATTATTATTTGTCTCTCACCACTTTTGCATTTTTGGGGACCTTAACATGCTCCAAAACTCATATTTCATATTCTGGTGGTTCCATTCATCTCGCTTAAAAATTGGCCCCTCAGGGGTCCCAAAACTTGGTTTTCGCTATTATTGAGGGGCCACGCCCACAGGTTTGAGCGACATGCGTCAAAATTGGTACCATATGTATCATGACTAGACGAAGAAAAAATTACATTATGACCATCCTCTAAAATGCACAGGTAGTGACATCATCAAGGAAAAGTGACCAAATTTGTCCCTTTTTCAGTCAATTTAGTCCTCGCATTTAAACGAACTCCTCCTAGGGGACTTAACCGACTGACTCCAGATGTGGTTTCTCCTGAAACTAAACAAGATGGAGATCTAAAGTTGTGCTCTTGGTGAGTTTTCACCAGGGAGCGTGGCTGTTATAAGCCGCCAAAGTTTGACGAGCACTTTTTTTTTTTACCATTTTTCTCCTAAAAATTGGTGTAAAAACAAAAATTATTGTCCATAACTTTTCAGTTCTTACACCAATCATCACCAAACTTCTCACAGATAATCACATATGGATCCTCTATCAAATCACGCACCAACAACAGAAATCATTAACTCCGCCCCCTTCTGACAAAACAGAATTGATTTGGCCCCTTTTTTCACTTTTCTCACTTTCAAAATTCAGCCCCTGAACACTGTACAACTTAGGCAGATGATCTTCAGGGAAACCATGCATCATGACCCCACCTACAAAAAAGCCTCTTGGACCCATGCCAAAATCCCAACAGGAAGTCCACAGGCTCTGCCCTAATTTCAAAGAAGGCAATTTTGTGGACAATTGGACACTGAAAACTGATGTAACTTTGGTGGAGATCATTCTATGGTCTTCAGAATGTTATGGCAACACATCAGGATCACACTGAACACGCCCACATGAAAACGGATCATCATGGCGCCCTGCTCTGCCAACAGGAAGTGAGGCAAATGGCTCACTTCTGCATTTGTCTTAGTGTGTTGAACATTTAATGCTCTCATTTTCACATAAAGTCTTCAGTATCCGTCCCTAAATTGACATGTGTCATTAACAGACACCCCAGTGACCATGGCGGCCATTTTGATCTTTCACCATTTGACAGGAAGTGACTTTAACTCTCAAATGAAACACCCGATTGGCTTCAAATTTCACATGGATGATCAGGGTCTGCCTCTCTACAAATTTCAATGTTCATTTCATGGATTTGCTATAACGCCCCCTACTGTCAGATGCCATTAGCACCTCCATTAGTCCTCCCAGGGGACTTATCTCCTGGACTCCAGACTGGTATTTCCTGAAAATAGACAACATGAAGATCTTAGGTCGTGCTCAGCAGGAGACAACCCAGTGGCCATGGCGGCCATTTTGATCTTTCACCATTTGACAGGAAGTGGATGTAACTCTCAAATCAAACACCCGATTGGCTTCAAATTTCACATGGATGATCAGGGTCTGCCTCTCTACAAATTTCTGTGTTCATTTCATGGATTTGCTATAACGCCCCCTACTGTCAGATGCCATTAGCACCTCCATTAGTCCTCCCAGGGGACTTATCTCCTGGACTCCAGACTGGTACTTCCTGAAAATAGACAACATGGACATCTCAGCTTGTGCTCTGCAGGCAACACCCCAGTAGCCATGCGGGCCATTTTGATCCTTAGCCGTCTGACAGGAAGTTGGTGTAACTCATAATAAACACCCGATTGCCTTCAAATTTCACATGTATGATCAGGGTCTGCCTCTCTACAAATTCCAATGTTAATTTCAGGGTTGAGCTGTAGCACCCCCTACTGTAAGATGCAATTACACTTCAAAAATAACATTTCCAATCTTTTTTCAATTTTACATGACAAATCTTCCGTCCTTCATCACTTGTACATATCAACATCAGACATCCAAGTTGCCATGTCGGCCATTTTGCTCCTTCACCATCTGACAGGAAGTGGATGTAACTTTCACATGAAACATTGGATTACCTTCAAATTTTACATATATGATCAGTGTCTGCCTCTCTACAAATTTCAGTGTTAGTTTCACAGTTTTGCTGTTGCGCTCCCTACTGTAAGATGCCATTAGCACATCCAAAATAAAAATTCCAATATCTTTATGATTTTACATGATAAATAGTCCTTCCCTTGTATCCTTTACATATTAGCATCCACCTCTGACATACTGCCACCTACTGTTGAGGGGCAGTACTACCTCATAAACAAAGTGCACCATTCTGATTTTTTTAAACATAATGACGCTCAGAGGAGGATCGCCCTGGTCTCCCTACAGTGCAGCAGCACACTGCAGGGGTTCGCATACACCCCACTCATGCCACACACTGGCGGTTGTGTGACGCCCCGACCTGCGCCGCGGTGCGAGGGCCCTTCAGTGCTGCTTGCAGCCCTAGTTTTCCTTGAGATTTACAGTGCTTTTATAACTAACCTTTCCGACTGTTATAGACAAACTCAGGTCAGTTTGCTTTGTCCTGCTGGTGTGAAAGCTGTAAATCAAATCAAATCAAATAGTTGGTGCCCTTCTATTAAAGACGGAAAAACTCACAATAGTCACTGAAATCACTTAAAACTAAAAACAGTAATAATAAATAAGAATGTACACTACGCTACTGAAAGTCAGAATTTGCTTTTGATTTATGGTTCAACAGAATCATTACAAAAAACAAAACTGAATGAAACTGTCCCAGACTGAAATGATGGTACCCTTAACTTAATGTTTCGTTGACAACCCTTTGAGGCAATCAGTGCAATCGAGTGATTCTGTATCTCTCAGTGAGACTTGTGTCACCTGTCTCAGGTATTTTGGCCCGCTCCTCATGAGCAGACTGCTCCAGCTATCTCAAGTTTGAAGGATGCTTTCTCCAGGCGAAATGTTTCAGCTGTTCACTAGGATTTAGATCAGAGCTCAGAGATCAGAGATCAGAGATGGCCTCCTAGTCCAGTGTTTGGTTCTTAGCGGTTCTTGGCTGTTTGTAGCTCCGTGTTTTAGTCATTATCCTGTTGGAGGACCCATGACTTGTGACTGAGACAAAGCTTTCTGACACTGTGCACCACATTTGGCTCCAGAATGGGTTGACAGTCTTGAGATTTTATTGTATACAGATTTAAGACCCCCTGTGCCAGATGCAGCAAAGCAGCTCCAGAAAATAACAGACCTTCCTCCATGTTTCACAGCTACAGTCTTCTTCTCTTTGGATGCTTCATTTCTGTGTCTGTGAACATAGAGCTGATGTGACTGTCCAAAAAGCTCCAATTTTGTCTCGAATATCCAAAATATATCCTCCCAGTACCTTTATGGCTTGTCAGTATACATTTTGGCAACCTCCAGTCTGTCCTTTTTATGACTTTATTTTAACAGTGGAGTCTTCCTCAATCATCTTACGTTGACGTAATCATGGATGGTGTGTTCTGACCCTGGTGTACCTTGACCTTGGAGTTGATCTCTAATCTCTTTGGATATTGTTCTGATCTCTTTGGTTACCATTCCTATTATCTGTCTCTTTAATTTCCATTTCAGTCCAGGGAGGTTGGCTACAGTCCCACAGATGTTAAACTTCTGAATAATCTGGTCAACTGTAGTCACAGGAACATCAAGCTGCTTGGAGAAGGTCTTAAAGCCTTTACTTTTAACATGCTGGTAATCTCCCGGGACAACTGTCTCCTTAGCTTTCTGAGGTCCATGTTTAATGGGACTCACACCATGATACCAACCAGCACAGTGATGATGGGACTCACCCTTTAAATAGGCAGAACGACTGATTACAAGTTTAAAAACGCCTGTGAGGGCGCACCTTGGTTTAATATGTCCCTATGGTCAAATTATTTTACATCTTTGCTAGGGGGACTATCATTTTTGTTAAGGACAGTTTCATTAGTTTGTTTTCTGAAATGATTACGTTGAACCACAGTTCAAAAGCAATGTCTGATTTTCACAAGTTAATTTTCAGTAGATGTTTATATATTATTACTTTTGTCGGTTTCAAGTAATCATTGTGGGCTTTTCTTTCTAAACTGAAGGGTATCAAATATTTTGTCCATGTGTGTATAATTGCATCACCTGAAAAGGTGGTTCTCAGTACAGTTGTATGGTCCACAGACATCATTGGTAATTTACCTTGGATCCAAACGAAACCATACAGAAAGTAGAATTTGCCCCCGGTGTTGGGTCCTGGACGCCAGTAGGCTCGTCTGATCTCATTGGTCTTCTCAGTGAAGCTGGAGTTTTGTCTGATTTTGTAAAGGACGTGAGGCGGTAGTGAGCCATCGTTGTTAGTCTGGAAAATCACACCTGAAGAGAAAAAAAAGAAGAGGTCAGGCGTGAAGAGGTCTGGAGGATTAAACAGGATATCCTCCTGGTACTGTAGAGTTGAAGCTGGTTTAAGCATGTTCTGCATGAGCCATTTTTCCAGGAGAACATGGATGCAGATGAGGACCTCAACTTCAGAGTCGGGCGTGTGTATCTCATCTTCTAATACCTTAAGCCACTTGAACAGAATGTTTTCTTCATTGTAAGTTGCCGCTATGTGCGTAGCCGCCATATTAGCGGAGGCCGGCCCACCACAAGGAAATACAAGTAGACGAAGAATATGTGAGATTTCAGACTAAAAAGAACAATGAATACATTAAATTGATTGTAATTAATCAATTAATAATCCATATTATAATGTATCACTAAGCACAGACATAATATGCAATGACATGGCCGTAGGTCGACACCATGTTGCCAGAGGCAGGTCTGCTATGTAAGGTAATAAAAGTAGACAAGGAATATGCACGTTTTCATAATAAAAAGTTCAAACAATCACATTAAATTGATTTTAATGAATACGTTTTATGTATTTCCCTATGTGGCTGAGCTGCTTCCATTAATATGACAGCGATGCACGAAGAAAACAACAAAGAAGACGTTCAGGTCAAGTGACTTCAATTATGAGAAGATGAGATATGGCAGCACTCACATGACACCCGTATGAAGTTGCTGTCCATGGCTGCATCCAGGTCCCTCTCCAGTTTTCCTTTTATTTATTTATTTATTTATTTAGTTTTTCAAGTGTTTCCATAATGTTTTGTAAGGCAGTAATTTTCAACTGGTCAGGCATCAGGACCCACCACCACCTCCTGAATAAGCAATCATGAACCAAATTGCTGATAGTTTACAATGATCAAATTTATTTAACAACGAACATTATTTTAAAAGTTTGTATTTTATTTGGAAGAAAATGTGACAGAACAGGAAAAGCACATCATTATAAAAACCCTAAAATGATAGGCCTATACACATTGTATTTAATTCCATTTCCCATGATTGGAGTAAACGTTGGTTGTTTTCTAGAGATTCTGAGAAACAAAAACATCAAAATAAGAAAATCAGTTTTGTTTTCCTCAGAAAAGGAGTACAGCAGGTTTGGATCTCAAGCAAATGACAAAAATGAGCTCCCTATCATGAAAAATAGGGTAAAATATGACGTTTGGATGTATTTTGTTTAAGGCTTTTCATACATCATGGACTGTTTGCTACAGTTTCTTTTTTTCAGAATCATCTTCGTGACCCACTAAAAGCAGCTCCCCGACCCACCTTTGGGTCCCAACCCACCAGTTGAGAACCCCTGCTGTAAGGCACTTCAGAGTTTTTTCTTCTTCTTTTTTTTTTTTTTTTTTTGATGTATACCGCCCTTTCAACAAGTCACCCAGAAAAAGACTCTGGTTTTTCTCTGTTATTTTTGTAGAGGTCCACATTGTTCGGGCTGCTCCATTTACGCATGGTAACATTTCAGTCATTCAAATCTTCCTGTAACAAACAGGGCAGCAGACAAACTTATCAGCAGAAATGTGTGTCAGCAGAAGCTAAATTTAAATTTCTTTTATTTGGATTTGAGTTGCTCGACCTACACAACTGAAATAAAAATTTGAAATTGAATCGGTTAGTTTTTTTAACTTGTATTATTTAATCTGAATATGAAATACAGTGTGTTTCAAACTTAATCAAAACAAACGTTGTATTTTTTCCTCACTAAAATTTCCATCCTGACATTCAGTCCTCTATACAGACTCAGATTTTCTGTGTACATATCCAGCTGATGAGGAAAAGCACTGGAGTGCCAGGAAGGCATGTCCCACCCTCCAATCGCCTTCCAATGAGGTGACGACTAGCTATCTTTACAAGCTATTAGGTTAGTTTTCCCTAACATTAAAACAGTAAAAACATTATTCATAATGACTGAAAGAAGAAAATAATCTTACTAATAAGTAATATTTCAAATACAAATAAAACAGACCTACTTTAACTTATTTCATAAAACATATGGACGGTTGATATTACCTTGTTGTCCCAATGTCCTCCATGATGGATTCTGCCGAAATGATTATTGCAAGCAAGACATAGTCACATAACCCAAACAAAGGTCCTGATTGGTCAAAATGCCATACTGTGACTCTGTACTCAGTTGCTCTTCCTTATCAGCTGGACATGTGCACAAAAAATCTAAATTTGAATCAGACTATCTGAATCTGTATAGAGGACTGAATGTGAGGATGTGAATTTTTAGTGAGGAAAAAGAACAACTTAAAGCGTCTTTTGATTCAGTTTGAAACTTATAACATGAATTTCAAATGTATTCAGATTCAGTTTAAATAATACAAATACAAATTATGGATTGAATTTTAAATATTTATTTCAGTTATTCAAGTTGAGCAACTCAAATTAAAATAAAAGAAATTCAAATGGAGTTATTGCTGAATAGAAAACACTTCTTTTTGTAAAACTCTTTGCAGAGTGAAGATTTTCGGAAACTCAGTTGTCTGTGTTTATGCATAGACAGGAAATGGAGCTTAGTGATGCCTCACTGTGCACTAGTTTGTCTCCCATTTGAAGCCACTGGTGTAAAACATTATAACTATTATTATTACTATTATTATTACTATTATTATTATTATTATTATTGCAATGGCAGATGTAGCCAGACATTTTTGCACTGAAATGTCTATATCAGTTAAAAATTACTACTCCTCTGTTAGATGTAGTTTTCAGCAGAGTTCCGACATTACCTTAAATATTTCTGGCAGTTTCAAACCAGAAGAATTCCTGATTTTTATCACTGTAACAGGACATGTCTGCTATCATGTTGAATGTTGTAATTACCAACTGAAAGCTGAACTGTGTGTAGACTTCTTTCCTCTTTCCTACAGTTAAAGGTTTTTGTGTCCTGCAGCTGTATACATTTTGCCTTGAAGGGTACACATTAGTTATCTCTTTTGTTAAAAACTTTACACATATTTGAGTAGAGAGCGCTAAAATAATCATTAGGTAGTAAGTTTGTGAACATTTTAGCATAAAGAGCCAGATCTTTCTAGAAACGTCTTTTTCCTCCGGGCTGAATAAACACAATGCCATTCCGACACCAAGAGAAGACTCACTGGCAAACACGGACACATTGTCCTGGTAGGCCTGGTTCAGCGTGTAGTTGACGATGCTGTCTTCATCAGGGAAACCTTTGAAGACATCCACACTGACCTGAAACCGGAAGACACCAACCATCATAATCAGGACATAAAGACTGATAAAGAAAAGAGTTTCAGCTTAGAACAGGGGTCGGTAACCTGCGTCTCCAGAGCCACATGTGGCTCCATTGCCCATCCTAAGTGGCTCTCTGCAGCTGTGCCAAAAAAATTAAATAAAGGAAACTTTTTTTAACTTTAAAATATATATTTTTCTAATGCTATATTGAGACAGTTTTGCATATTTTATCAGTAAAATATGCAGCTTTTTTCATTCACTTACAACTTTATTTCAGAAAATATTTCATTAACTTAAATGTTGTGCATCTGCAGTGAAACACATTCTGGTGCTTTCCTGTCTTGTACACAAAGTCGGGACGTGGTCATGCCAAGAGTGACACCTGAAACAGGAGTTTTGTGCACATCAAAAGAGTATTCTGGTTTAGCACAGCAAGAGGGACGGAAGAAATGTGAAAAAGACGCTCAACTTTGACAAGTTTCATATTAAACCAATGCGTCTGTCGGACCCCAGGAGGTGCACACTCAAAGGCATCAGTCAGGTGAAGAAAGAAAGCAACAGAAGGCTAATTGAGTTAAACAAACAGGTAAGCTCATGTTTTATTGTAATTCTCCACTCTGCTGCTGTGAAGTCTTCATTATTATTCAGAAGATTGATGAATTTGAAGACGATCTAATTATTTTGGCATGTAATGAATGTAGGGTACAGTGTATGAGTTAGCATTTGTGTTGTAGAAGATTAGATTGTTGTTGTTTGTGGCGTGTGTGTTAATGTGGCGCTGTCCATGGTGCTGACTGACATCTGTCAGGAGGGAGAAGGCTGTGAACATCTAATCTTAAATAAAGGGAAACTTTGACCTCAGAAATTATCCATTGTAAGTCACATTAATCAGTTTGCTTCCCACGCTTATACAGTTGGCTTTAATTGTCAACTTTCACATTCGTCTGTATATTTCCATTGCCCTTTAATTGTAACTTTTTGCTGCTTTTAATCAATTTTTACTGCTTTAAGCCCACTTTTGTCACTTCTTTTTTCCACTTTTTTTCCTATTTATTGACTTTTTCATCCTGCTTTTTACTATTTGCAATTATTTCCCATTTTTCACCCATTTAAGCTGCCTGTTGCCATTAAATGCCCCCCCCAACATTTTTGCCACTCTTTGCTGCTTTTTGCCGATTATGCCACCTGCAACTCATATTTGTGTCACTTCTCACCCAGATTTTACCACTTTCTGCCCTGTTTTGCCACTTTTTCTCCCCAATGTTTGTCAGTTTTCACCCGGTATCTGGCATTTTATGCTAATTTTGCCCCTTTTCATCCTTTTTTACTGCTTTTTTTTCATTCTCCACCCTTTACTTATTTCTATTGACACTTTAACCATTTTCTGCTACTTTTCACTTAGACTGTGGTTCTCAATGGTACTTTTCAACAATTTGGCTCTTTGGTTGAGCAGGGTTGAGTAACACTGATCTAATTATACTCTCTCATGGATATCTTGAGTGATGGTATGTCCTTCAGATTGTAAAGTTGATGCAATCTTTGACCCCATGTGATGGCAGTGATACAGTTTTACCGCCCACCTCTACCTCTAACAAGAAAACTACGAATATTTTGTAACTGTGATGATCCAACCCAGGTAGGACGCTGAAATGCCCAGGACATTATACCACCACCAGGGGTCTCTCAATCAAAACAATAACAGACAAAATGACCGGCAGAGTCACACCCACCTCTGTGGCTTCTTGTTTTGAATTGAGCACTCTGTTCAATAAAATGGCACTCCATGAGGTGTTTACTCAACAGGAAGCCAGTGTTTTGAATCACTGATCATTTCACTGGTCAACTTCACATAATAAAGGAGAGAGGTATTCAAAAGTGCTCTTCCTGTTCAAGGCTCCAGCTATTCACAAAGCATTTTGGGTTTACTAACAACATTAAAGACTCAGTAAAGTTAAAATCTGTATTTAGGTTTTTTTGTACGACAGGTCACTGTGTTATAAACCCCCAGGTCAAATTAAGTTTAGAAAATTAAACTTCAATATCATGAAAAATGAGGCAGTAAAATCTGGTCCAGGATGCCCCTGAATGGAGGAAAGCATTCATGCCATCAGCCTGTCTCTTCACCTTTTATTGACCTTAGAAGAAGAGACAAAGTCCATTTTCTGGCTCAAATCTCTGTTATGAAACTTTAAATGATCTATAGACCACTGTGGTTGATAGATTTGACAAATGCACTTCACAATGAAAAAAAACAGCATCTAACCAACTAGTTCTTTTGAATCCTCGCTAATTTATTGAATTTTTGCTTTAGCAGTAAAGAACAGTAACACTGACCTTAGACATGAAGCGCGTCCAGCCACAGGCAGCGTTGTCGATGGTGTCCAGCTGCTCCAGCAGGGTGGAGGTGTTAGGTAGGCTGTAGTTTCCCTCCATCAGACTCTGCATCAGCTCACTGTCGGTGCCGTTCAACAGCTCGGGGTGCTGCTGCAGCTCAGAGGACAGCTAGAGAGAGGATCACACGTATGCACTGTTACATGCAGTAATGCAAATATAATACCCCTTTAAAAATGCCTTTCTTTTGTTAAAATGTGCCACTGGCTGATCCCCTGTCCTGTGGCCTCTACTGTAGATATGATTACGGGGGAACTTCTGGTGATACAGAGGAAGTATGAAAATGTGTTAGTCCCAGTGATTAACCACAACAGAAATAGTTTTGGAAGGTATACACCTCAAATGTAGCAAATGCTGTTTCATTATTTTAATCAACTCAATGATATTTGAATTCTAAGGTAATGTATTCTGGTTCCTGCTTTAGTGTCTGCAGCTATACTGAACTCTTTAACATCCATTTATTCCACTACAAACTAACCACACAACCTTTAAATCATCTACACTATGTCTGTATACAATTCTTAACCTATGGAGTTAATGAAGCTTTTTCCTGCATTGTCAACAGTACCACATGGTACCTGATCAGGATTTTAAATGAATGCTTAGAAAAACATAAATGATGACATAGCTGACTCATGTGTACCTGCTGCAGCCACACCAGGCGGTTGTGCAGCCAGCCTTCCTCCAGAAACATCCTGAGCTGGGCCGAGATGTTCAGCCACACACGGGTGTAGTGTGTCACGTTCCCCACAAATGCAAACGTCTCATTTGCCTGCATGCAAAAAGTGAACAAAGTGAACTCCGGCTTTCTCTTCCCATCACACAGTAGCCTTTCTTCTTCCATCTCTCAGCCGCCTACACCCACATCGTCTCCTGCCTGCTCACTCAGATAATGGACCAGAGAGCTGCTGCCAACAGTCAGAGTGTGCTGACATGAAGAAACAGGAGAGTTTTTATAGTAGGGAGGACAGGTGGGAAAAAACAATCAGGTAGTGGTAATTTGAATCCATATTAAAATAAAATGATGAATAGAGTCCCTTGGTGGCTCATGCTTCTGGATGCATCGTCCATCAATGCAAATAAAAGTGCATGTGAACCTTTTCCAAAGAAAACCCTTAATTTTCAGTCACGATGTCCTCACTTTCCTTTACCGCAAAGTAAGCAGAGCTTTTAACAAACTGTCTATACCTTGCATTAACCCAGACTAGAATCCGCTTAGAGCAGTGATACTCAACATGTGGCTCTTTTGTGATGATTTGTGGCTCTTTTATGTCTTAATTCAAATATTATTCCCCAGAAAACCTTAAAAAAGGAAACTTGTGTAGATGCTTGCTGGCCAAAAATAATTAGCCAAAACAAATGCATTTTAATAATATTTCTGTATTTTCAGTTTGTTGTATGTAGTACATGAATATAATGATGGCATCATCCTCTAGACATTTCAGTGAGCGTTGGCCCTTTAAGGAGAGCACACCGGGGACACCCTAAAGAAAGCCAGGCCATACAGGGCTATCCTTAATCAGAAATGTCCTGAAGAAGTGTTGGAAGTAAGGTCCACTCCTATATTTCACCTTCTTCTCCCTTTTCTTCTCCTTCTTCTTCTTATCATTATTATTATTATTATTACTACTACTGTTACTATTATCACCATTATTATTACTATAACTACTATAATTGTATCATATGTTGAAGTGAATTTAAAAATGGCTAAAACCATATTTCTATTATTACCTTCATATATGTTAAACATGCTTCTCTTCCTCACCATTACCTTTGCTAATGCTAGTATTATAGTGATCATTGCTTCATCTTTTAAAAGGGCACATATTTTACCTTTGAAAGGCAAGTTTATATCGGTCTCAGAGGTCCCCAAAACATGCCTGTGAAGTTTGCTGCAATAGCAATAGCTAGGTCCTGTCACTCACAAAGGAGCCAGTCTCTAGTCTCTTCTCTCAATAGTTCCTGAAATGAGATGCCATTCCAATCTAACCAGAACTCCACAAGATTTACTGCATAGTGTCCTTTAAAGGGATACTTCAACATTTTGGCAAATTCGCCCATTGCTATAATTCCTATAGTCTTAGTAATAGGTTTGTTACCTTTAGTTGTCGGTGCAAACCGTTTTTAGATCGGCGCTGCCGAGTTCGGACCTGCTGTGCCAACTCAATGTAAGCAGACGGTATTCCGGCTTTCCCTTACAATCTCATCAAATACTCATTCTAACAACTCCAAAAAGCTCTCGTGGACAAGTTGTGACCTGCACATTCACCACACTATGAAATAATAACGTATAATTGTGTAACATTACGACACATGAAGCAAATACTCAAAACTATTTCTTGAGTAAACCACTGGGCGGAGTTACACAGTGCAGCAGCCATGTCTGGAGTGTAGTATCAGCTTTGCATTTAGCTTTAAAACATCTCCGTCTCATAATGTTCCATGATTATTTAATAGCATGGTGAATGTACAGGTCACAGGTCACAACTTGTCCAGGAGAGCGTTTTGGAGTTGTTGGATTGTGAACTTGATGAGATTGATGAGGGAAAGCCGGAATACCATTTGCTTACATTGAGTTGGCACAGCAGGTCCAAACTCGGCAGCGCCGATCTAAGAACAGCTTGCACCGACAACTAAAGGTAACGAACCTATTACTAAGACTATAGGAATTATGGCAATGGGCGAATTTGCCAAAATGTTGAAGTATCCCTTTAAAAGCATGTTCATGACGACGTGAGGGAGAAAACCTGATAAAGACACTCTGAGGCTTTTAGCTGAGGATGATGTTGCCCTCCATTTGTGCTTATTGCCAGGGACAAATAAAGCCAGGCAAGCCATCATGGTAATGATGCGTTTTCTGTCAATCACATCAGAGGCTGGTGAGTTAAATCTGCAGGTCATCACTGAAGATGTATTGTTAATGCATAGTGTATGCATTTTCATCAACGTGGTGTGTAAATTCCCAAAACAGCTATTCAATTCAAAACATAAATTCAAAGTTTTTGTGTGAATTAGACTGTATTTGACTCATTTATGCAGTTGGCTGATGCAATAGCTCTGCAATCTTTCTGTGAATGAGGTCCTTTGTGTTCAGCATGTCAGCCAGTGCAACAGTGTGGCTCAGTGTTGTTTTACAGCTCAACATTGGAGCTCTGTTTCACAGAGAAAAAGGTTTCTCAGGCCTTGGATACACAGCATGTTTGTGGGATTCATTTATTGTCAGCTTAATGCTTTTTTTACCAAATATTTGTCCATCCTTGAGATTAGGTGACAACAAGATTCTTTGACACATCTCAAATCCGTGTTAATCTTTAAAAACATAACATGAAACATGTTGCTGTTGAAAGTGTTCTGGTTCCGGTTGTTTCTGAGGTAAAAGCCTGTGTAAAGTCTGAGTGCAGACAGCAAAAGAGGGAATAGGAAGCCTCATCAGTCATGCTCAACAAACAAACATCTTCTTTCTGCACTATTTCCAGTCATTGGTAGAGTGGTTGAAAACATCGAACAGTTCACAGATGCACTATTCTTGACTCAGATATCTTTAAGGAAGAAGAAAATAATTAATTCAGAAATAGACATCTCAGTATAAGACACCTCAATAGAGTTTTCTTTCCCATTGGCATAATTTTTAACTTAAAACAAGCACTTCAAGCCACATTTTTTTACAGGTTCTCTCTGGGTACTCCAGCTTCCTCCCGCCACCAAAAACATGCTCATTAGACTCTAAATTGGCCATAGGTGTGAGTGTGAGCATGCCTGGTTGTCTGTCTCTATATGTCAGCCCTGTGATTGACTGGCGACCAGTCCAAGATGTACCCCTTCTTGCCCAATGACAGCTGGGATAGGCTCCAGGTCCCCTGCGACTCCCAAAGGGATAAGTGGTATAGAAAATGAATGGATGGATGGAAAGTGAGAAGAGGCAGTTGTGCCTAGATTTGGATAACAGATGCAGGAAGGATAACTGTATGTTTAATCTATTACCATGACAACAATACCATGTGAGCATAGAAGTCCAGAAACTCATCAGCTTTTCTACAGACAATATTTTCAACTCTATTAACCAAAGACAGAGCTCTGACAGTAACATACCTTCTGAATCACTTTATCCACCTGGGAGCCAATGGGGGAATAGAGGATCTTGGGATTTGTAGTCATCAAGTGAACCAGTAGGCCGAGATTCCTCTGTTCTTTGCTGGTGAATCCCAGAGAGCTCATGTTCCCCTGCTTCAAAGCCTCCGGCTCGATGATCCTGCAGAAACAGGCTTAGTGTTAGAGGTTCAAAAACTTCACTGCTGACTCACTGAGCTGCTGCTGATGGGTTATCTGTCACAGGTTGCTGAAGTACAATTTCAAAGATGCAGTTCCTTGTGTGTCCACTAGAGGCTGTCTCCCCCTCATATAGTCCCATATTCAAATGTCCACCTTTACAACAGAAATAAGCTGAGATGGTTTCTTCTTGTAATTTTAATTTAAAAAATATTCATCTTGCTGTTTGCTTTATAAAGAGAGGAAATATGTCAGTCATATTTTAAAAAACTTCGACCACAGAAAAACGAAGATATTGAGTTCAATGCAAATAAAAACAGAATACAGTGATTTGCAAGTAGTATTGCAATCAGTTAAAAACAGCACAAAGACAATATTTTTAATGTTTAAACTCATTAAGTGTTTTTATTTTGTTTTTTGTTTTTGGAAAAACAAAATTGCATAGAAAATGTTCAATTTAGCTCACAGGCAGAAATAGTTGCAGTGGGCCCAGAAATGAAGACTCATTTTCAAACAGTCTTGTTTACTGATGAGTGCTGTGCAACCCTGGATGGTCCAGATGGAGGAGTAGAGGATGGTTGGTGGATGGCCACCATGTCCCAACAAGGCTGTGATATCAGCAAGGAGGGGGCGGAGTCATGTTTTGGGCTGAAATCATGGGGACAGAGCTGGTAGGCCTCTTTAGGGTCCCTGATGGTGTGAAAATGACCTCGGCAAGTATATAGGGTTTCTGACTGACCACTTTCTTCCATGGTACAAAAAGAAGAACCATGTCTACCGTAGCAAAATTATCTTCATGCATGACAATGCACCATCTCATGCTGCAAAGAATGCCTCTGTGTCATTGGCTGCTATGGGCATAAAAGGAGAGAAACTCATGGTGTGGCCCCCATCCTCCCCTGACCTCAACCCTATTGAGAACCTTTGGATCATCCTCAAGCTAAAGATCTATGAGGGTGGGAGGCAGTTCACATCAAAACAGCAGCTCTGGGAGGATATTCTGACATCTAGCAAAGAAATTCAAGCAGAAACTCTCCAAAAACTCACCTCCACCACCTACTCTGTTAGCACCTGAGGACTGAAGAAACTGTTGACACTGTTGTTGTTGCGTTTCCATATTGTTTCATAATGCACTTTATGTTTCCAAGGGGAGACAGGTCTGGACCAGTGTTAGCAAAACTATGACTAAAAATGTTTGTAGACCAGACCAGAGTAGCTAAAAATAGATCTTTGATGATACAAAACTGACAAAAAGTCAGTTTAGTTTTTGACTTTAACAAGACAAAAATGTTAGTGCTGGGCTAATGGACATTCAGAATTCATGATATCTCTCCACTGTTCATGTAATTAGTAAAAACAAAAATAGTCCAGAAAGAGAGCATTCTCCACACTGAACTTTAAAGTAGGCAGTTAAAGTATTCATAGTGCACTAATTTAGACATCTGGATGTCCAACCGGGTCCTGGGCACCCAGTGGGCCAGATCTACTAAGATCCCAATTTGCGTGTACTAATTTGTGTGCGCAATCTAGAATTTTGCGTTTGGGGTCGAACCACAGTTTGCAGGTGATTTACTTAGAGTGACTGCGTAAATGACAAGAGGTGCAAACGTGTTGGAGACAAGTTTGCAGCATGACAAGTTTGGAGAGCCAAATGCGCAAAATGAAATTCGAACCTACAGAATTAAAGGTGTCGGTGGATGAAGCCAATAAACACAATAAACACTGTGAGAGGATTTTTGGTTTGTGAAATTAAACTTCTTCCCTTGATTGAGTCACAAACAGCAGCTCACAGGATAACAAACACCTGTTATCCTCCGTGTGTAAAGGAGAGTGTCAAAAACCAAACAAATGTGTCCAGGGGTTAATCTCAGGGCTGATTTAACCTCTCTGATTTTAAAATTATAATTCCAAACTATCATCCACTTAATTAATTTCCCTTTAATTCTATTTCATGTTATCAAGAAGGAAAACTGTGGTCTTGATTGCTGATGTTCAAAGCGAACATCGTGTATTAATCCTGGGGCGTTTTCACTTCCAGCTCTCATCTGATGGTTCAAATTGCTCTCGTCACGGTAAATAAAATCTTGTATCTGACCATTTAATAATAATCTTGACACAGGCTGTCCTGTGACATGAGAGCTTGTTTGGTGCAGCACTGAACGGCATCCATATGCAGAAAACTGGCACAGTTCATAGTGCATAAAAGAATTCCAGGGGGATTCAGATAGTATAAGGACATGCAGAGGAATGACTGTTAGGGGTTCATACGAATTAAAAAGTCTGTGTTTAATTCAGCAGAAGTGCTTGGAACTCTGATCAGACTCCAGATTATGTGCTGTGAGCGATAATTCTCTGCTATGAACCTCTCTCTCTCTCTCTCTCTCTCTCTCTCTCTCCTCACTGGGCTCTGCAAAGTTAATGTAGCTACTGATCCCAGGTCAGGTGACATAACCCCGGTGTCAGATCAGATATTGTATAAATCTGTAGCTATTTTACAGCCCGAATAACTATACTTATGTATACTGAGTCATCAACACGTATAAATTCATCAACGGTGGATGCTGTGATGACGTCGGCGCTTGACATATCCGTGCTCAGGCCTGGATGTGTGGAGCAGTGTGAGTGCGGGCCAAAGGGGGGGCAGGGGAGGTGGGTCAGATGGGCTTCAGCACGGTTAGAATACGGCACGGTACAGATGGCCTGTGTGAGTGGGCCCTTAAATGAGCTACAGCAAAGAAGTCCTGTTTGGTCTCATTCAAGGAGTCCCGAGTGCGTGGAGACCTAATACACCTGGCCATCCGGCTTGACATGGCATCTAGGACTTCACACAGAACATCAGAAAAATGGGATTGGGGGATCCCAGCTGTGATAGCTACTGTATGCTAGAATGACCCAGATTAAAAAAAATGTAAACTTGCAAGGAGTTTTGTCATTGCAGGTATTGCGTGGCTCCTTCTTGTGGCTGGCTCCAGGTCTGCTCTGAGTTCCTCCAACAGCTCCAAAATGGCAAGGCTGGTAGGTGATATGTCTTAATGACTGTTTCCTCATTCATTCCAAAAATGTTCACACGAGGGTGAAAAATGCGTTCTCTGCATCTTCTTTCATAGTTTCGATGTCTCCTTCTTGCCACATTAACCGCAGCCATGTGTGCGCAATTACGCCTACAAACCGTTTGCACCTCCCTTTCAGACCTGTTAAATATAGACGCGGTTTCTATAAGCAAAATTTCTTTCAGGTTTGATAAATCGCTCTGGGTTTGCTAAAATAATATATTTACACTTTCTCCTCCCAGCACACACACAGTTGCATGTTAACGCCCCATGTTGCATATTCATTGCAGAAAACATACTGACTGAATGCAGACGCACTATTTCGCACTTAGTGCGCACTGATAGAAAACCAGTTTGTACATTCTTTTGCATGTGCAATGAGTTTGCACACGTTTTTATACATGCAAACCTTTAGTAGATCTGGCCCAGTATGCGATGAGCTGGATCAGGCCCAGGCCTTGGATGCCTGTAAAAGCACAGCTGCTATTCCTATATCAAGCAGCTGACTCTTTCCATCCTCACTCTCCGGGGCATGTTAGCATTAGACACACGGTCATGCAAACTATACCTGAAGATACACCGAGGTGAATTTGTCATAAGGAGTCCAGTTGGTGTCTCTGGCCATAAGTCAACATCCAGGCTTCATAAGAGTATAGTAAGACCGGAAGGACCAAGGACTCTGACTTTCGCCCTACCACAACTGCTCTACAACTTCCAGGTTCTCACCATTCGCAGGCACAGATTCATTGGCAGCATCCAAGGCATCCCCGCAAGCCTGGGTCTTTGTTTTGGCCCAGAAGGTGAGCATTCTCAACATTTCAACCTCCTCACTCAGCAAGTTTAGAGCCCCTGCAAGGGCATCAACAGTCTCTATAAGGTTCACAGCACCATCAAAAATGTCCAGATCAGTGTAACAGACATTACCAAATATTACTCCACACTTCATGGTTATTGGGAGTAAAAATGATGGAAAATTCAGAGTCCAGCCAGTCCGAGACCAAGACAAGACCGAGTAAAAATGCGCTTGAGACCAAGACACTCAAAATGTGGTCTTGAGACCAAGACCATTCTCGAGTACAGCTACAATACTCTCATGAGGAGGTTTATCAGATGTTTCGATATAGAAATATATCACAAAAGTGCAATGGAATACTTTTCTGCATTTACAAGTCACTGGACGTAAGGTACAGTGTCACATGACCAGTCACTCTGAGACAACATGGTGCAGTGCGTGTGGACAGAAGTGGAGAAGAGACTTTTCTTAACATCATTCTTACACCCTTATACGGGGCTTTTGCCATACATACAGACTTTGCCTCTGAATTATCATCCGTTGCCTTTGTCTTTGATCAAAATGATCAAGGCAACCGCTGTAGATTTAACCGTAACCGTACCAACATGCAACAGGTTTTGAGCTTCCAGCTTCCTTGCAATGGATTCACGCAAGATGAGATTAGCCTGTTGTGATGCATTAGTCTGTTGTGATGCGTTTGTCTTTTGTGATACATTAGTCTGTTGTGATGCATTAGCCTGTTGGATGCATTAGTCTGTTGTGATGCAGTAGTCTGTTGTGATGCATTAGTCTTTTGTGATGCATTAGTCTGTTGTGATGCATTAGCCTGTTGGATGCATTAGTCTGTTGTGATGCAGTAGTCTGTTGTGATGCATTAGTCTTTTGTGATGCATTAGTCTGTTGTGATGCATTAGTCTGTTGTGATGCATTAGTCTGTTGGATGCATTAGTCTGTTGTGATGCATTAGTCTGTTGGATGCATTAGTCTGTTGTGATGCATTAGTCTGTTGTGATGCATTAGTCTGTTGTGATGCATTAGTCTGTTGTGATGCATTAGTCTTTTGTGATGCATTAGTCTGTTGTGATGCATTAGTCTGTTGTGATGCATTAGCCTGTTGGATGCATTAGTCTGTTGTGATGCATTAGTCTGTTGTGATGCATTAGTCTGTTGTGATGCATTAGTCTGTTGGATGCATTAGTCTGTTGTGATGCATTAGTCTGTTGGATGCATTAGTCTGTTGTGATGCATTAGTCTGTTGTGATGCATTAGTCTGTTGTGATGCATTAGTCTTTTGTGATGCATTAGTCTGTTGTGATGCATTAGTCTGTTGTGATGCATTAGCCTGTTGTGATGCATTAGTCTGTTGTGATGCATTAGTCTGTTGTGATGCATTAGTCTGTTGTGATGCATTAGTCTGTTGTGATGCATTAGTCTGTTGTGATGCATTAGTCTGTTGGGATGCATTAGTCTGTTGTGATGCATTAGTCTGTTGTGATGCATTAGTCTGTTGTGATGCATTAGTCTGTTGTGATGCATTAGTCTGTTGTGATGCATTAGTCTGTTGGATGCATTAGTCTGTTGTGATGCAGTAGTCTGTTGTGATGCATTAGTCTTTTGTGATGCATTAGTCTTTTGTGATGCATTAGTCTGTTGTGATGCATTAGCCTGTTGTGATGCATTAGTCTGTTGTGATGCATTAGTCTGTTGTGATGCATTAGTCTGTTGTGATGCATTAGTCTTTTGTGATGCATTAGTCTTTTGTGATGCATTAGTCAGTTGTGATGCATTAGCCTGTTGTGATGCATTAGTCTGTTGTGATGCATTAGTCTGTTGTGATGCATTAGTCTTTTGTGATGCATTAGTCTTTTGTGATGCATTAGTCTGTTGTGATGCATTAGCCTGTTGTGATGCATTAGTCTGTTGTGATGCATTAGTCTGTTGTGATGCATTAGTCTGTTGTGATGCAGTAGTCTGTTGTGATGCATTAGTCTTTTGTGATGCATTAGTCTGTTGTGATGCATTAGTCTTTTGTGATGCATTAGTCTGTTGTGATGCATTAGTCTGTTGTGATGCATTAGTCTGTTGTGATGCATTAGTCTTTTGTGATGCATTAGTCTTTTGTGATGCATTAGTCTGTTGTGATGCATTAGCCTGTTGTGATGCAGTAGTCTGTTGTGATGCATTAGTCTGTTGTGATGCATTAGTCTGTTGTGATGCAGTAGTCTGTTGTGATGCATTAGTCTTTTGTGATGCATTAGTCTTTTGTGATGCATTAGTCTGTTGTGATGCATTAGTCTGTTGTGATGCATTAGTCTGTTGTGATGCATTAGTCTTTTGTGATGCATTAGTCTGTTGTGATGCATTAGTCTGTTGTGATGCATTAGCCTGTTGTGATGCATTAGTCTGTTGTGATGCATTAGTCTGTTGTGATGCATTAGTCTGTTGTGATGCATTAGTCTGTTTGAAGGCAACACTGCTAGTCAGTTGCCTTGCTCAGTGGACTTGTGCAACCAGACTCACATCAGTCTGTGTGCTTATATACCCAGAAATCCCACAGCTGAAACCACCCCAGCTAATGTTACTGTAGCAATCAACAGAGGGAGTGACCCCAGCAACTGCTCTCCTATTGATGCAGAGAGAATAAGGCTGTGTCCGAAATCACCCTCTATTCACTATATAGTGAATACGCCATTTTGTTGTGGTGTCCGAATTCTGAGTGAGCATTGTTATGCAGTGCACTCATTCTTTCCTACAAAGCATTTTGAAAAGTAGTGAACAACCAATGCTCACTAGCCCAGCAATATTTACCATCATGCATAGCGGTTGCTGCTCTCAAACATGACAGATGAATGAGAGAAGCACAGGAACACATATAAAAACTTTATTTAATGCTTTTTTGTTTGTTGGTTTCAACAAATCTGTAAGAAATTTTAAGGATTTAAAACAGAGTAACTCTGAGGATTACAAGACATGAGACCATCATCTTTATGAAAAATAAGTTACATTACACACAAAAATGTACACTAAGTATGAAAAGTGAACAAGCTTTTTTATGTAGTAGTATTTTTATTTTGGGGGAAAATACATCACATTTAGTACCAGTTTTCATTGAAATTCTATTGTTAATTTCCATCCTCAGCCGTTGTCATGGAAATCTACGAGCCATTGTTGCTAAACGTTTTAATTGTGAGACAGCAATGACGTCACACGGAGTAGTGTCCAAAACCATTTTTGTGTTTTGCATTTGAGTCAGCTTTATAGTCCACTATATGCTGCCAACTATATAGTGGATATATAGTATACTATATAGTGGAATGAGTGAGTCCTTTTGGACACAGCCTAAAACTTGGGTGCTCAGCCCAAACAAAGCCTGATAACCCTCTTCCAACAACAACACAAAGTTTCAACTGCAGGGACACTTCAAATTTAACTGTGTTTAGATTCTCTATGTGCTACTGGTGTTCTGGTGACTGCAGAGGTCAAATAGCTGCATACGTTCATAAAACTGATGGAAAGCTTGTACCACCATTTTTAATATCATTTTTGGTAGCTTACTGAGTAAAAGATGATGTCATGACCCTTGTTCTGATTTCTTGTGTTTTACTGTTGTATTCCTTGTTTCTAGTTTTATATTATAATTAGGTTTTTCCCTGTATTCCATGTTTAGTTTATTCCCTGTGTTTTCTGTCTAGTTCATTCCTTGTTTCATGTCTAGTTTTATTCCTTGTGTTTCATGTTTAGTATTCTCTGTATTTCTTGTTTAGTTTTACATTTACTGCGTTTCATGTTTAGTTACTTCCTGTGCTTCTTGTTTAATTATTTCATGTTTTGAATTACTCCCTGTGTTTCATGTTCAGTTTTTCTCCCTGTGTTTTAGTTTCCCTCCTTGTGTTTGTGTCCTCCTGTGTTTCCTTTGTTCAGCCTCTAGTGTTTAGTACTGTCATTCAGTCCTCGTGTGCTTCTTGTGTTAGGTTCCATGTTTCCTGTTTTACTTTGTAGTTACCTTCTCTTGTGTGTGATTCCAGTTTTGCTTCCTGCCTGAGTTTCCCTCCACTTTGATTATCCTCACCAGTTCCACCCGTGTCTGATTGTCCACACCTGTCCTCCATTGTTAATCACTCCCAGTGCATTTAAGCTCTCTGTCTCCCTGTGTCTGTGTCAGTTCATTTGATGTCTTCCTCGTGCATGTTACTCCTCGTGATTCTCTCTGTGATCTTTCTTTGTGCTTCTTTTTGGATTTAGTTTGTTTCATGGACTTGATTCTGTAGTAAGTTCTTTTGTTTGTTAATTAAATCAGTTTTCTGTTTTATCTGCATTTCGGTCCCCCTTTTGAGTTTTTCCCTGCAGACCTGACAGATGAAGTATAATATGAAAAAAAAGGTAGAATAATTTCTTCAAAAACTTCCTGATCAAAATCAGCAGTTTTAAAAAAAATCAAAGAAGTACAAGTAGGCTCCAAAAAGCTGCTCAACTATAGTAAAGAGTGTTGCAATAGTAGTAGTGATGCCGGCACCCCATTCCTCTGGTTTGTGATGGTTGTGGGGTGTGTGAGGAGCGTAGGGTGTTCTTTATTTTTATGGACAAAAGGTGGCAAACCCTACCTGCAACCAACAATCTGACAAAGAGGACACCTGACAGCCACCATGCTAATGCATATGCATAGTTAAATTAATATTATCTCTGTATTAACAGCTTAAAAGTCAGCTGCTTTGATCACACCATCTTTGAATGATCAATGCTGCAGGGCTCACTAGTCAACATGGTGATTGATATTCTATTTTCATGAGGATAAATGATCATTTTAACAAAAACATTCCCATGTATCAGTAGCAGTCCAATCATAGCCTCACCTGTTGTTCCCACACAGGATTGGCTGCAGTCCAGCCCACAGCTGCACAAACGCTGAAAACTGAGAATGAGGATTCTCCGCTGCCTCCTTCCCTTTCTCTCCCCCACCTCCTCCTCCCTCTGCTCCCCTCTCTTCCTCTTCCTCTCTGGGGGTGTCTGTTGTGTTGGGGCCCCAGGTGGTGGCATTCAGGGGCCAGCTCACGTTTGTAGGGGAGGCTGGGGCTCGACCAGCACAGGCTCCTTTTGGCAGTAGACGAGCAAGTCCGGAGAGCAGGTCCACATCTTTGAGAAGTCTCTCTATATCTGCCAGGTCCTTCAACAGTGCCCTCATGTGGGACTGAGAGAGAGGAGCCAGAGAGCGGGGTCGCTCCAGGTGAAGCTAAGGGAAAGAGACAGAGGGTCTAGTGAGAAGATACTTCTCCAAATCCACTGCTGTTGGTTAAGCTGAATGGTTTCCATTGACTGTATAATAATGCAGTCAGAGAAATAGCCTTCTTTGAGTGCATCCCAATTATTTAGAGCTCCCCCTGCTGGCTGCAGCACTGATAAGAGCGATTCCTCTGGGTACTTTGCCCAAACACTACTGGCCCTGCTGCTTTCTGATTGTCAGAGTTATCAACATGAACAGCAGTAAAAAGAAATATTAAGTCAATCCTGATTTAAAGGAAACATCTATGAGCTACAGTATGGTAATCGAGCTCTCAGCCTGTGGTTGGGTTGGTTTAAGACAGGTCAGAGTAGAGGAGGAAGAGTGAGAGAAAACGTCACAAAAATAAACACCAGAATTACTGAACTTGGTAAAAAATGACTCAAAGATCAGTTGTGCTACATGAGAGAGCTTTGGCACGTCTTATCAGCAGGTCACATGTGTGATTTGGTTAGACATGTTCCTTCCTCAACCATTAGAGAAGGAAGCATGCCGTCATTTCTGCACTTCCACCAGCCAACTCTGTTGTAATACATGCAGTATTCAGCAGTAGAGTCTGATGGATGTAAACCTCCCAGATGTTTCTTTGTTACCTTCTCAGTGACTCTCTGCATGTTCATCTGCTCTCTCAGCTCTTGGCTCATCTGCCTGAAGCGCTCTGACCTCTGTGCTTCCCCTCCACTGCACACTGTGCTACGATAGGCCTGTAGCAACGGAAGCTGCTTTTCCGGCACCAGCAGGATTTTTCCAAGTTCACTGGCCCCGCCTCCCTCACAGGTGAGGACCTCCAGCATGGCTCCAGTCAGGAGGACTTCCTGTGGATGACAAAATTCTATTCTGTTGTGGAGGTAAGTCGGGGATGTCAAACTTTGGTTACTAAAAGGGCCACATACGTTTTATCTCACTGCTAGAGGAAAAAAAACGTTTACAATTCCAGGATACTCCCAGGTTAACTACTATGATGACCTATAATTTAACAATCAAGGGACAAAAATATGGCTTTCATCATAATTCCTTCAGCCAACATTTATACTTTTAAAATCAAAAGTGAATAGTTATGCTTAAATAAATTTTTATTATTATACAATAAATAAATTTTAAATAAATTATAATGAATCTAAAATCATAATACATGTAATAAATGTTGTAATAAATCAATTATAATAATAATAAAATTATGAATAAGTTTATTATTCATTAATGTAAAATAAATTATAACAAATATAAAATGTAATAAATGTTATAATAAATAATAAATGTTATAAAAATGTTATAATAAATAATAAATGTTATAAAAAATGTTATAATAAATAAATCATAATAAATAATACAATTATAAATATTTTTATTTATAAATATAAAATAAAAAATATAAATTAGAAAAATAAATTATAATAAAAATAAAATTATAATAATGTAATAAATCTTACAATAAATAATAAATGTTATAATAAATGTTAAAATAAATAAATTATAATAAATAATAACATTATAAACAAATGTATTATTTATTAATATCATTTATTAATTTATTAATTTATCAATATAAAAAAGCACATTTAAAAAAATTAGAAATGACCAATCAGACAGATCTTGATTTTTGGTTAATATAATACAGTAATGCAGATAGAGATCAATAAAAGCAAGAGAAGACGTTGAGGAGCTCATGAGAGGAGAGTGTCACACTCAAGAAAATTAAAGCAGATTGATGTATTAAAAGAGTATGGTGAAGAAAAATAATTAAAGTCAGTTAATCATAAAATAATTCAGAAGCAGAGGAATATTTGGCAGAGTAACTGTTGCTCTAAATTTGAAGTTGTGAATATTTCTCAGCGGTGATACCTCCACCTCTGTCAGGGCCTGCAGGTCGGTTCTCTGGTTTCCTGAGCCCTCTGAGAGGCCCAAAGCATGGGACATGAGTTTGAGCAGAGTCTGCCTGTGGGCTGCCTGCGCTGGATCATGTAAAGCTTTGTGTATCAGCCCTCCATCCAGACCATGGCCGTCTCCCAGCAGCTGCTCCTGAGAGACGGGACAACGAAAACTTTACTATTCCTTCCATTATGAAACCAAATCTCATTTAACTGAAATTAACTGTCTTCTCTCGACAGTTGAGTATTTGTGAATGTGCATGTTTTGTCTTCTGTACAGAGGGTTATGTCTGGAGCTAATTATGTTTTACATTTGCAGTCTGCACCTGTTATCATGTTTGTGTGATTTTTACACTAAAAGCTGCAGATCTGTATCATGTTTATCTATGTAGAAATGACTAAATCTTTTAAGACATCTGTGGATCTATTGAGACATCTGTGGATGTTTTTTCAGATATTTGCTGGCACTTAGGGATCTTTTCAAATGTTTGTGAAACTACTGACATGTTCATTGATCCATTGAGCCTTTTGTTGATAGTTTTGAGTGTCTATGAGCTCACCTGTAAATGATGAATTTTGTCTCCTGGCTTTTGTTTTGTGTCTTTGGCCCCTTGAATCAGAGTTTGGGCTCCCCCTCCGTCCCTGAGAGCTGTTCCAAAGATAAGACGATACACCTGCAGGATACAGACACACCTTATTCTCTGAGTGAAGGCCAACAGGAACCATGAGCATAATACCTGCCTGGTAAAAACACTTCTACGCTGATAATACACATGCACAGTTGTTTAAGCCAGGGGGCTTCAAACCTCTCAGCCTGTGCCCCCCAAAACAAAGGGACCAGAGACCCCCGTTGTACCTGAAGGTGGTTAAAAACAGCCATGAACATTCAAGAACAGTCATGTGTAGACAAGGCCAAACTAGGGGCCCATGGAGGTCAGGAAATCATGGTCCATTGTGAAGTTAAGCTGTGATAACCATATTTTATTTTTACCCCAATAATATCCACCTTTATCAGAGCAACAGATACCTTGTTTTATTTAGTGTGCTGTAGTAATAAGCCTTCTTAACAATGTAAATCACTTATAATAAAACAGGATTAAAATGGGTTAAAATGGCAAATATTGGTGGAAAAGGAAGGGAAATTGGATTCTAAAAGTAGCAAAAAAGTGGCAAAAATGGGCATAGAGAGTGGTAAAATGGGTTAACAGTGATAATAATTGCTTAAAAGTGGCAGACATGGGCAGAAAAGGAGTTTATATGTGATTAAAAGAGGCAAAAATGGGTGGAAAAGGAGGTGAAATAGGATGATAACATGGGAGCATTTGGTTAAAAGAGGCAGAAATGAGTTGACTGGCAAAAATAGCCATAACAAATAGTGAAATGCAGGGAAAATGGCAAACATGGGCACAAAAAGTGGTGAAAAAGGCCCACGAGACAATATTGGGTCAACAGAGGCAACAACAGGTGGAACGTGGCAAAAACAGGCTGAAAAAATGGTGGAAAAGGTTAGAAAAGTTGCGATGAGTTCTATGTGGTAAAAAATAGATGAAAAAGGTCAAATATTAGTAGGAAAACTGGGTGGGTAAATTGGATTAAAAGGGGCACAAACAAATAAGAATCCAATTACTGATGTAAACTTTTTTCAACTCTTAAATATGGTAACTGTCAGCCAGGCTAGCAGCAATGCTACTGATATAAACACACATGCATTGATTCTATCAATTAATCTAAATTAATTTTTCATTAACTCATTCATGCACATACTTTCAAATAAATAGGTCAAATATACAGTTTGGAATAATTGTTATTTTTTGAAGGCATCCAGTGACCCCCTCTCAGTGTCCCAGGCCCCCCAAGTGTAAGCCCCTGTTTCACTTCTACAGAACAATGAACTGTGAGAGTTACACTGGATTTTTATGTTTTATGGCAGCAGAACCAAAGACAGATTCCTCTCTTTGTGGGACAATATAAAGTTTAACTTGACTTTTGAGGCACTTATAAGCAGCACTAAAACCCCAATTCCTAAAAAGTTGGGGCGGTGTGTAAAATATATATTAAAACAGATGTTAGTCATTGTCAGATCTCAAAAACCCAGATTTTATTCACAATAGAACATAAACAACACATCAGATGTTGAAACTGAGACATTTTACCATTTCATGAAATATTTGAGCTTATTTTGATTTTGATGGCAGAGATACATCTCAGAAAAGTCGGGATGGAGTGACAAAAGGCTGGAAAAGTAAGTGATACTAATGGATCACATTTGGAGGATTATTTTGCAACCGATGAGGTTAATTTTCAGCAGTTCAGAATGATGACTCGGCATAAAAGGTGTATTTCTGAGCATCAGAAAAGGAAAAATACAGCAAAGAAGACCCAGGACTGTTGAGCAGCTATGGGATGGGATGTATTAAAATGGCATCAGCCAAGGATGGGACAACATTCCTCTCCCAAAACTCCTGCAACTGGTCTCATTACTTCCCAGAATTCACAGACTGTTGTTAAAAGAAGAGGGATGCTACACGATGGTAAACATGGCCTTGCCTACTTTTTACCTCCGCCAAGGAGGTCGTGTGTTCGGCAGGGTTTGTTAGTTAGTTAGTTAGTTTGTTTGTTAGCAACATAACTCAAAAAGTTATGGATGGATTTTGATGACATTTTCAGGAAATGTCAGAAATGGCATAAGGAAGAACTGATTAGATTTTGGGAGTGATCAGGATCACTGTCTGGATCCAGGAATTTTTTAAAGATTCTGTACTATTGGGAGATAGGGCTAATGGTGGAGGTCTGCGCTCTCCGAGTGCTTCTCTAGTTTGAGATGTGCTGCTGCCATCAAATTCATGACATGGTGAAATGTCTCAGTTTTGACAGCTGATATGTTGTTTAAGTTCGATTGTGAATCGAATATGAGTTTATGAGATTTGACAATCACTGCACGCCGCCCCAACTTTTTTGGAATTGGGGTTGTGGAAAAAAAGGAAACTGTCAGTTTAAAAACATTAGAAAACAACTTTCTTGTGCTTTTCATCCTGTAGATACATTGAGGAAAATCACACAGTGTTCATAAATGTTGTGGGTTTTATTGAATATTTTTGTCGATCATTCGCTGTAAGAACAAAAACACCTGCATGTGTGAGTGTGTTAGTGTGTGGGTCAGTGAAGCGTGCTCACCTCTCGGAGGCTGACAGGTGTGTGCAGCAGCAGAGCGCTGGTGGGCTCAGACAGAGAGAGATTCTTCAGAAGAAACTGCTGGAAAGACGTCTGGTTCCTGAACACACTGGCTAGAGTAAAACCTGCACACAACACAAACACACCAACAATGAGTTCTGATTCATGTAACCGCAGTTATTGGAAGAAAATATTGACGATGACTATATAATTTCCCTGCACCACTTGAATAAATTTCCATTTACTTTGGATACTTGTACAGGAAACCATGTTTTCCTTTAATAAAAGAATTAGCATTAAATTTGGTGCATTATGTCTGAATTAGTTATATATAATACCAATTAGGGTTGTCAAAAGATAAAAACTTTCCATTGTAATTAATCTCAGGATTTCCGTCGTTAATAGTACCCTGTTAATCAGATTCAATAATTCCATTATTTTGCATTTAATGCTGTTTTTTGTCATTTAAAAAAATCTTTCTACTGTCTTATTTATGGTAATTAACTTACAGATTAGAAACAGACCTGCTTTTTGGTCTTGAAGGCCTAACCACAAAAAAAGGAATTTGTCATGGACTGTAAGGAAATAAGCAAACAGTAAAAATGCTGAATGTTTTATTAAACATGGTTCAGGTGACTCTTGACTTGTCTGCTGAGCTTTCTGTGAGTTTTTTAAAGTAAAATGAGACGTTAAGGAGAAGCGGTGTGAATATTTTACATCACTGTGGCTGCAGTGGCTGAACTAAAGTTTGTTGAAAAGGAAAAATAAAGTTCACAGTTAATCAGGATTAAAAATTCAGGGAACTAATTATAGATCGTAGTTAACTGCGATTAATGCGATTAATCTTGATGGCCCTAATAGAAATATATCACTCATTAACCTTGGTAACGACTGACATGTCCTGAAATGTCCTTTTTCTCGCAGTGGGAGCTGCACTCAATAACCATCCTGGATTGATACAGCATTGTTTTAAAGATGTGCTCACTTTAATATCTCTAGTCAGTTCAGTTAAGATTTTTGTTACAGAGACGCAGCAGCACTTGGTGGGACCTTGACTGTTGTTGAAGGTGTAGTCTGGAGGTAAAGATGACGAGCTCAGG
Organism: Cheilinus undulatus; assembly: GCF_018320785.1. Lineage (NCBI taxonomy): Eukaryota > Metazoa > Chordata > Actinopteri > Labriformes > Labridae > Cheilinus > Cheilinus undulatus. The sequence continues at coordinate 2,748,191 of NC_054869.1, read as the reverse complement.
CTCTCAAGGTGCTGCTGCAGCGTCTCCAGCTCCTGACCCAAACCAGGCCGGTCCGACGTGAAGAGTCGATTCTGTTCGACCACTTCACTGATCCGCTCCAGCAGCTGGGTCACACTAACAGAAGAGGACACACACTTTTTACAACTACACTGAAGACATAAAACCCATTTAGCATCTTTTAGGCTGCATTTATTAGTTTAGACAATAACTTGACATGCAGACAAAGACAGATGAGTCCGCCTCTGTGCCCCAGCATTACAGTTTCTCCCATCTGCTAAAACACTAAACCCCATGGAAAGCATTTGGGAAGGGCAGGACTTTTAAAAAATCCCCTAAAATTGGACAAATATTCTGTCTGTCACATTTATTATGGGCCAACAGAGTGGAAAGACAAAATGAGGTTGTATGCATGCTCAGCTGTGGTACAAACGTTGCTGTAGTGTCTGAACAGAAGAGTATGATGCTGATAAAACTTATGTGAGGCCGGCAAGGAGTAGAGCAAAAACTTCTCCACCAAGGAATGCTTTCAGTGTGGCTCTTTGCTCTTGTTTGTATAAAAAAAATGGTCAGTTATGATAAAACTACTACAGCTATATCCAAGCTAACTGCTGCACCAGTGGCAGCCATTGCTATTGGTCTCCAGGACAACTAAACCCTGCAGTAGCGAAGGGGGGACAAAGGGAAGAGCTTTCTGGGGCCCAGCCAAATAAGGGGCCCATGAAAAATTGCGGTCCATAGTAAAGATAAGCTGTGATAACCACATTTTATTTTCAACCCAATAATAACCACTCACACCAAAAAAACAAAAATGAACTTAATTTTTGCTCTGGTATAATATAGCCTAATTAAAATATTAAACCATCTTCTTATACCCAAATTCCCCTCTGTTGCTAATGTTAACAACTGGAATGGGCAAAATGACTAAAACATTTGGAAAGTAATGTCAGACCTGATAGCTAAGCCATGATGTGCATAGGATGCCAGAAAGCAAAGTAAAGGGAACTGAAATACCTTTAATAGAAAATAATGAAATGATTGAGGAACAAAGGCAAAAATGAGTGAAAAGTGGAAAAAAAGTTGTGAAAACACGCAAATATTGGTCAAAAAGGCAAAAAGGATGAAAACTAGGTTGGATATGGTGGAAAGTGGTTAAAAAATGGGCTAGGTGGAAGACATGGGCCAAGAAAAACAAAAAGGGTCCAAAAGGGATGGCAAAAATTGTAGAAAAGTTGATGTAAAAATAAAAAACACTGGGTTAAAAAGGCAAAAATGTGTCAAGTAATGTGAAACAGGGGCAAAAAGGGGAAAGAAGATGGTGTCAAGTGATTTAGAAGTGGTTTAATGGAATAAAAGTGGGAAAATGGTTTCAAACATGCAGGAAAGAGCAAAAATGTGTGGGAAAATGGCAAAAAGTGGTTAAAGAGTGGCAAAAATGGGTCAAGTAAGGCAAGGGGTTAAAACGAGACAGAAAATAGTGCGAAACGGTTAAAAGAAAAAGAACAAAAAATGGATAGGAAATGGTGGAAAGTGGCTTAAGAAGAAAGAAATGTGTCAAATAAAAGCAAAAAGGGGCAAAATGGATTGAAAAATGTAGAACTGTGTTAAAAGGTGGCAAAAATGGGTCAAGTAGTGTGGAAAAGGGGGCAAAAATGGGAGGGTAAATGGTCAACATTGGAATAAAAAGGGTTAAGTGCGACAAAAATATGTCAAGTTTTGTAAAAAAAGGGGCAAATATGTGTGGGATAATGGCAAAAAGTGGTTAAAGAGTGACAAAAATTAGTCAAGTAAGGTGAAAAAGGAGGTAAAAAATGGGGCAGAAAATAGTGAAAACGGTAATAAAAAAAAGGTCGGAAATGGTGGAAAGTGGCTTCAATTGGATTGAAGTGAAAGAAATGTGCCAAGAAAGGCACAAAGGGGCAAAATAAACGGAAAAATGTAGGAAAGTTGTTAAAAAGTGGCAAAACAAGGGATTAAAGAGTCAAAAATGTGTCAAATAATGTGAAAAGGGGCAGAAAATTGGAGGCTACATGGTCAACAGTGGAAAAAACGGTTAAAAGATGCAAAATTGGGCCAAGAAAAGGAAACAAAGGGGAAAAATAGATGTGAAAATGTAGAAACATTGTTGAAAAGTGGCAAAAAAGGTTTAAAAGAGGCAAAAATTTGTCAAGTAATGTGAAAAAGGGGCAGAAAATTGGAGGCTACATGGTCAACAGTGGAAAAAATGGTTAAAAGATAAAAAAGTTGGCCAAGAAAGGAAAAAAGGGGCGAAAGCAGGGGGGAAATGGTAAAAATGGTTAGCAGCCATAGGAAAAGTTGAAAAATATGAAAAAAAAAAAAACCTTGATAAAAATGGGCAGGAACTGATGAAAAGGGGTCAGAGTGGCATGAATAAGTAATTTCAACTTCAGAACCCAATAATAGCTTGACAGGCTTTCATCCTGGCTAACAGTTAAATTAGCCAGGCTGCTAGCACCAATGCTACTGATCCAACACACTAATGCAATGATGCATCAATAACACAAGAACTGACATAAACACATCAGAACTGGGGTCCATTCACTGGGTTTGTCAGGGGCCCAGAATATTCTGGGGGTGGGCCTGCCTGTAGCTCCTCCTTCTTCTTAAATGATGCTGATTGGTTCAAACCAAAATCTAATCAGTTTATGAATCAGAGTGGACACTTTGAGCAAACTTTGAAGAAAATTCCTCTATGAATTCTTAAGCTATGGGCTCACAAGAACAAGCCACAGGGACATGAAGCTGAAAACGTATTTCATCAAACCTCAAATATGGTATAAAACTCTTTAAAGTCTACACAGAATGTGTGGTCCTCGTAATAACAGACAAAACAAAAGCTACAACTACCAAACTTTGTTTATTGTCATGGGAACATCAACCAGACACCAAGGCTGCTGTCACGAATGAAATTATGTAATCAATACCAAGTTGCCAATAAAATGTACTTACGTGGAGTTTTTGTACTGCAGGAAACCAAATTCATCCCTCTGTCCATCCGGGCACAGAGACTGCATGATGGGAATGATGCCAGCAGAGGTGAGAGGAGCGGCGCTGTAAAAGGCTACATGTGAGGAAGGAAACACCGGGAAGGATGGACCAAACCCCAGAACAGAGAGGAGGATGGGGGGATGATGGGAGAGGGAACAGAGAGGAGGATGGAGGGATGATGGGAGAGGGAACAGAGAGGAGGATGAGGGGATGATGGGAGAGGGAACAGAGAGGAGGATGAGGGGATGATGGGAGAGGGAACAGAGAGGAGGATGGGGGATGATGGGAGAGGGAACAGAGAGGAGGATGGAGGGATGATGGGAGAGGGAACAGAGAGGAGGATGAGGGGATGATGGGAGAGGGAACAGAGAGGAGGATGGGGGGATGATGGGAGAGGGAACAGAGAGGAGGATGGGGATGATGGGAGAGGGAACAGAGAGGAGGATGGGGGATAATGGGAGAGGGAACAGAGAGGAGGATGGGGATGATGGGAGAGGGAACAGAGAGGAGGATGGGGGATGATGGGAGAGGAACAGAGAGGAGGTTGGGGGGATGATGGGAGAGGGAACAGAGAGGAGGATGGGGGGATGATGGGAGAGGGAACAGAGAGGAGGATGGAGGGATGATGGGAGAGGGAACAGAGAGGAGGATGGGGGGATGATGGGAGAGGGAACAGAGAGGAGGATGGAGGGATGATGGGAGAGGGAACAGAGAGGAGGATGGAGGGATGATGGGAGAGGGAACAGAGAGGAGGATGGAGGATAGGAATAAAGGGGAGGATGAGGAGCAGTTACATGAGGATGAAAAAAAACACACAGGGAGAGATTTTTTGTTAGAGTCAGGGACGAGGAGATGATGTTCTGCAGCTGCTGGTCAGAGAGGCTTACACATGTCAATGCTAAACCTCACTTTGGAGCGAAACCCTGAAGAAGTAGATTTGTCCTTGTGTGTCCATGAATAACACGCTGATTTTCATATGTAAATACATGTTCTGCATGTTCACCCACAAAAAAAAAAAAAAAAAAAAAAAAAAAAAAGCGTTTCTTTTTTCCACTTCATGACGTTGATCAGGTCAGAAATGTACTGTGGCACCAAACCATCCAGAGATTAATAAACAAGAACAAAAATGAATAAACAAAAATGGAGTCAGTTTATTTCCTCTTTTGGAAGTCCAGTATGGAGGGCATTACTTTAATCTAGTCTGCTGGATGGACCAGTTTTTCAGAATGGGACTGGGACATGAATGGCCTGAGTTTGGAAATGTGTCTCTAAGTAGTAGAAGGAGTTTCTTCCACTTAAAAAGAGACTCAGAGCTGTGAATGCAGCCAAAGGTGATGCTACTAAAAACACTGTGGGTAAAAAGAACAAAAAGACGACAAAAGTGGTGTGAAAAAAGGTTAAGAGTGGTAAAATAAAATGGCTAAAATGGTATTAAAGTGGAGAAAATTGACAGAGAAAAACGAGAAGGGGCAAAAAATGGGTGGGAAATTGTTGGAAAGTGGCATAAATGAAGATAAAGTGAAAGAAATGTGCCAAGAAAAGCAAAAAGGGGCAAAATAGATGGGAAAAGGTAGAAACATTCTTACAAAGTGGGAAAAACAGGATTAAAAGAGGCAAAAATGTGTCAAGTAACGTGAAAAAGGAGCAAAAATGGGAGGGAAAATGGTCAACAGTGAAAAAAAGGTTCAAAGATGTAAAAATTGGCCAAGAAAGGGAAAAAAGGGCAAAAAAAGATGTAAAAATGTAGAAACATTGTTGAAAAGTGGCAAAAAGGCTTAAAGAGGCAAAAATGTATTGAGTAATGTAAAAAAGGGGCAAAAAATTGAAAGAAAAAATGGTGTCAAGTGATTTAGAAGTGGCTTAATAGAATAAAAGTGGAAGAATGGTTCAAAAATGCAGAAAAGAGCAAAAACTGGAGGGAAAAATATGTCAAGTGATTAAAAAGAGGCAAAAATGTGGGGAAAAAAACCCCAAAAGATGACGAAAGGTGCAATAGAGCGGTTAAAAGAGAGGCTAAAATGGTATTAAAGTGGACGAAATGGGCCGATAGAGACAAAAAGGGGCAAAAAAATGGGTGTGAAAATGGTAAAGTGGTTAAAAAGTGGCAAAAAAAAAGTGTTAAAAGAGGCAAAAAAACATTTCAAGTAATGTGAAAAAGAGGAAAAAAATGGGAGGGAAATTGGTGAAGAATGGAAAAAAAATGTTTAAAAGATGCAAAAATTGTCCAAGAAAGGAAAAACGGGGCAAAAGTGGGAGGGAAAATGTTAAAAAAAAAAAAAAAAAAAAAAAAAAAGGTTTGAAATTTGGCTTCAATAGGAAAAGTTTAAAAATATGGGGAAAGGGGGCTTTAAGGGGCTGATTATTCATGCTTTCACTTATTTCAAATCTATTTTTCATCACATATTGTTTCCCTTTGTTTATTTTGTTGTCTTTGATGCCAGTTCTCTGAATTTTAACCGGCTCTTGTGTACAGAAGATCATTTTTCCCACTCAGGTGGTTTGATTAAAATCAAGCCCTTGAGCTTAAGGATCCAGTTTTAACTCTTTCTACTTTTAATTGGATTGAGTTTGTTCTTTCTCTGGACAGAAACCACGTCTGAGTCTGGCTGAGTTCAACCAAAGGAGAAGCGTTCAGAGATTGTTTTTAGGAGCCTCAGAGAGTCGAGCGGAGTAAGCAGAACAGACGGTGAGAAAATCAGACCCACAAGTGCTTTCAGAGCTTGATAACTCTCAGGATAATTTAACCTCTCCTGTCTGCACCACTCTAATTATATTCACTACTTCTTTTTGACTTTATAAACTGGGATAGTTTGAGCTTAAAAGATGCAACATTTATTTTCAGAACTTAAATTTGCATGGCCTGTATTAAACTTCTTTTTAAGACATAAAAGTTTTTGAAAGCTCATCAGAAATACTGTCCTAACAAAAATGAAAGACGGTATAATAGAGATGCTTTCTCAGCTCCACTGCCCTTTATTAGCAGTTCTTCATAAAGTGATGCCTTTTTTTGTTTCACTGATGAATTTTTTTTTAATAATGTGGGGAAAAAGCATTAGAAAGCCTTTCTAGTTTAAGCCATGAGCTTCATAAAACACTCTAGGACTGCTTACAGCAGTCACTGATGTTTAAGCGCCTCCCTAGATTTCTTTATATTCTTCTGACCAGAAAAGGCTGATTTTTATACTAATGTTAATTTTAATGTAAATGTTCTTACAGTAAATACAGTCATGGACCAAAGTATTGGAATTTTTCCAGAAAATACACCATTTCTCCCAGAAATTGTTGCAATTACAAATGTTTTTGGTAAACACGTTTATTTCCTTTATGTGCATTGGAACAACACAAAAAAAGCAGAAGAAAAAAGCCAAAATTTACTTTATTTTACACAAAACTCAAAACATGGGTGGGACAAAATGATTGGCACCCTTTAAAAACTGTGGGTAAATTGTTTTATTTCAAGCATGTGATGCTCATTTAAACTTACCTGTGGCAGTAACAGGTGCTGGAAATCTAAAAAATCACACCTGAATCCAGTTAGAATGTCTAAAAGTTGACTCAACCTTTGTGTTGTGTGCCTGTGTGTGTCACACCAAGCACGGAGAAGAGAAAGAAGAGCCCAGAATTGTCTGAGGACTTAAGAAGCAAAATTGTGAAAATATGAAAAAAATGTTAAAATATGAACAATCTCAAGATTACAAGACCACCTCCAGAGATCTTTAAATTCCTTTGTCCACTGCGTGTAATATAGTCAAGAAGTTTATAACCCATGGAACTGTGGCTAATCTCCCTGGACATGGGCGGAAGACAAAAATGGACAAAGGAACGCACAAGGGATAGTTGGAATGGTGGATAAACATCCTCAGTCAACTTCCACACAAATTCAGGCTGTCCTGCAGACTCAGGGGGCAAAAGTGTCAGCTCAGACCATACGTGGTCATCTGAATGAGATGAAGCGCTATGGCAGGAGACCGAGGAGAACCCCACTGCTGACAAAGAGACATAAAAAAGCCAGACTGGAGTTTGCAAAAATGTCCCTGAGTAAGCCTCAATCCTTCTGGGAGAACATTTTGTGGACAGATGAGACTAAGGTAGAGCTTTTTGGAAAAGCACGTCATTCTACTGTTTACAGAAAACAGAATGAGGCCTACAAAGAAAGAACACAGTACCTACAGTCAAACATGGTGGAGGTTCAAAGATGTTTTAGGGTTATTTTGCTGCCTCTGGCACTGGGTGCCTTGACTGTCTGCAAGGAATCATGAAATCTGGAGACTATCAAAAGATTTTGGGCCGCAATGTAGGGCCTAGTGTCAGAAAGCTGGGTCTGGGTCAGAGGTTATGGGTGTTCCAGCAGGACAATGACCCCAAACAAACCTCAAAAAGCACCAAGAAATGGTTGGAGACAAAGAGCTGGAGAGTTCTGAGGTGGGCAGAGATGAGTCCGGATCTAAGTCCCATTGAACACCTATGAAGAGATCTTAAAACTGCTGTTGCAAGAAGCACCCTTCAAATCTGAGAGACCTGGAGCAGTTTGCAAAAGAAGAGTGATCCAAAAATCCAGCTGAGAGGTGTAAGAAGCTTGTTGATGGTTATAGGAAGACATTGGTTTTTCCCAAGGGTGTGCAGCCAAAATATTAAGTTGAGGGTGCAAACCATTTTGTCTGGCTTGATTTTTTTGTAAATTTATGTCAATTTTGGCTTTTTTCTTCTGCTTTTTTGTGTCGTTCCAATACACATAAATGAAATAAACGTGTATACCAAAAACATTTGTAATTGCAACAATTTCTGGGAGAAATGGTGTATTTTCTGGAAAAGTTCCAGGTACCAATACTTTCATTCATGACTGTAGGTGTTAAAAAAACTGATGATTAAAGCAGATAAAGTTGGTCTATTCAGTTCATTGACATGGTTCCTCTCTGGCTGCTAGGATTAAAAACCAAAGATTAAATTGTTATCAGAATCCATCATTAGGTCACAAAGGTCAAAAACTTGAGATACGCTGTTAAAGGGGGAATTCTGTTATTTTAAACCCAGAGCCCATTAAAACATATTTTAATAGTTTTTTTAGAGGTACTGACATAAAGTTCCAAAATAAACCATATTCCTTTAAGAGACATGTTCCTGTGATGTCCAGTCAGAGTGAGAATCTCCAATGTTTTTATCAGGTCATACAGCTGAAACCATAAAAGGTTGTCTCTTTTTTAAACTAATGGTTCTAACTCTATATCAGATACTTTGTGAAATAAACATTGAGAATCTGACCAGTGTTTTATTTGACTGAAAAGTCATCAAAAAGACAAATAAATCCAAGTTAGAAACACGTTTGAAGGGGGATATTGGTCTGCTGGTTATCTCTGTTCAGTACATGTGCAGAGGCTGTTAACCTATGACCTCAGTGGCTCCAGTTTCTAACACTATCCACTGTTTCACCACAATAAAAGCATGAAAGCAATCAGCATTAAAACATGCTTGATTATCCATTAGCTACCACCTAATCCAGTTTAAATTTAGCACTCAGCCACTTTCAGATTATCATTCTATGACGAGTCATCAGAAAAATATTCATTTCAATATTAACTGATTTATAAGCTCTCTGCGTTGAGATAAGCTTAAAACCGGCTATAAACTAAAGTCTTCAAAGGTCTACAGTGTCAATCCCATAAAAGTTTAAAAATGTCAGTAAAAACAGTGCGAATCATTTCAACCTCTATTCTATTCAAAATTAAACATAAACAACATATCATATGTAGAAACTGAGTCATTTTAGCATGTCATGAAAAATATTAGCTCTTTTTAAATTTGATGGCAGCAACACATCTCAAAAAAGTAGGGACCGGGCAAAAAAAAAAAAAAAAGAAGGTAATTCTCTTTGGAAACGACCCACACCGTGTCCTGCAGACTGAAGAGGAGAGGGAGCATCCAGCTTGTTCTCAGTTCTAAAGCCTGCATCTCTGATGGTATGGGGTTACATTAGTACCTATGGCATGGGCAGCTCTAACATCTGGAAAGGAACTATCAATGCTGACAAGTAGAGAGAGCTTTTAGAGCAACTACACCCCCATCCAGACATCTCTTTGAGGGGAGGGAAGAGGAGTCCAGGTCTTGAAGTGGTCTGCCTGCAGTCCAGTGTTCATTTTGTCGACTGAAACTCTGACTAATATTGTTTGACAACCTTTGTTTTCATGAGAAAGACTAAGACTAGCAAAAATAGAGCTTTGATGACTAACATTGACTAAAATGAAAAGTGAGCTTAGTTTACCTTCAATTGGCTAAAAGTAGACTAAAATGTAAATTTGTTTTTGTCTGATATAAAAAATGCGTGATATTTCTCCATGGTGGGTAAATCTGTCAAAATAATGTATCTCTAGCTATTCTGTCTCTCAGCTGTAGAAAGCAGAGACCCCAGGTTTGGCAGAGTACATAGAGCACACTGCCATGACTTTGTACCAGAGAATAAGTGCTTGGACTAAAAATGTGAGGACTTTTTATGGACTAAAACTAGACTAAATAACATGCCAGATGGTTTTGTTTCACATCCATCCATCCAGAAAACCTCCCATAGACAGCGTTTGGGAAAATGCAGAGCCTTTGAAAAAAAAAAACTCTGGGGGTGATTGGGTGAACGTTCTGACACATCTTTACAGCCCAATCAGAGCAACAAAACACGTGACGCAGCCAATACTGAGAGTAAACTCTGAGAACTGCATAACTCGAACCATGGCGGCTGTAGACATGTTAGTACTAGGGCTGTAGTCAACAAACGAAAAACTTGGTCAACCACAACCGCACCCAGACGCCAATTAACCGATTGGTCGTTCAGGTTAAAAAAAAAAAAAAAACATTCATTCATTCAGTCATTAAAAAAAAAAATCACCTCTTTGAGGAATAATTCAATCCATCCAGGTTCCTCACTGCAGCTTTTTGGTACTCTAAATGATCCTAAAATGAACATAGCAAGCCTTTGGAAGCATTAATACGTTTTTTAGGATCATCACATCATACTAAAAAATAATTTATTGAGAGACGATCAGCGTGCATCTGCCTTTGATCATATGATCCGTGATCCTGGTGCAATAACTCTTTAAACTCATACAGCCTACAAAATAACCTCAGATCATCGTTTTTCATTCATTTATAACGGTAACGATTTACAGGATCACTTAATCCAGCCCGCGCCGTGTCATTTACCAGCACAAAGCAGACTGCTCTCGTGTTTATTTACGGAAGTGAGAGGGAAAAAGTTTGCTTGTCAGGACTCAATGACCAGCAGACATCACCTTTTATCACCTCTTCCTTCTGTGTGTCTGTAAGAGAAGCTAACGCTAACGTGAACACTTTAAAGGGATTATAAAAGGAGATGGGAGGGTGGCTATGCTGTGGCTATAGGCTATGCTGCCTATTTACACAGCAAAAACTGGAGTGTTGAATTCTGAGTGTTAAACATTTCAGTGTTGATTTTAACACTCAAAGTGTTATTTTAACTCCATTCAGAGTAAATGGTCTTCAGTGTTGGAGTTATTTGACAGTGTTAAATCAACCAGTGTTATTCCAACACTGTAGAGAGTCAGTTGATCCAAGCCCCACCTACTGCAATTTCAAATCTGGGGGGCAGAGTTTTCCCATCATGCCTTAGTGCAGAGTGTTAAGCTGGGTTTCAGATGTTTTTAGATGTATTTAGATGATTAGCTGTGTTTACATGTTGCCTGTTGTACAGGGGTCACTGCTGGTATTCACTTGAACATGTTTCTTGAATTATCTTAAGTTCCTAAGTTTTTGATGCATACACACTTTTGCACCATGAGTGTAGTTGTCCTCTAGGTTGGTCAAGTCTTGTGGTGTTGACTTACTTATAACTGTGGAGTGAGGAGGGTAGATTGTCATCTCAGGACAAGTTTTGTCTTTGCGTCTGCATCATAACTCCCTGATGACTGTCGAATACCTCACAACGTGAGGTGATAATCAATATTATCAGGTGTGTCTGATTATCAACACCCGTTTTGTGGAACTTACATGTCTTGTTTCTTGTTATTATCAGGTTGGTGGAAAAGGGGCAGTTGCTATCCACAGTATTTTACACCTGCTGAAATTAATTGTAATACACTCCTTAGTGTTAATTTTTTAACACTGATGCCAGTGTCGAGTACTATCAACACTACTCAGTGTTCACCAGTGTAAATTTTTGACACCATACAGTGTTGCAGTAACACTGGTTCAGTGTAAAAAAAAGTAACACTTTGAAAAGTGTTAAATTAACACTCAAAAGAGTTGACACATATACACACTTTTCTAGTGTTAGATTTAACACTCTCAGTGTTAATCTAACACTGGCGGGTGAATTAAACTGACCGCTGGAGTTGATGCAGTGAGGGAGGGCAGAGCAAAGACACTCAGGAGCGCCACTTCAACACAAACAACCTGCAACTTTGTGACGTGTTGATGAGATGTTTCTGAGTGTTAGTGCTGTAATATATCAGAAAATATCCCACTCTGCTAGCTTTGTGTCCTTCTCTACCTGTTATTCCTAGAGCTGCATTGCTCCTGTCCCCTGCAGCACGTCTCTCTCCAGATGGGGGGGGGCTTTAACCGACCAGGGTGATCTTGGTCAAACAAAAGCTTTTCGATCAATTAAATGACCAATCGAATTGAAGCTGTCAGCTCTAGTCAGTACACGACTTTTGTCGTTTTTGAAAAGAAAACAACTCACTGCTGTTCTTTGTTCTTTTTTTAATGAAGAAATGTCATCAAGTTCTGATAAAACTGGCGCTTTAGCAGCATCAATGCTAATGTCTTTCGCCATAACAGCACTTGCTTATGTCACAAGCCTGCTTCGCCCTGAAAGTACTGCCCCTTGTCGCTGACAGGTCCTGTTACTAACCCAAACTTTTCAGATGGGAGCTTTGGAAGATGGATTCTGCTTTGCAGGGTTATGGACTAAAACTAAAGGGTAGAAATGACTAAAATGTGACTAAAACTAAAAGGCATTTAATCTAAAGAAGACTGGGACTAAAATTAAAAACAGCTGCCAAAATGAACACTGCTGTAGTTTCACCAACAGAAAACATTTAACGAAAACCAGGCAAAGAAGACCCAGGACTGTTGAGCAGCTAGAATCCTACATCAGACATGAATGGGACAACATTCCTCTCCCAAAACTCCATCAGCTGGTCTCTTCACTTCCCAGATGTTTACAGACTGTTCAAAGAAGAGGGGATGCTTCACAATGGTAAACATTGCCCTGTCCATACTTTTTTGAGACGTGTTGCTGATATCAATTTAAAATGAGGTAATATTTAAACTAAATGGTAAAATGTCTTATTGTCAACATCTGGTATGTTGTTTCTGTTTTATTGTGAATCAAATAAAGTTCATGAGATTGGACAATAATTGACTTTAAAAAAGGGCAAGAGGTCTAATAAAACCAGGATTCCCCCTTTATGTCCCTGCTCAGCATTATAGGACAAGAATTATACAGGATGAGCGTCAGTTCATTAGAATAAAACAGCAGCTGTGATTCAAACAGAAGGTCATACACATGAAAGAATCACACACACACTCACACACACACACACCAGACGATGCACAGTCAAGTCAGAAGAAGAAATGTAATATAGTAAAATTCATCACATTTTAAGACCCAGAGGAGAAACAGAGCACAGTGGGGCCTTCTAAAACACCCAAACATGTCATGGAATCAACAAGAATGTAGTGACATGATGCATGGATGATTTTAACCCAGACTGTGGAGCCCATGTGTTTATGAAGGTGAGAGGGAGAGATCTGTTAGACCATGTGGTTTACATTCACAAGTGTGTTCCTCTGAGTCAGCTCACCTTAGATGTAATATCAGAAAAGGAGTCTTATATAAAGACCCTGTTATGTTGTAACAACAGATGCATCAAGACCCAACATCGGCCTCACTTCTGGTTTTACTAGCGTCAATTTAACCAAGAGCAACCCTACTTTAACTTCAATTATCATGACTCTCTTTAAGTGTGGTCAGCTGGAAAGATAGGGATGGGTCATGGGCCTGAATGTAATTTTACTCACCCGCTGAGCTCATGATGGATTGATGTAGGGTCAGTAACATAGCAGAGCATACTAGCGATGCATAACATTCAGGATTTTTGATTTTGATCCATTTTTCATTTATTCTGACTTCTTTCTGTGATATATAGATTATACAGGGATATATAGATTCTGTGACATATAGATTTCAGTGCCCTACAATGTCAACACAACTCCACCAGTCAAAATGTAAACACAAAATATTTTGGGCTTAGTAATTCATGCAGTTCAACACTCATTTATTCCAGCAGGGAAGGAACATCTTTGGTTCATTTTGCTGCTGAGTAAAGTCTTTATTTCACTTCATGAGTTGTCTTTGACACAGCGCCTGTGCATGAACATCAGGTGACTCTGTGATTCCAGGAGTCACAACTATTTATTTTTCATATGCTGTGCCCAGCTGACATCTTTTACAGATACACTATATTGCCAAAGTATTTGCTCACCTGCCTTGACTCGCATATAAACTTAAGTGACATCCATTCTCAATCCATAGGGTTTAATATGACGTCGGTCCACCCTTTGCAGCTAGAACAGCTTCAACTCTTCTGGGAAGGCTTTCCACAAGGTTTAGGAGTGTGTTTATGGGAATTTTTGACCATTCCTCCAGAAGCACATTTGTGAGGTCACACACTGATGTTGGACGAGAGGGCCTGGCTCTCAGTCTCCACTCTAATTCATCCCAAAGGTGTTCTGTCAGATTGAGGTCAGGACTCTGTGCAGTCCAGTCAAGTTCATCCACCCCAAACTCTCTCATCCATGTCTTTATGGACCTTGCTTTGTGCACTGGTGCACAGTCATGTTGGAACAGGAAGGGGCCATCCCAAACTGTTCCCACAAAGTTGGGAGCATGGAATTGTCCAAAATCTATTGGTATGCTGAAGCATTCAGAGTTCCTTTCACTGGAACTAAGGGGCCAAGCCCAGCTCCTGAAAAACAAGCCCACACCATGAACAACAAAGCACATGACATTGGAGCCCTAAACCGAGGTGCGCCGCTACCGACTATGGAGTTTACTATGGAGTAAACTCCATAGAGAACTGCATCACATAGTGACTGTAGAAATGTCAGTGCACAACTTTTGTCGGTTTTGAAAATAACTTCACTGCTGTTCTTTGTCCTTCTTTTAACAAAGAAATGTCCTTAAGTTCTGATAAAATTGACGCTTTAACAGCATCCACGCTAATGTCTGCCACCATAATTACACCAGTCTCTTGTTGCTGCTTGTTTACGTCACGACTCCACCGCGCCTGAAAGTACTGCCCCTTGTCACTGATTGGTCCTGTCACTTTCTGAGTTTTAAAATCGTTTCAGACTTAAAAATGATCTAGTGTGAAGCAGGCCCAATCTGTGCAGATGGGAGCTTTGCAAGATAAGAAACATGGAAACAGGTGAATCCATCTGCTTTACAAGGTTACCTGTGAGTGGCACAAAACTTAAAGCTTCCCAGGGGACCTGAGGGGTCCATCATAGGCAGCCATTAGATCTGATAGGTATTTTAAGCCAAGTCTGTTACGTACTCACTTAACCAGAAGAAGGATTTTAAAATCTATCCTTTGAATCGCAGGAAGCCTGAAGACTGGTCTAATATGCTCTACTGTCTTAGTAGTTTTAATATCTGCTATATTTACTGGTTAATTTTAGCTGATATTGATACTGATATTTAGATGAAGTCCAGACTGATGCAGCTCTGTTGGTCCAGTCTAAAACTATCCATTGTAAATATCAGCAGAAATTTTCATATCTGCTGATTCCATTAAAATCACAGTCAAGACCAACCCTCTTTGGACTGGCTCTGAGATGACTCTGGTGACATGTTAAGACTGAGAGGAACACACTCCAATGTAGAGTCAAATATACATGAGTTAAATTAGCCGTCAGAGTTTAACACAGATATTCAGTAACTCAGAGACTCACAAACAACAGAACAAAAGTTATTTAAAAAGCTTCAGTTACTGTGAGAATGATATCTCCTTAAGTCTTCTAACATGTCAGCAAACACTGCTTATTCCCTTTCCCTGGAAATTCTGAACTCTTTATTCCTGGTCTCTAAGTGTTTTTAAAGCTCCCTTAATCATTGAAGTGTCACTGGTTTAGAAATCTAAACCAGTGATACTCAACGTGTGGCTCCTTCGTGACTATTTGTGGCTGTTTTATGTCTTAATTTTAACTAGATTGGCCGTCTGAGGCCTAAGCAGCACCACCGACGAACTCACGCTCCCATTGATTACTATGGTGTTCAAAATTCGAAGTCTGAGAAAAACCGAGCGGGTGCGCGGATCATCACCAAATTCTAATCAATTCTTCCCTTTCACTATCTCAATATTCCCTGAAAGTTTGGTGAAGATCCGACTTTCCGTTTTTCGAGTTATCTTGTACACATACAAACAAAGAAACAAAGATATGGAACCCTTTACATAAACCCCTGCCGATTTCATCGGCGTGGGTAAAAATATAATTCCCCCAGAAAACCTTAAAAAAGGAAACTTTTTGCCCTTTGTTCACAATTTTTATGCGACTTTTCACCCATTTAAGCCACCTTTTGCCATTAAAAACCACTTTTTTCCCACTTTTTTGCCCTCTTTAACACTTTTTTTGCGACTTCTTACCCAGTTTTTGCTATTTTTATCCCATTTTTGTCCCATTTTCACCATTTTTGTTGCCACTTTTCACCAATTTAAGCTATCTTTTGTCAATAAGTACCACTTGTTTACTACTTTTTGCCACTTTTGACACTTTTTTTTGCAACTTTTTACCACTTCTTTCAGCCACTTTTGCCCCTTTTCACAATTTTTCTCCCAATTTTCACCCATTTTAGCTACCTTTCGATATTAAATACCATTTGTTTCCTCTTTCTTGACTGCTTTTTGCCCATTTTAGTCACTTCTCACTCATTTTTGCCACATTAGGACCATTTTATGTCACCTTTAACTCATTGTTTTGTTACTTTTCACCCATTTTTTGCTACTTTCTGACCCCTTTTCCCCTTTTCCTACCCATTTTCACCCCTTTTCACCCATTTTGTTGCTTTTTTAACCTTTATTACCACCTTTAACTTATTGTTATTGCTACTTCAAGCTGTTTTTGCTTCACCACTTAGATTGAGGCCCTTGCAAAGGTATTTTTCAACAGTTTGGCTCTTTGGTTGAGCAGGGTTGAGTAACACTGATCAAAACTGATTAAATATCAAATGTTCTTTACAGAGGCTGCAGATGGTAATAAACTGTCATAACTATTAATAAACCAGAATTTCTCTTTCAAAATAAGAGCATCAGTCCAAACAGGAAGTACCGTAAGCATATAGAGGTACACAAGATGAAATAAAAGCACTGTAAAGAGCTCAGTGCTGCTCGATCATCAGCATTAACTGGATGACTTACAAAAGGACCCAGTCTAGTGCTGCATGATTTGGTGATAACGCGCAACTGTGATTTGTGATTTTGGGGGTTGCCCCACCTTACTTATTTGTGAGTCTCTGAGTAACTGGATAAAAATGGTTATATGTGTAGTTCAGGGTTAAATCTAAGTACAAAGAGTAAAAACAAGGACAGAAACACAAACCAGACCAGGATTAACACACCAGGGTTAAATCAACCAGAAGATGTTTTAATGAGTCAAACTAAGTGATGAAAACACTTACACACTGCTCCGTCCGTATGAACATGCATCACGCACAGAAAACAATAAAAACAAGCAGAAAAGAGAAATAAAGCACAAAGACAAAAAATGAAATAAAAGACAAAAACATCAGCTTAATAGTGACCTGCTGCAGACTGAAGAACACAACACTAACAGATGACACAAACACTCCAGCACATGGTGGCAGTCACAGTTTGTAACAGCAGCAGATGCATCCATAACACCGTTGTGACTGCAGGCAGACATGACTCAGCAGAAGTGTTCACCTTCTCTTCAAATGCACAACCAGTCTAATGCATGTTTATGTGGAGAGAAGGACAGGAGGAATGATTAAAACAGCATCCTCCTGAACCCGATCCGTGCTGCATCATCATCGTCGCTCTAACACTCCAGAGTTTTAGATATCACTGTTTGTGGCACGAGGACTACATCAGCACCAGTCTGCCTTTAAATCTAAATAAAGGTTGGGCAAATCAACTTATTTTGAACCTTAAAAGCCAAGAAAAATCTCAAAACAACTTGAAGACACTCTAGAGTTTTAAACACAAGAACTTTATCAACATTTAACATTAGGAAAAATAATCTGGACCTATTAGTAGTACAGGAAATATTAAGATGCAGACATTTCAACTGGTCATGACCAAGGGAAGCTGGAATTTGACAATCCCAAGCTTTTTTTCCCCTAACAATTATTTAGACCCAGAATTACTTTGAGAAAAGGAAAGTGTCATGGAATCTGAAAGCAGACTAACAATGTAGCTTTCCTTTGTGGGTCTCAAGGCTGTATCTGACTGGGGATGTGACAACAGCTGCATGAAGGCTGATTTTCATTTCACAAGTCAGGGGCTTCAACAGGAAGGCCCTAGTGCAGTGGTTTTCACACTTTTTTCGCCCAAGGCACACCTAAGAAAAGCTAAAATCTCAAGGTACACCATATTCAAATCGATACAAAATAGACTTATTAAATAATGTTACAGTCAAGGTGGCCTATAAGGGGAGATAAAGGGGAGAACTTTCTGGGGCCCAGCCAACTGAGGAATCATGGAATTCACAAAAGGTGCCTGATAGAAAAATTGGTAAAACAAGTGTCCAAACAATGGGTTGAAATTGGCAAAAAACTTGTTGAAAGCGTCAAAAAAAGTGGCAAAAATGGGTCACAAGTGGTCCAAAAGGATTAAATGTTGTAAAAAAAGATGGTAGAAATTGGTTAAAAGTGATATAAGAGGGCAAAATTGGGCAAAGAGGTGGCCAAACAAAGGCAAAAGTGGGCAAAAACTGGCAAAAAAGTGGCAAAAATGGGATGTAATTATCAAAAAAGGTGGCCTAATAGATCACAAGTGGCAGAAAAGTGGGTTACAGTTGCTAAAAGGTGGTAAAAAGGTGTTAAATGTTATGGAAATATGTGGCAAAAAATGGTCAAACAATAGCAAAAGTGGTCAAAAAGTGGCAAAAAAGTAGCAAAAATTGGTTAAATGTGGCCAAAAGTTCCAAAACAATGCTCAAAAGTAGCAATAAGAAGTGGCAAAAATGCTAAACAGCATCAAAAGGGATAAAGTTGTCAAACAAGTGGCAAAAATAGAAGATAAAATGAACAACTTGGTTAAAAGTTGAATGAATTAATAACTTCAACACTAATTTAAACCCAATAATAGCTTGGCAGCTCTAAATGAGGTTACTGTTAGCCAGGATGCTAGCACCAATGCTACCAATCAACACACTGACATTGTCAATGAATCACAATTGGGGAGGGCCTATTCTCAAGGTTTTTCAGTACTAGTGCCTCAAGGCACACTAGTGTGCCCTGCCACACCGTCTGAGAACCACTGCCCTAGTGAAAGCCATTCATAAATAAAGCACTGTTGTCACATTATTGATGAATTTCACATTTGAGAGATAAAAGCTGTTTTAGAAGTGGTGATGCCTTCAGGTGTCATAGTTCAAAACACGCAAAGCATTTTTGGAGCATGAAGCAGTGCGACGACAAGAGGGATGGCCACTTTTCAACAGCTTTTCCCCCATGTGAAAATCAGCCATGAAGCAGAAACAGTTGTTAAGTTTGTGCTTTTCAAAGTAAAAGCCAAGTTTGGCATTTCTTTGGGTAAACGGACCTTGTTTGTATGGAATGCTTTGATGAAAAAATGACTTAAAATGTTCTTTAATACCTTTTTCCCACCAGAAGACTAATGGCCAATCCCATTTCAACCCCTCAGCCCTCATCTCAGCCTGTCCACTTGGTTTTGCATATTTCTGTCAGGTGAAGGAGAAACCCAATTCTCTTTTGAATATCGGCATCAGCCTCCAAAAATATTTATCATGCTTCACTACTTTAAACCAGGGGCATGATAAATTTCCCACCATGCACCTGATTCACTTGCGAAATTGCATAATAGACTATGAGGGGGTCACATAAATGTAAACATTTTCAGCATTTACAATTAAAGAAAATACAACAGTTGTGTTTTCTCATATATTCAATCTTCAGCTACTAGGGATGGGAGTTTACTGTATTTTTGGTATGTACACTTGTAAACCAAGGCTATTAGCTGTATAAATAAATGGAGAAGATCAACACGGAGATCATTAGCATGAACATGATGGTCCAAACTTTATTGGCCATTTCACATTTGACAAGGACATCCTCGATGACTCAGCTATTTTTGGTGATGTGTGATGAAGTAACAGCTGTTTTCACCCCTACCCCGTACCACTCTGTTTCCAGGGGAAGGGGCTTAGGGGTAGAAATGGGATTGGCCCTAAGACTAGCTGAATATAGATCTTTGGTGATAAAAACTCTGATAGATAGTTCAGTTTTCATCAAGGAGACTAAAACAAAACTAAAATGTAAGTGCTGGACTACTAGACAGGAAAACCCATGATATTTCTCCACTGTGTATCTACAGTGCATTTGCATTTCATCAGTGTATCAATAAATTAAAATTAATAAATTAAAGCCTCAGTAGTGCATTAATATGAGTGTAATATGCATTTATATTCATTTTACAATTTGGTTAAGTTCAAAGAAAGTAAAGACTAAAATGTGAGGACTTTTTATTGACTTAAACTGGACTAAATTGCTTTTAAGTTTTCCTTCACTAAAACTATAAAGATAAAAAATAGTGATTTAAACTACAAAATATTTCATCTCAAGAATAAAACTACATTTTAAAAAAGGTGCCAGAAGGGAGACGCAGACAAAACAAGCCTAGTATGAGCCATCACGCAGCAAATATGCACCCAGTCTGGAATGACAGTTATATTCTGATGTCTTCTTACAGGTCCTGGTACGCTTGCTTACCTTCCTTGACAGGAATGGCCGGCTTCTTCTGCCTCAGGCCAAGAAGGATGAAGAAAAGGACCAATGGGATGAAGATCTCAAAGGCCAGCACCCACTTTGGGACAAAAGAAAGAACATAGATATCATTATTTCTGCAGCCTGTCCAGTGAAACCTGCAAAAATCACGCCAAGTTCCTGCTACAAGGTGAGGCTAAGTCATCGCTCTTTACTGCAAAACCATTTCTGTGCTTCCATTACATCAGAGTGTGAAGGATGTCCAGTTTGTTAAACATGCTGAATCGTTAATGCTAGCCGCTGCCAAAACATTTCCACAGTCAGTCACTGCTCCTAATCATGAGCTCACATTTTAAATGAACAGGAGGTCAATTCTGCCATCCCTCGATCAAAATGGTAATATGAATTTATCTATCAATTCATCTCTACTCCTAAGATGCTACAAGATGGTACCAGGTCACTGTGACCTCACAATATGTAGGACTGCACTTGGCCTTCTACCTTAAACTCCAATCAGCTGGCCCTTTAGTCCAAGCTTTTTTGGCCAAATTTTGCAAAAATCCCTCGATGCACTCTTGAATTATTGTGTACACAAGACTGTAGGTCAGAGCTGCCTTGACCTATGACCTCCATATCAAAACAGCTTATCCTGATTCAGGGTGAACATTTGTGTTTGAAGAAAATCCCTCATGTTCATGTTCACAAGATCGATCCTGATAAACTGACAACTCAAAGATAAAATGCCTCTGGCCTTGCTTAGCACGGGTACAGAGGCATTTTTAAGGATTTCTATGGTTTTGTAAACATGACCTCAGAGTGCCAGTGCCAAATTCCCTCCTTTGATCATAATCCTTGTTTGCTGTCCTTCTCTTGTTGTCAACATTGTTGGAAAACTGCTGTCAGTAGCTGCAGATTCAATCAGTGAGGCTGACTGTTAACTGGACACACAGCAGACGCCCTGAAGGGGACACTCATAAATCCTATTTAGGCTGCAGGAGAGGGGAGGAGGAGAGACGGCGTTACTGTGCCAAGCTAGCACGAATTTATGACCGAAGTAGCTGATTGTGACTCAGTGGAAACCTCCAAAGACAAATATGGTACAGTCTGATTGGTGCACCTCCAGGTGACCTCCTAGGAAAGTAATTGGCCTGTCTGACCTCTTCCAGGCGATTATAACTCACAGTAGATTCAGGAGCATGAATATTCAGTGAGCTATAACAGATCACAGTGAAGTATGATGTATTCCAGTCATCATGGAGTCTGCGCAAAATAAAACCACAGCTCTGGTGGCTGTTGTCTCACTGAATGTTGAAGCCCGGTCAAATAAATCCTTTCAGACCACCCCTGATAAACCCAGAGACTGGGCCCCTGATAAACCCAGAGACTGGGCCCCTGATAAACCCAGAGACTGGGCCCCTGATAAACCCAGAGACTGGGCCCCTGATAAACCCAGAGACTGGGCCCCTGATAAACCCAGAGGCTGGGCCCCTGACAAACTCAGAGAGTGGGCCCCTGATAAACCCAGAGACTGGGCCCCTGACAAATCCAGAGAGTGGGCCCCTGATAAACCCAGAGACTGGGCCCCTGATAAACCCAGAGACTGGGCCCCTGACAAACTCAGAGAGTGGGCCCCTGATAAACCCAGAGACTGGGCCCCTGACAAATCCAGAGAGTGGGCCCCTGATAAACCCAGAGACTGGGCCCCTGATAAACCCAGAGAGTGGAACCCTGATAAACCCAAAGA
Source organism: Cheilinus undulatus (assembly GCF_018320785.1). Lineage (NCBI taxonomy): Eukaryota > Metazoa > Chordata > Actinopteri > Labriformes > Labridae > Cheilinus > Cheilinus undulatus. The sequence continues at coordinate 2,726,451 of NC_054869.1, read as the reverse complement.
ATGGCCCCCTGATAAACCCAGAGAACGGGCCCTAATAAACCCAGAGAATGGGCCCTGATAAACCCAGAGAATGGGCCCCTGATAAACCCAGAGAATGGCCCCTAAAAAACCCAGAGAATGGACCCCTGATAAACCCAGAGAGTGGGCCCCGGAAAACCCAGAGAATGGACCCCTTAAACCCAGGGAATGGGCCCCTGATAAACCCAGAGAATGGGCCCTGAATAAACCCAGAGAATGGGCCCCTGGAAAACCCAGAGAATGGACCCCTGATTAAACCAATAACCCCCAATTTTCACCCATTTCATCTACCTTTTGTCATTAAATACTGCTTGTTTCCCATTTTTTGCCCATTTTTGCCACTCTTGACCTCACTTTTCATTCATTTTTTTGCTACATTTGGACCATTTTATGTCACCTATAACTCGTATTTTCGTCACTTCTTGCCCATTTTTTGCTTTCTGACCCTTTTTCCACTTTTACTCCCCATTCTCACCCCTTTTCACCCATTTTGTTGCTTGGTGACCATTTTTGCCACCTTAAACTTATTGTTTCTGCTTCACCACTTAGATTGTGGCTCCTTCGAAGGTATATTCAACAATTCGGCTCTTTGGTTGAGCAGGGTTGCGTAACACTGATTTAGACCCTGGTAGTTTCTGGTTTTTGTGAAGTAATTCTGTTTCTGGGCGCAAAGTAAATTCATGGAAGCATCCAAAATAAAACTGGGATGTAAAAACTGTAAAAGAATTCCTGAATTTAACAGGTCTATCAGCCTTTGGAAATGCTTTTTAAAAAATGACATTTTCAAAGGCGCCAATAATTATGTCCTTATCTTTACACCACTAATAGCAGTGCCGTCATACGACACCTAAGTATGAGCGCTAGGTAAAAGCTCTTCCTTTCTTTGACAATCTTGGTCTACATCAGTAACAGGAGTTTTCTCATCACTTTTAGAGCATCTTCAAACACAGACACTCACTGCACAGTCTTTGCCTTTGCTCTGTTTTTACGGTGGATTATGCACTCAATCAAATGTTTTAAAATCACAAGTATTAAGTAAGCTAAGTGGATTGTTTCCTGAATGTTCACATAGTGAAGTATTTAAATCAGGAGACTGATTTCTGGAATAAGAGTCACTGGAAAAATGGGTGATCAGTGTTGAGCTCCATTATAGTCCCTTATATATGAGAATATTTGTTTTATTTAAGACTGTATGAAGACCGTAAGCCTCATAGGACACACACTCAGCAGAAAACCGCTTCCACAGGACTGTTTGGTGTGGATTAAATTCCTGTATTGATTTCCATGCCTCAGAAGAACAAAAGCAAACGTCTGATTAGAATAATAAAAGTCAGGGTGCTCGCTGAGAGCTGCAGCTTTGTTCCACTCTCATTTACATGTTAGGGGTCAAACTTTCTGCTGCCGCCCAGCATCTCTGCTCTCTTCATCTGGTGCTGCACTAAACCTGCTCAATGTTCACATTACAGACGTCTTTAACTTGATCTTTTCATTCAGCTTTTATTAAAGCATGCGACTCCAAGCCTTCAGTCAGGGTGGGTCTGATAGTTCACTGCATAAGGTCTAGGATTAGACAGAGGTTTGGTTAATAATAAATGCATCCCACGTTTAAACATTAAAGTCTCATTCAGCAGATGCTTTTGTCCAAAGATACACACGTCTGGGAATCAACACAAGCAAGATTCCCAAGATCATGAAAACAAGATAATCAGGCTTAAAAATTACTGTGCAACAAGCAAGATTCTGCAGTACTCATTTTTAAGTACCGTTAAATGTCACAAATTATGCATAACTCACCTTTTCAGGCTTTTCTAACAAAAATATGTTCTCTTGGCCTGTCCACAATGATGTCATGAGGGCAGTTAGTTAGCCCCACCCCCAGGTTCGCTTGGAGGAAAGTTCCGCCCTCCTCTCCTGATCCTCCCCTCAACCACAACCATTAGGCCATATCCATTTCCTGAGAGGGGCGGAGTCAGACAGCTCATGAACATTTAAAGCCACAGAAACTGCTCTTTCTGAGCAGGGCTGAAACAGAGGGGGTTTTAGACATGCAAAAATCCAATACTGAGTGTTTTTTCAGCAATAAATGTCAGGCACGTTTTGGGGACCTCACTGTGCAGTTTCTAGGGCTGACAGCTTAAATTCGATCGGTCGATTAATTGATTGAAAAGCTTTTGTTCGACCAAGATCACCCTGGTCTGCGAATCCCCACCCCCACCCCCCTCCGCCAAGACGCTGGTCAGGGGGCAGAAGCGGTGTGTGCAGCATGACTGAGACATGCTGCTGGAGACAGGAGCAATGCAGCTCTAGGAATAACAGGTAGAGAAGCACAGTGGGATATTTTACAGCACTAACACTCAGAAACAACACATCAGCTCATCACAAAGTTGCTGGCTGTTTGTATTCAAGTGGTGCTCCCTGCTGTACCTGAAAGTGGCTGAACACAGGCACGCACATTCAGGAATAGTCGTGTACAGACAAGGCTGCCTATTAGGGGGGAAATGGGAGAGCTTTCTGGAGCCCAGTTAAACTGGGGGCCAGCAAGATCATGGTCCATTGTAAAGTTCAGCTGAGGTATTTTATATTTAACCTGAATAATAACCACTCTTATCAAAGAAACAAATATCGTTTTGATCTATTTGTGTAAGTAGCCCTCTTAAAAATGTAAATCCTTTTGTGAAAAACAGAATTAAAAGAGAGTTAAAAATAGCTAAAATGGGTTAATAATAGCAAAAGATGGTGGTAAATTGGATTTTAAAAGAAGCAGAAATGGGTTAGAAGTGCCAGATATTAGATAAAAATGGCATTAAATAATTAAAAATGGCAAAAAAATAGTTTGAAGTGGCAAAAAAGGGCATATTAAATTGTAAAAAGGGACTTAAAAAGGGGCTGAAATTCTGATAAAAGTGTCAAAAATAGGTGGAAATTTGGTGAAATGGGATGAAAAATTGACTTAAGCAGAAAAGAAAGGGTTAGCTTAGGCTGAAATAGGCAGAAATAGATTAAACTGGCAAAAATGGGAATATTAAATTGTGAAATGTGGCATAAAAATGGTAAATAGGGGTTAATAGTAGCAATAATGAGTCAACAGAGCCAACAATAGGTGGAGAGTGGCAAGATTTGGTTTAGAAGTGGCAAAAACAGGCAGAAAAGAAGTGCTGGAAAGGGTTAAAAATTGACAAAAAAAAAACGGTTTTAAGTAGGGCTGGGCAATTAATCGCAAATTAGATTAAATTGCAATATGGCTTGCTGCAATTTATAAATAGCAGAAGGTGCAGGGTTTTTTTTAACTTGAAGTGTGTGTCAAAATACCAGTTTAAAGCCTTTCTGCAGCAGAGAGATTATGCATTACGCATTATGCAATCATTCAGGTGCCATATTTTTAGAATAATCTACTAAAAACCTACTTCCTCCTTTTTGATTTTTTTCTTTTATTAAATATGAGAATGACATAAAAATGATCATTCCCTTTAATACAACAGTTCATATCCAATTTGCAATAGGAGGCAAAAATCATCACAATTCCATGATTTTTTCAAAAATTTTCAGCCCTGGTTTAATCAACTATTGTGTTGGTCATACTTTAGAGCGACTTATTGTTGTGTTTGCTGGAAAATACATAAGATGAGGAACTTAAGAAATACTTGCATATGCAATCACAATATTGGGGGAAAAAAATCACAGATTATTTTCCAAAATAGTTTAGCCCAATTTTAAGTGGCAAAAATGTGTTAAAATTGGCAAAATTGGTGGGAAAAAGTGATGAAAATGGTTTAAAATTTGGAAAATTGGTGTAAAGGGGCAACAGTGTAATTTAAAAAATATTCATAGTTTTTTAAAGTATCTGGAGACCCCTTCTTAGTGTCTTGCAACCCCCAATGGGGTCCGCACCCCAACGTTGAGAACCCCTGCCATATGATAATGATTATCATTCCTAGTAACAAGTACTTGTTCCATAATCAGGTAGCCGTACTCCAGAGTCCATTCACGTGTCTCCGCTAAGTAATACCACCTGCACAGGTTTGGCTATTGCCAAAGAAATAAAAGTGATATCAAACAGAGGAAAAAGCTGCGCTCAGTGAGATGCTACCAAGCCCATGGGCCAAATAAACTAAACTGTTTATTACAGCCAGTAAATGAAGTGTGCTTACATCTGAAGGTGGCATACATCTAGTTCAGTGTTAGAGAGAAAGACTCAGTAAAACTTGAGTTGATAACAGTTAAATCCTATATAGTCTACTTCTGCTAAGAAGAAAATTCACAGGAAAGAATCGATTAAGAATTGAATCAATCAGAAAAGTTATTATCAGTAGAATCTTATCAATTCCCATCCCTATCTAACAGAGTTTCTAAAAATCCTTGAAGGAGGATATTAAAATATGCATTTTCAGTTGGAAAAATGCTGTCTTTGTTTATATTAGAGGCCAAAGTGTGCACAAAAGCCTCCCTTTGAAAAATACCCTCCTACCTGTGGACCAAGCCTTCCACTCACACTGTATGGGAGATCAGGACCAGTCTCATTGGCTGGTTGGTTGTAGACTGATAGACAAACATGAAGAATAAAGACAGGATCTAAACATGAAAGAGCAAAGATAGCAAAAAGTCATTGAATCAATATTGCGATATTGTCAGGCTGAAGATTGCAATCAACATTGATGTCAACATTGAAAAACACATTGAAAGTGCTCGCTTATGGAGCTATTATTGTTGCAAAAGTATTTGCAAATGCGTACAAAGATCTGCACACAAATCCACAAATGCGTGCACAAATCCACAAATGTGTGTACAGGTCTGCAAATCCGTGTAAAGATTTGCAAATGTGTGCAAAGTTTTGCAAATTTGTACAAAGATCCACAAATGTTTGCACTAATCTGCAAATATGTAGAACAATTTGTAATTGTGGACTTCGTTCATTTTGCCTCAGAATCTTCCTCTAAATTGGCTGTCATATATACATGACTTTTGCAACACTTGTACCGCGCACGATTTGTACTCAGATCCATAAGCGTGTACTGAGATCTGTAAGCGTGATGGGCTGGGTCTGTTGCCCTCAGTGCAGGCTCGCAGGCAATACAACACATAAAACCCTGTCTTGTAGAGATGGCAATTCAACCACCGCTCTGACACGATTTTGGAGATAAGGAACTCATTATTGTATTCACTCTTTGAATCAAAATATGAATAATAACAATAACAGTATAATAAGATAACATTTCTCCTTCCACACTGACGTTATATAGAGCCTTACTAAGTCTTAACTGCTGCCTCCTGTGTGATTCCGATGTGATGAGAAAGGCAGCCTCGCCTGCGAGCCTGCGCTAAGGACAACAGACCCAGCCCTTCACACTTACAGATCTCCGTACACGCTTATGGATCTGAGTTCAAATCATGCGCAGTACAAGTGTTGCAAAAGTCACGTATATATGACAGCCAATTTAGAGGAAGATTCTGAACCAAAATGAACTAAGTCCACAATTACATACTGGTCTACATATTTGCAGATTAGTGCAAACATTTGTGGATCTTTGTACAAATTTGCAAAACTTTGCACACATTTGCAAATCTTTACACGGATTTGCAGACCTGTACACACATTTGTGGATTTGTGCAGGCATTTACAGACCTGTACACACATTTGTGGATTTGTGCAGGCATTTACAGATCTATACACGCATTTGTGGATTTGTGCATGCATTTACAGATCTGTACACGCATTTGTGGATTTGCGCACGCATTTACAGATCTGTACACGAATTTGTGGATTTGTGTGCAGATCTTTGTACGCATTTGCAAATACTTTTGCAACAATAATAGCTCCATACTCGCTATGATCAACATGGAAATAACATTGAATTTCCAATCAGTTCTGACAATGAATCAACCTTGATTCAACTATGATGTGAGCAACATTGAAAGAATGTAGAATTGCATCAACATTGATTCAACTATATATATGCATTGCATTATACATTGAAACAATGTTATTACTAAGTAAAGTTGTACTTTATTCATCCCTGAAGGGAAATTCATAGTTTACACTGTTGGGGGGTTTGGTGCCTTGCTCAAGGGCACTTTGACATTGCTCAAGATGTGATGGAACCTCTCCAGCTACCAGGTCCAGCTCCACACCCACCAGGACTCGAACCAGTGATCTTCTGCTCTCCAGCCTAATTCCTTCTAGCCCAACTCGTCCAGAGTGAGCCTTCCAACAGCTCAAGGCAGTACTTAGCAATGAGCAACAAGGCCATCACTGTATGTGTGTGTAACATGTAAATCAACAAAGACAGTGTAAACTATGAATTTCCCTTCAGGGATGAATTAAGTACAACTTTACTTAGTAATAACATTGTTTCAATGTATAATGCAATGCATATATATAGTTGAATCAGTGTTGCTGCAATTCTAAATTCTTTCAATGTTGATCATATCATTGCTGAATCAAGGTTGATTCATTGTCAGAAGGGATTGGAAATTCATCGTTATTTCCATGTTGATCATAGCGAGCTCTTTCAATGTTTCTTTCAATGTCTGACATCAATGTTGATTGCAATCTTCAGCCTGACAGTACCACAATGTTGATTCAATCACTTTTTGCTATCTGGGTTGTCAGCAAGTCATTGAGTTTTTAGTCTCAGACTAAGATTTTGCAAAGACTGGGGGTCACTAACTACAAGAATGTCTTGAATGTGATGACTTTTGAGGTTATTTTCCACCAGGCATCTGGTGGAAATTCACAACAGCATTTTTTTGGGCAGAGAAGAAGATGTAGATGGAAATGAAGATAGCTTATGAGTTAATATCTCTTACAAACTTATGTTTTTTTTTTTTAATCATTCATTAATTTGAGTAAAAACGATGCATGTTACTGCAACAACAAAAGAGCTACTGTATCTCGGAAACAATTCAGATTAAAGGTGTATGAAAATGTGAGTCATCTCACCACAAAACCAAACTGATTGGACTTTTACTGTGAATAACACAATGGAACTTTACCGTACCTGTCATGTTGTAGTACTGGAGAGCGTTCTTGGTCTTGTCCGCCCCCAAATTCGCCCCCCCCCCCCCCATCAGCACCATTGAAATCATGTCAATTCAATGTAGGGCATTTTAACATTGAAAAATCATCATCTGTACTTCACTGATTCAACAACAGTTTTTCTAACGTTGAAATGGTAACTGTAACTAAACATTGAAACAACATAGATTTTTCAACCTCAACCAAAAATAACCAATCTGACCAAAATCCAACATTTAATTAATATCTTTTGCTATCTGGGAGGTGATAACTTTGACTTTATGTTGACAGAATAAAAACGTCTGTTTGTGTTTCAGATCTGATGAACCCTCTCTGTTCATGTAAACATGCCAATGATTCATCCTCCAAACTCAGATGGCTTGGTGTTTCTAAAAGAGAACATGAACACAGATTGTGCTGGTGCATGTTTCACAGCGTGCCTACACTCATCATGAATCATCAGTGTGAAAACAGATCAGAGGACATGCATGAATCTTCACTCTCTTTAACAGGAACTACATCACTACGTGGACCTTTACTCTAAAAAAAAACACGGGTTAGACTGTCGTCATACAGCGGTCAGAGATATGAATGATCAGGGAAAAGTGGAGTTCATGCATGTAGGACAAACATGAAAATGTACCAATATGTATGTTTTCTCAGCGGTTAACCTGATCATTTTTGGGTTTCATTACTCAGTGAACATTAGTTTTTACAGGGCTTAACAATTTAGGAAAATAATCTAATTGTGATTTTTTTACTCATATGCGATTATTTCTGAAGTTCTCATCTCTTGTATTTTCCTACAAAACAAGCAATAATTTATTCTATACTATAACCTCGTGGTTCTCAAATGGTGTGGCAAGCCACAGTTGTGGGCCTCAAGGCAAGTCTAGGTGTGCCATGGGAATTTGTACAATACATTATTACAACAACTTTATGGCAGGTACTATAACCAGGCCTGCCCACAGATCTGGACCCCTGAAAACCCCCCGAGAATGGGACCACCCCAGTCGTGATTTATTGATGATATCAGTGTGTTGGATCAGTGTTGGCTAATAGTTACTTCGCTAGGAGCTGAAAAGCATGGCAAGCTATTATTGGGTTGAAATTGGTGTTGAAATTATTAATTCTTGCTATTTTTAACCAAGTTAACCAATTTTTCTACACATTTTGCCACTTCTTTTGACAACTTTATCCCTTTTTCACCACTTCTTACTACTTCTTTGACCCATTTTTGCCACTTTTTGGAACTTTTTGCCACATTTAACCCATTTTTGCTACTTTTTGGCCACTTTTCGCCCAATTTTGCCATTGTTTGGCCATTTTTTGCCCTTTTTTCCATCACTTTTAACCCCTTTTACCACCTCGTAACAACTTTAACCCTTTTTTGCCACCTTGTAAATATGGTAAACACACTCACCATGGATATTTGTCTAATGATTGTAATATTTCTACTTCCAGTTTAGTGCCACATTAACCTCCACGTGTACAGAGGGGTATCAGCGGCGGTTCAAACAGATGACAGAGGATCAGCTGTGTAAATGTTCCTGACGCCTCAGGAGTAAAGAGGACGACAGCTCTGCCATCCACACATCCTGTTATTCTCATAAGACATTTTTACCTCAATGAAAAATCTTAAGACATTTAAGTCTCGCAAGATCTCATCAAAACCGTGTGCTATAGCCGCTAACATGAATGAATATGAATATGCATATGGTGTGCCGTGAAACGTTGAATGACGTGTGCCTTGGGCAAAAAAGCTTGACGATAACTGCTTAAGGTAAGCCTGCATACTGCAGTTATCATCAGAAAATTTCTCTACACACTGGTTATGATCCCTTCACTTCTCTAAAAAGTGATTTTGTGACACAGGTTAACTGATTCACCTGATCACTGATCACACATGGCTCAATCCTGCAGACATCTTACTACACTTATGAAAGGAGACACGTCTAGAGGAGTCTAGTGCAGAGACCTGAGAGAGCCTCTAACACAGCTTTTCTCCCTCATTAGAAAGTTTGTCACCTCTGTCCTGACTGGGTTTATTGTGGGTGGGGCTAATATGTGGGTGAGTGATGTCACCAACCCACAGAGGGGAATGACCCTCTAACACTACAATGTAAAATCACAGAGCAGTTCATCTCAGTCCAGTCTGTTGTTAGCTAACGTCACTGCCTTTACTGAAAGTTAACAGTCAGTTAAATGCTGTTTTTTTGTTCATTGTGAGGTAAATTTACCAAATCTATCAGCCACAGTGGTCTATGGATCATTTAAAGCAGTGTTACTCAAACCTGCTCAACCAAAGAGCCACACTGTTGAAAAATACATTTGCAAGAGCCACAACCTAAGTGGTGAAAAGTGGCAAAAACGACTTGCAGTAGCAATAAAAATAAGTCAAAGGTGAGTAAAAATGGTCCAAAAGTTGCAAAAACGTGGCAAAAAGGTGAGAAAAGTGACTTAAATAGGTGAAAAAGCAGTTAAGAGTGGCAAAATAGGTGAAAAAAGAGGAAACAAGTGGTATATAATGGCAAAAGGCAGCTTAAATGGGTGAAAAGTGGTCCAGTGGTTTCTCCCATTCAGATTGTAGCATTTGTTTTAATTTGAGAGGATTACGTTTCTGTGGGCGTGGTTTCATCTCATTCAACATTCAACAGACATGCCCACACCATCCTGGAGGAGATTTTACTGAATAATAATGTCCATGGGGGGGGGCAGGAGCCTATCCCCGCTGTCATTGGGCAAGAGGTGGGTTACACCTTAGACTGTCGCAGGGCTGACATATAGACAGACAACCAGGAATGCTCATATTCACACCTACGGCCAATTTAGAGTCACCAATGAACCTAATGAGCATGTCTTTGGTGGTGGGAGGAAGCCGGAGAACCTGGAGAGAACGCATGCATGGGGAGAACATGCGAACTCCACACAGAAAGGCCCCGACTGGGAGGCGAAGCAGAGCCCTTCTTGCTCTGAGGCAACAGTGCTAACCCCTGTGCCGCTGTGCAGCCCCCTGCCTCATTTTTCATGCTTAATTTGATAGAGACTTTTTAGAGATGTTTTATTTGACTGAAATGTGACCTGGTGGTTTATAACACAGAGACTTGTCATTCAACAAATCTAAATACAGATCTATTTTCACTTTAAAGGGTCTTTAGGCAAATAAACTTTGTGGGGTAAGAGAGTAATCATATCATTTGTGAGGGAGCTGGCTCTTGTTTGAGAGCCAGTTTCCTTTCTTCCATTTTAGTTTTATTTAATCCACATTTACCTGCTTCTTGGTGTTAAATAACTCTGCAATGTGTCTGGCAGTGAAAGAAAAGTTGTGGGTTAAGAAAAAGGGTTGGTTGCCTTCTGTGGTACAAATGTTAAAATGATGACCTAGACGTTTGACTTCCTTGAGTGAGAATCAGCATGTGAGCGAAGATGGAAGAGGATCAGTCAAAGCAATCCTTTGAGGGTTTGCAGGCCAGTCCCTCTGCAGTCATCACAGGGGCCAGGAGACAAAGGGCCATCAAGGAGGCCACTGAGGCAGCTGAGGTTGCCTCAAAGTGGCTGTGGATCAAGAGAGGAGATGGGTAGGGTAGCGGTACCTGGACACAAGCTGGGGTTTGGTCAACCTCAGCTGGGTCGCCTGGACGAGAGTGTATGATGTTTGAAAGACCCAAAACACTTAGGACTCCAGGTAACATCATTGATGGTGTGTCCAGGTTGCATCACTGGATGATGTGTCACAAGTTGATATTGTACTCAGAAGCAAGGGATACACATCAGCCCAATGACCTCAACCTCTGACATGTGACCTACAGAATCCAGTCTTAACTCAGGTTTTACATCTGTGCAGTGTGAAGAAAATCTTTGAGAGTTTTAAACCAAATGAAGAGTTGTTTTTTGAGCTAGAATACCAAGTCTTGTTACTGAGTTGAGCCAAATGATCCAGATCTCTAAGAAGAGATGACCTCCCCAACATAACAAGTGAGGCTGGGCGGACATCAGCTGTCGAAACACAATATCTGGGTTTACTGTGACAAACAAGCCTGCACCATAGCGGGTTGCTCAGTGGAAAGAGACCATGTGTTAATGTTGTCTGACCTCGCCTCTCCAGACTCTTTATGGTGGCTCTAACTCCCCGTCTTTGTCTGTTCTAAGAGTGACTTGGAGACGGTATTATTGTGATGACAAACTGCCATCATTCAAGGTCAAAATGCCTCCTTAGCAACCAATGACAACAGGGCTAGTAAGAGTTTGTCACATAGAAACACCCTGTCATGATCTATGCTCTACTGTCCATCAGCAGGGAAAAACGTCATGGTATTTTCACATTCAAGTGCACAAAGCCTCTGTGTACTGAAGATGCATTATTATTCCTGATCTGTGCTGCACAAAAGTGATGTCACTGCAAACATTTAGAGCCACAATGGCCCCAATGTTTGGGTGAGAGGGTGGACCACACTGACAAAGACAGAGGAAAAAGATCCATTGTAAATTCTGACATACACACTTCAATGTCAGCAGTGACTTTGTTGTATTAAATATTTGATGGAGCTTCGCCTCTGCTCCTACACATGTAATGATGACAGACTCGGCTTTTCACTGCTCTTTGGGGTAGAGTTCTCCTAGAAAATTAAAGATTTGGGGTTTTCATTAGCTGTAAGCCATAATCATCAAAATTAATAAAAATAAACACTTGAAATATATCAGTCTGTGTGTGATGAATCATTCTTGGCCATTATAAACCCATTTTAGCTATTTTTTACCTATTTCAATATTCATTTAACAAAGGGATTTACACTTTTGAGGGCTATTTACTACACAAATTATCAAAAAAGAGAGACATTTCTCTGGTAAGAGTGGCTATTGTTTTCAGGTTAAATATAATATATACTGTATACATCACGGCTTAACTATACAATGGACTATGAGTTTTTGTTCTTGCTCTAAATTGTACTTAATTAAAAAAAAAAAACATCTGCTAAATGACATTGTGGCATTTTAACTGGCCCCCAGTTTGGCTTGGTCCCAGAAAACTCTCCCTTTTATCCCCCCCATGTGTTCATCCACCTACAGGTACAGTGGGGGTCCCTGGTCCAGAGACCCTTTATTTTGGGGGTTGCAGGCTGAAAAAGCTGAGAACCCCTGCCTTAAAGTTCCAGACAGCTGCACAGGTGAAAACCCTTCTTAATGTGAAGGTATATGGAGTTGTTGCACTCTGACGGTGACATCCTCATTCCTGCTGTGTCACCATGCTGTCTCTTACTTCCGCTGTGTGAGGACAAAGTCCTCTCCCCAGGGTGACACGACCACACAGACAGGTAGAGCAGCAGGAGACGGGCTGTGTCAGAGCGGCTGTCCCCATTACTCCTTCATCTGCTGGACACTGACAGGTTAGACAGCTTAGTTAAATCATGGGATGTGTCAGCTTTTACTGTGTGTTAAACAGCGTGATGCACCATCACTTTCTATAATTACACTCAGCGTGTCCTGGAAAGAGTCGTTTAAAAGTTACTGCTGTATTCTAAGACCTTTGGTCCATCCTGTTTTTGTTTCAAGGTGAGTGTCAAAGCCCACTGTGGCTCCTCTAAACATGGAAGCTTGATTTACCATAACCTCTCATCCAATGGTTTTCAAACTTTTTTTCACCAAAGGTGAAGCCAAAATCTCAAGGCACACCATATTCATACTGATCCAAAATAGACTCTTAAACAATGTTACAGTCAAGGTGGCACATAAGGGGCTAAAAAGAGGAGAGCTTTAGCTAACTGGGGGATCATGGAGGTCAGCAAAACCATGACCACTGTTAAGTTAAACTGTGATAACCAATATATTTAACCCCAATAATAAACACCCTCCTCAAAGCAACAAAAAATTAGTTTCATTTATTTATGCTTAGGTAAGATAAAGCCCTCTTAAAAATGAAATCCCATTAAAATAGCATGACCTTTTTTTTGATAATGTTAACAACGTTGATGGAGACATTGAACTAACCTCAACCTAACCTAACAAACCGTACTGCAGACTACATCGCTCCCTCTCTGGTCTATCAGAGCATTTCCACAGCTGGCGCTCCAGACCAGCAGCGGCGCGTACCTGGACTAACACTTCGCTCCACTTCGTTTGGGATACGCTGCTGGTCTATTTTCAGCGCCAGATGCTGCCAAACCACGTCAGTAAGCTCCAGAAGAGGAAGTCACAAGCGTAGAATTATCTGGTTCTTTCAAAATACAACACAACGCACACACTCTCGGCCACAATTCATCACTATCCCTCATCTCATCCTGCAGCGAAAGCAAAGGGTAACCGAGAGGTCAGTGGGTCACAAATTAAAGCCATTTCAGACACTTTTTAGTCCCATTTTACCACTATCTATGCTTTTTTTGCCACTTTAACCCATTGCTGCCACTTTTTGCTTATTATTTGCCACTTCTAACCCGCTTCTGCTACTTTTAAAATCCAATTTCACCACCTTTTCCACCATTTTAGCCCATTTTGGTTTTAAAAAAGGGGTTTACTTTTTAAGAAGGCTTTGGGGTTTTTTGCCGATTGAACACATTTTTGCCATTTTTATCTACTTTTTGCCACTTCTTAAATCCAATTTCACCACCTTTTCTACCATTTTTTACAAACCCATGTAGCAATTTTCAAACCATTTTAATTATTTTGAACAAAGGGGATTTACATTTTAAGAAGGCTATTTACTACATAAATGATTAAAAAAAGACATTTGTTTCTTTTGATAAGAGTGGTTATTATTCAGGTTAAAAATGAAATAGGGTTATCAGAGCTTAACTTTACAATGAACCATGATTTTGCTGACCTACTTGGACCCCCAGTTTGGCTGGGCGTCAGAAAGCTCTCCCATTTATCCCCCTTTATGCACAGCCTTGCCTGCACATGACTGTTCTTAAATGAGTATGGCTGTTCAACCACCTTCAGGTACAGCGGGGGGCCCCGGTCTCTGACACCTTTTTCTGGGGGGGTCACGGGCTGAAAAGGTTGAGAACCACCGCTATAGGTAGAGAAGATCGACCCACACAGGAAAGAGGATGCACAAAGCAGTCAGCCAAATTTTAAAAAATAAGTTCACAGACTCCTGATTGTAATCATCCACCGTCCAGAGCTCATCCACAAACCAGCTGGTGTCAGCACTATTTTCCAGTCTCACTAGGAAAGCTTCTGAAAGGGCTCTGAAGGCATCAGTGGAAGTCTGCAGCTGCTGCTTTATTGTGAAGGGCCACAGCAGGAAGTATGGTGTTCTCAGTAGCAGCTGAATACACGTCTGCAGGAGAGAAATGAATCTTAAAACTACAGGAGATAATTTCTCTGTCCTGATGCTCAGACATGAGCTCAGCCATCACGTGCTTTTTAGGGAGACAGGCCTTGACGCACCTGAGTGTGTGTTTAAATGTATTATCCCTTTCATTCTTAAAATCTTGCGATACACCAGGACAGCCTAAAAATATGCTGATATAAATTTAAGGCTGTACCAACTAGCTCAGATGGTAGAATGGTTTTTTTAGACTAATATTGGATAAATAAATTTGGTAAGAGTTGATGTTTTTGCAGTGTAAAAGATTAAAAGAGGACGAGCTGCAGCTCAGTGGATTCACAGCTGACCTCAGCTGTCCTCAGGTCCCGGCCTCTGTGAACCAGCTGATTGCTTGTTTGACTTCTCAGTGAACATTTATAATTCATTCAGCTGTCCGTTAACCTTCTGCTGCAGATTAACACGCTCGGTTATCAGTCAGCAGCTCCATCCTTCATCCTGTCTCTCTCTCTCATCATGTTAACTGTTCCTTTTAGTTATATTTCTCTCCTGGTTTTAAATCTGAGTGCTCACCACTCTGCGGTTTCCATAGATACACTGTAAGACTATCATTCAAAGACGGAGCAGATCTAGGTCAAACCTTCTGCTGCAGACCAACACTGTACAGCTGCTTGGTGTGTTTACTGTCCACTGTAAACCACATTTATCTCCACATTTTTTTTTCAATTTCTATTATTATGTGTGAGTATTAGGGCTTTCAGTGTGAACTCTGTACTCTGATGTGGTTCATGTTTAGAATTATGCACTGTATTTTCATTTATAACATGGTATTTTTCCTTTTAGGTGTACTGTAGTTAGACTGTAACAGGGCAGCAGATGGATGCTTCCTCGTTCTCTCACAGTCATGTGTAAAAGTCTACCACTGCTCCTTAAAGGCTCATGTCACTTTAAAAACAGACAGCTCAGTGGACAAGTCCAAAGTCATCTGGACCTTTGGATATTAAACATTTAGCCTTTTTACATTTCACTGTTCAAATTCATTTACTTTCTCATCTGTGGTAAGGTTATTTCCCCCCAGGTTTAAGCTACTGTTGCCACTTTTTGTCTACACTAGAAGCAACTTTTTAAAGCAGTTCTTCATGCCAACTGGAAGAACAAATACCCTTATTTTAATATAGTTGAAATTTCAAAGTAAAAGTGTAAGAAAAAAAACTGAAAAGTGTAAATGCCACCATATTAACCGGGGATCATTTAACATTAGTGAGTCATTTTGTACATGCGCTCCTGCATTTTTCCTGATGTAAAAAAGTGTTAACTGTATATTGATTAAATTAGCATTGTGAATTTGTGTCCTCGCGCTACAACAGGGGTGTCAAACTCAAGGCCTGCGGGCCAAATCTGGCCCATGGAACAGTTAAATCCGGCCTGCAGGATGATCTCATATTTCTGTTATAACTGTCCCATCAGTCTGAGGTCTACCGATTTCCTCAAGTATAAAAATGTGAACTTATCCTTGATGATTTAAGATATCCTTGTTAAGTCATAAAATCTGAAAAAGGAGTAAAAATATTTAGATAAGAAGTCAGGAATTTGGGAAAAGAAATTAATTTTTGTTTTAAGTTCATATTTTCAATTTAGCATCTCACAGATAGGACTCAAACTTAGGATTTTGACTTTTTATTTCATACTTTGAGCATTTGGAGTCATAATTTTGACTTCTCATATAATATTTTGAGCTTTTAAATTAATAATTCTAAATTTTAAATCATATTTTGACTTTTTTAACCAGTTAATTTGTATTTTACTTCATATTTTCAACTCCAAACTTTGATTTCATAATCCTATAGTTTGACCTTTTAGACTCACAATTAAAATTTTTATTCATATTTTGACTTCTAATTTCATGAATACAAATTTTATTTAAAATTGTGACCTTTTAAACTCAAAATTTTGACTTATTTTTCATACATTTGCCATAAAAACATTTTTTCATTTTAATTTCATGTTTTGACCTTTTTGAAGTAATAAATTTACTTTTCTCAGATTGTGAGCCTTTAAACTTCTCTTTTTAACTTTTTAAATATCAAAATCCTTTATCATCAGGTTTTTTTCATATTTAATTACTGGTGAATGAAGTTGAAAGTTTATGGTTTGGACCCTTCGGCCCTCAGGTTAGACCGGAATCCAGAACCCGGCCCCTGCTGTGATTGAGTTTGACACCCCTGCTCTAAAACATGGTTTCAGACCACAATTTTGTATCAGTACATCACTCACTTCAATAATCAATCCAAGGTCCTGTTTACTCTTTGCACTAACAATGAGTTTTGTTCTGATACTAAGTGACTGCACTTGAACACATTTGTTCATACTCTGCATTAACAATCCTTCTTCTCTCCTCTTACTCTCACTACAACCCATTCATCATTTCTGTGGCTCTCTTACTGTTGATTGGTATCTCTACATGCTGTGTGCAGCAAACTGCTCCTTCTGTAAATCAGAGCAGTTCCACTGACACACCAGTCCAGCACTGGTTCGTCATTGGATAGCCACTTCATTGGGGATATGCTGCAGGTCTATTTTCAGCGCTGGCTGCTGCCAAACCACATCAATTCCTATCAATCAGAAAGCTCCAGGCTTCGGGCCCCCATTAGGCCAGCCCCAGATTTTTTGATTGCAATTTAATATGCGATTATTATTAGGTTCCTCATCTTGTGTATTTTTCAACAAATTCAAGCAATAAATCATTCTGTCATAACCTAGAATCAGTCAAGAACACTACATACATTAAACCATGTTATTATGAAGTGGATATGTGGTTTTACTTGGCAGAGAAGGCTCTGCTCAAAAGAAGCTCCCTGGGTTAGTAAAGAACAGGGATGTCCCGATACCGATCATATTATCGGATCGGGGCCAATACTAAGCATTTTTAATTAATCGGCGATCTGCAATTTGATCCGATCAGCCCAGCCGATCATTTACATTACTTGCCATAAATGGAGCACAATTGACGACAGGCCATAAACGCACCAGCAACAACAAACAGCAGTAGCAACATTAGCTTTCGTGTGTTAAATTGTCAGCGGTCTGGAAAAACTTCAAATATGAGAGCGAAAACAGTCC
This sequence comes from Cheilinus undulatus, assembly GCF_018320785.1. NCBI lineage: Eukaryota > Metazoa > Chordata > Actinopteri > Labriformes > Labridae > Cheilinus > Cheilinus undulatus. The sequence continues at coordinate 2,709,037 of NC_054869.1, read as the reverse complement.
AACGACCACTTGCAGTATCTGTAACATGACCGTTTCACGAAGTGGTAGCAGCAGAGCTACGTTTAACTCTACAAATTTGATCTGTTGTCTCCGAAGTAAACATGAAGCGGAATACAGTGACTTCACTTCAGCAACAGGCAGTTTCACCAAAGATACACACTGGACTTTAAGAGGAAAGACAAGCACCCTGGAGAGAGCGATAAGGCAAAAAGATGGAGAAATTGGGTTTTTTATTGTCTTCTTGAGCTTTTAGACCCTTGCTATGCCCTGCTGTCTCGATATTACATTACTGACACTGCATTACCGGAGCTGTACAACAAAGTACGTGACAGCATACTAGAGAATTTAAAAAGCAACGTCACTGCCGTTAGCTTCACTACAGACGTTTGGAGCTCAGATGTTTGCCCCATGTCACTGCTGAGTCTCACTGCACACTGGATTAAGTCCTCCACCTTCAAGTTAAAGTGCGCAGTTTTACATGTACACCAGTTTAATTTTCAAGTAACAGAGGGTAAAGAAATAAAAGTGAGGGGGGGGAAAGTGATGTAGCAGCTCTAGTTGCACTTCAGAAATTGCACTGAAATAAGGTAATTATGAGTGTCGGATCAGGACTCGGTATCGGCAGATATTCAGTATTAAAAAATCAGATCAGGATCGGAGGCCAGAAATGCTGATCAGGACAACCCTAGTAAAAACGCATGCTTTGACTTTCCAGGAAGTGTTGGCTAGAAACCCCCCATATGGATAGATACATTTATGACAATGTATACTGAAAGCAATGAAATTTTTTCAGAGGTTACTGATCTATAGTAGCATGAATCTGAATATGACGTGGCAGCAAGCTTAGAGCTCTAAAGGAGGCGGCTGGGGTGGGGGAGGTTAAGCTTTGCCAGCAGCAGCGTGGTGTATCAGCATTAATGCAGACAGGGATTAGTGAGAAGTATGTCATATTTAAATGGACCACTGTGTTGAGAGAAAGAGCTGTGATTGGCTGTGGGAGCTGAGAGGTGATAATTGGCATCAGCTGGCTGTCAGCTGATCGTGGCTGGCCGTATAACTTCTGTTACCTAAAGTTAAGCATCATCAATATTAGAACAAATTAAGGCAGACAAAAAATATAAATATAACATTGCATTTATTTTGCTCATATTGCAATTTTGTTATCAATTGCTTTATTGTAGGGGATAATCATTTTTATGTCACTTGTTTTGATCAAGAATAATACATAAAACAAGAAAAGGAGGATTTTTGTTAACTATCTGAAAGAAATGACACTTGACTGTTTGCATTAAGTGCATAAAATCTCTGCTGCTGAATGAATACATTAAACTGGTGTTTTATCACATTTCAACTTTAAAAAAAAACATTGCAGCTTCTGCGATTTGCACATTGCAGCAGGCCATATTGTGATTTAATCTAATTTGTGATAAATTTCCCAGCCCTAAAGGTCACACTCACCCGTTCACACCCTTTCACTCTAATCACTCATCATTCACACACCATCATCCCATTCATAAGCATCTATAAACATTTACATTGATGAAACAGTGGGAGCAAACTGGGTTTCAGTGTCCTGCCCAAGAGCATGTCACATGCACATTAACTGTGGTCATGTAAACATTTCAGTTACACAGTGAGAGCTGACATTCCACCACGACTGTTACAGAGTCAGCTCAAAATCCCAGAGCTCAGTCCAGATAAAGATGTCCCTGACCCCTCTGTATGCTGTCCAACCTTTCAGATGTCAAACTGTACAAATAGCAAGCATCCACAGAAAGCTTAGGATTATCACCATATGCCCAAAACTAACACTAACACCTGGTGATGCACTGGATGTCAAAGTCAGCATCATGAAAGACTTCTGTCTGACTTCACATGATTCACTCATCAACAGTTCTAGTCTTTCTGGACTTAATCTTTTATTTTGAAATTAAAACATGCGATTTAAACTGTGAATAATCAGGATTAACTGTCAAATTTTTAGTGACTTTATTTGAAGGCCTGGTCAGTTCTCGGTTGTCCCTTCCTGTTTCACAGTCACCTGACCAGGAGCATAATTAACTTTTGCTGCAGCTGCACTGGTTAATAATTTACATCACTTAAGGATCAAATGTGTGTGTGTAGAGGTAGCAGGCATGGGATGAAACCTGCTAACAGCTTAAAGATCGTCTGTAAACACAAAGACAGCAGACTGAGTCAGCTGGAGCTGTTAACTGAACTCTTACTGCCACACTTTAATAAACAAGCATTTACTTATTCACAGAACATATCAGGTTTTGTCTTACATGTGCATATCAGTCACAATACAAACAAGTTTATTCTTCCTTTTACTCTGCCTGAAACATCAGTGTCAACTTAAACTCATCTTGGTAAAACATCACAGCTCAGCATTTTCTAACAAACAAGATTTCTCATGAGAAAAATCGGATTTATCTAGCAGAGCAACGAGTAGGCAAATTCATATTTACTGAGATAAACAGCTTAACTTTTCACTTAAACAACACGACTACATTTACTTTTACATAGGGCTGGGAAATTAATTGCAAATTAGATTAAATCACAATATGACCTGCTGCAATTTTCAAATCCCAGAAGCTGCAATATTTCTTTAACCTGAAATTTGTGTCAAAATCACAGTTTAGAACTTTTTTGGCCGCAGAGACATTATGCATTACATATACAATCATTCTATATATGAATATTTTTAGAATAGTGCACAAAAAACATCCTAATTTCTTCATTTTTGTATGTTTTTCTTGTTGAATATCATTATTATATTAAATTTATCATTCTCTTTGATACAACAGGTCATATCATAAAAATGAGTCGAAATCAACAAAATTAGATATTTTTTCAAAATTGTCCAGCCCCTAGTTTAATTTCATATTGTGTTGGTTATAACAGTGATTTTCAAACTTTTTCACCCAAGGCACAACTAAGGTAGGGCTGGGCGTTACGCTTAAAAACTTGAATCTCCGATTTTTTTCACACCAAACTCGACTCAAGATTTTTATATATATATATATATATACATATATTTTTCCTAATGAAAAAGAAAAACACTCAAATGGGTTTACTTTTATCAACAACTACAATAATAATAATAATAATAATAACAATAATAATAATGATAATAATAATAATGTTTATTTGTAACAAAATTGAACTGACTGTTCCTTTAAAGGTCAAAGTGTGAGCTTTAAACGTTGTCTTTGAAAAAGGAACTAATCAGCGTTATTTACACGAACATTCAGACACTGAAAGTTTTCATCTGCTTAAGAAACAGACAGAAAGTAACGCTAATGTCTCTCCATGATGTATGCAAGTAAACAAGAACATCAGAGGAATATTGATTATTTCCGTATTCGACTTCTTGTCATTTCTGCTACAGAACCAGTGTCAAAAAAGAAAACATATGTTGGCAAGTGGAACAAAACTACATTTAATTTCAATTTCTACTAAAAGTATTCAGAATGAATATGATTATTAAAACTGAGCAGGATGTTTTTCTTTATTTGAGATCACTGTGGATACACATTAGCAATTTGTAAGCCAAAAATGGATCATTTTGTTTACAGGGTTGCCAGAACTAACATAAAATTAAAACTTCTTACAGGAGCTTTGACTTCGGTATAACAGCAGTAAAGTTTAACAGAGAATTTTGATTTTCAATTTTCAAAATCTGGATTTTCCAAAAACCCCAATTTATTGCCCAGCCCTAACCTAAGGTTAAGCCAAAATCTCAAGGCAAACCATATTTAAATCAATTCAAGAAATAGACTTTTTAAATAATGTTACAGTCAAGGTGGCCTATAAGAGGAGATAAAGGGGAGAAGACCACGGAGATGGCAAAAAAGGGGCAAAAATGGGTTAAAAATGATGAAAAAACATGACAAAATTGGGGAAAAAGTGGCAATATAAAATCAGAAATGGGGAAAACTGGTTGAAAAGTGGCCAAACAATGGGTTGAAATTGGTAAAAACTTGTTGAAAGTGTCAAAATAGTGGCAAAAATGGGTTACAAGTGGCCTTAAAAGATTAAATGTTTTAAAAAGGTGGTAAAAATGGGCTAAAAGTGATTTTTAAAAAAGGGCAAAATTGGGGCAAAAAAGTGGTCAAACAAAGGCAAAAGTGGGCAAAAATTGGCAAAACGGTGGCAAAAATGGGTTGAAAGTGTCAAAAAAGTGGCAAAATAGGAGTGAAGTGATGGGAAAAAATGGACAAACAGCAGCAAAATTGGGTGAAAAGTGGCAAAAACGTTGCCAAAATTGGCTAAATGTGGTAAAAAATTCCAAAAAAGTAGCAACAATGGAACAAAAGTAGCAATAAGAAATGATTAAAAAAAAGCAGCAAAAGGGTTAATGCTGTCAAAAGAAGAGGAAAAAATATGTAGAAAAACTAATTAACTTGGTTAAAAATAGCATGAATTAATAATTTCAGCACCAATTTCAACCCAATAATAGCTCGCCATGCTTTAAAGCTCTTAATGAGGTAACTGTTAGCCAGGATGCTAGCACCAGTAGTTAAGAATTTCAAAGGACTCACACGTTTTCTGGCCACTGCATTACCAAGCCATAATTGTAGTATCAAAAGTACTGTTGGAAATCAAACAAAGAAAATTGAAAAGGTGCCCCTCCAGGGAGCAAAGGGCCATACTGGGTAAACCTAGGGGAAAACACTGGCTGCAGTCTCTACGAACTGTTTTCCTCATGTGTGCCACTCCCATGGTCGGCTTATTTGGTTACACACAAATTTCCTGCAGCAGCTGTGCAAACAAGCAGCACTGAGGAAGTATCAGGATGAACAACCGTATGAGGACCAGCAACGCACAAATGTTCTGGTTAAACAAGACTGAATCAGTCATTAAAAGATCTCACTGATTTCAGATGTTGAAACATTGCCATCCGTGCCAGGACTTTGAAAAAAACTGTATTAAAATAAAAAGTTTTACATGAGAGCAGCAGGACTGTCTGAGTTTCCTCATTATCAGCTCTATTTAATCCCCGTCATTGATGTTATTCTGCTTTTTTGACATTGATTTTAAAAGTCATTTCAGTAATTTTCTGTCATCTCTTTCAGTCTTTTAAGGCAGTGGTTCTCAACCTTGGGGTCAGGACCCCCTTGGGGGTTGCCGGACACCAAGAGGGGGTCTCCAGATGCTCTAAAAGAAACTAAGATTTATTAATTTCACTGTTGCCCCATTGCACCAATTTTTGCCTAATTTGAACACCTTATCATTATTTTTCCCCATCAATTTCAACACATTTTTGCCATTTAACACCTATTTTGCCCATTTTAAACCCTTTCCACCACTTTCTTTCTGCCTGTTGTTGCCATGTCTGAACCAATTCTTGCCACTTAAGCCTAAAGTTGCCTCTGTTGACACATTATTGCCACTATTAACCACTTTTAACCTAACCCTAACACCCAGTTTTCCCCATTTTAACATATTTCACTACTTGATATATTTCTTGCCAGTTTAACCAATTTTTTTTCTATATCTGCCTTCTTTTCTTTCTCAGTTAACCCTTTTGTTGCCAGTTTATATCAATTTTTCATCCCATTTCACCAAATTTCCACCCGTTTTTGCCAATTTCAAGCCATTTGTTAACACCCTTTTTACCACTGTTTATTCCCATTGTTTCCACTTTAACCCATTTTTGGTAACTTTTTGCCATTTGTATCTAATTTTTGCCACTTGTAACTCATTTCTGCTACTTTAAAAATACAATTTCACCACCTTTCCCACCACTTTTTCCCATTATTTACCTGTTTGAGCTATTTTATGTTAATTTATTTTTATTTTATTTTTTAATTATTTATTTATTTTGGTTTTTTTGTGTTATTTTTATGTATTTAATTTTATTTTTTACATTTTTATGTTGATTCTTTTTTCAACAAAAAAGGATTTACATTTTTAAGAAGGCTATTTACTACACAAGTGATTAACCCCTTAATGCCTGTTGTCGCATATTTGATACATACTTTTATGATACCTCTATCTAATCAATATGCTCAATAAATTACTCAAAAAAAACTTCTGAATACAATCTGATAAATGATAAAAATGTCCTCAAGTGGATTATCAGTTACCAAAAACACCTAATGAATGAAATGAGGTACTAAAAGTATATTTGTTAAATTTTATGGAAATTTGGATTTTTTAAAATTTCAGTAAAAAGTGAAATGAACAGTGCAGTATTTTTATTGAACAGTGCTGCTGGATAAAGGAAGTGAACCCTGGATTTAATAACTCGTTGAATCTCCTTCGGCAGCATTTACCTCAACCAAGTGTTTTCAGTAGCTGCTGAGACCTGCTCAAAGTTCAGGAGGAATTTTGGACCATTCTTCCTGACAGAACTGCTTCAGCTCACCCATATTCCAGCAAAGTCAGTGCAGCACTCGAGGAAATGTGCAGAGGTCTGTCAAGAGCCCTGAGACTCACTGACTTTTTAAACACAGACACTTTCTATATGCAAACATGTGACAGTGTGGACGCCTACTGATACAAGCCATTTAAACCAACGTGTGAACATATTATCAGACCAAAACACACAGGGTACGTACTTTTGTTCAGGGCTGTTTCAGTGGTTCAACTTCTCATTATAGTTTTCTTAGTCACTAGTCACTTATTTTTTGCAACATTTTAGCACTCTTAACTCATTCTTTGGTCACTTCCCACCCATTTTTGCCAATTCTCTCTCAGTGTTTGCTGCCTTTTGACCATTTTTGTCACCTTTAACCTATTTTAATTGCCACTTTTCACCACTTAGGTTGTGGCTCTTGCAAACATATTTTTCAACAGTTTGGCTCTTTGGCTGAGCAGGGTTGAGTAACACTGGTCTAGAGGCAAAATGAATAGTTTCTGCTGTATTTAAGTTTAACATAGCAACAGTACCTTATATCTGTAAAAGCCTGATGCCACTGAACCCATCTTAAGCTCCTGTGTGCAGCATGTTTCTCACAGAGAAGTCTTACATGTTCTTTTCAAAGTAAATCCATATATAATCCTTATATCAGGGCCTGGATGCTCCTCTAATTAATGCATGAGCTTTATATCTAAGTGGTCCAGCATATGGGACTGAAGCTCTCTGTGAGCTCAGTGCTGAGTGGATGTTCTGCTCTCATCATCAATCCTGAGAACAGCTTCAGCCAGCCGAACCACAGCGGCCTGATTATAAATCTACAGACAGGAATGACGCAGCTGCTGCTATTATTATTACAGAGGCTCCCCAATGCACTGCACGTGCCTCCTCCCACTGTGATGTAGGAAGGTAGAAGGGCTAAAAATAGCTGCTCCCCCCTCCATCCTCATCCCTATACACAAACACCACCCCTCCATCAGGACACCAGCAAAGGCATGAGGCAGAGATAAAAATCAGGCTGCCTGAGGACAGATCCGGCTTTGGCTTGAAAAAAAAAAACAGCACAAACATCACCAAAATAAAGCAGCTGACAGGCATTAGGCTTTCTGATGGCTAATAATAGACCCAGCACGGCTTAAGGGATTCACAATGTCAGGGTCGTCACGTCACACTGCACCACACATCTGGAGAAGGGCGTTTACACGAGTCACAGCATATTTGAACATGTTTTATCGGCTGACACACTCAGTCTGAATATGATGTAAGATGCAACTATCTCTTTACACCATACAATACTTTAAAAACAGTTAATTTAACAATCGAGAGTATCAAAAGTACCAGAGCTTTGAAAAAAGAAACCCTGAGTCATGTTTTCAGCCAAAAGCTGCTGCAAGAGAAAGAGAGAGCAAGGGAGTGTTTGTAAATGTCTCAACCCTGGCAGCCTTTCAATATGAAAACAATCATGTACAGTATAGTGCAGTGCAGGGAAACTCATCAATTCTGAATTTCAGTCTGGCTTTTTTCTGAATGATATAGCCTAGATATTTTTTGTATTTTTCTTGCCCTTTATGGTAACAGTATTATATCATAGCATTTAGCAGATAATGCAGAAAGCTTCTCCCCAAAAACAAACCTTTGATGTCAGACTGAAGTCATTCTGAGCATAAGGTCACAGAAAAATGTTTTTTAAAGTCTTTTTGAATTCATGTCTTTGTAACTGGACCCACAGTTTCAAGTTTCATCTCTACCCTGCTTAGCTGCTAATGACTAAAGCAAATTTCCTAATGACAACGTTCACAGTTAAAGCATTTAAAAGGGATATTTCAGTATTTTTTTTAAGTTGGACCATACCTAGCGATTAGTCTCCAGTGATTTCAGCGAATATTGCTCCTCTAAGAAGGACTCTCTTATACTCACCTTCAAAAACACTGAAATATCCCTTTAAGAAAAAATAACATACATACTTTAATCATGAGGAACTCAATGATAGTATGATTATAAAGTCAGCTTAGCTTTAGTACCTGTACTGGTGAGTTTACTCAGCTAAAGACTTTACTGCCTCTTTCTTTGAGTCAGTAGGGACTGAAACAAGCGAGTTCTGAGTCTAAACACATCTTTAAACAAGCTGTTTATCTGTTCTAAGAAAAACTGCAGCAACGCTATGCTCAAGACAAACCAAGACGATCCAATGCAGCACGCATCATATGTCACCACCCCAGACAGGCGGGCAGAGACACTGTGCAAAGTGAGAACTCAGAGTTAGCTGCTGTTATTACACACATCAAACTCAGAGAGCAAAGAGCACACAGTCGCAACATCTATAAATCTGGAAATTGTTTTTATCAATGAACCAAACCCAAACAGAACTGTGATCTCTGTGAACCGCTACACCCCTAATATATAAACTTAGCTAATGGGTGCTAGTTTAGCTCAGCAGGCGCCCAGACACCTTGATGCACTGTCACAAGATCAATCCCAGTGCTGTGAACAATGATTATTCCCAGTCCCTGTCTGCCCATATTTATTGTCTCTCTCCAACTATTCTATCATTACAAAGGAAAAATCCCCCAAAATTATCTTTAAAAAAAAACAAAAAACAAACTGGTAATAAATACAACCTCAAATCCACAAAAGTTGGGGCGCTGTTAAGCCTAGTTCAGACCAAAGATTCATGATGAGACCAGCTGAAACTTGCAACTGCTCACAACGTTCCACTCTGTGACACTCTAAACATCCCCCCAGTTCAGATTGCTGCAACTGAAGGAGACAATGCATCGTTCCCATGCTAACGACTCTCATAGACACTCACTTTAAAGAGATTTACCTAAGTTAGTGCACAAAAAATCTGTCTCTAAAAGAGGGATGGTACTGCACATTCACTGGTTTTGTTTTGTTTTTTGTCGTCATGATCACCCCTTTAAGTTCACACACTTAAATCTCAGCCTTAAAACTGCCGTCTCCTCCATCAGATGTTAAGTCTGATGTGCAGCTGATGGAGGAGGGAGGAGTGTGGCAGGCTGAAGGTTTCCTGTTAAATCATTAAAAAGATTGATTTAAGCCTGATTATTTCAAAGAAGCTGATAGATGTGATAAACTGAAATAGAAACATTATTTAGAAAAGGTTTTTCTTTATTTTATTTGGCTGCGCTCACAAGAAAGAAGTGTTGCACTTTACGGGACAGTCCACGAGAAACTCAAGGCTGTAGGAGATGAATATGATTAATTATTCTCAGATACACTATATTGCCAAAAGTATTCACTCACCCATCCAAATAATTGAAATCAGGTGTTCCAATCACTTCCATGGCCACAGGTGTATAAAATCAAGCACCGAGGCATGCAGACTGTTTCTGCAAACATTGTGAAAGAACAGCTTGCTCTAAGAAGCTCAGTGAATTCCAGCGTGGTACTGTGATAGGATGCCACCTGTGCAACAAGTCCAGTGGTGAAATTTTCTGGCTCCTAAATATCCCACAGTCAACTGCAGTGGTATTATAACAAAGTGGAAGTGATTGGGAACAACAGCAACTCAGCCACGAAGTGGTAGGCCACATAAAATGACGGAGCGGGGTCAGCGGATGCTGAGGTGCATAGTGCGCAGAGGTCGCCAACTTTCTGCAGAGTCAATCACTACAGACCTCCAAACTTCATGTGGCCTTCAGATTAGCTCAAGAACAGTGCATAGAGAGCTTCATGGAATGGGTTTCCATGGCCAAGCAGCTGCATCCAAGCCATACATCACCAAGTGCAATGCCAAGCGTCAGATGCAGTGCTGTAAAAGCACGCCGCCACTGGACTCTAGAGCAGTGGAGACGCCTTCTCTGGAGTGACCAATTGCACTTCTCCATCTGGCAATCTGATGGATGAGTCTGGGTTTAGTGGTTGCCAGGAGAACGGTACTTCTCTGACTGCATTGTGCCAAGTGTAAAGTTTGGTGTAGGGGGTATTATGGTGTGGGCTTGTTTTTCAGGAGCTGGGCTTGGCCCCTTAGTTCCAGTGAAAGGAACTCTGAATGCTTCAGCATACCAAGAGATTTTGGACAACTCCATGCTCCCAACTTTGTGGGAACAGTTTGGGATGTCCCCTTCCTGTTCCAACATGACTGTGCACCAGTGCACAAAGCAAGGTCCATAAAGACATGGATGAGAGAGTTCGGGGTGGATGAACTTGACTGGCCTGCACAGAGTCCTGACCTCAACCCGATAAAACACCTTTGGGATGAATTAGAGCGGAGACTGAGAGCCAGGCCTTCTTGTCCAACATCAGTGTGTGACCTCACAAATGTGCTTTCTGAAAGAATGGTCACAAATTCCCATAAACACACTCCTAAACCTTGTGGAAAGCCTTCCCAGAAGAGTTGAAGCTGTTCTAGCTGCAAAGGGTGGACCGACGTCATATTAAACCCTATGGATTAAGAATGGGATGTCACTTACAGTAAGTTCTTATGTGAGTCAAGGCAGGTGAGCAAATACTTTTGGCAATATAGTGTATCTTTGTAATAACAAGACTGATCTAGAAAAGCATTTTTGTGTTTATATGTGCTGTGAAATTTCACTGCTGTGATAGTGATGACAAGTATCAGGAGGATCGATGAGAAAAGAGATCTTTCTAAAATTAACTGCATGAGTGTCTGACAGAATCGGCGTATACAGCCTTTCAAAACTAGATTTATATTTTCATTTTCACATTTCTCTGCTTGCTGTGTTCTAAGACCTACTCACTCCAACTTGACAGGCGACTACATCAGACGGCTTCATTCGAGCTACAACGCTCGCTTCACACTGCCGTGGCTCTCGCCAGCGACATTCTAAAACTGTCTTGTCGTATCGTGAATCTTTGGTCTGAACTGGGCTTTACAGGAAAATACGTAGAAACAGAATGCAATTATTTTCGAATCTCATACACCCATATTTTTTCAATATTTTCAGACACAGTCATATTACCTGAGTGTTGCCAGAGGATACAGTATCACTGCCAGGTGTTCAAAAACACAGGCACTTGTCAGCGTGCACGCTAGGGCTGGGAAATTAATCACAAACTAGATTAAATCACAATATGGCCTGCTGCAATTTTCAAATCGCAGGAGTTGCAATATTTCTTTAACTTGAAATGTGTCAAAATACCAGTTTAATTAATTCATTTCTGCAGAGATTTTATCCACATTATGCAAACATTCAAGTGTCATTTTTCATAATGGTTTACAAAAATGTTTTATGTATGTTTTTCTTAATCAAAATGAGTGACATGAAAATGATAATGTCTTTAAACAAGGCAAATTACATTACATTTGCAATATGAGCAAAAATTGTTTGCTCATTCAATCTAAAATTGATGAAGCCTAGCGTTACTTCATGAAAGTCATACCTCAGCTGGTAGCCAGCCTCACCTCCCCCACCCCAGCCGCCTCCTTTATAGCTTAAAGCTTGTTTCACCCCCATACTCAGATTCATGATACTATGGAGTAATTGCTTCTGAAATAATTTCATCATTTTCTATATACATGGTCTTATTTATGAAATTATTTATTGCTTGAATTTGTCAAAAAATACATAAAATTAATCCAAGAATAATCACATATTAAATCGCAATCACAATATTGGGGAAAAAAATACCAATTAGATTATTTTTTTCAAATCATTCAGCCCTAGTGCATGCAGAAGCACAGCTAGCAGAGTGCCCTCCTTTGTCAAAATGCTTTGAGTTTAAAAATAACAGCATTTATAAGGGAAGGTCTACAGAGCGCTTGCAGCAGTGTTCATTTTGGCAGCTATTTCCAATTTTAGTTTTAGTCTTTAAATAAAATGCATTTTAGTTTTAGTCACATTTTAGTCATTTCTTTCTTTTCTAGTTTTAGTCTAGTTTTAGTCCATAAAAAGTCTTCACATTTTAGTCTTTACTTTTAGTCCAAGCATTTACTTTCTTGCCTAGATCTGGTACCAAATCATGGAAGTGTGTTCTATGCCAGCGATTCTCAACCTTTTCAGCCCGTGACCCCCAAAATAAAGTTGCCAGAGACTGGGGACCCTCACTGCACCTAAAGGTGGTTGGCCATGCACAATTAAGAATAGTCATGTGCAGACAAGGCTGTCCATAAGGGGGGATAAGGGGAAGGTCTCTGGGACCCAGCCAAACCATGGAAGTCAGCAAAATCATGGTCCATTGTAAAGTTAAGCTGTGATATCCATATCTTATATTTAACCTGAAAAAAGAACCCCTCTTATCAAAGAAACAAATGTTTTTTAATCATTGTGTAGTAAATAGCCCTCTTAAAAATGTAAAACCCTTTTGTTGAAAAAAGAATTAACATGGGTATAAAATAGCTCAAATGGGTTAATAATGGGAAAAAAATGGTGGAAAAGGTGGTGAAATTGGATTTTTAAAGTAGCAGAAATCAGTTAGAAGTGGCAAAAATTTGATGAGAATGGCAAAAAAATGACCAAAAAGGCAAAAATGGGTTAAAGTGGAAAAATGGGCTTAAGTAGTGGTAAAAAGGGAGTTAACAAATGGCTGAAGTGGCTTTAAATTGGCAAAAATGGGTGGAAATTTGGCAAAATTGGGTGAAAAATTAATACAAACTGGCAATAAAGGGTTAACTAAGAAAGAAAAAAGGCAGATACAGGAAAAATTTGTTAAAGTGGCAAGAATTAGTGTATCAAGTAGTGAAATATGGTTAAAATGGGGAAAATTGGGTGTTAAAAGTGGTTAATAGTGGCAATAATAGGTCAACAGAGGCAACTTTAGGCTTAAGTGGCAAGAATTGGTTTAGACACGGCAACAACAGGCAGAAAGAAAGTGGTGGAAAGCCCCTCAAAGCTGGATCAGGTATCAATGGGAAAGGGCCGATCGATGGTGCCGATCCAGGAAACCAGCTCTAAGCCTTTTTTACAAGGTTGTTTGCACTATTTTCTCACAGATTTGACACTTTGTTTACAGTATGTGGTTAAAACACTTGTGTAATATAGTTCTGTACTTGAATGTTACCTCTGATGCACTTTCTTTGTTTTTTGCTGCATTACCAGTCTACAGGGTATAAAAGTTTACAATTGAATAGTAATTTCTGTAAGTTCTGAAGCATTGTTTTTACCAAACTCCTGGTAAACATTTAAACACTTTATAGTTTAAATAAATATCAACTTCAGTAATCTGTATGTACTCATTCTTTGCCTTTTACCCAAAACAATTACCAGTCTTATCTTACAGTAGGGCATGCAGGTTATTCTTCTAACACTGGTATCGGATCAGTACCGGTATCGGTCGATACCCAAAGCCCAGGTATCGGTATCGGGACCAGAAAAGGTGGATCAGTGCATCCCTAATGATAATCAACTATTGTCATCGAGGATCTGGGAATGTGAGGTAATGTGCCATGTGCTTTCAGCATTATAATTTATTTCCATGTTGTGCTTCAATGGCGAGGTTGATCTAGCAGCAGTTTCACTTCACAGGAAGCTTATAAAAACATGACAAACTACTTCAGCGCCTAAGATAACCACCAAACACAGTTAACTTTTTCTACATGAAAAGGCATAAAGATTTAACGTTTTTAAAAACCTTGGTTGGTTTTAAATGTGTCTGTCGTTGCTGCTGCACGACGCAGTGCACATTAATCATTTCTCATCACGGATCTACACACAGAAAGCAGAATTTGAGTCTTGGGTCATAGTACAGGGATGCACATTTACAGAAGACCATACCGCGATACCAGCCCTGTGTCAGCCGTGCCATGGCACGCAAGGATAATATATAAGCGCTGGTATATGGGTTTAGAAATCACTGTCTGTCAACACAGTTGGCCGTGCCATCCATAAATGACAGTTAAAGCTGGATTATGGAGACAAGAAGCCATATGTGAACAGGATCCAGAAACACTACCGCCTTCCCTGGACCAGAGCTCATTTGACATGGACTGAGGAAACATGGAAAACTGTTCTGTGGTCAGATGAATCATCCATCCATCCATTTTCTATATTGCTTATCCCGTTCGGGGTCACATGGGGGCTGGAGCCTTTCCCAGTTGTCATTGGGCAAGAGGTGGGGTACACCCTGGACTGGTCGCCAGTCAATCACAGGGCTGACGTACAGAGACAGACAACCAGGAACACTCACACTCACACCTAGGCCAATTTTAGAGTTACCACTTAACCTAACGAGCATGTCTTTGGTGGGAGGAACCTGGGGAGAACCCACGCATGCACTGAGAGAACATGCAAACTTCACACAGAAACTCCACACTTGATCAGGAAGCAAACCAGGGACCTTCTTGTTGTGAGGCAACAAAGCTAACCCCTGCACCACCGTGCAGCCCCAGAAAGCATGATCTCTTTTTAATTTTCTAATGTAATACTGGTAACAGTCAAAGGCAAGAAAAATACTGTGAAATGATATTTATCGCCCAGGCCTAGAGACCACAGACGCCATGTCCTGTGGATTAAAGAGGAGAGGGTGCATCCAGCCTGTTCTCCTGGCTCAGTTCTAGAGCCTGCATCTCTGATGGTAGGGGGGTTGCATTAGTGCCTATGGTGTGGGCAGCTCCAACATCTGGAAAACCACTATCTCCCTAGACAGCTCAGTGGGTTGCACCACTGACTCTTGTTCAGGAGGGTTGATGGTTCAAATCCCAGACAGTACAGAACAATATCCAGTTTGGGCCCTCAGGAAAGATCCTTAACTCTTGGATCACCTGTCTATCTGTATGTATGTTGCTTTGGATAAAAGCTTCTGCTAAATCAGTGGTTTTCAACTGGTCCAGGTTCAGGACCCACCAATATCTCTAATGATAAATTGTGACCCAAATCAACAATGCACCTGAATTAAATAAAACCTTGAGACCTTGGAGGAACAGAATTTATGATAGGAAGAAAACCAAAACTGACATGTTTTTACACCCCCTGTCCCTGTGATATTGTGTACATTTTAGCCAGAGATCTTGAGAAATAACCTCATCATCTTGTTAAAAGCAGCATTTTTATTGCAAGAAGATAAATAAGTCTAAATATTGATTTAACATTTACATTTACCAATTACCCAATAAAACAAAGGGAAATTAAAGGTATGTTGCACGTTCATCATAGACTTTAGACACCATTTTTTTAAGATTTATTTTTGGGCTTTTTTGTGCCTTTATTAGAGAGAGGATAGTGGATAGGGTCTGAAACAGGGAGGAGAGCGGGGAAAGACATGCAGGAGATAGCGCCACAGGCCAGATTTGAACCTGGGTCGCCTGCGTACATGGTGCACGCCTTAACCACTTGACTACCAGCACGCCCCTAGACACCATTTTTTTACAGACACACATTCGCGACCCACTGAAAACTGCTCCGAGACCCACTTTGGGTTCCAACCCACCAGTTGAGAACCACTGTGCTATTTGACATTGTAACTAACAATGCTGAAAAGTAGAGAGAGGTTTCAGAGCAACATAAGCTCCCTTCCAGACAATGTCTCTGTCAGGGAAGGCCTCGACTATTTCAGCAAGACCATGCTAAACCACATCCATCACAACAGCATGGCTTCACGGGACAAGAGCTCAGGTCCTGAACTGGTCTGCCTGCAGTCCAGACCTTTCACCAATAGATCTGTCCCTGTCCCTACTTTTCTCAGATGTTTTACTGCCATCAAATTCAAAATGTGCTATATATTCATGAAATGGAAAAAAAGTCTGAACATTCGATGTGCAGTTTCTGTTCTATTGTAAATAAAATATGGATTTATGAGATCTCACAGTCACTGACTTTGTTTCAATTACATTTTAAACAGTGTCTCAGTGTTTTTGGAATTAGGGTTGTAATGAGTTTCTGAACTGAAAAGGTGATAAATGACCCAGCCCTATCACCTTGTAAAGGCCTACCATATTAACTAATGCCTGTTAATGATCTTCACCTCAGACAGCCCATCCTCCTCTTCTCTACTGTCAGGGCCTTTACAGTCTGAACCTTGATTACACAACAGTTGTTTTCCTCAGCACAACAACCTGTTTGACAACATGCAGAGATGGGGATCAGCAGAGCTGAAACTCCCTCTTCATCATCATCCTCATCCTCCTGCTCGTCCTTAAGCTCACTGCAGCGTTCTGAGGCTCGGATCCTCTGCTGGGAGCTCAGACCCGGAGCGGAGAATGAGGATGAACCGCCGCCCGTCTGCTCTCCAACACATTCATGGGTCTTATGTAATTCATGATGGCATGTGTGCTCTTACCGGCCCCCTCCTCTTCAGAGAGATGTTCTTCCACAGCAGCAGATGGAGCTGGTGCATGAAGCCCATCTTTGCTCCTCTTCTCCCGCCTCACTGTGTCCTAAATGTACCGAGCGGTGGAGGTGGCCTGCGGTGACTGCATCCAAACAACCTGCCGGGAATAAGACCAGTCCCGGTACCGAGCATCCCAGCAGTCAGCAGTGCAGACGTGTCTCTCCTGGCCCCTGAGAATCCAGCTGTCCTGGTATGAGACTCAGTGTGGAGCAGAGGAGGAGGAGAAGGAGTCACCGAGCGGCGGGAGAGGTCGGGACGGGACTGTCATCCTCCGTCAGTCCGCCGGCGGAGCAGCGATCAGCCCCGGAGTTAGAGCAGGAAGTCAGGGAACGGCTTCAAGTCAGGCTCAGCACGAGCATGGCAAACTACACTTCCGGCTGGTCCTTTCAAAACAAAAGCACTACGCATTTAACTCCTCTTTTGAGATGGAATTAAACAGCTGCACTTTAACCTTTTGTCTCGGTTTTATTTAGAACAGTGATGCTCAATGTTTGGCTCTGCTCTCTTTTATGTCTACATTTTAAACATTATTCCCCTAGAAAATCTTGAACAAGGGAAACTTTTTTTGCCAATTCCACCATTTTTTTGCCACTTTTCACCCATTTAAGCTACCTTTAGCCATCAAATACCACTAGTTTCAAATTGTTTGCCCATTTTTGCCACTCTTGACTGCTTTATGTCCATTTCAGTCTCTGTTCACTCATTTTATTGCCAACTTTTTGCCACTTTTATCCATTTTTTGCTACTTTTCACCCATTTAAGCTACCTTTAGCCATTAACACCACTTGTTTTCTATTTTTTGCCCATTTGCCACGACTTTTTGCAACTTTTATCCATTTTTTTGCTACTTCTATCTAATTTTTGCCCTTTTCACACTTTTTGCACCACGTTTTGCCCATTTAAGCTACCTTTAGCAATTAACACCACTTGTTTCCTGGTTTTTTGCCCATCTTGGCAGTTCTTATTGCAACTTTTATTCATTTTTTGCTACTTTTCACCCATTTAAGCTACCTTAAGCCATCAAATACCACTTGTTTCCTATTTTTTGCCCATTTTTGCCACTCTTGACTGCTTTATGCCCATTTCAGTCTCTGTTCACTCATTTTATTGCCAACTTTTTGCCACTTTTTGACCATTTTTTGTCACCTGTGCTCATTATTTTTTGTCACTTCTCACCAGTTTTTGCTGCTTTTTGACAATTTTTCCCACCTTTAACTCATTTTTATTGCTACCTCAAGCCGTTTCTGCCACTTTTTACCACTTAGATTGTGGGTCTTGCAAAGGTATTTTTCAACAATTTGGCTCTTTGGTTGAGCAGGGTTAGTTAGTTAGTTAGTTAGTTAGTTAGTTAGTTAGTTAGTTAGTTTGTTTTTAATTGGGTGATGCAAGACATAACAAGACAAGTGGGGGACAAAACATTTGCAATTCAAACAATACAAACAGTTGCAACAAGACAGGGCAGAGACAAAGAGAGACAGGCAGGAACTTATAATATTTGGATGTTTTAAATTTGAGGGTGTTGAAGGGCTATGTTTTGTGTGTGTGGTTGCATGTGTGTATAGATATGTGATTGTGTGTGTATATTGGTGTATGTCTATGTGTGTGTGCATATAGTTATTTGTTTTGGGGGGACATAACAGAATGGTGTGGGTATGGGATGTTGGTTTAAGCTGGGATTTGGGTCTGTGTATACATTCAAGCCAAGAAGAGAAAGAAAAAAAAATAAAAATAATAAATAGAATAAAATAAAAAGCATCAGTATGGATGTAGGATAAATATTGGTATTAGAATAGTACAAGTGGAGGAGATATGAGTTTAAAAAATGGATAGTTAATGATAAAGAAAGAGAAAAAAATAAATAAATAAAAAGAAAAAATATAGGGAAAGAAATGAAAAAAAGGAACTAATCAACGGGACAGAGAGGGTAAAGAGCATGGCAGTAATAATATTACAATGTTACAATGTTACAATGTTACAATGTCATTCAGCAGACACTTTTATCCAAAGCGATGTACATTCGAGAGCAAGAACAACACAAGCAACGATCTAGACGAGAAGAAACAACATCAGTCAGTGCCACAAAGTGCTTCAGGTCCAACTGGA
Organism: Cheilinus undulatus; assembly: GCF_018320785.1. Taxonomy (NCBI): domain Eukaryota; kingdom Metazoa; phylum Chordata; class Actinopteri; order Labriformes; family Labridae; genus Cheilinus; species Cheilinus undulatus. Next base: position 2,690,325 of record NC_054869.1, on the reverse strand, counting down.
TGCAGGTGCTGCCATGCAGTGTTTAAGGCAAAGCACCTAAAATATACGTTGTTTTTGTTTTTGTTTGTTTGTTTTTGTTTTGTTTTGTTTTTTGTTTGTTTGTTTTTGTTTTTTTTGTTTGTTAGGTCTTTTTTGTTTTTGTTTTGTTTTTAAACACCAACAATGAATCAAACAAAATGTGGGATCTCTAGTCGCCATCATTAGACTTCACAACAACTAATTACCAAGTACCAAATGCTGGATCATTCCCAAAGAGCTGGGCAAAGAAATCCCAGAAGTAGAGCAGGACAGTGCGAGCCAACTGTAGTTGGGAAACTCATTCAACCACTGGGGACAGCAGTGGAGAATAGTCTGGCTGACACTCAATCTACTACTGGGGACAACAGTAGAGATTAGTCTAGCTAAGTGCATAGTGTTCTCTAAAGAGCTGGGTCTTTAGCTTTCTCTTGAAAGTAGAGAGGGAGTCTGTAGATCGAATGGAGTTGGGTAATTCATTCCACCATTTAGGGACAACAGAGGAGAAGAGTCGGGCTAGTGACTTAGGAGCATGATGTGCTGGAAGTACCAGGCGCCTTTCGCTGGCTGAGCGTAGTGGGCGAGAAGGGGTGTAGACCTGGATGAGGGACTCCAGGTAAACAGGAGCAGTTTTAGTTACTGCTTTGTAAGCAATGATTAGAATTTTGAATTTAATGCGAGCTGCAACTGGAAGCCAGTGTAGAGAGATTAAAAGAGGCGTGACATGAGCTCTCTCGGGTTGGTTGAAGACCAGACGTGCTGCTGCGTTCTGGATCAACTGCAGAGGTATAACTGTGCATGCAGGAAGGCCTGCCAGTATTGAGTTACAGTAGTCAATGCGTGATATTATAAGAGCCTGTACCAGGAGTTGTGTAGCATGCTCTGTCAAGTAGGGTCTGATCCTCTTTATGTTGTAGAGGGAGAATCGGCAGGACCAAGCAATCGAGGCCACATGGACCTTGAAGGTTAGCTGGTCATCAATCATGACACCCAGATTTCAGGCTGTCTTAGTGGGCAAGAGATTATTTGATCCAAGCTGGATACTGATCTGCGCTTCCACAGGTGGACCGGTTGGGATGATAATGAGCTCAGTTTTGGGCAGGTTGAGCTGAAGGTGACGTTCCCTCATCCATTTAGAAATATCAGCAAGGCAGGATGAGATCTGAGCTGAGACAGTTGTGTCATCTGGTGGAAAGGACAGGAATAGCTGTGTATCATCTGCATAGCAGTGACACGAAAAGCCATGGGAGCGGATGATTGCACCAAGTGAGGTGGTGTATATTGAAAAAAGTAGGGGACCGAGCACAGACCCTTGAGGCACCCCTGTTGATAAGCCATGCAGTTTAGACACTCCTCCCTTCCGTGATACTCTAAAAGATCTCCCTGTGAGCTAGGACTTTAACCACTGTAGGGCAGATCCTGAGATACCAAGTGAAGAGAGTGTGGAGAGGAGGATTTGTTGGTTTACTGTGTCAAAGGCAGCGGACAGATCCAACAGTAAGAGAACTGAGGACTGACCAGCTGCTCTGGCCAAGCGAAGTGATTCCGTTACTGACAAAAGTGCAGTTTCAGTAGAGTGGCCCCGCCTAAAGCCAGACTGATTCTGATCAAGTAGATCATTGTTCTGCAAGTGTTCTGAGAGCTGGTTGAAGACTGTGCGCTCCAGTATTTTTGATAGGAATGGGAGAAGTGAGACCGGCCTGTAATTTTCAACCTGGGCTGGGTTGAGAGTGGGTTTTTTGAGCAGTGGTGTAACCCGCGCTTGCTTGAAAGCAGCTGGGAAAACACCTGTGGACAGAGAGGAGTTGATGATACAACTCACAGCAAGGCTGATTGTGGGCTCAATCACCTGCAAGAGATGTGATGGTATCAGATCGAGCGGACAGGTTGTGGGCTTAGAGTCGAGCAGAAGCCTGGTGACTTCGCTCTCACTTAGTGGAGAGAATGAGCTAAGTGAGGCATCACTAGCTGGTGGAAGAAAACTGAGTTGGACAGGCTCAGAGAATTGGTTGCTGATGGTAGAAACCTTGTCAGTGAAGTAGGAGGCGAACATGTCTGGAGTCAACATACTGGAGGGTTGTGGGTTTGAAGGAGAGAGGAGCGAGTTAAAAGCAGAGAAGAGTTTGCATACATCAGTGGCAGCACAGATCTTTGATTGATAGAACGCCTTCATAGCAGATTTTAGAGCAGAGGTAAAACAGGACAGTTTTTGCTGATAAGCACTCAAGTCAGTGGTTTGTTTGGATTTATGCCATTTTCTCTCTGCTGCCCTGAGCCCTGCCCTTTGGGTTCTGATGACCTCAGTGAGCCAGGGACAAGGTGGAGTATTTCGAATGGGCTTAGACACCAGAGGGCAGAGTTTGTCCAGAGAGGAGGTCAGTGAGGAGCAGAATGTGTGTGTGGCCTCGTTAACAGTGAGTGTGAAGGACTCCTTACATGAGGCTAGTGCAGCTGAGACCTCATCAGACAGGTGTGTTGGGTCAAGTTTTCTGCGGTATGATCTTAATTGAGTAGTAGATTGTTGAAGTTCAGGTAAGCCAAGTGAGAACTGAATGAAATAGTTATCAGACAGGTGAAGTGGTGTTACACTCAGATTAGCCGTGGAGCAATTGCGAGTTAGAATCAAATCCAGTGTATTACCAGCCTTGTGTGTAGGAGGCGTTTGAACCAGTTTCAAGTCAAAGGAGGACAGTAGTGAAATAAAATCAGTAGCCTGGGCTCTATCCAAGTGGATGTTCATGTCACTCATGACAACCAGTGGTGTGCCATCATCAGGGATGTCTGAGAGTAGCAGCAGCAGCAGCAGTGACGTGGTTCCTGTAGGGACAGCTCAGGACCAGCAGTCCTTTTCAGTCCCGGTTCTCAGCTTGAGCAGGTCCAGGGTCCGGGGGATGGGGGGGCAAAGGAGGTAGCCTGGTTAATCAAGTCAGTCAAGTCACAGTTCACATTCACCAAATAATTTGACCCCTTTTATTTATTTATTTTTTCCATTTTCGATTTTTGATTTTCTACTTTTAATGTTTTCCCCTTTTATGCACCCCTTTATATATATATATATATTTCCATGATTTTAAAGATTTTTTTTTTTTGGGTGGTTTTATGTTTTCTGTGAATCTTATTCCTCTTGTTGGAGAGAATTAAAACATTCTTAAAATTCAAGACTCAAGACTGATAAAAGACTACTATGTCAGATTTCTTAAAACTCCTAAAATGATCATATTGAATAAAAACAACCAGAAATTCTAAAAAACAAGTGTAATTCATCCTGGTTGAAAACAGTAAAATCAGTTAAATTGGTAGTCCTGTCAAAGCTTGTGATAAAAATAAATAAATAAAACAGAATAAAATAAAATAAAATACAATTCCTTTTTTGTTTTAAAACCTAAGAAAACTAAAACCATGTTATTAATTGAATTAAAAACTAATTAAAACCAATTAAAACTGAGAGTGGGGTGCTTCAGATGAATCTGGGTGGGTTTGTTTTTTTCCTCTTCTATTATTGGCTGCAGTGATGGGTTGTTTTCAGCTCTTTGAATGTAGTTTTTACCTAGGACAGAGATTCTCTCTTGTATTGTCATCAGGCCGGAGAGTTGATGGGTGTACTGGTTGTTGGTGTAAGAGTCTGTAGCACATTTTTATTGCCAGGTTTTGGATTCTTTGTAGTTTTTGGAGTTGTGTTGTTCCCATATTGCACCATGCAGGTATGGCGTACTCAAAAAGGGATCTGATGTATGAGGTATATACTCTTAAAGCCGTTTCTGGCGTCGTACCTCGCTGTCTTCTGCAGATGACCTTTAAATGGTTGAGCCTCCTCCTTGCCTCTTTTTCCATTAAATCTCTGTAAACGGTCCATTTCATATTTTGTTGAAATGTTACACCCAGGAATTTTGCAGTGGGGATGGCCTCTACAGGTTCTCCATAGAGTGTCAGATGAAGTGTGTGGTTATTTCGGGGGGCTTTTGAGAAGATGATTCACTGTGTTTTTGAGGGTTAAGTTTGACTCGCCACATATTGGCCCAGGCTTCCATTTCATTGATGCTCCTCTGAAGTTTTTTGGCAGCGTATCATGGGTTTTTAGATGATGCCCAGTAACAAAGGTCATCAGCAAACTGGGAGACTTGTCCTTCCCCTCTGGGTGAGTAATAAATATGATGATGTAGATTGATGTAGATTAAAAACAGTAGGGGACTTAGAGCTGAGCCCTGAGGTACTCCAGCTTCAAGTGTGAATCTGTCTGATATTGATTTTCCCACTCTTACAGTGATCTCTCTGTTATTTAAAAAACTGTTTAAAAGCACTATGGTGTGTTTGGGGAGTTGGAGGTTATGATCTAAAAGCCTGTACATAAAACCTTGGTGCCACATTTTATCAAAAGCCTTCTCAATATCAAAAAACACTGCTACTGTGATTTCTATTTTATTGAAACCTCTCTGGACATCTTCTGTCAGCCTCAGGATGTTGTCTGTTGTACTTCTCTCTTTTCTAAATCCAGCCTGGTGGACCCCCAAAACTCCAGTTTTATCGAAGTGCTGTTGAAGTCGATCAGCTAAGACTCTCTCCAAAAGTTTTCTAAGATTTCTGAGAAGGCTGATGGGTCTGTAGTTGATTGGCTGGTGGGGATCTTTATTGGATTTGGGGATCATTGATACAAGTGCTGATTTCCAGGGTTTGGGGAAGTAACTGGTGTGGATGCAGAGGGTGTACAGTCTGGATAGTTCTGCTAAAAATTCTACTGAGGCTTCTTTGATTAATCTGTTGTCAGCTGTGTCTTCACCTGGGGCTTTGGTCTTTAGTTTTTTGAAATGTTGTTGGAGTTCAATTATTGTAATGGATTTTGTTAGTGGGTGGCTGGTTTCTGTGTTTTCTATTGGTAGATATGGAGGTAAATTGATCTGGTGTTCAACAATTACTTTCCATTCCTGGTCAAAACGGGGGTCTTCAGGGGCAGAGTGGACTTTCTGTAGGTGTTCTTTAAAGATGTTTGCTTTGTCCTGTTCCTCCTCCACAATCTGTCCGTTGTGTCTTAAGACTGTTATTTTTGAGTTGTTTTTCTTTCCATTGATTTTGTTGATCTTTTGCCAGAAGGTTTTGGGATTTGGGTTGTTATTGAGATTGGTGTAGAATTTGTCCCATGTTTTTTCACGCTCTGTCCTGATGGCTTTCCGTATTTGTGCTTGTACTTGATTGACTTTTTGTTTGATTTCCGCAGATCTAGTTTTCATGAATTCCCTCCTTAGTTTTCGTTTAATTTTAATGAGATGTATTAGAGAAACTGGGAGGGTCTTTGGGTCTTTGGATTGTCCTCTGGTGTTTATGGAGTTCTCTCTGGCTGTCAGAAGTATTTGTGTGAGCTGGATGAATCTTTGGTCTATGGCGGATGGTTCTGGGTTACACGGAGGGAGATGGGCACTTTGATTGGCTGTGGAGAGTTTGTATTTTTCCCAGTCTGCTGTTTTGTAATTGTACCTTGTGTTTTTTCATACTGAATGTCTAGGTTTAGTGAGGTGAGGATGGGTAGTTGGTCACTGCCGACGTCCCCGCAGACAGAGAATGATGTGACTTTACCAGCTAATGATGGAGAGCAGAAACAGAGGTCCAGGATATCAACAGAGTCATGTGCTGCACTGTAGTGAGGTGGTTCGTCATTGTTTAAGAGAACAAGGTCTGTCTGCTCAGTGATGGCATTTAGTGCATTTCCAGCCTGGTTGGAAGTTTTGTTATTGAAAGCTGAGTGTTTTGCATTGAAGTCTCCCATTATTGTGATGTTGTTTTCTTGTTTGAGTATTTCTGGAGGACAGTAGATTGATGCGAAGAGGATGTTAACTGGGTTTGATCTTTGCAGCAATGAGTTCGTTGCTTTGTATGTGTTGTGGGTTGTCTGTGATTATTTTTTCGCTATATGGAATTGATGCTTTTATGAGTATGGTGACCCCTCCACCTTTTCTCTGTGATCTGTCGTGTCTTAGGATGTTGTAGCCAGGTAAGGAGAAGTCTTTGTCTGGGGAGAGGAATGTTTCATTTTTTGATGCAATGTGGACATCCTCTTCTTTTAGAATATGTTGTAGTTCTTCTTGGTTCTGTCTGATTCCTCTTATATTTATGTGTAGAATGTTGAATTTGTTGGGTTGGGCCATGTTTGTATTGATGTGGATTTTCTTTACTGTAGGTGTTTCTCCAGGCATTTCCAGATGGCTTGGTACTGTGTTTTCCTGGCAGAGATTCTTGATGTCATCTTGGAGAGCAGAGCTGGGTTCAAAGGTTTTGGATGTTGTCTGGTTGGAAGGTTGTGAGGAGTTCTGGTGTCTTGATGGCTGGGTCATGGACTGGTAGGTGGGGCACTGTTTGGATGCTGCAGAGTGGTTTCCATTGCAGTTGGCACATTTGGATTCGTGTTTTGGTTTGTCACAGCGTTTGTGTGAGTGGCCTCCTCCACATCTGACACATTTGGTGGGGTTTCTGCACTGGTGGGTTGTGTGGTTGAAGCCCTGGCAGTTGAAGCACTGTTTTGTGTGTGTTGTGAGATGAGCCTTTTCTACTCTATAATGGAAGAGGTCCATGTAGAAGCCTTCACTGATGAGTTTGGTGGAATGGTCTGCGTTGGAGAGATGGACTCTGATGAAAGTGGTGGGTTGTTCTGTTTTGCTGCTGATAATACGGTTGACTCTGATGGTTGGGATGCCTTGTTGGTGGAGTTCCTCTTTTATTTCCTCTGTGGTGACGTTGAGAGATTGACCTTTGATGATGACTTGTTTAGTTTGATGTTGTGTTCCTGGTTGACGGTTTGCTAGTTTGATGGTGAGGTTGGTGCTCTGAAAGGAGTTCTCGGGCCATGGAGCCAGGAGCTGGTTCATTGAGCTTGGATCTTTAGTGAAAACCAGTAGACCTCCTCTCTGCAGGGTGACTAGCTTTTGGATTCTGGCTGTTGGTTTGCATCTGGTTATTTCTTTTGCAATGTCTTTTTCATTTTTGAAGATTGTTCTGTTGATGTTGTCTATTATTATGGGTGGTGGTGAGTTGAGTGGTTCTCGTGCTGCCTCAGTTTGTTTTGGACTTGTGCTGGATCTGATTCTTTTCTTGGGGTTGTGTACCAGTGTGAAGTCCTGATTGTCCTGTAAATTTCCTTTTGCAGCTTCTGCATATAACGAGTAGTTGCTGGCTTCAGGTTTATTTTCATTTGTTAACAGGTTGTTCATTCTTGACAGGGTGTGATGGAGTTCTGGCATAAATAAGGACAGCGGTGTATTCTGGATGTGTCTGCTTAGGTCTTGAAATAGGCTTTGAATTTGTCCGAAAATGGTTTTCAGCATCTTTTCTGATTCCCTTCCCTGGTTGCCATTACTCAGTGTTGGTTCTGGGAAGTGGATTTCTGTTTCAGGGAGACTAGTGGCATTTTGGTTGAGGCTGTTTGAGCTAGGGTCTTTGTCTTGAGAGTTTTCAGGGAGAGATGAGGCTTTGGGTCTGCTGCTGTATTGGGTAGGAGGCTTCATTGTTTTTTGAGGGTCAGTGGGAGCTGGATGAGATTTAGGTCTAGTGCTTTGTTGGTTTTGAGGTTTGGCTGGTTTGGATTGATCTGATACAAGTTTTGGTTTGTTTGAGTTAGTTTTGACATCAACAGCTGTGGCCCACACTGCTTTTCTCTGCTCAGGGGTGAGTGCATTTGGAGGATGCTTTGGCATAATTTTAGAAGTTAAAACAGTTAAAACACTCACAGCAGCAATTTAAGTTAGATAAAAAAACACAATTTAGTTAAAATAAGTTGAAATGAGGTGAGTTTCCTAAAATTAGGTAAAATAAAATAGGTTATACAGTTTAATATGAATTGTCTTGAGAAGAGGAATACTGAAAACATAAATTTTGACTTTAAAACCTTTACTTCAGACAGTTTTTGGTGATTGTGAACTTTAAAAGTGACTTTGTGACCAGTTTCCCAGGTGCAGATAGGTTTAAACATCTTACTTTTTGGTTCCAGGTGCTGTCTCTGGTGATGAAGGCTGTTTCGTGAGCCACAGACAGGTATGAGAGCCTGCGAAGATCAATCTCTCCTAAGCTGTGTGGCATGTAACTGTGTGCTTTGCAGACTTCTTCCCCAGGTCTTAGCGAGGCTGGCGTGCCCTTGGGTCAGCAGTCAGCGCAGGTAGGGGAATGTAGCAGTGTCAGCCTAAAGCTGTAGCGGGAGCAGGTGTGTTTTACCTCGCTCTTACCGAGACTTGGAGGCACTTACACAACGCGCGAGGCTTGCGCGCCTCTCATTTAGTAAAACCCCACTTTCTCTTCTCCGATAGTGAGACAAACAACCGGGCAAATAAAAGGATGCTCTTTATTGTTGCCGCTGTATGTCTCAATCTGTCAGGAGTCGAGAGCAGTGAAAAATGATGATCGGATGTCTGAGAGTAACATGTCCAGTTCCATAATAAAGTTGTCTAGGTGACCCCCAGGTGGGCGGTATACCACAACCATGTAAACCTTTAATGGTGCAGTGACCTGTACTGTGTGATATTCAAATGAGGTGTTATTGTTCAAGGGTTTGAACTGGCTGTGAGAAAGAATAATGCCTGTGCCACCTCCTCGGCCAGAAGAGCGAGGTGTATGAGAGAACACTGCGTCAACTGATAGAGCAGTTGGTGTTACAGTGTTATCAGGACGGACCAAAGTTTCTGTCAGGGCTAGGACCTGAATGTCAGACAGTTTAGTGAGGGAACTGATGAATACTGCTTTGTTGACTGCAGACTGGCAGTTCAAGAGGCCAACTGTGATTAAAGGTTGTGGAAAAGAGGCATTCTTCAAAGTGGATAGATTATGCAGGTTTCGTTTTCTTTAACTATTGTACTTCTTTCTGTTCCCATATATGACTTGTATTTTTTGGTTGCACATGTTGTGTTAGACTGCTGAGGTGCATTAGACTGTTATGAGGCAGTGCTGCCTGTCGGTGGCCTTGCTTGATGGACTCGCACAGGTAGACTCGCTGGTCTTTACCCAATGTACAGGTAGACTCGCTGGTCTTTACCCAATGTACAGGTAGACTCGCTGGTCTTTACCCAATGTACAGGTAGACTCGCTGGTCTTTACCCAATGTGGTCTTAGACTCACAGGTCTTTACCCAATGTGGTCTTAGACTCACAGGTCTTTACCCAATGTGGTCTTCACACAATTGGGCTTCCACAAGGGCTGACGCTTCTGCTGACGCTTCAGCACAGTCTATGTACTTATATAGACAGAAATTGCCACAGCTGTGCACAATTGAGTTGATTGCGCACAGCCGCTAACCGCCCCAGCTGGCAAATTTAGATTCAAACTCTTAAAGCTTGGACTACAGTGAAACTCCGCCCCAGCTGTTTTCACTTTAGCAATCAATAGAGGGAGTGTCGCATCAACTGCCTCACCTATTGTTGCAGAGAGAGTGAAACTAACACATTCAGCCCAAGCAAAACTGCCAACAACCTACTTCCAACTGAAACAACCCAAAGCAGATTCCTCTTACCAAGTAGCTCCTCACTTCCTATCTCAAAGATCAGAGCTTGTTCTTACTTGTTCTTGTAATAATGGTTAAAAAGTAATGATGCTTTGCATTGGATTCTATTATTAGTGTTATATTTCATCATAATATGCCCAATCTCTGGCCTTCATTTACCTCCTTCTTCTTTTTTTTTCCAATAGCCCCCCTCCCCTTAATATCCTAGTCAATAATGAAGTTGAGGTAACCCTACTACGGTCACCCCCTGACCCTGCGGAGGGAGCCAGCCGATGACGGTTGAGCAGGGTTGAGTCACACTGCTTGAGAAAATACAGAATGAGCACCACTCAGAGATTTTCACTTGATATTTATGAAGTAATCAATAAAAACAGCCAGACCTAATCTAAACCAGATTCTCATAGTCCAGACATGTAAACAGATACAAAGAATTTCATCAACTTTTCTTCTCCAGTCAATATCAACCACAAAAACAGTCCCTCCATTTTGATATTTCATTAGTGAGTTAAAGCCATACTCCCTCATTTTAACCGATATCACTGTATGTTTTTCAAGTTAATGAAAATCTGATGTAAATGAAGTACATTAACACTGCATTTAGAAAGTATTCAGACCTTCACTTTTATCAGTTTTGCTCTGTTGCAGTATGGTGCTAACTAATTAAACTCCACTCAGCAACCCTTCATGACAAAGTAAAAAACTGAATTTTAAGAACTTTTACAGATTTATTAAAACTAAAAAATTAAATATCACATTGCCTATGCAAAGACACCATACTTTAAGCTCAGGATCCTCCTGTTTCTCTTGATTTTTGCTGAGATGTTTACACCTTGATCTGGGGAAGGCTACAAAAAATCTGCTGACTAAAGGTTCCCAAGAGCACAGTGGCCTCCAGAATTCTCAAATGGGAGATTGGGAGAGAAGGACCTTAGTAAGCGAGGTGACCGAGAACCGATCGTCACTGAGCTCCAGAGATCCTGTGTGGAGATGGCAGAGATGCACATAAGTCCTTTTTTGCAAGTCTCAAGTCTCCTGTGATCGTAATGACCATTCTGTGGTCTGCTTCTGACGTCCAGTCTGCTTAGACCACTGCATGGTTCTATCTCAGGAATCTAAAGCCTGTACTGTATCACCTTCATCAGCACAGGTGGGATCACCGTTGGTGTACTACCTGGAGCCAGCTGGCCACAGCGTTCACATGCACACGCTTACATATGACCATGTTAACTGTTTTTCACACCATCTACTGTGGCTAAAGGTTACTACTCGGCATTTCCACTGGTACATGATCAATATCAGCTCTCTTCTTAACTCATTGAGTGCCAATGACATATTCATACGTCAAAGTGTTTTTTTCAGTGGCTGGCACATGGGGGCTCTCTCACGCTCCCTGTGAGTAATTTGGGGGCTTCTGGGATATGTAGTCGGAACACTACAGTCAGAAGAGACGGTAGATCAAAGCCACAGAGATCAGAGGTGGAGACCCTGGGGTCAAAGAGCAGAGCGATCATTACAGAGGTAATCTAAGCTAAAAGTTCTAAAACAGACGCTGGAAAAAACTTTAAACTTGGCCTGAGAAATCGCTTACTCACTGAAACTGACACTGAACTTAACGACAGTGAATCCAGGGATCAGCGCTTTCAATCATCTGCCTATGCCGGCCAAGAGGCTAAAGAATGCCGTGAGGTCTCCCCCGTGCGTAGGAGAAATAAGGCAGCCTCTTGACAGCTGGATGCATACAGCAACGACACTTCAGAGACGGACTTTTCCGACCCTGACTCTGAGGAATGGCTGCCAAGTGAGCGGAGCGGATCTTGTTCTCTGTCCCAGAGCGATGGAGGTAAGTTAACGTTAGGAACCCACTGATTATTCAGCCAAATTTATCGAATGAAACCATCACTCATGCTCCTGTGATTTCAAAAGCAGACGAGAGAGAGGATCAAGCCCCATGCAGTTCTACAACACCGTCTGTTGGCAGAAAAAGAGGTAAGAACAAAAACATTCTATATTATAGATTATATATTATATATATAAAACATATTATTTAGCTATTATATTACTTCTAAAATTTACAGACGGTGCCAGGGGACACACAAGCAGGAGAGGACGTGGGCGTATGGGGGTCCCATGGAGGCCGTCCAGTTTTAGAGTGTGAATGACAGTGACTGGAAACATTGTTATTTATTTTACAATAAAATAACATTTGTATTACAATTTTCAGACGTCTTTTATGTCATTGGAGGCAAAATTATAACATTCAAATCACAGTTTTGCTTGACAGACTCTCTTTCACAAAAATGCATTTTTCTCAGGTTTCTAGAAAAAACGTGGTCTCTTAGGTGAAACTAGCCTCTATTCAACTTCAGATAAATCAAGAACAGAACAAGGTGCCAACAAACGTTTTTTTCCATGATGAAATAGAGAGTTTCTTCTTTCATTTTAGCTATTTGGTGTTTTCAGAGTCATACTACAAAATATTCTGTGGGTCTTGAAAGATGACTCAAAATGGCAAAAAACGCTGGCACAAGCCACTTCCCATTTTATAAAAGCGCTGGCACTCAATGAGTTAATAAATCTCTTCTCTGTGTACCTATGAAACACTACAGAGACATGAGTCAGACTTCACTGATAGAGACAGACACTGAGACACTGGAGATTAAATGTTTTTATTTGTCACACATACTTTTTAATGGGTATTAAGTTTATAAAACACTAACTGTTTATGAACTGTTTATTCTAAAATAAAATAAAAACTGCAGCAGGTTTCATGAATATTCCTAATTCTCCTCAGACAGATGTTCGAGGGTCTCTGATGTGTAAAATTAAGCTGAATGTTTCTTTTATTCAGCTTAAATCTCCTGGACTCCTGAGTGACTAATTCATCTGTTAAAGACTCTTATCCATCTGTCTCTGGATCTCACTGCCTCAATAAACCATATTTTTTAGGGCTCCTATCGTCTTTTATATCCGTTAGCTATCAATAAACATCATATTTATTATATTCCCAAATAATGACATGTCAAATGTAACGTTTTGTTAATGATGCAAATGCAGAGATTTTAACATTTATTTGTTCCCCATAAACCCATAGTATTAAGGGAACGTTAACCAAATATTTTTCTATCATAGAGCACACCCCTGTCTCACGCAGCGACACAGATACACACAGCTGAAACGCACACACACAGCGCTGATGCCCTAATCCTCTGCAGGCAGAGAGGAGCTTTAATAATAACAGTAATATCTTTATTTTATATCGTGCCTTTCAAGAAGCCCAAGGATGATTTACAAGAACACAGAGACATGGACAAACTATGTGAGGGATAGGATGAGTGTAAGGGTTGGTTTAGTGAAGACTGTAGGCTGTGGTGAACAGGTGGTGCTTGAGACGTTTTTTGAAAATGTCCAGAGATGGAGCGCTCAGATGTCTGCAGGCAGAGTGTTCCAGAGGGTGGAGCTGCAGCACTGAAGGCTCTGTCTCCAAAGGTTCAGAGTTTGGTTGTGGGAATGGAAAGTAGACCAGTGTCTGAAGACCGAAGGTTGCGGGATGGTGTGTATGGATGGAAGAGATCTGAAAGGTACTGAGGAGCCAGGGCATGGAGAGATTTGTATGTGAGGAAGAGGATTTTGTAGTTGATGTGGGACCTGATAGGGAACCAATGAAGGTGGATGAGGGTCAGAGTGATGTGTGGCCAAGGTCTAGTGTGGGTGAGAAGTCTAGCAGCAGAGTTTTGGACAAACTGGAGTCTGTCCAGGGTTTTGCTTGGTACCCCAAACAGGACTCCATTACAGTAGTCCAGGTGGGAGGTTATGAAGGCATGAATGAGAGTTTCCATGGGGGCCTCATACATGAGAGATGTAAAGTGTGGCTATAACATAATGCCACAGCTGACACACTGATGTCAGGGCTCGACAGCCGCTGAATACGGGTGGATTCCAGCCACGGAGGGTTCCTCAGTGAGTCACTTTGGTGAGTTGAATTTATAAGCATCACAAACTCCCCCTCCCTCTAACTGTGCCCGGCTCTTAGTGCCAGTGTGTGTGAATTAGATGCTTGTTGCAATTACTGATTTACACATAAAGGGATATTTTTTTCCCAAAATAACTGCCATGTGGCCAAGTCTATCGGTGTGTCCATGGTGCGTCTTTGTGCAGACACTTTTGGCTTCATGCCGCTCACGCAGCAATGCAAATACAAACACCACTCACAGACAGACAAACACAAGCTAACGTGTTGGTGGTGTAGACCTGAGGCTACTATCTGCAGAGGAGAAAAGGGTTCAACACAGAACTGAACTTTTCTCCTGCTTAAAAGGTGACATATTTTACCCTTTTAAGGCAAGCTTGAATTGGTCTCAGAGGTCCCCAAAACATGCCTGTGAAGTTTGTTGCTGAAATAACACTCCAGTATAGGATTTTTGTACATCTGAAACCCCCTCTGTTTCAGCCCTTCTCAGAACATGCCGTTTCTGTGTCTGTGGCTTTAAATGGTTATTAGCCATCTGACTCTGCCCCTGACCACACCCCTTTCAGGAAATGGATGTAGTACTCCTGGTACTACAGACACTTTTATCAAAAGTTTAAAACTTGACTGGAATCTGAACCAGCAACCTCTCAGACTATAGTCAACAGGATAACCTACTGAGCTATCCAGCATCTCAGGTGGCAACTGAGAGGATCAGTAAAGGAGGGCGGAACTTTCCTCCGGGTGGGGGAGGGCCAACCAAACCTGTGGGGGTGGTGCTTACGCTCCTGGTGAGGTCACCAGGAGCAAAATCTGAGAACGGCTTGTTTCAGCACACATTTTCTGAAAAGACGGGGGGGAAGGAATGGACTTCTTTGGTACTTGGGGGGACTGTGGACAGGCCAGGGGCACATATTTTTGTTAGAAAAGCCTGAAAACGTGATTTTTGCATAATATGTTTCCTTTAAAGCTCTCTGACCATGGCACATACGTGCGTCAATGCTGTCTATGGATACCCGCTCTCTCTCTCTCCCCTCAGCGAGCTGCAGTATTGCAGCATAATACTGTCAAAATCTGACACTACGTGAGCAATATTGTGGCCTGAGAGAGCAAAATCATGCCCTGAGCACACTCAGAATCTGAGAGAACACACAACTATTGTCATTGCTCTTCTGCTCGCGAAACCTTCACCTGCTCGTGAGCAGATTTTCTTTTTGGCAGTAAGTGGGCGGACCCAGTCATCATTGTATCCCTAAATGTAATTGGTTGGTCCTTGTCTTTCATGATTGGCTATTGTCTGTGTGTCTGCCGGTGTGACAGTCGGAGCAGATGTTCAGGGGGTTCCAACGATTCTTGTTTACCTTCTAAATGGCATTAAAATGCAATAACATTGCTTGCTGCTCCAATGTAAGACTTTATTGAAGTCCATAGACGCATTAAGGCAGTGAGGAAGGTGTTTGTGTAGTCACAAGCTAAGTTTTAAGCCGTAGAAATGGGAACGGAAATACAGGTGACTGTGCAGGTGTCTGTTCAAAACAAAGCAAACGGAGGAGACACGCAGAAAAAAACTTCTCATTCTAAGTGGAATATTTGTCGTCCAGTGAGATTGTGGTTATGAATCTGATGGATATGGGAATGTACGGAAGCGTAGTACTGCCACAAACAAAAAAATAAAAGGGCTCAGTATTACGTATGTGAAAAGTTTATTGTTATAACAATATAATTTTTCACGTTTTAACAATATATTTTTCACGTTATAACGTGAAACTATCACGTTATTTCAAGATATGATAATTTCACATTATAACGTGAAAAATATATTGTTAAAACTTGAAAATGATATTGTTATAACAATAAACTTTTCACGTAATTACATAATACTGAGCCCTTTTATTTTTTTGTATGTGGCACTACTACGCTTCCGTAGGAATGTTTATACATGCACACAGCCTGCAACGGGCACATCCCATCTGAGGGATGCGTTTAAATAAGACTAGTAAGTAAAGTAGAAAGACGTGCCCGCTGTGTTAACTTGTGACAGCCTTGGTAGCTCGTGATAGTCTGTGCATTCTCGTATTTAACTACAAAAAACAACCATTTACACATGTTCAGTCTACATAGCACTTTGCAGGGGTTTATGAGTTGGAACGGTATTAGGTGAAAGGGAAATTAATAATTATAGCCTATGTAATCTGTTCAGATGATGTCATGTTTAATAGGCTATATCCGATTCCTCCATCAGAAAAAACACCTGAAAACGTTGCTTGTCCATGCTATTAAAGTGTCGTTTATTGTAGAGACATTAGAAATACTGCAGCTTAAAAGAGAACCTTTCTCTTAGTCATCCTGAGTCCCTCCGTAATGTTATTTACCTCCTAAAAATCAGTATAGGCTACTAATCCCAAATGGCCTCGTTAGCACTTACTAGTCTTGTTCAAGACAGGATGTGACGGGATCTCATACTTGCTCGCGCAGATCTTATATATGCTCTCGAATTTTGACAGTATTATGCCACCATACAGCAAACTGTTAACATATTGTTTTATTAACATTCCACTTCTATATTATATCATGACAATAATGATTAAACATCAGTGTATGGGCTCATTATCAAAACATTTGATACATACATTTACCGATCAAAAGCATCATAAATTCTCTTAAATCCTAATAACTGATCAGCAAGGCAGTGAGAATAGAAAAAGAAAACTTCTTCAAGAGTTATAAAGACTTCAGCTGAAGAGAGTAAAGCTGTGAATTTCTCTGTTTTATATCATTTCATTTATTACAGTAATGAGAGTTAAAACAGCTGATTATATCTTTCCCACATGCTAACATAATGTATCACATTTATATCATCTATTAATTAAACAATTATTAATAACTTTTAACATTAAATGATTTCTGCTTTCTGCTTTCTGCTTTCTGCCTTTTTATATGGAACTGCAAACTTTGTTAATGTCTGCTTTCACCCAAAGACAAATGCTTGTGAATTAAAATCGCAGTTTACTTTTACATTTCAAAGGATTGTAAATGCTTGATTATATTAAACAGGATTTCCAAACATCAACATTGTGGCTAGCTATAACTGAGAGTGGCTTGTGAATGAATGAATGAATGAATGAATGAATGAATGAATGGTGAAATTCATGACTTGAACAGTGATTATTAATCATTATAGTTAGAGTCACTTGCAATGATATTTGGGGTTGGAGCGGTGATGTTGTGGCATTGCCATGTGGACGTAGCGTACGTGTCAGATGTTGCCCACAGTTGATGAAGTAGGTGCTCAGGGGAGTCGAATGTCTGCTGGGGTTTTGAAAATTAGAGGGAACATTGGCCACGTGGCTCTTTTGTGATGATTTGTGGCTCTTTTATGCAGTGGTAATTTTATCGACTAAAACTATGACTAAAGTTGTTCGTCAACAGCCTTTTTGTTCCACAACAAAAACTAGACTGAGACTAACAAAAATAGATGTAATGACTAACACTGACAAAAACTAAGTTTAGTTTTCATCAAGATGACTAAAACTAGACTACAATGAAATTTAATTTTCGTCAGACATTCAAAATCCATGATATTTCTCCACTGTGGGTAAATCTGTCAAAAAACAATGCAGCTGTATCTCTTCTGCCTCTTAGATGTAGAAAGCAGGGACCCCAGGTTTAGCAGAGTACAGGAAACACACTACCATGATTTGGTACCAGATTTAGGCCAGAAAATAAATGCTTAGACTGAAAGTAAAGACTAAAATGTGAGGACTTTTTATCGACTAAAACTAGACTAAAACTAAAAAGGATAGAAATGACTAAAATGTGACTTAAACTAAAATGCAATTCATTTAAAGACTAAAACTAAGACTAAAATTAAAAATAGCTGCAAAAATTAACACTGCTTTTATAGTGGAGATAACCACAACAATTGTTCACTCTGGGATATAAGCATGATCTGGTACGGTTATAGCCAAAGAAAACTGGATATGGAGGCATCCTGAATTTTCAACATGATGCCCATGGCAGCCATTTTTCAAAATGGCCACCAATGATAACCGTTTTCTCATTAGTTTTCTTATCAGGGATGATAATAAAAGATGATGAAGAATAAAAAAATGAATAATTATTATGACAGTAGTCATGTGTTACAGACAATGTAATAGAGTGGATGTTGAAGCACAGCCAGGGCACACTGCGACACCACTGCTGTGAAACTCAGCATCGGGTTCAGTGTCAGCTAAATACGTTAGCCATTAATGTCATTATTTCTGTAGTCAGTATCAATCTACTCCTTTTAGTGATAGTTTAGAGTTAGCATAGTTTAGTTTCCTAAATGCTGTCTAATGTTAGTCCCTCATCTAGTTGATATTGTGCATATTTAGATGGCTGCACCTGAATTGACAGGATGTGCCAGCATGAGAGAGCCGAGCCAAGGGTAACAGGGCTTTACATGACTTCATGTGTCACTTGGGTGGTGTACAGATCGCACAGGAATTAAATGGCGCTGGATGAACGATTGGGCTAGATGTAGGTCAATTTTGTAAGAAGAGTTGTGTGAGGCAATGCACGTGCAAAAAAGCTGAATTAAACTGTACATCCCTTTGTTTTTGTGAAGGAGAATGTTGAATAGACTGCTGTGACAGACAGAAGCACTTTCCCTCCCTTTTCATTTTTTAACCACATTTTATACATCACTTAAAAAACACCTCACTCCCCTCACTCTCCTTTTCCCTCCTTCTCCAGGAAAAATACCCAAAAAGATGTTTCCATTGATTCACTGAAGGTTATTTTAAGTTCAAATTTATATAAAACATGTAAATTTGAAATGTTCTCTTACTCTTGAGATCAAAAGAATTGATCTGAAGCTCAATTCTGAGGTGTCTCTAATTTTCTAATAAACAAAATACAGCAACTTTAATTCAAACTGTATCAATTTCAGGCTTAAAAAACAACAACCTCAAACTCAATTTCCATTCCATCTTTTCAGTTTCTATGTGTCATATGAAACTGCAAAAATAAAACAACCCCTGTTTAAGCCACACCCATTTCTGATCTAAGCCTCACCAATTTATCACCTAACCTCCACCCTCTCTAATGATATGGTAGACAAATTAAACTGGTTAGGTCCTTAAGAAAACAGTTATCATTAGCGACCATTTTGAAAAATGGCTGCCATGGGCACTATGTTGAAAATTCTTAATGCCTCCATATTCACATCTTTTGGGAATGCCTTAGGCTATAACTGTACCAAATTTCATGCTTGTACAACAAGCTCTGATTGCAGAACAACCTCTGATCTTTGAGATAGGAAGGGAGAAGCTACTTGGTAAGAGGAATCTGCTTTGGGTTGTTTCAGTTGGAAGTAGGTTGTTGGCAGTTTTGCTTAGGCTGAATGTGTTAGTTTCACTCTCTCTGCAACAATAGGTGAGGCAGTTGACGCGTGTGGCTCCCTCTATTGATTCCTAAAGTGAAAACAGCTGGGGCGGAGTTTCACTGTAGTCCAAGCTTTAAGAAAGTTTGAATCTAAATTTGCCAGCTGGGGCGGTTAGCGGCTGTGCGCAATGATGAAGAAATTGTGCTATAAATGTGGTAAATGATTAATCTGACTGATGTTTGGTAGCCTTATCTACCTACTGGTACCTCTGACCTGATCCTTATCAAAGAACTTTTGAGACCCTCAAACAGCCAGTGCCACACCAAGCCTCTTTTGCTGGCCTCCCTACTGTGACCCCTTTTGATCTTTGCACCTAGCCCTCCAGGCCCTTACGACACCCAGGTGTCACTTCCTTTTCCTTTAGATGACTCCTCTTCAAGCTGGTCAGAATGCCCCCATGTTACTGTTTCTTTGTTTACCCTTTTGTTCTTTATCTTGTTTAAACATCCTGTGAACATGTATAAGAACCCTTGCTTTACTTTGCTCTGTGTTGGCTCACTGATGCAGCCCTGTGCTGCATCAGTCAGTTCACCAGGATGCTCAGGCATTCTTTAATAAACCTCACCTCACCCACAGCAAATAAATTGGACTTTTGAGTTTTTCTTCAACAGCAATCAACTCAATTGTGCACATCCGTGGCATATCTGACTATATAAGTACACAGACTGCGCTGAAGCATCAGCCCTTGTGGAAGCCCAATTGTGTGAAGACCATATTGGGTAAAGACCAGCAAGTCTACCTGTGCGAGCCTAAGACCACATTGGGTAAAGACCTGTGAGTCTACCTGTGCGAGTCTAAGACCACATTGGGTAAAGACCTGTGAGTCTAAGGCCACAATGGGTAAAGACCAGCGAATCTACCTGTGCAAGTCCGCCGAGCAAGGCCACCGACAGGCAGCACTGCCTCATAACAGTCTAACGCACCTCAGCAGTCTAACACAACATGTGCAACCAAAAAATACAAGTCATATATGGGAACAGAAAGAAGTACAATAGTTAAAGAAAACGAAACCTGCATAATCTATCCACTTTGCAGAATGCCTCTTTTCTACAACCTCTTATCACAGTTGGCCTCTGGAACGGCCAGTCTGCAGTTAACAAAGCAGTATTCATCAATTCCCTCACTAAACTGTCTGACATTCAGGTCCTAGCCCTGACAGAAACTTGGGTCCGTCCTGATAACACTGTAACACCAACTGCTCTATCAGTTGATGCAATGTTCTCTCATACACCTCGCTCTTCTAGCCGAGGAGGTGGCACAGGCATTATTCTTTCTCATAGCTGGAACTTCAGCCAGTTCAAACCCTTGACCAATAACACCTCATTTGAATATCATGCAGTATAGGTCACTGCACCAATAAAGGCTTACATGGTTGTGGTATACCGCCCACCTGGGGGTCACCTACACAACTTTATTGTGGAACTGGACATGTTACTCTCAGACATCCCTGATGATGGCACACCATTGGTTGTCATGGGTGACATGAACATCCACTTGGATAGAGCCCAGGCTACTGATTTTATTTCACTACTGTCCTCCTTTGACTTGAAACTGGTTCAAACGCCTCCTACACACAAGGCTGGTAATACACTGGATTTGATTCTAACTCGCAATTGCTCCACGGCTAATCTGAGTGTAACACCACTTCACCTGTCTGATAACTATTTCATTCAGTTCTCACTTGGCTTACCTGAACTTCAATAATCTACTACTCAATTAAGATCATACCGCAGAAAACTTGACCCAACACACCTGTCTGATGAGGTCTCAGCTGCACTAGCCTCATGTAACGAGTCCTTCACACTCACTGTTAACGAGGCCACAGACACATTCTGCTCCTCACTGACCTCCTCTCTGGACAAACTCTGCCCTCTGGTGTCTAAGCCCATTCGAAATACTCCACCTTGTCCCTGGCTCACTGAGGCCATCAGAACCCAAAGGGCAGGGCTCAGGGCAGCAGAGAGAAAATGGCATAAATCCAAACAAACCACTGACTTGAGTGCTTATCAGCAAAAACTGTCCTGTTTTACCTCTGCTCTAAAATCTGCTATGAAGGCGTTCTATCAATCAAAGATCTGTGCTGCCACTGATGTATGCAAACTCTTCTCTGCTTTTAACTCGCTCCTCTCTCCTTCAAACCCACAACCCTCCAGTATGTTGACTCCAGACATGTTCGCCTCCTACTTCACTGACAAGGTTTCTACCATCAGCAACCAATTCTCTGAGCCTATCCAACTCAGTTTTCTGCCACCAGCTAGTGATGCCTCACTTAGCTCATTCTCTCCACTAAGTGAGAGCGAAGTCACCAGGCTTCTGCTCGACTCTAAGCCCACAACCTGTCCGCTCGATCTGATACCATCACATCTCTTGCAGGCGATTGAGCCCACAATCAGCCTTGCTGTGAGTTGTATCATCAACTCCTCTCTGTCCACAGGTGTTTTCCCAGCTGCTTTCAAGCAAGCGCGGGTTACACCACTGCTCAAAAAACCCACTCTCAACCCAGCCCAGGTTGAAAATTACAGGCCGGTCTCACTTCTCCCATTCCTATCAAAAATACTGGAGCGCACAGTCTTCAACCAGCTCTCAGAACACTTGCAGAACAATGATCTACTTGATCAGAATCAGTCTGGCTTTAGGCGGGGCCACTCTACTGAAACTGCACTTTTGTCGGTAACGGAATCACTTCGCTTGGCCAGAGCAGCTGGTCAGTCCTCAGTTCTCTTACTGTTGGATCTGTCCGCTGCCTTTGACACAGTAAACCAACAAATCCTCCTCTCCACACTCTCTTCACTTGGTATCTCAGGATCTGCCCTACAGTGGTTAAAGTCCTAGCTCACAGGGAGATCTTTTAGAGTATCATGGAAGGGAGGAGTGTCTAAACTGCATGGCTTATCAACAGGGGTGCCTCAAGGGTCTGTGCTCGGTCCCCTACTTTTCTCAATATACACCACCTCACTTGGTGCAATCACTGCTATGCAGACGATACACAGCTATTCCTGTCCTTTCCACCAGATGACACAACTGTCTCAGCTCAGATCTCATCCTGCCTTGCTGATATTTCTAAATGGATGAGGGAACGTCACCTTCAGCTCAACCTGCCCAAAACTGAGCTCATTATCATCCCAACCGGTCCACCTGTGGAAGTGCAGATCAGTATCCAGCTTGGATCAAATAATCTCTTGCCCACTAAGTCAGCCCGAAATCTGGGTGTCATGATTGATGACCAGCTAACCTTCAAGGTCCATGTGGCCTCGATTGCTCGGTCCTGCCGATTCTCCCTCTACAACATCAAGAGGATCAGACCCTACTTGACAGAGCATGCTACACAACTCCTGGTACAGGCTCTTATAATATCACGCATTGACTACTGTAACTCAATACTGGCAGGCCTTCCTGCATGCACAGTTATACCTCTGCAGTTGATCCAGAACGCAGCAGCACGTCTGGTCTTCAACAAACCCAAGAGAGCTCATGTCACGCCTCTTTTAATCTCTCTACACTGGCTTCCAGTTGCAGCTCGCATTAAATTCAAATCCTAATCATTGCTTACAAAGCAGTAACTAAAACTGCTCCTGTTTACCTGGAGTCCCTCATCCAGGTCTACACCCCTTCTCGCCCACTACGCTTAGCCAGCGAAAGGCGCCTGGTACTTCCAGCACATCATGCTCCTAAGTCACTAGCCCGACTCTTCTCCTCTGTTGTCCCTAAATGGTGGAATGAATTACCCAACTCCATTCAATCTACAGACTCCCTCTCTACTTTCAAGAGAAAGCTAAAGACCCAGCTCTTTAGAGAACACTATGCACTTAGCTAGACTAATCTCTACTGTTGTCCCCAGTAGTAGATTGAGTGTCAGCCAGACTATTCTCCACTGCTGTCCCCAGTGGTTGAATGAGTTTCCCAACTACAGTTGGCTCGCACTGTCCTGCTCTACTTCTGGGATTTCTTTGCCCAGCTCTTTGGGAATGATCCAGCACTTGGTACTTGGTAATTAGTTGTTGTGAAGTCTAATGATGGCGATTAGAGATCCCACATTTTGCTTGATTCATTGTTGCTGTCTAATAACAAAAAACAAACAAACAAACAAACAAAAAAACCCAAAAACAAACAAACAAACAAAAAAAAACCCCCACAAAAACAACGACGTATATTTTAGGTGCTCTGCCTAAACTCTACATGGCAGCACTTGCGTCCAATTAGCCCTGAAGTACTTGATGGCACTCACTGATGTTGTTTCTTCTTGTCTAGATCGTTGCTTGTGTTGTTCTTGCTCTCGAATGTACGTCGCTTTGGAGAAAAGCGTCTGCTAAATGACATTGTAACATTGTAACATTGTAGCTTGTATCACAAAATAACCAATTGTTATGGAATTTCTAGTTAAGCTGCCCCATGTTTATGTCTTTATTTGAAATAATATTCCCCAGAAAACTATGACTTCAGATATTATCCATTGCAAGTCACATTCATCAGTTTTAATCCCCACATTAATACAGTTGGCTTTAATTTTCAACCTTTATTTTTTGTCTGTACATTTCCATCGCCCCTAATTGCAATTTTTTTTGCCTTTTTTTTTCAATTTTTTGCTACTTGTAATCCATTTTTAATGCATTAAGCCCACTGTTGCCATCTCTTTTTGTCCATTTTTTACTTCTTCTATCCCATTTTTGCAACCAGTTTTTTGCCTTTTTAATCCTGCTTTTTGCTATTTGCAATTTTCAATTTTTTGCCACTTTTTGCCTATTTAAGCCACGTTTTGCCATTAAATGTCAATGTTTTCAGCTTTCATGCCACTTTTTGCTGCTTTTGACCACTTGCCCCACATTTTTGCCCATTTTAATCACTTTCACACTCATTTTTTGCCATTTTTTGCTGCTTTTTGACAAATTTCCTCCCATTTTTGCCCATTTTAGTCACTTTGACACTCATTTGTTGCCATGTTTTTTTCCTTTTGACAATTTTCCCTCCATTTTGTTCCATTTAAATCACGTTAACATTCATTTTTTTGCCACGTCTTTGTTGCATTTTGACCATTTTTGCCACCTGTAACTCATTTTTTGGTAACCTCTCACCCATTTTTGCCACTTACTGCCCTATTCTGCCACCTTTTCTCCCTGTTTTTCCACTTTTCACCCACTTTTGCCATTTTATGCCTACTTTGCCCCTCGTTGCCACCTTCTTTGCTGCTGTTTGACCATTATTTGCCACCTTGTACTTATTTTTATTAGGGCTGTCAAAGTTAACGCATTATTATCGTATTAACTCAAATTACTTTTAACGCTGCTAATTTATTTGTCGTACGATTAACGCATGCGTGTTCTGTATGACCCTCGACCCAGGATCAGGAAGTGGCGCCGTAGTGATGCGGTACAAGCGAGCAGAAATGGATAAAGGACAGAGATTTTTGAATGACAGGTTCAGCTTTCAGATCATGTCAGATAAGACTGAAGTTATTTTCTCCTACTGTCGACATGAACAGAGTTACGGGAAGTGCGTAGAGTCTTATACAGCCCGCGCCACTCGCTGGCCATGCACACCGCTAATGCCGAGAGACGCCTCCCTCGCCATGCTGGATTTGTTTACAATGGAGACACTCAGACAACTCTGCAGGGATGGACTCGCTATCCGGCATACCTGGCATTTCCCGGTGTGCCGACGCACTTATGGGCCAGTATGATTTATTCATTTATTTAGGCTATTATATCTGCCATGAACCGGCACCACAGCTGCGGTATTGACTGTTGACTGGTCCGATCACGTCTCCTAAAGGTCCGTTTACCCGCTGCTCTGATGCTGGTGAATGTACGGCTGCATCATGAGGAGGAGGAGGAGACAGAGCAGCAGAGGCTGGTGTGTGACAGGAGAGCAGAGGTTAGTGAATGAGCTCTGTAGAGTATCATAATACACTGCCTGGCCAAAAAAAAAGTTGCCACCTGGATTTAACTAAGCAAATAGGTACGAGCCTCCTGTTGGATAATTACTGCATGGGCGATTATCTTTCAGCTGGCAACAAGTTATTTAACCCCAGCTGATGCAATAAGTAACTCCTCATTTCTTAAACAATGGATTTTTTCCTCCCTAATGGCACGGGCATATTCCAAGATGGCCACCACAGAGTCCAGACCTTAACCCCATTGAGAATCTTTGGGATGTGCTGGAGAAGGCTTTGCGCAGTGGTCAGACTCTCCCATCATCAATATTAAAATTAATGCAACACTGGATGGAAATAAATCTTGTGACATTGCAGAAGCTTATCGAAACAATGCCACAGCGAATGTGTGCTGTAATCAAAGCTAAAGACGGTCCAACGAATATAAGAGTGTGTGACCTTTTCTTGGTGGCACCTTTTTTTTGGCCAGGCAGTGTATAAGCTGAAAGCATTATTAGACTGTGGGTCTCCTTTATTTAGGAAGAAAAAAAATGGTTTTAGATTAAATCCGTAGCTCTTCTATGATCTATGATCACTGAGACTTCTTTTACTTTGTGTGTTCATGAATTTTGAAAAGAGGCTTCACATGTGTGTTTATTGACATCATTCCAGTAAATCTAGGGGACTGATGACAGTCATTTCTTACTGTCAGCGTTTATTTTACATTTGGATTATATTTTTTAGTTTGAAAGTATAAATATATGATAAAATATGATAAATAATAGCAGACCTTTTTTAAGTAATTACTTGCTTTTTCTCTTGAGCAGGGCAGATGTGTCCACCTTACTCACATCAGAACAGTGAAACACCATTAGATGTGTCTGTGCCTTACTGCTGAGCTCTCAGCAGAGACTTGACTTCTTTATGTCCATGTGTGATGATGAGATCTGTTGTTCTATGTTCCGCTGCTGAGAACAGAGGAGGTAACTTCTAGAAGTCTAAAGTTTGACTCTGCATTGTGGTAATGTTACATTAAGGTCGGTATCTCCATCTGTTGTGGCTTGTTCGGCTTGAGTTTACCATGTTATGCTCTCAGCAGATGCAGTGTTCAGTATCTCTGAGCTCAGACTAAAGAATTTTCTGGACTTTATCTGTTGTTGTTTTGGGTTGTTGACATGAACAAACATTTGCATAAAGAAAGCATTTTGTCCACTTGTGTTGATAAGGGTATTTAAATCTTGAGAAATAGTACTGTAAGGCACATTTAGAACAGACAAAAAGTGCGATTAATTTGCGATTAATTGCAAGTTAACTATGGAATTTGTGAGATTAATCGCGATTAAAAAATTTAATCTATTGACAGCCCTAATTTTTATAGCCACTTTAATCCGTTTTGCCACTTTTCACCACTTACATTGTGACTATTACAAAGGCTTTTTTCAACAGTTTGGCTCTCTGGTGGAGCAGGGTTGAGTAACGCTGATGTAGGTGTTACCGGTGCCAGACCTAGGGGAATCTGGGCCGATAGCAAAGGATACACAGGCGAGGATGCACTGTGTAGCCAAGAAAACTATTTCTGTGGATCAATAAGAGAGAGGACAAACGTTGGCGTCTTGCTCCACTCAGTGCTCGTTTATTACTGACTTAAACTTTAACAAATTCACATATGAATCTCATAAACATCAGCTTACTGAAAATATGCTGTGTCAAAGATAAGTTCACATTCATACCAAAATATATGTCACATAAATTAAATAAATATAAAAACCAAATCTGACAATACACCATATAAAACAATGTCAAAACAAAAATAAGTTCAAATAAATTAAAATTAATCTAAATCACATTCCACATAAACAAGAATTGGCTTTAATAAAATATCAAATTGTACAGAAAATCATTTAAGTCCAAACACACATTTACTCAATTCTAATACCTACATCCACTCATATCTTCACACATAAACCATAATGACACTCATCTTACACATGGATCATACATATAACTTTTCCAAAACATACACTTGACGCTCTCTTAGACCTGTCCTTAACCATTTTACAATATGGCATGACCGCGCCCTGTGGAATAGCGGTTGAAATAAAAACTAGCATGAGCGTGGTGTCTCTATTTACCCTTTACTAACAGCTAACAGGATTATACTCTTAAACAAACTCTCAAACACATTTCCTTATGTTACTAGAAGCTTATATCTGTAACTTACACTTCCAAAACTACACTTTAAGAGCAAAAACTCACGGAGGTGAGTGCTTAAAATGACGATGTCTGCTCGGACACACAGTAACAAAAACAATCTTTCTGTGCTTAAAATACATCTCAAAACCTTCTTACCACATCACAGAACGATTTACAATGCTCTGACATTAGATATTAAACAAAGCTTATCATAGAAAAGCAAGTTTAAACATACCTGTGGATCAATAAGAGAGAGGACAAATGTTAGTGTCTTGCTCCAGCCAGTGCTCGTTTATTACTGAGCTGCGCATGAGCAGAGCAGGTTACTAGTCTCCCTAAAGGTATCCACAGTAGCGCTACAGTGCCATCTACTTTCATGTTTGGGTATTGACCTGGCATCAACACACTGAAAACAGAGTTAGATTAATTCAGATATTTAACAAAAAAATAGGGGGGTGTCTGTTTCATAAAAAAAAAAAATAAACATGTAGCGTTTCCAACCTACTACATAGGCACTCAGAATTGCTTGGCATTTGTTTTGTAGCCTTTTCCTTCCTTTTACCCATCAATAATCCTCACTGTGCTCTTTGGTCGTTGGCCAACATCACTGTCGTTTAAGGCACTACTCTACTTACACAGGGCAGAAAACAGAACATTGAAGAAACATTCACAGTGTTATTTTACACATTTCTGCCTCAGAACACAGAGTTTGTTGTAACTTTTCATGATTAGTTGTCATGAAGGTAATACATTTGGACGTAGTGATTTTTTGTGATCACGTTCAAAAAGGTGTTTGTTGGTGTAGTAATCAAAATTAAGTGATGTGTGACTGTAGACCTCTTATATATTTGGGTGGAGAGCTACTGTAGAGATGAGAAAAATCAAAAACTACTTAAAATTGATCGGTGTTTGAATAATTTCAGGCTTAACTTGAGTTCTAGCCGTGATCAGTGCTGTTTGTGTGCTCTTCCTGTCCATATATGTGTTGCATCAACTCACCGCTAGTGGCTGATGTTGTAAATTAGCTCCATCCATCCATCCATCTTCTTCCGCTTATCCGAGATCGGGTCGCGGGGGCAGCAGCCTAAGCAGGGAAGCCCAGACTTCCCTCTCATTGGCCACTTCATCCAGCTTTTCCCAGGGGATCCTGAGGTGTTCCCAGGCCAGCTGAGTGACATAGTCTCTCCAGCGTGTCCTGGGTCTTCCCCGGGGCCTCCTCCCAGTGGAACTTGCCCGGAACACCTCACCAGGGAGGCATCCAGGAGGCGTCCGGACCGGATGCCCGAGCCACCTCATCTGGCTCCTCTCAACGCAGAGGAGCAGCTGCTCTACTCCGAGTCTCTCCCGGATGGCCGAGCTTCTCACCCTATCTCTAAGGGAGAGCCCAGACACCCTGTGAAGGAAACTCATTTCAGCTGCCTGTATCCGCGATCTCATTCTTTCGGTCACTACCCACCGCTCATGACCATAGGTGAGGGTGGGAACGTAGATCGACCGGTAAATCGAGAGCTTCGCCTTTCGACTCAGCTCTTTCTTCACCATGACGGACCGATGCAGAGACCGCATCACTGCTGATGCCGCACCAATCCGCTTGTCGATCTCTCGCTCCATTCTTCCCTCACTCGTGAACAAGACCCCGAGATACTTGAACTCCTCCACTTGGGGCAGGAGAAACAATTATGGAAAGGAGTTACATTCTGGCAGAAATGGTGCAAAGTGTAATTCAAACATTCTCTAAGTTTTTTTTTTAGGGCATTGGGAGACCCCCTCTCAGTGTCCCATGACCCCCAAGGGGGGCTCGACCCCAAGGTTGAGAACCACTGCCTTAGAGTACACAGCACTTCCATCTTTAGTGAGCCTTTGGCAATGCTGCCATCCAGTGGCTGAAAGGATCATTACTCATGTTGGTTTTTAAAAAAGACTGCCTCCACATCAGTTTGATCAGACTAGGAGACTTTTTGGTGCCATGGCATGGATGGCCCATCAGACCCTCGAACACTGAATTCATCTGTGATTTCTGAACATGTTTCTGTTTTTAATGTCCAATCAGCATTGATCTATCTGGTTCCCAAAGATTACCGAGGACCCCCATAGAGAACTAACCTCCATCAGGGACCGCCCTCCTACAACATTTCTTATATTTATTGTACAAAACAATAACATAAATAAACGTCTTTAAATGTTCCCTTAGGTCTTTAAATCACCTTTTATTCAGTCCTTATGTCTCTCTGTGAACCATCTTCTCTCATTTCTATAGGTATTCTCCTTTTAGAACATTTTAATTCTGGGGCACTGGTATCCCATGCACAGGGGCTGTTGTCCTAGTGGCAGGTGGACCCGGGTTCAAATCCAGCCTGTTGTTCCTTTCCTCCATGTCATTCTCCCCTCTCTCTCTCACTTCTAATCTCCATGCCCACTGTCTTGCCTCTCAAAAAAAGACCTCCAAATAAATCTTAAAATAAAACAGAATGAAAAGACATTTTTCATCTAAACAGGAGGCAAATAACTTTTTCCTGTGGAACAGCAAGGGTCAGTCCTGTGGTGTTATATGTTGACCCTTCGTAATGTATCACTGCGCAGGGCAGGGAAAGTAGTTCCAGTTACACTGAGGCAGGGGTAAACAAAGGCTGTAATCCCAAGCATAGGATATTATGCTGTTGTTTGTGTTCCCCAAATATACTGAAGCAAACACACAGTATATAAAGCTCAACTGTAGTCTTTATTGAGGACCTAACTCAACAAGTCCCATGCGTTTCTCACTTTTACCCCTAACCCTCGATTCTGAGTGCTAGGGCTGTCCTTTCTCTTGGAACAGAGCTGTAAGGAGAAGAGGTGAAAGCCCCAGCCCCATCTGACCATTAAGGCCCAGTTAGAAAGTGACAGGACCAATCAGAGTCAAGGGGTAGGACTTTCAGGCGCAGCGGAGTCATGATGTAAGCAAGCAGCAACAAGAGGCCGGTGCAATTATGAAGGTAGAGATTAGCGTGGATGCTGCTAAAGCACCAGTTTTATCAGAACTTGATGACATTTCTTTGTTAAAAGAAGAACGAAGAACAGCAGTTAGTTGTTTTCTTTTCAAAAACCCCTAAAGTTGTGTACTTACATGTCTACAGTTGCCGTGGTTGGCGTTATGCAGTTCTCTATGGAGTTTATTCCTCAGTAGCGGTTATGACGTCATGTGTTTTGTTTCTCTGATTGGCCCGTGAAGATGTGACAGACAGAATGTTCATCCAGTCACACTCCGTCTTTTTGTCAAAGGCTCTCCCCTTTTCCAAATGCCGTCTATGTAAGGTTTACCAGATGGATGTATGAAACAAATCCATCTGGCATGTCAGGTTATGTGGTGCCCACTCTCAGAGTGAACAGTCTCTGACTTGGTTTAACTTACTCAAATTTGTGGTTGTGAAACTGTAAACTCAGAGTTCTCATATGAGGGTAGATCAACTACCTTAGGGTAAGCTTAGGGTTAGTCAGACTCTGAGTTTGTTGATCTTCCTTTTAGTGTCCCTTATTCTAAAGTGTAATCTTTTATTTCACTCAGAAAACAAATGAAACAAAAATCTGGATAAAATCGCTACAGTAACTGAAGTGTGGGGCCCAGCAGAGTGAGAGAGCAGCGTTTTGTTTTAAAATAAAAGAGTGAGGGCGCTGCCTCATACAGATGTTATGATGTGGTCTGTGCCTACAGGAGTGTGTAACCCTGTGCCCCTTTTCTCTCCACACTCACATGAACAGGAAGAGGAAGGCCAGCTTGTGGTTTAGTGAATCTGTCAACAGTGTTTCCACTTACTGCTGGTGGTGTTGGTTGTTACAGAGCTGATGATCAAGTGGTTGAAGTATATAAGTGTAGCATGGCATCAGTGGTGGCTCTGTGCCTGCTGATGGCTGAAGGTTTCACATGTGATCCATGCAACAGCCTGGTAGATAGAGTGTTATTTGAACTGGCGAATGCTTGTTTCCCTTTTTTGTTTCTGCTCTTTTCTTTCTGCTGACTGATGCTCACACTCAGCCGTTAGCTCCTGCCAACACAAGGCTGACTGTGTGAAAGAAGATGAGTCAAAAGAACACGGGAGGCAGGATTTCCTTTACATTGTCAGATGTGCGAATTAGGATGAAGATTTACAGGCGGCACAAAGATGGGTATCATGTCTTTGAGGTAGGTGCCAACATCTCTGCAAAGCTCTTTAGTCCTTTTATTCAAATTCAGTGTTAAAATTTTAGAGTTTTAAAATGTAAGGGAGTTTAATTCTTTTCAAGTTTTCATGTTTGTGGAGCCACCAGGGTGTGCCAACTTCAGAGAGCTTTTCTGCCAGTTTCATTTCACAAGATGTCTCATCATTGAGAACAGTTTCAGTCTGACCACAGAGTGATCTATTTTACAGCTCTTCTAATTCTAACTCTAAACTCTGCAAACATGGTATGTAAAAACCTTAAATGATTGAGATTACCATGATTTGAAGCATAAAATCCACATTCACATTCCCAAATCAACCATCTTTAAGGCAACTCTGATATTTTTACAAACTTTCAGTCTTTAGTTTGGAGTTTAAACATTTGTTGAACAACTTCATCTTAAAACTTAAGAAACATTTATTCCTGACAGTACATTTGCTTTTTAAACATGAATGAGTCCATACTGAGTGTTAAAACTATAGATGTTCGGATTTATGCCGATTAATATGTTTCAGAATCTTTAGACAAGTGGAACTCCTTTTTGGGAGTTGCTGAGTTTTTATTGTCGCTGTCTTTGTCCTCTCTTAATCTTTGTCCATCTGGTGGATTTCAACGTTTCAACGTTTTAACGTTTTAAACATTTACTCATTTAGGAGATGTCAAAAATGAGGAAATGACAGAGCAGAAGCAGAACTGACACTGAGAGGAAAACACTGAGCACACAAGTTTCAACATTTCATCAAATGTTTTTTATATTTTCCCTTTTAATTCAAAGTTTCAATTGAAATTTCTGGAAGTTCGACCAAATTAGAATAACATCTTCATTTTACAAAGTCAATGGTTTGTCAAGATTCCATGTCTGTCCAATCTGACACACCAAATAGACAGTTTTATATACACTATGTTGCCAAAAGTATTCACTCACCCATCCAAATCATTGAAATCAGGTGTTCCAATCACTTCCATGGCCACAGGTGTATAAAATCAAGCACCTAGGCATGCAGACTGTTTCTATAAACATTTGTGAAAGAATGGCTCGCTCTCAGAAGCTCAGTGAATTCCAGCGTGGTACTGTGATAGGATGCCACCTGTGCAACAAGTCCAGTGGTGAAATTTCCTGGCTCCTAAATATTCCACATTCAACTGTCAGTGGTATTAAAACAAAGTGGAAGCGATTGGGAACGACAGGAACTCAGCCACGAA
Organism: Cheilinus undulatus; assembly: GCF_018320785.1. Lineage (NCBI taxonomy): Eukaryota > Metazoa > Chordata > Actinopteri > Labriformes > Labridae > Cheilinus > Cheilinus undulatus. The sequence goes on along the minus strand of NC_054869.1, from coordinate 2,658,014 downwards.
GTGGTAGGCCACATAAAATGACAGAGCGGGGTCAGTGGATGCTGAGGTGCATAGTGCGCAGAGGTGGCCGACTTTCTGCAGAGTCAATCACTACAGACCTCCAAACCTCATGTAGCCTTCAGATTAGCTCAAGAACAGTGCATAGAGAGCTTCATGGAATGGGTTTCCATGGCCGAGCAGCTGCATCCAAGCCATACATCACCAAGTGCAATGCCAAGCGTCAGATGCGGTGGTGTAAAGCACACCGCCACTGGACAGTGGACTAGCAGTGGAGACGCCTTCTCTGGAGTGATGGATCGCGCTTCTCCATCTGGTAATCTGATGGACGAGTCTGGGTTTGGCGGTTGCCAGGAGAACGGTACTTGTCTGACTGCATTGTGCCAAGTGTAAAGTTTGATGGAGGGGGATTATGGTGTGGGCTTGTTTTTCAGGAGCTGGGCTTGGCTCCTTAATTCCAGTGAAAGGAACTCTGAGTGCTTCAGCATACCAAGACATTTTGGACAATTCCATGCTCCCAACTTTGTTGGAACAGTTTGGGGATGGCTCCTTCCTGTTCCAACATGACTGTGCACCAGTGCACAAAGCAAGGTCCATAAAGACATGGATGAGAGAGTTCGGTGTGGATGAACTTGACTGGCCTGCACAGAGTCCTGACCTCAACCTGATAGAACATCTTTGGGATGAATTAGAGCGGAGACTGAGAGCCAGGCCTTCTAGTCCAACATCAGTGTGTGACCTCACAAATGTGCTTCTGGAAGAATGGTCAAAAATTCCCATAAACACACTCCTAAACCTTGTGGAAAGCCTTCCCAGGAGAGTTGAGGCTGTTCTAGCTGCAAAGGGTGGACTGACGTCATATTAAACCCTATGGATTAAGAATGGGATATCACTTAAGTTCATATGTGAGTCAAGGCAGTTGAGCGAATACTTTTGGCAATATAGTGTATATACACCCCCCTCCAAAAGTATTAAAATAGTGGGCCCAATTCCTCTATTTTTAATGTAGACTGAAAACATTTGGGTTTGACACAAAAAGATGAACATGAGACAAGAGATCAACATTTCAGCTTTCATTTCTGGGTATTTACTTACAGATCTGATACACCCTTTCGAAGATAGCACTCTCTGAACCCACCCATTTTTCATGTGAGCAAAAGAATTGGAATGTGACTGACAGATGTGTTTTGTTGCCCAGGCGTGTGCTATTACACTGACTATTAACAATAAATAGTGCTGAAGGTCTACACTCAGTTTCAGATTTGGGTTCTCTCTGTGCAGACTGTGTTTATACTTAGAGGTGTAACCCACATGAAAACCAGAGAGCTGTCCACGGGTGAAACAAGACTAGGTAAACCTAGTCTATGGCTGATGGCATCTATCTGGGATGTCTGTTGGAATGCCTGACTGAATTGTGTGTTCTGGCATAGCGAATTTGTCATGATTGTTAGCAGTTTATTTTTTTTTAGCCAAAGTCCTTCTGTGTGTAATGAAGCCCTGAGCAGCAACATTCCCCCTCCCCTCCTGCTTTTCTTCTACCACATTTGATTGGTTAAACACACACAGACACACACTCATCAGCTCAGCTGTGGTTCTAGAGAACAGCGAGGAGAAAATATTATCCCTTTGTTCTGTTCTCTTTGTGCAGTGAGGGGAGACATCACTACAAGAAATGTGCAAAAACCTCTTTGATGCATAAGACAAGCTGTCAGTGTGGCTCTCTGCTCTGGTTTTAACAAGAACAGCGGCCCAGTTCGCAACATCCAAGCTAACAGCTAACACCAGACAATACAGGACAAGCCCACCGCCACCAAAAGCCATGCCTAAACAGACGGGCAGAAGAGCTGGAACATTTTTTCTGTGACGGAAAGCTTTCTGTGTCGTTCTCTGCACTTGTTCGGGTAAAGACACGCTGTCCAGTTCAGATAAAAACGCCGCTGCGGCTCAGTCCCAACTAATGACTCCACTAGTAGGCATTGTATCTCACAACAATTAACCCCCCCCCCCAGTAACTATCACATCATCATGCCAAAGCGGGGCAGCAGAAGAGCAACATCATTTTCTGTGGCCAAAAACTTTATTTTTCTTTAAATAAATGAATCTCTCTCTCTTTATACAGTTGCTAGAAAAAGTATGCGAACCCTTTGGGATTTCTGCATAAATTGGTCATAAAATGTGTTCCAATCTTCAAATAAGTCACAACAATAGACAAACACAGTCTGCTCAAACTAATACTGCACAAAAAATATGTTTACATGTTTTTATTGAACAAAACATGTAAACATTCACAGTGCAGGGTATATACTGTATATACACCCTACACTGTATATACTGTATGTTCCTGTTTGCACACAGCTTAAAATATAAATTTAGTGTTAGAGGAAAGGATATGTTACTGATACTGAGCATATATATTTCATTTATGTAAGTTACACCTGGTCTAATGACGTGTTACTGAGACACTTTTCAAAGAGCTGATGAATTATGGTTGGTTATTTGGATATTTATATCTCACATTGGGACATTTACTGTAGTTCTGTGGCTTTTTTAACACAAAAGAGATGTTTTCTATTTTTTTCCCACTCATTATTGATACTTTTAGCTAAATGAGGAGGGGGCTCATAGTGGTCCTTGCCCTGGGCCTCAAATTGACTAAAACCGGCCCTGCCTCACAGCTGCAGCTCTCCCAGACACATCGTTCCACCCCGCCTTATTCTGTATCTCTGGTTTCCTGTTTCTGCTCTTTCGACAGTATTTATTATCAGCAGTACATTAAAGATCAAATAAAACACCCATGTTTAGACAAGTTTCACTAGATGTTATGTTATCTCAACATGTGATCAGTGTGTGTAAGGGCGGCTGCTGACCCACGATGCGTATTGCAATGATCATCATAAAATACCAGTGTGGGAGATCATGGGCAGGAAGTGACTGAAGAAACATGTTAAAACGAGGGCAGAAGAAGCTTCAGTTTGAACACAAGACAGCACTACTTCAAGTTATAGGTCAACTGTCTTTGTTTTAAAAGCATCAGTATTGCTAAAATCACATCAAAAAGTATAGGTATGGTATCAAACACAAATTTGATATCGCCCATCCCTACAAGAGAGGTTCATATTTAACATGTGACATCTCACTCTCTCATACATTTACATGAGGGATGTTAAAGTGCTGAATCAATGGGTTTACTAAAGAGACGCACCACCAGCGGACTTCCTGTGCTCTCTCCTACACGCGTTCCTCCGTTGCGTGCCCCCAACGACAGTAATACACGGATAAAAGTAAATAAAAGTTTTCATTTAGACTCAGCCAGTTTTCCCTTGAAATGTTGAAATCAAGCAGCAACCTCCGGTCTTGAAAAATGAAGCCAATGCAGAAGTGCAAAAAATTGTTATACCCTAAGTGTCAACTTGAGGCTGGCTGCAGGAACACTGGAAGTCCCGTCTGCACACGTGTTAAACAGCCGGTTTTGACACTAGAAATAAACTGGTTTACAGCCTGGTTCAAAACACCAAACCTGTCTCATAAGCTAGTGTCTAATTGTGCTCCCACTGTATATTTATATATTAATGATGAAAGCTGATTGGCGTATCTCACTTGATTGACAGATAGCTCAGCAGGCGGAGGCTCCGTTTCTGTCAACCAGAATGCTAGCTAGCAAGCTGACAGGAAGTTGCACTTAGTGGGCGGGCCATTAGGTTGATCCAAAATTCAATTGAGACTGCGATTTCAATATGGAAGCATCCACAGATTGGCTTCAAGAGCTGTTTGAGTCCATCTATTGTGAGCAGACGACTGACGTCACATCGGGTTTGTCTAATTCTTTCCACAGTCTGTGGTTGAGGAGCTTGTTTGGAGAATTCAGGGGAAATCTACAGACGCAAAGAGACAGAGGGCTGTAAAAATAAACCCATCTAAATGTGCATTTTTGTAAGTTTTCTTTCTTTTAGAGTGAAAGAAGACATGAATGCAAAATAGACCAAAATGTCTAAATTGACCAGAGCATGAAAACACAATGTTCTAACCTGTAGAGTCCTGTCTGAAACAGCTACTGCATCATTCTTACTGTAGGCTCCTCAGCTAACAACTGTTTACTCTACTAGATATTTAATATTAAATACCTGAGAGACAGACAGTCTCCTTCAGATGTGAAAGGTTCACTGAAGCTAAGATCATGTCACCATCAGTTGGTATGTGCTTGTTTGGAGAGGGCATAATAAAAATAACAATAGAAATAATACTAATGCTAATACTACTACTACTAATACTACTAATAATAATAATAATGACAATAATGATTTTTTTTTAGCAAAATTAACAAAGTTAGCAGTAGAGTGTAGATATACTAAGGCTTATTGTTGCAACTAATCATTGGCCTAATGCAGTTTGGAGGGTAGGTTTGTTTGCTTATTTATGTATAGAACAGTCTTTTTCATTTTATTATGAAGATTATGTTTATTTTGAAGTACTTTTTATTTCAGTTACACCAAAATAATTCAAAGACTTTATTATCTTGTGCAAAAATAAACAAATTATTAGTGCATTTTTTTTCTTTTCTTGAAAACTCTTACTTCACCATGCCCCTCTCCCTAGTACAGTGGTTCTCAACCTTGGGGTCCGGACCCCCATGGGGGTCGTCAGACACTGACAGGAGCCCTCCAGTTGCCCTAGTAAAGCTAGGAATATTTTTAAAATTACACTGTTTCCACTTTACACCAGTTTTGTCGATTTATTTTTTACCCCTTTTCATCAGTTTTTTATCATTTGTCTTTTTTTTTTATCAGATTATTTTGTACAAATATGTTGAGTATTCATCAACTATGTGAATGTGAGCATAAAACATTTAGCTAACTCTTTTTCTTATATGAGCCCCCCCCCCCCAAAAAAAAAAAAATTGTGTAAAGAAAGGGGGAGGAAATGTGTGATGAGCCAAGAGAGGAGAAGAGGAGAAGGATTAGAGAAAGGGCTTGGGTTGAATTTAATAAGTATCATGAAACATGAAGACAAAAAAAAGTCAAAAGAGAAAGAGAGAGGAAGGAGAGAAAAGGAAGTGAAGCCACAGGTGGTTTTAAAATCAGGTGAAGACAGGCAGAAGATGAAACTGTTGATCAGATAATAGAGCTGTGTGACAGAAAAGATAACAGCGGTGCCAAGAGTTGATGTGACAAAGAGACATGTAAAACTTGATCTTTGAATGCTAATATCATGGTCATCAATCTAAAGACTCCTCTAAAGACTTCCATCCAGGAGTAAAAGAGAAGATCAGAGAGGGAAAGGCAGAGACTGAAAGAGAGAGCAGAGTGAGTCAGAAAGGAATAGATCATACCTATAGATGATAAATCCATTTTTTAAAATTCTGTTATTATTAGCTTCTGGAAAATTTCAAAACATACCTTATAAGATTACAGGTGTATCCTTAACACCTATGTTTTTATTATGAGATAAGGTATACTCATCACTTTCTAACCTTATAAAGCACATTAAGTTCTCCCAAATAAAATATGTGCATTGGACAAATGAAAATGGCTTAAAAAATTAAAATAGCATCATTAAAGTAGGAAAAAATCTCACTGGGAGGATGCCCCAAGACTCCCCTACACTGAAAAATATGTTTTGTTGATCCTACTTAATTTTATAAAGTTTAGCAGTTGCACACAGTATGTTTATCTAGATGGAGATATATTTTTTTTGTTGACTGAACTTAATATTTTTAAGTAACCTCAGATGAATAATACAGGTAAGTTTAACTTAATAATTTTGTGTAGCAGGTGCTAAAATTTTTTAAAGAAAAGTCAACTAAACCTAGGTTAGACAGACTCGAATGAGTGGAGTTGAATTAAAGGCCCTGTAAAGTGAAAATAAATCTGTATTTAGGTTTGTCGTATGATCAATGTGTTATGAACCCCCAGGTCAAATTTCAGTCACATAAAGCATCTCCAAGTTTATAAAATTAAGCTTCAAATCATGAAAAATGAGGCAGTAAAATGGTGTGGGCGTGTCTGTTGAATGTGCTGAAGCCACGCCCACTCAGGACACGGGTATTCTGCAGCATTAACCCCCTCACTCATGGTGTCATACTTGGAAAAATATTTTCCCCTAAAAACATGAACCAATAAACAAAACATGCATAACTATAACTTTGCAATGAAACTTGAACATTATAGAAACGGTACAAGAGTTCAACACTGAATTCCTTTGCACAAAATGAACCAGAAGTCCCTGCTCCAGGCGACTGCTTCCTTCCACAGTATTGTAGTGTTAGAGGGGCGGGGTCATTCTCTACTGTGGGCTCATGACATCGTGAGCCCACATATTGGCCCCGCCCACATGTAACCAAGCGACCAACTAAGTGTCAAATAGTACTTACTGATAAAGTTTTGTTTTTTTTAATGTTACTATTTCACCTAAGAATGGACTAACTTATGCCACCATTTGCAGCTATGAGTGTTGGCCATCCACTGAGCCCATAGGTGAAGTTTCACCAATGTCAATGTATCATCCACCATTCACTGACATGATCAAAAATAGCTTTGCACCCTATAGGCAGGATGTCTTTAATTGAGACAGCAACTTCACTCATGGTGCATTTTATTTAATTATTTTATTTAACCTTACCAGGAGAAAACGTCATTAAGATTAAAAATCTCTTTTTCAAGGGTGTCCTGGCCAAGACAGCAGGAGCAAACTGAGTGCCCAAAGACATTCTGGGAAAACTGCAGATTTGTCATGTACATGCTCACACAGGGCAGTGTGTGGTCCTCATTTGAACACAATATTTTTATGTTCCTGGTACACAATTAAAATCAACTAGCTTGAACATATTTTTAGAATTAAATCACTTTAGTTTAACACAATTTTTTTATGTTATTTTAACACATTTCAAACCAACTTATTTGAACACAGTTTTATTATGTTACTTTTGCACAATTAAAATCAACTCATTTGAAATGGAGACAGCACATTTTGAAATTAATCAAAAAATATAAGAAGGATTGAATTACACATTGAAATCAGGGAAACAAATGTAATAATTATACGTTACAAATACTAAGGGTCAAATTTTTTTTTTCAGTCAACTCTCAGGCTAAGCCCCTGATGTTGGCAACACCTGGCTCCACCCCTGGTTCATTGCTGGTGAAAATGAGGTTGATAGTTTATGGTTAAATGTGAACCCTGTTTGACCCTCAGGTTGGACCCAAATTCAGAATTCGGCCCCTGCTGTGATTGAGTCTGACATGGGCTAAGGGATAGAACTGGGATTGGCCCTTCGAGTGCAGTACTGGTCTATCTCCCATGCTGTCATTTTTATGCCCACACTTCCTTGCTTATCCTGACACACTAGACTGTTGTACATCTCCATGGCGCAGGGTTTATTTCACAGCGGTGGTGTAATAAAACTTTGAATGATAATCTTTAATTTCTTAATTTTAAATATTATTTCCCCAGACAACCTTAAAGAAGGAAAACTTTTTTGCCCCTTTTTTTTTTTTTTTTTTACCATTTTTTGCCACTTTTCACCCATTTAAGCTACTTTTTACCATTGGATACCACTTTTTTTCCTACTTTTTGCCCATTTTGACCCCTGCTTTGCAACTTTTAACCAATTTCTGCCCCTTTTACCCATTTCAGCTCTGTTTTGTCATTAAATGCCACTTTTTCCTCTTTTTTTTGCAACTTTTAAACAATTTTTTGCCACTTTTATCCCATTTTTGCCAATTTCACCATTTTTCTCCCACTTTTCACCCATTTAAGCTACGTTTTGTAACAAAGACCATTTTTTCCCTAGTTTTTGCCCATTTTAGCCACTTCTTTTTTACCACTTTTATTCAATATTGCCCTTTGTCCCAATTTTTTTTCCCATTTTTTGCCAATTTAAGCTACCTGTTGCCATTAAAAACACTTTTTTTCTACTTATTTTTGCCCATTTCGGTCACTTTTCACTCATTTTTTGGCACATTTAGACCATTTTATGTCACCTATAACTCTTTTTTTTGTCACTTCTCACATATTTTTAGCTATTTTCTGACCCCTTTTCCACTTTTCCTTCCCATTCTCACCCCTTTTCACCTATTTTTGCCACCTTTAACTTATTTTTATTGCTACTTCAAGCTGTTTTTGCCACTTTTCACCGCTTAGATTGTGGCTTTTGCAAAGGTATTTTTCAACAATTTGGCTCTTTGGTTGAGCAGGATTGAATAATACTGCCTTAAGGCAATAAAAACATAATTTGTTGCGGGTTTATTCCCTCTAAATTGGCCTACAATCAAATAAATGTTTACACTGCATCTCTGCTCCTGTACATTTCAGTTGCTCCTTGTTAAAAAATGACAACTGTTCCTTTTCCTAATGCAGATGGACAGATCTTTGGTGCTTTGCAGAATAAACTTTCTGATCCACCCTTCCTTCCTTTCTAGGAGATGCACCCTGCTGATGTGTGGATCCCGAGCCTTCGTCCTTCTCCTGGTTTTCTTTATCTTCAGCTCGTCTCTTCTTTATTCCAGCTTCTTACAGCAGACATCCTCTCTGCCTAAATATCACCAACATACTCCTCAGAGGAATATCAGCATCCTGCTGTGGCACTGGCCGTTCGGACGCTCCTTCAGGCTCCGTGGAGACAAGTGTTTGAAGAATTTCAACATCAGCCGCTGTTTCCTCTCTGATAACACCTCCACCTTCTCGTCCGCTGACGTGGTCGTCTTCCATCACCATGAGCTGAGCGGAGGTCTCTCCCAGCTTCCTAAGCACAGGGACCGCCTGACCTCCCAACGCTGGGTGTGGCTGTCCATGGAGCCTCCGGTCAACAACGTGAATGTCTCACAGCTCAACGGTCTCTTCAACTGGACCATGAGCTACAGACGGGACGCAGACATATATGTCCCCTATGGTCAGACCCTGTTAGGAGGCGATGGACGCATCGTTACGGTGGCTCCAAATCGCTCCTGCCTGGTGAGCTGGGTGGTGAGCAGATACCGGCCTGAGCAGGCTCGGGCTGCCGTCTACCAGAGTCTAAAAGATTTACTCCCCATACAGGTGTATGGCAGGTGGAACAAGAAACCGCTGTCACACAAGAAGCTGCTGCCTACTATCTCAAAGTGCTTCTTTTACCTTTCTTTTGAGAACTCTGAAGCCGCTGACTACATCAGCGAGAAGCTCTGGAGGAATGCTTTCCAAGCAGGAGTCGTGCCGGTGGTCCTTGGCCCCAGCAGGGCCACCTATGAGGCCCTGGCCCCACCTGGATCCTTCATCCATGTGTCTGATTTCAGGAGCACAGCAGATCTGGCTGCTTATCTGAAACAGGTGGCTGCAGACAGGAAGTTGTATGAACGGTACTTTCAGTGGCACCGCACTCACAGAGTAAAAACCTACACAAACTGGATAGAACGGCTCTGCCAAATCTGTGTTCAGTACCCCCAATTACCAAAAAACAAAGTCTATGATGACCTGGAGGCCTGGGTTCACAGATAAAGACCTGGCTTATCTTTACATGTAGCCACATACTGGCTCAGTTCGTTGGCATATGAACGTCAGAAAGACAAACACTGTAGCAGTGAAACTCAACCTGTGGCTCTTTTCTGATTATTTGTGGCCCTTCTTTGTCTTAATTTGAAAATTATTCCCCAGAAAACCTTAAAAAGGAAAATTTGACCTCAGAAATCATATGTTGCCAGTCACTGTAGACAGTTTGTTTCCCACACTTATACAGTAGGCTTTTATTGTCAAACTTAATTGTCAACCTATAGTTATTGTCTATATATTTCCATTGCCTGTTTTTGCAATTTTTGCTACCTTTATTCCATTTTTACTGCTTTGAGCCCATTTTGACACTTCTTTTGACACTTTTATCTTGATTTTTGCAATTTTTTGCCCCTTTTTTGCCCTTTTTGCACATTTAAGCTGCCGTTTGCAATGAAAAACCACTTATTTCCCATTTTGCCACTCTCTGATGCTTTTTGCCCATTTCTCCACCTTTTTGCTGATTTTTGCACATTTTAGTCACTTTTCCCTCATTTTTCATCATGTTTTGCAACTTTTGGTTCATTTTTGCCACCTGTAGCTATTTTTTTTTGCCACATTTCACCAATTTTTCCACTTTCTGCCCTTCAAAGCCACTTTTTCTCCCCATTTTTGTCCCTTTTTACCCAGTATTTGCCGCTTTTAGCCCATTTTTTGCCACTTTTCACCAAATTTTTTTTTTTTTTTTTTTTTTTTTTTTAGATTTATTTTTTGGCATTTTTGTGCCTTTATTAGACAAAGGAGGACAGTGGAGGAGAGACATGCGGTAAGGGGCCTCAGGCAGGATTCGAGCCCTGGACGCCTGCATACATGGGGAGCGCCTTTAACCACTAGGCCACCTGCTCCCCACTTTTCACCAATTTTTGACACTTTTATCATGCTTTTTGCAGGTAAATGCCACTTTTTGCCAGTTTTTCCCACTTTTTTTCTGATATATGCCAATTTCAGCCACTTCTCACCTGTTTGCCACTTTCATTCTTCTTTCATACTACTTTTTCTCCCCATTTTACCACTTTTCTCCTAGTGTTTGCCCCTTTTTGCCTATCTTGCCAGTTCTAGCCCATTTAAGCTGCCTTTTGCAATTGAAGACCACTTTTTGCCCATTTTAGTCACTTTTCACCCATTTTTGCCACTTTTCTTCCAGGGTTTGCCGCTTTTCGACAATTTTTGCCGCCTTTAACTTATTTTAATTGTCACTTTTCACCACTTTTAGATTGTGTCTCTTGCAAAGGTATTTTTCAACAGTTTGGCTCTTTGGTTGTGCAACATTGCTATAGAGTGACAAAATTAACACTTCCTCCAGGATGCCCCACGAATGTGACTGGACAAGACTGGCATGTCAGAAGTTTTCTCACCTACGTGATGTTTCTCCTACTCTACCTTCATCTTTTACCAGTGACATCATACAGGGTTCCTGCACACTTTCTTAAAACTATATCTTTATTGAGATTTCTTTTGGCTTTTACAACAATTTCATGCCATCTGCACTTCCTGCTTATTGCTTTCTGCTTGAAACTGATAATATTTGAAGAAGGTATTTGTCCTGGGCATTAAGCGTGTAGGGTTAATTCTCTAAGTATATACTTCTGAAACAACCATCAAAAGGCTGGCTCAGACTGCATGAATTCAGCCAGATTTAAGTCCATCGGCGGAGTTAGGGGGGGCTTTAGCCCCAGATGTTTTTCATTAAAGCCCCAAACCTTTTTGGTCTCAGAGCGACTCCCTCCTCCGTTGAGTTAATGATTTTGCATAAATTGGGGAAGAAGTGTGTGCTCTTGTCGTCAATACGTGATCTTCGGTAAATGCCAAGGCTGCAGTAGTGAAACCAAAGTTGAATGAAGGTTCAGCATAGAGATCAGCAGATGGTCAGAATACAGGTAGATCCTAAAGTCTTATTTAGCAGACAGCCAGCATTCAGCACATTCATTCATCCTGAGCCAACAGCTCAGAATCCTTCTCTCTTAAAAAAAAAAAAAACAACAACAAGAAAAAAAAAAAAACAGAAAACAATAACTCTCTTCATTTTGAACAAACTCATGTGCATATACTTTAACATTTGGTTAAAGCTGTGTTTAAAACATGAACCATATTGAATAAAAGATGATCTAAAAGAGAGGAGATGAAACTTCTACTCATGATTTAGCCTGGGTCGACCCTTTACTGTGTTTCTGCTGAAGTGTGAGCTGACTAGACTGGAGAGGGTTAAATCAGATAGAAACACTCAGTTTTTGACTCTTTCAAATATTGGCTATTATGAAAGTCTGACAGGATGTGGTCTGTCATTTATCAGAGATCTTATACAGAAATATATACCGTGGCTTTTAGACTCTAGAAGATGGTTAGTTGTTGTGTTAAGGTGATGGAGTCTGACCTTATTGACTCCAGTCATGTGGAAACAGTTAACTTGAGACTTTTCCCTAAACTCACAGCTAATTAAGCCACTCCTCTTTAGTAAAAACTAGATGAAAATACACCACAATATAAGAAATCAAGCGTTTGAAGCTCAAAGATTTCTGCAGGAGGATGCCCAGACCCCCACGCACATCTGAATGAAATCTACATGCCTGGCTAACTACAGGTACAATGTAGTTTACTTTTGATAGTTTGAAGTTTCAGAGTTAGGTTAAGGAAAAGATGAAAATAAAAAGTGTTGAGTGAAGGACAGTTCTACAGAAAAGATGAGGAAAGGACAGGAAAACACCCTTACAGATGAAGATTCTCCAGGATGGACTGAAACAACTGAAGTTAGGAAAAGAAAGGGGGAGGAAATGTGTGATAAGCCAAAAGAGGAGAAGAGATGAAGGATTAGAGAAAGGGCTTGGGTTGAATTTAGATTTGAAGTATCATGAAACATGAAGACAAAAAAAAGTCAAAAGAGAAAGAGAGAGGAAGGAGAGAAAAGGAAGTGAAGCCACTGGTGGTTTTAAAATCAGGTGAAGACAGGCAGAAGATGAAACTGTTGATCAGATAATAGAGCTGTGTGACAGAAAAGATCACAGAGGTGCCAAGAGTTGATGTGACAAAGAGACATGTAAAACTTGATCTTTGAATGCTAATATCATGGTCATCAATCTAAAGACTCCTTGTTTTTATCTTTTCTTCTTTCAGTGGAGCAAACTTCCATCCAGGAGTAAAAGAGAGAGCAGAGAGGGAAAGGGAGAGAAATTTCCTAAAGAAAAAGAATTCTCCCCCCCAAAAAATGTGCATTGGATGAATGAAAATGGCTTGAAACAAACAAAAATAGTGTCATTAAGGTAGGAAAAAATCTCACAGGGAGAATGCCCCAAACCCCCCTACTCTTGGGCTAAGCCCCTGATGTTGGCAACACCTCACTCCACCCCTGCACATCAGTCATGTTCTCTACTTTATTCTACAAGACTTATTAGTGTCGTTGCTCCGAGCTACTATTGTTCTTCCATGCGTTTCTTTTTTGGTGTGCTACGACTTTTCTAAGAGATTCGACAATTTTTAGCAAAGTTATTCGCAAAAAACTGCGAAAAAAGTCCCATCTGAAATGAATGGGGAGAGGGATGATGAAACCACAAAAGTAGGGTTTTTTACCACCCCTACTGCTTCGCCATACTTTCACCTACAGAGATCATTCAAACTTTAAAACGCAGGTATTTTTGTCCTGTCTTCAGGAATGTCTTTGTTATGATGATGGGGTTTACGGTTTTCGATAGGCAAGTCTTCAAATCTCCTGTGCGTTGAGTGAAAATCATGAAAAATCACCCTGCTAGAGTGGGTGATGTCATCACCCTAGAGGCTGAGAGAGCCAACACATCAACTGAGACTTTTGCGAACAACTAGTGACTACAGCCACAAATCTAACACCACACACATAAAAAATATATCAAAACAGATGAAATCTTGTCCCACTACTGTGGAACCAAGAACCAAAGCCATATCATGTGCAGTTTTGGTGTGAGAGGACCAACTGTCCCAAGTACGCTGACACCTCTCTGATCTGCTGCAATGTTACCAAATCTGATAAATTTGCCTAAAGAGTCTGAAAGTTGCCCATTTTTAGCTCGCCCTCCTGGCCTCATTTCTTGCACAATCAACACCAAAATTACATCACTGCTAGTTCCAAGCCTGCAGATGCTCACACCGAAATTCGTTTGATGATACCATTTATGGTTTTCGCACACGGAGAGGAAAAAGAGACTGTTTTTACAAGCAAAAATCACCCAAAACTACCCTCTGCTGTCTCAGGTGTAACTGATCTGTGATCAGTGATGCGTAACCGTGCAGGCATTAATTACCATGGCAACAGCAGCTCTGGTGCTTTGATGATGTCATCGTTGATTGACACACATACAGCCCTCAATGAGCTCTGATCAGGCACACACAGAGCTGTTCCAATAAAGCAGCCCATTTAAACAATGCTTTAACAGGATGGTGGGATGCTGTGGGTGCCTTCTCATCCACATACAGTCCCCCATAAAGTTTTTGGCGACATCAGTTGCCAAAGACAGCCACACATATATCCCATATGAAGTGAATGGGAGAGATTGTGCATGTGTGTGTGTGTTAGCACGCGGAGTGCGCATTGGTCAGTGTTTCTGTGTTCTCTTGACTTTGGTGATGTCAATCAAAATAACAACACACAATCCTTTCTCAGTAAAAGTTTTTAATGTGTTCAAATGGAGCTGGAAATAATAAAATTCATCTCTTCTGCACCTGCTCTCATCAAGACCTTGACAGGAACTGCATGTCTGTATAAAATTCAAATAAAGGACTCTATTTCATAGGGAGGGTCAACACCACCAGGTATGTCAAGAAAACAGCTGAGGCTCAGTTGCCAGGTGATCAGCATCAGCTTATTAGGCCACATGACTAAAATACATGAATGAAGTCTCCTGTCATGTACAGTGTTTCTCAACCATTTCACCATGTCATTGTCCAGCTACATGCTGCTTCAGCTTGGACTTGGACATGACCTTGTAATGACAAGTCAGGCTATTGTCCTAAATGGCCTTGCGATGAAACCGGCACCGCCCCCCGAGCCTCTCTTGTGATTTCCGCTTGAGGAAATTGTCTAGTTTTTCAAATAAAGTTCTTACTATAATTCTAATGATTTTTTGTGTATTAGCTTATGTAAAAAAAACTTTAATACGGCTTACATTATAAAATGTTGTAAAATTATCAATAAAATAGGGTCTGTAAAGCAGGAAAAATCTCTGGAATTGCCCCTTGACCCTCTTGGACTAAGGCGCCAATGTTGGCAAGGCCTAGCTCCACCCCTGGTAACATCACTGACAGTAGCAGCCGTGAAAGTTACACCTCTGACTGTAACACCAGTGACAGAAACACCAGTGACATTAACACCAGTGACAATACCACCTCTGACTGTAACACCAGTGACAGTAACACCAGTGACAGTGACACCTCTGACTGTAACACCAGTGACAGTTACACCAGCGACAGTAACATCAGCGAAAGTAACACAGAAAAACATTTTATCCGTTTCACAAAGGACTATTGCGAAATTGTTAACAAAGTTTGGACACCAGTGGCGGTAACACTAGTGAAAGTAACACCTCTGACTGTGGCACCAGTGACAGTAATACCAGTGACATTCACACCCATGACATTAACACCTCTGACATTAACACCAGTGACACTAACACCTCTGACTGTAACACCAGTGACTGTAACACCAGTGACAGTTACACCAGTGACAGTGACACCTCTGACTGTAACACCAGTGACAGTTACACCAGTGACAGTAACACCAGTGACAGTAACACCAGTGACAGTGACACCTCTGACTGTAACACCAGTGACAGTTACACCAGTGACAGTAACACCAGTGACAGTGACACCTCTGACTGTAACACCAGTGACAGTCACGCTAGTGACATTAACACCGGTGACATTAACACCAGTGACAGTAACACCCGTGACATCAACAACTCATGATGTCTCATACTCCCTGAACCACTCTTTCACAGTTTGAGCCAGATGAATCCTGGCATCATCATCTTGGAATATGCCTGTGCCATTAGGGAAGAAAAAATCCATTGTTTAAGAAATGAGAAGTTACTCATTGCATCAGCTGGGGTTAAATAACTTGTTGCCAGCTGAAAGATAATCACCCATGCACTAATTATCCAATAGGAGACTCGTACCTATTTGCTTAGTTAAATCCAGGTGACGACTTTTTTTCTGGCCAGGCAGTGTATTCCCAGCATCACCTGTATGAAAACAGTTAAATCTAACAGGAGATGTTCATATTGTAATGATAATCTATCCAGGACTGCCAAAGTGAATTAAAAACCCAAGGCTGCTGATGTCACACCCTCTAAGGAATAAAGATAATGCTACAAAGGGGGAGAGATCCTTTCTCCTTCCTAAATCCATGTGCAGGATCCCTCAGGAATGTCACTGAAAGGGGGGGGGATTCTCTTCCTCCATGCCTGTCAACCGTCCATTACTTATCAAGAGAAACCATGTTTGAAAACAGGAGGTTCACAGACAGTGCAATGTTAAAATGACATTTTAGGTCTATGCCAGATCTCAAGGGAGATAAACGCCTTAAAAATCAAAATCCCTTATTGGCTGATCAACCCTTCAGACCAAGCCTCTTTGCCCACTAGAAGCCATAAAACTCTCACCTTCGACCTGGGCCTTGTTGAACAGACACTTCTTCTTGCTTATCTAAACGACAATACCAGATGTGACCGTAAACCAATCGACATGACAGACTAGGATTATGAAAGTTAAAAAGCTTCAAAAACTGCCTTAAATGTCATGTTTTCCACAAGAAATGCTCATATTCGTTTAAGTCTGGTCATAAGTAACACAATTATATCCTTCTGTTTATATTGTTGCTTTTATTAGATTTGATTGTGGAATTCACTACTGACGTCTCTGATTTTTAGGTTTAAAATCTCCCATGGATCAACATTGCCACCTTGTGGTCAAGTTCCGTCGAACTATAAAAGCAGCCGTCTATTATAGTTTTATTAAGATCTTCTGTGTGTGTAATTGTGTTTATAACCAATTAACCATGTTTCTCATGTTTACTGTGTGATAGTTTATTGATATTATCCTAGAATTTTAGAACCATTTATGTTATGCATTAATCAAACTTGGTGAGAACGAGTGGATTATTGATCCCTAAGATGACTTAGGATACAGACCCCTCCTCTTTCCTTCTTAAATAAGAAGCCATGTGTGCAGTTCAGTTCAGTTAGCAGAAGAGATCAGAAAGCGGTCCGGTCTGGACAGTCCAAGATGCTCACTGAGGAGATCTCTGTTGTGTCTCCTTGGGCCTCCTAGGCTCAACTTTTCCACCAAGTTTTGCACCAGATTCAATATAACAATTGAATCTTGTAACTCTACTTAATTTTTGTTATCCAGCACAAAATTATTTCTAACCTTTTATAGCTTCCTACTAACTTTTTGCAAAGCATAGTTTTTAGCTTTTTTTCTTTTTCACCAATCCATCACTGTAAGCCAGCAGTCACTTGGTGTCGATGTGTTTGAATTATCTGGTCTGGACCAGAGCTGGTACCGGTAGCTTTTTAGAACTTGCCAGGCGTCCTCTTCCAGGCAGCTCCTCTCTTCACTGGCATTCATCAACAGCAGATAAAGTATGGTCCAATTCATCTCTCTGGTGCTGATGTCTCCAAATTTCCTATAAATTAGTTCAGATCCATTTTTCTTCCAAATTCACACTCCAAATTCTACACCGTCGGTTAAATTTTTCCATTAGGATTATTAAAATAATCCACCCTCACCAACTAAGTTAGCATCCTTTCTCTCTTACCACATTTAGTCATGTTCTGTTCATTCATTTACATTATCTATTCATATAACCTGTGATTTATGTCTGTTATGTTGTGATTTTTATAATAAATCTTCAAAATACAGTCGTTGCATGGGAATTCATTTATTAAGCTAGAGGAATAGAGTCAATGTTATAAGAATTCATTGCTTTAGAAATGAGATTGATGTGAATGTTCTTGTTAATTGATTAAAGATTTCGATTAATTAATAATTACAATATTTTATTGGTTATTAAATACCCAATCTGCTTAAGCGGTGGTGCCCTAATCTCTACAAGGTTTAGTTGATAATATTAATTTATTATCAACAAATTTACGCTACAATATTTAACGACAGACATCTATTCATGAATGAACAGGAGGGATGCTGGGCTTTCTCTCTCTTCCTCTGTCTGATCAGCTGTAGATACACAGGTGACTTACGCAACCAGAAGTGAAATGGAAATTAGGAGAATGTTCACTAGTTCATTGGGCTTTGGCAGTTTAAAATAGATCTGAAAATGTTACAATATCTATAAAGAGGGGGAAACACTTAAGCACATGTAGTCTACTAGAAAGTCTGGTTAACATCGCATCGCTAGATATCCCTGAGAACTGTAAAGTATGACCCTCCCTAGACTCTGCTGATCCTCATCCCAGAACAAAAATGCAGTATACCAATGAGTCATGTGAATCAGAGGAGATTTAGATGTGGGTATAACCTATGAAGACTCAAAATGAAGTGGCTATACTTTGTATACCTGCACTCCATCATTGAGTGTAACTGTTTGAATTTTCCATAAGGATAATGTGTCATGTGTTCTATTAGTGGCCACATGGTGGTGCTGTTGAACCTGAAGTGTTATCCATCAGTTCCCCTTCTGTTAAACTCAGGATTCAAAGGACATTGTTTTATTCAAGCATATCCAAACGTATTGATTGATTGACAAATGTCCATTATGATCGTACTAAATACGTACACCTACACTACTTCAGTTTGGATGGGAAGTCCTGCCATCAGACACTTTGCACATCTTTTTCTTACACCCCGTTATTAAAGGAACTTTAAACCACCCAGTAATGACCATCATCATATTAGTCATGACTGTTTCAGTAAGATTATTTTTCTTTTTTAAAAGAAGAGACCCCCTTTGACTTTCTGTCTCTTGTTCTCAGTTTTATTAGATATTTTTGTATTTAGAACCAATCACCCATTTCTTTCATGAATTTTTTTCTTGTTACTGGTTCTGATCCTTCAGACTTTTAAATATTTTCTTACTAATTCATGGAAAGATATAGCTGTTTTAGGTGTAGTTGTAGCTGTATGCTAATTTGCATACATTTGCAAAGGTGAATAGGATAAAAAAAAGAACTAAAACAGATCACCATCGAACTTCCCCAGTTAATAGAAAGACTGTATTTTACCTGAAATGTTGAAATATGTAGAGGAGCTTGTTTAGTGAATTCAGGGGAAATCTACAGCTGCAAATAGACTTTTCTTTCTACTAGATATTTAGTACTTGATACAGACAGACCTCCTTCAGACGTGAAAGGTACACTGAAACTGAGATCATGCCAACAACAGTTGGTATGTGACTGTGAGAAGAGGGAAAAATAATAATAATGCTAGAAATCATAATAAAAATTAATAATAATAATAATAATAATAATAATAATGATGATGATGATGATAATGGATTATTAATATGAGGATATTCTATTCCTGGCTGTTCTCTGGCTATAGAAGCTCAAAGTAATGAAACAAATCATGTTAATCATGTCTGCAGCACTCTGCAGTTTGTATTATCGCTTTCTCTAATTAGATATTTTTGCAGTGATTTTCAGTATTTCTGCTTTTGTCTCCAGTAAAATTAACAAAGTGAGCAGGAGAGGAGTGCAGATGCTCTAAGCCTGATTGTTGCAGCATTGAACATTGGCCTATAATTTCAGTTTGGAGGGTAGGTTGGTTTGCTTATTTATCAAGAGAACAGTCTGTTCAGTTTCATATGAAGATTATGATTATTTTGAAGTACTTTTTGTTTCAATTACACCCAAAAAAATTCAAAGAATTTATTGTCTTGTGCAAAAATAACCACGTTATTGGTGCATCTTTCCTTGAAAATTCTTATTTCACCATGTCCCTCTCCCTAGTAGCAACTGTCAGTGTTTCCAAATATTTACAGTACTAGAGACTGGTAGCCTAGAAAACATGAAGAGAACAGAAATCTCCAGCAACACTTGTAGTTCAGAGAACAACTTTATTAGACTGATGCGTTTCGGCATGTAGCCTTCATCAGGGTCATCTTCCAAAGGCTACACGCTGAAACGCGTCAGTCTAATAAAGTTGTTTTCTAGACTACAAGTGTTGCTGGAGATTTCTGTTCTCTTCAAGACTCTCTTCATCCTCCATGCACCTTGGAAGTTGGTGAAGTTGAGCCAGAGTTACCCACTTCAGCCTAGAAAACATTCACATGGTGTCATAGCTTCTTTTGTTCCTGCTTACTCTTGTTATGACCCCAGTTAATACTAAAGAAGACAACTGTCTTTGTGTGATCCATTTACTTTGTAGAAATCTGTTGAATATTCAACAACTGTGAGAAGTTGAGGGTATTGAAACAAATGAGTTTTTAAGTCATAGATGGGCTAATATATTTCACTTTTGAAAAACAACATTTGTTATGAACAGATTAAGAGAAGTGCCCTTTTTCTCATTTGAGCCCCTGCCCTCCGAAATGTCTGCATGTTCCTGGGCCCCTCCATGTCTCCTGGTGTACCAGCCTGTCTCCTGGTATCTCCTCCTGGTTCTTCACAGTGCGCTGGGAGACACAGCAAACCTTCTCACCACAGCGTGCATGGATGTGCCATCCTGGATGAGCTGCACTGCCTGAGCAACTTCTGAGGGTTGCAGATACCACCTCATGCTACCACTAGTGCAAAGTTATAATTATGCATGTTTTGTTTATTGGTTCATGTTTTTAGGGGAAAATGTTTTTCCAACTATGACACCATGAGTGAGGGGGTTAATGCTGCAGACCACTCTACATGTAAGAGTCTGTTATTGTGTCCTATCTATGAAAATGGCTGCTCATGCTTGTTGCATAAGTGCTTGTTAAACTCATTTGGCTTGGGTTGAGCCATTCTTCATCACAGCTTGTCAAATATCATACAAGTTTAAATGGCCCAAGAAAACTGCGTCAGTGTGTAACATTTACCCTTACAAATCTAGTTGGCCTGAACCGTGGTTATTAAATAACAGTAATGCAAATGCATCATGTTGACCCAATATATTTACATATAGGTCATTCAGCAAAATTGTTTCTGGCTAAGTTAACGCATTTTACTTGGGTGGAAATACTTTCCATAATTTCATTACGTTCACTGAGCAAGTTATTTTTTTGAGTGTACCATTTCTAAACTGAAGGCCAAGTTCCACATAACGGGGGATGTCAGAGACAGGCCGTGAAGTGGATGTCCAAAGAAGATGACACCCCAAGAATACCATTTGAGTCCCTGCCCCCACGAAATGTCTGCATGTTCCTGGGCCCCTCCACGTCTCCTGGTGTACCAGCCTGTCTCCTGGTATCTCCCCCTGGTTCTTCACAGTGCGCTGGGAGACACAGCAAACCTCACTACAGCGTGCATGGATGTGCCATCCTGGATGAGCTGCACTGCCTGAGCAACTTCTGAGGGTTGCAGATACCACCTCATGCTACCACTAGTGGTGAGGGACACGTAAGAGTGATTTACTTAGAGTTACATTGTGATGATTATGTAGTCCCTTTATTTTATTGAGCAGTGTGTTTATGAAAACTTCCATATTTATATATCTTAAACAACACAGTTTTATTCAAACTCCTGAATATCCCCTGAATTCTATGGCCAGTTCTAATGTCATAAATGCCAAGAAAAAGTCATAACAAACAAAATTAAACTAATCTTTATGGGAAAAACCAATGGTTTTTCCTGAATTTCACTGTGATTCTGGGACTGAAACAGCAGAGTTACAAGCAGACGGACCACAGTAATGAGCTGTGGACTCAGGCTAAATAAACCTGCTGTGTGTTGGATGTCTACTAAATCACACGTTAGAAACTTTACCTGCATGTTGGGAATCTGCTCTCCTCTTTGCTCAACGTTTTTCCCTTCAACTCAGGTTTAGCTACTGATAGGGGCAGCCACCAAAGACTGCATTATGGCGACAAGAGAATTCACTTCATCCCCAGTTCATACATGATCAACAGTTATCAGAGGAGATAGTCATATTGAGTCCAAAATGGTTTGGGGCCTGAAGGATCAAGGGAAGCAGAAACGTCTAATAAGATACTTCTAAGGAATGAAGTAAGTGTGCAGGTATTACCTAGACCAGTGTTACTCAACCCTGCTCAACCAAAGAGCCAAACTGTTGAAAAATACATTTTCAAGAGCTGCAATCTAAGTGGTGAAAAGTGGCAAAAAAACCAACATGGGTGTCTGTTACATGAACCTAAGTCTAACATGTAGCTTATATTATATTAAATCAAGTTTAATGGTTGAACACTTTCAAATCATGTCGTTTAAACATAACATGCAACAACCTGAAATTTACTAGACTAATTTATGTTAACACAACCAATTCCAATGAGTTAAAATTGCAAATCACCTCTGCTTACAACTCCAGACCAGTAGGTGGCAGTAATGTGCATAGTCTCAATTAGGAGTACCCCTCTCTATTTTATATCAGTCGAAGGCCATGGTAAAAGGCATAGATATCTATAATAAAGGCTAGATGTCTTACAGTGGAGTCTCTAACGTCATCACCGGTGGCCATCTTAACACAGGCAAGCTCTCTGGTGGAATCTGTGGTACCTGAGGGAAAGTGAGTGATCTGCACAAACGTAAGTACTCTTATCTCGCTGAAATCTTGACGGATTTACAAACGGGTTGGTTTCTTACAAATGTTATTAATGTGGCTACAATTCTGGATGTTTAAACATGTTAAAATTGCAGCTTTTCTCTTCAAAAAATGACTTAATCATGCAATAAGGCTGAGACCACCAGATTTAACTTGTTAAAAAAAGTTTGTTAAAAACATCTGTAACATTTGTAAAGGGAAATCTTGTACCTATTTTAATTGCAAATAAATATCACATTTATAAAATATTAGGGTAGACTGAGTACAGTAGAGACACTTTTTGCTTCTCCATTTTTGAACAGATATTGCACAAAAACTATACACTGAAAATAAGTGATTTTTCATATGCAGTTAAATTTGCTTGTATACTAAGTTATTATTGATTAATATCATTTAGAAGTTGTTTATTTTTTCCACAATCAGGTCATAAACATAAAGTGCATTTTTACCATGGTACCGTCTCAACTAACCCCATACGTGTACAGTTGAGACGGTACCCTGGTACAGCTGAGACATCTATT
Organism: Cheilinus undulatus; assembly: GCF_018320785.1. Taxonomy (NCBI): domain Eukaryota; kingdom Metazoa; phylum Chordata; class Actinopteri; order Labriformes; family Labridae; genus Cheilinus; species Cheilinus undulatus. Next base: position 2,635,317 of record NC_054869.1, on the reverse strand, counting down.
GAAACCCATTGATGATGACTGAACATCAACTGTGAATGCAATAAACTTTTTAAAAAATCAACTGGAATTTAAAAAAATGGAATATTATTGTAAACAAGCAAAAATAAAACACCAACTGTAGCCTAAATAGACTATATATATTATGAATACTATATTAAACTAGACCCAACAGTCTACCCATCTGTTAATATAACACAGTTCAAGTATCACAAATATTAGATTTTATTTAAATTTTCTTGTGGTCTTATTATGACTCGTAATCTGTTATCTTTACGATGCATAACCTAACAGCATGTGATGTATTAGTAATAGAACTCTATCACAGGTACAGTTAAGACATTGTGTCTCAACTATACCCGCTAACCATCTTGTTCATTTCTCTAGAATTACTCAGTGACCTAACATGCTAGGATAGCGTGAAATATGAGTGTTTTTAGGGCACAGAATAACGTTTGCAATGATGTAAGTTATGTTTGATGTTCACAAAAGGAAAATGAGCTATTCATTGTGGAAGGGACGTGGTAAAGTGAAATTCTTACCTTAGTAAAAATACTTTTGCTGATATCTTCTGACTGGAGATGCTAACACTCTTCAAATTTCCGTCCACCAAAGAGGATGCTAATATGCACGTGCTGAGGAAAATTACAGCTCAGGCTTGCAGCACAGGCAAAATATTTAGAATGTTTCAACTGTACACATGTCTCAACTATACTCAGTCTACCCTCCTAATATAATACAATATTTTGAATTATTACATGTTTAAACTAAACATGTAATAATTCATTTTATCATATTAGTAATATTCCTATTATAAAAGTATACATATATCTCATGTTGCCATTCTGTACGATGAGTTTTAGTAGCTCATATAGTGATTTGACATAAATACCTTGTGTGTGTGTATATTCATTGCACCTATCTGAAGTCCAACAGGGAAATAAGTAGGTGATCCCAAACTTTTGACCGGAAGTGTAACATAATTATCCATAAGTGCAGTGTTATAACTACAACTCTGACGTTTATAACAAACCAAACCGTTTGAAAATCGGTAGAAAATTGAGCAAGTTATGGTAATTTAAAAAGTACATGCACCACTACTACACAATGTTATGGGTGAGCGAGCTGACTGTGGCAAGATGGCCGCCAGTGCGGATGTGCAACTCCATTGGCCAGCAGCGCAGAAGGGACATCTAGCCATTACTGTAGATATCTATGGTAAAAGGTATGTCCCCCAAGAATACCATTTTTTTACCCTGTCAGCAAGAACTCTCTCCTCCAAGATGACAACGCTCGCCCCCACAGAGCGGGTTTATCAGAGACTACCTCCAGAATTTGGGAGTGGAGAGGATGGACTGGCCTGCCAGCAGTCCTGACCTCAACCCCACTGAACACTTATGGGATCAGCTTGGGCGTACTGTTCGTACCAGAGTGACCAACACCACAACATTGGCTGCCTTGCGACAAATGCTGGTTGAAGAATGGGATGCCATCCCACAGAAGTGTGTGACCAGGCCGGTGATCAGCATGAGGAGGAGGAGCCAGGCTGTTGTGGCTGTGCATGGTTCTTCCACACGCTACTAAGGCTCCTGTTTGTTAAATGAACAAATTGTTAAAGTGCCAACATGTCTTGTTTCTTCAAACTTCAATCATCCAATCCACCAGACACCAAACAAGAGTCAGTGGCAGAATCAGCTGTTTGACATTGGCATATTTTTCATAGGTGCAACCCGCATACTCAGCTCTGCTGCTCATCCCACAAATTCATGTTCCTCACAAATGTGGCACCAATTAAAAAGAAATAAACAGGCTTTCCAACAGTATAAGATTTATGGCCAAGAAGAGCATTGTCACATTGTCAAATTTCCTTACTTTTGTGTGTGTGTGTGTGTGTGTGTGTGTGTGTATATATATATATATATATATATATATATATATATATATATATATATATATTTCCTGTCCAGCAAACAACACTCTCCTGATGAGCCCAGACTTCAAAGGTGGCATGACAGACTACGTCACCTCCACATGTGTGTTTTACTTTAATGATGACGCCCAAATGTTTGCTAATTGGAGAAATTAAAGCAGCCTCTGTTTATTTTGGCTGTCTAAAGAGCCACAGGTCTTTCAGAGAGACTACCCGGATGCTCTTAGCTCATCAAGAACACATTTATTCCAGCATAATTATAATGTGTAACTTTGAAACAGCTAAAGGTGACCTGGAACATCAGACTGGATCTACAATACATTGCCAAAAGTATTCTCTCACCCATCCAAATAATGTAAATCAGGTGTTCAAATCACTTCCATGGCCACAGGTGTATAAAATCAAGCACCTAGGCATGCAGACTGTTTCTACAAACATTTGTGAAAGAATGGGTCGCTCTCAGGAGCTCAGTGAATTCCAGCGTGGTACTGTGATAGGATGCCACCTGTGCAACGGGTCCAGTGGTGACATTTCCTCTCTCCTAAACATGGACGAAATTTTGATTTCAGAGGTGGGGGGGACACAACTGGTTTGAGTACGGGGGGTATGGTCAATAGGCCTCATTTACATAAAATTATACCTAATTTTTGAGTAAAAATAAGCTATAATAAGCTATAGTAAGATATAAAAATAAGATTATCATCACTCTAACATTTGTCACAATGCTCAATCTCATGACTAACATATCTTTATTCTTTCAACCTCACCTGTGAGCCTCCAGCATCTCCTCCTCCACCTCCTCCTGTATCTCCTCCTCTACCTCCTCCATCTCCTCCAGCCTCTCTTGCTCTACCTCCTCCTGTATCTTCTTCTGGATTTCTATTATCTGTCACCTGACAAAATAATACTGATGGATGACATGAACAGTGGGACAATTTGGGATACAACAACCATTGATTTTGATGGTATAGTCTGAACAAAAACTCAGTTTCTCAATTATTATGTCTAATTTATTCACAAACAATATGGATGTATAAAATCACATTTATAATCCAAGGTTTTATTTTATTTTTCCCACAAACTTTCATTGTTAGTGTTTTTAAACAGTGGCTGCCTTTCAAAACACAAATAATCCATGAAAAAAAAATCAAAAAGTGTATCTCTTTGGCTTTAAATATACACTTTTTTAAAATCTCTGTGTTGTTGAGGCTCTACAGTAATAATAATAATAATAATAATATAATAATAATAATATTTTATTTGTCAGCTCTTTCAATAAAACTCAGACACTTTACAAGAATAAAACAATTACATAATATGAACATATAAATTGCAATACATAAGTTTATCATAAAGTTAAATAATAGAATATTAAAAAAATACAAGTAATACTATTACTACTACTACTAATAATAATAATAATAATAGGAGGGGAGAGAGCCTGAGTTTCTGATGGATGAGGGGAAGGAGTTTGTGGTGTAATGTGTTCCTCTGAGTAACTTACACTTTCACTTCTAAAGAAGTCTCTTATATCCAGTTTTCTTTTTTCGACATCTTGCCACCTGGCTGCGCCTAATTAGCAAACACACATTCACATGCACGCACGCACACACACAGACACACATTCATTGTTAATGTAAACGAAACCTCTGATATCAAAATCCGTCTAGCTGATGTGACCCAGGCAGAACAAATGCCAAACATGTTAACAACTTACAGCAGCAGATGAACGTGGACTCATGGCCAACTAGCTAAACACCAGTGTGCTCGTGCTATAGTCCAGGCGCTGTTTACAACCAGATGGAGTGACAGCGGGGACGGCCAATCACACGTTAGCAAGAAACGGCAAAGCCAATCGATGAGCTTGTGGGCCAGTGGGCGGTCTAAAGGGAAACAGGCTTCAGCTTGAGCAGCCGTTTTCCGCTTGGTCCTAGTGCTCAACCTGTCTCCATTTAATATAGCGTAACATTGTTTTTGGATGGTAAAAACTACAGGGGACCAAAAGTGCCTTTTTAAAAAGTGCAGGGGACATGTCCCCCCTACCCCCCCCCAAATTACGTCCCTGCTCCTAAATATTCCACAGTCAACTGTCAGTGGTATTATAACAAAGTGGAAGCGATTGGGAATGACAGCAACTCAGCCATGAAGTGGCAGATCAGGCAGGCTCAACTGATGCTGAGGCACATAGTTCGCAGAGGTCTCCAACTTTCTGCAGAGTCAATCACAGACCTCCAAACTTCATGTGGCCTTCAGATTAGCTCAAGAACAGTGGTAGAGAGCTTCATGGAATGGGTTTCCATGGCCAAGCAGCTGCATTAAAGCTGTCTTTTGCAATAAAATGCCACTGTTTTCCCATTTTCCACCTTTTTCCTGACTTTGGTCACTTCTCACTCATTATTTGGTCACTTCCCACACACTTTTGCCACTTTTCTCCCAGTGTTTGCAGATTTTTGACCATTTTTGCCTCTTTTGACCAATTTTAATTGCCACTTTTCACCACTTAGATTGCAGCTCTTGAAAATGTATTTTTCAACAGTTTGGCTCTTTGGTTGAGCAGGGTTGAGTAACACTGGTCTAGGCAATACCTGCACACCTACTTCATTCCACAGAAGTATTTTATTAGACGTTTCTGTTTTCCTTGATCCTTCAGGCCCCAAACCTTGTTGGACTCCATATGACTCTCCTCTGATAACCGTTGATCATGTATGAATTGGGGATGAAGTGAATGCTCTTGTCACCATGATGCAATCTTTGGTGGCTGCCCCTATCAGTAGCTAAACCTGAGCCGAAGGGAAAAACGTTGAGCAAAGAGGAGAGCAGATTCCCAACATGCAGGAAAAGTTTCTAACGTGTGATGTAGTAGACATCCAACACACAGCAGGTTTATTTAGCCTGAGTCCACAGCTCATTACTGTGGTCCGTCTGCTTGTATCTCTGCTGTTTCAGTCCCAGAATCACAGTGAAATTCAGGTAAAAAGATTTGTTTTTCCCATAAAGATTAGTTTGATTTTGTTTGTTATGACTTTTTCTTGGCATTTATGACATTAGAACTGCAAAAATGTCATTAAAATCATTGTAAAACCAAAACTCATCATGCATGTGGCTAGAGGTCTATGAGGATGTCAGAGTGCAACGTTTGGCTGTAAATGTGATTGGCCATAGAATTCAGGGGATATTCAGGAGTTTGAATAAAACTGTGTGGTTTAAGATATATAAATATGGAAGTTTTCATAAACACACTGCTCAATAAAATAAAGGGACTACATAATCATCACAATGTAACCCTAAGTAAATCACTCTTATGTGTCCCTCACCACTAGTGGAAGCATGAGGTGGTATCTGCAACCCTCAGAAGTTGCTCAGGCAGTGCAGCTCATCCAGGATGGCACATCCATGCACGCTGCGGTGAGAAGGTTTGCTGTGTCCACCAGGACACAGAACCAGGAGGAGATACCAGGGGACAGGCTGGTACACCAGGAGACGTGGAGGGGCTCTAGGAGGGCAACAACCCAGCAGCAGGACTGCTATCTGCTCCTGGTTCTGTGTCCTGGTGGACACAGCAAACCTTCTCACCGCAGCGTGCATGGATGTGCCATCCTGGATGATGTGCATGTTTCTGCTCAAACTGTCAGAATCAGACTCCATGAGGGTGGTATGAGGGCCTGACGTCTGTTCTTTGGTCACAGTCCAGCACCGTGCAGCCAGAGAACACCAGAATTAGCTGATTCACCATTGGTGCCCTGTGCTCTTCACAGATGAGAGCAGGTTCACACTGAGAACACGTGACAGACATGAGAGAGTCTGGAGACGCCATGGAGAACGTTCTGCTGCCTGCAACATCCTCCAACGTGACCGGTTTGGCGCCGAGTCAGTGATGGTCTGGGGAGGCATATCCCACAGACCTCCATGTGCTAGCCAGAGGTACCCGGGGCTAAATGCGGCCCACAGTCCATTTTTGGTTGGCACTCAGTAATTTCTTGGTATAAAATGAAACATGGCCCTCATTTGAGTATTAACATTGTGCTTGACTGTATTGAACTTAGTAGTTTCAGCACAAGGCTGTGCTACCATGTTGATTTGGTAAACAAACATTTTGACAAAAATGTATCCATGCATTTTTTGTGACTAAATTGGGACAAAACTGTAAATATTGAACACAGTTGCAAACAAAATAATAGCAAAATCTTTATTTATAACTCCCTGATGGATTACAGCAACAAATAGCAGAGCCAGTAACATTTCAGGGGCGGAGCCAGTGGTAGGCTGGGCCAAACAGGGCCCTCTGAAATCTGATTGGCCTCCCCAAAATCCAGAAAATGATTGTCTATTTGCCTTGTCAGGGGTTAACTAGCCATTTAGGTCTACTCAGTAACTTTGCATATATTAAGCTAAATTAGATTGGTTTTACTGGTTTTCAATATCCTCAAGGTGAGGAAAGTGGCTCCTCCATCCTTATGTATTTCTGTATGTGGCCCTCAGTGGAAAAAGTTTGAACACCATCGGGGTTAAACGGTTAAACTGAATGAAACAAAATACTCTGAATGTTCCGTGTCACCTCTATCAGACGTATAAACACTCCTCCATTCTCAGTAAACAGTCATTTATCCAAAAACAGCCCTCTCACATGTCTCCACATTAGAACTGTTTAATATATTTACTGTGTGAGTAAATGTTTGCTTATTAAAGACGTTAAAGTGAAATGTGTTTAGATTGGGTGTAAACAGAGACACCCAGGATAAACAATGTCACGTCATTTGATCCAGGTCTAATAACCTGATGCCCCCCCCCCCGTAGATTAATGAGGATGTTTGCATATCTGTTGGTGTTCGTGGCATCAATGCCACATTTGGCTGCCAAAGAGTATTCAAGATCCGGTCTTTATTTTGTTCAGCAGATCCATACTGAACTGCTGAGAGGATCATTCTACAACAGGTTTCTGATCAACTTCATCATCGTCCTTTATTGTGGTTGTTATTGATGATCACTGATGCTTTCATCAAACCGTCTGTTTTTATCAAAGTTTACAACCATCATCTCTGCAGCTGGAGTGTCTCCACCATGAACCTGCTGACTGTTTCTCTGATCGTTTGTGTCATGCTGGCTCTGACCCCAGCTGATGGTGAGGATTTACTCATTTACTGCTCTCTACTCTGAAAAAACATGAATATTTTAGATGTTTATTTTGTTGTGTAAACATCTTTGGGATCAGGAAAAAGCATTTCATGTGTCATCTTTGGCTCTGGAAAAACAGGACAGCTTTATCCTGTTTGACTTCTTTAAGGGCATCTATCAATCAATCTTTATGTTATATCAAGGTACTTTACAAAGGGGTTGTAGGTCTAGACCAGTGGTTTCTAAACTTTTTTTCCCGAAGGCACACCAAAAATCAAGCTTGCATCTCATGGCACACCATAGGCCTCTTTGACATGTCGCAACATGTCCCAACTGCATGCACCGCCATGCTCCAAAATCAGTTTGGTTACAGAGTTTCCTTTTGTAGTCTCCTGACAACCTGTGAGTGCCGGAGTGCAATGCATCTCAATAATGCCAGGTTTATCCCCAGTCACCCTGCTCCTATTTTCCTCTCTGACAAGTAACAAGGAAAGAGGCAGCACAGAGGATGACAAGGCACCAGGAGTGTCCTACCAGAAGATTTATTCATTTTCTTCCACTTTTCTCACTTTTGCCACTAAATCCGATGCTTCGGGTCATTTGTCACAGCCAATGAAATGAGAGTACACAGTACAGTGGACTAAAGCATGCCATAGAGATGTTGCTTGGTTTTAACCATAGGTGACCTTTGAACTTTACTGTATTTCCTTTAATGTGCCAACAATGTTCCATAAAATTTTATATCAAAATTGAAATATTTTGATTGAGTACTGTGTACCAAAATGCAAACTCCTCAGTCAAACCATCGACTGTAGAAAGAATTGGACAAAGCCTGTGTGACGTCAGCCATTTGATTACAGAAGGCGGACTCAGACAGCTTTTGAAGCCGATCCGTGGTGGCCTCCATGTTGAAATCGCTGTCTTAACCGAACTTTGGATCGACCTAATGGCTGACAAGAGCCCGCCCACTGAGCCCCACTTCCTGTCAGCTAAGCTAGCACTAAAGCAAGCCTTCTGGAGGTAGCGTCTGCCTTTCGAGCTATCTGTCAATCAAATGAGACGCTCCAACCGGTACACAGTGAGGTTTTTCCTAAATAGAATCTAAACCATTGTGGTAGAAAAAACTTCACCCCTGTAAAGTGAGAGCACATGAAGACATGAGCTACGTCTGGTTTTTTGAACCAGGCTGTAAAGCAGTTTATTTCTAGAGTCAGAAACTGTTTTTTAGCACGTGTTGTGTACAGAACTTCTGCTGTTCCTGCAGCCAGCCTCATGTGGACACTTGCCATATTGCAATTTTTTGCACTTCCGCACTGGCTTCATTTTCCCGGATCGGAAGTTGCCGCTTAGGTCAAACTTGGAGCAGGGACTTGTCTTTGGAAATTCTGTAGGGGGCGCCGCAAAGCCATTGATCCATGCCACTCCAAAAAATTGGGATCAATAATCCTGTTTCTACTCTAAAAATTTCTTAATCACGTTTAATGGCTCTGTTACCATTTTTATCCCCTTAGAAAACTACTTCCTGTTTCATGGTGAACAAAAAATTGCCATGAAAAATGGCATTGAACAAAGCCTCATAACCTTGGTGGTGCAGGTTTATCTGGACATTTTTGCAACATTTTTGCCACTCTTATCTCATTTTTCATACTTATTGTCCCTTGTTGCTGCTCTTAACCCTCTCTTGCAAGATTTTGCCAAACTGGGGGAAGGGTTAAAAACTGTCAAAAAATGGGTTTTAAGTGGTAAAACTGTGTTAAAGTTGGCAAATTTGGTAGGGAAAACAGTGATGACAACAGGTTGAAATCTGGAAAAATCTGTGTAAAGTGGCAACAGTGTAAATGAAAAAATATTTCTAGTTTTTTTTTAAGGCATCTGGAGACCCCCTCTCAGTGTCTCGTGACCTGCAATGGGGTCCCGACTCCAACGTTGAGAACCACTGGTCTAGGCAATACCTGCAGATTCCCAACATGCAGGAAAAGTTTCTAACGTGTGATTTAGTAGACATCCAACATACAGCAGGTTTATTTAGCCTGAGTCCACAGCTCATTACTGTGGTCTGTCTGCTTGTATCCTCACTCCTGATCAAGACCCTGGCATACTTGAACTCCTTCACTTGTAACAGGACATTCTCCCCACCCGGAGGGAGCAAACCACCATTTTCCTGCAGAGGACCATTGCCTTTAACTTAAAGGTGCTAATTCTCATAACAGCCACTTCCCACCCCAGTGCTTAAAGTCCCTAGCTGAGGAAGCAAGAAGAACCATATCTTCTGCAAACAGCAGAGATGAAGTTTTGAGACCCCTGACCAGAAAACCCTTCTCCCACCAACTGCACCTTGAGATCCTGTCCATGAAAATCAGGTTTTATTCAATAAACCCACAATACCACCTTGCTACATCACTGTCTTCCTTTAACTGTGTATTCTACCTCCTCTTTATTTGTTTAATAGCAGTTAGCAAACAGTTGAGCATGAGTTGTTCTATTTACTCAGATGTATTTGCTAAATGATTGTATGCAGTGATCCATGATATATAAACCATGGTTGTTTAAACCTGAGGTAACATTGGCAGCTCTCTGTCTTCAGAGCTCCTCCTCATAAGGATAAGGATAAACTTTAAATTTGTCATGGACATAAGTGCAGCACTGCTCACAATCAATACATTCATCATAAAAACAAACAGGCAATAGACAGACAGATAAATAAATGGTCCACATTGACCCAGAATAAGAGACACTTGTAGATATAGTATTGCACCCACCCTGTAATATTGCACTGGCTTCCCTGCAGTAAACAGTTTGTAAAATATATTGCACATTTCCCTGGTGCGAGTTGACAAAATTGCCTGAAGAGGGTACATTTAAAAAAAGCTGTCACTGTGGCATACCAATGACACAGCAGTATACCAATAATACAGTAAAATACCTACGGTCACAATAAAAGAACGGTTCCACTGTGGCATACCAGTGACACAACAAAATACCAGTAATGCAATAAAATACCAGTATGGCAGTAAAAAGCAATGTCACAATAAATTTAATGTAAGACAACACTCAAGCTGGAGCATTATGTTAATGCAGATTGTTTGTTGAGTAGAGGGATGGAAGTAGGGAGGAAGGAGAGCTTGTAGCGATTACTTTTATATCTGCTCGCTCTGAACCGTCTTCCAGAGGGCGATAATTCATATTCTGAATAAGTACATGAGAAGAGTCCTTCAAGATTTTTTGTGCCTGACTGATGACAATTCCTTCATAGATAGTTTGAAGGGACGGGTAATTTTTCTTACCAATCACTTTCATGGAACGTTTAAACAATTTTTTTAATCTTAGATTTACATTGAACAGATAGAGAGCCAAACCAGGCTGCCATCCCGTATCTGATCAGATGTCCCATGACAGCATTATAGAAAGTCAACATCACACTAGTACTCACACCAAACAATCTGAGTCTGCAAAGAAAATGCAGTCTTTGGGCCAGTTTGGCACACAAGAAATCAACATGAACATTCCACTCTAAAGAGTTATCCATCTGAATAACTAAATACTTACATGAGTCCACCTGCTCAATTAGACTATTGCTGATTCAAACAGGGTCATGTGACCTGACTGCCCTAGGGTCGAATATCATCTCTTGAGTTTTGTTTTTGTTTAGAATGAGATGATGTTTCTCACACCAAGCCTGAAATGAGACTGTCTCATTGAGATAAACAGAGGAGCAATCATCAAAACACAAAAGACTTAAGATAATTGTGTCATCAGAAAATTTTATGACAAAGTTATTTTGATGACTACTTCTGCAGTCATTGGTATAAAGTGTGAATAAGAGAGGAGAGCACACAGCTCCTTGGGGGTACCCCTGTGCTACATATTTTAACAGCAGAGAGTGTGCCATTCACAATAACTTGTTGTGACCTGTCAGTCAAGAGGGAATAAAACCATCTAATAACTACAGGGTTGACCTGTAGGTTGAGGAGCTTCTCAGCAAGCAGATGAGGTCTGACAGTACTGAAAACAGAACTAAAGCCTGCAAGTAAAATTCTGGCATAAGCCTTTGAGTTTTCAAGATGTTTACTTATAAGATGAGACACGCTGAGAACTGCATCCTCAGTGCTATGACCCTTCTTATATGCAAACTGTAGAGGGTCAAGAAGAGGAGATACTACAGGTTTGATTATATCAACAATGACTCTCTCAAAACACCTCATAACAATTCAAGTTAATGTGACAGGTCAAACTCGTTATTCTCTGAAGGACATGACACTTTAGGAATGGGAATGATAGAAGACTTCTTCCACAGTGCAGGAACGGTGTGGCTGTCAAAGGACGGTTGAAAGATAGGGCACCAAGCCTCAGTTAATTCAGATGAACAATATTTTAGCAAGCAAGCAGGCAAGCCATCTGGCCCCATAGACTTCTTATTGCACACTTTTTTAAAAACAGACTGAACCTGTAAAGGGTCAATTTTCACATAGTGTGATGAAGGATCACAGGATCACAGGGGAGTTCTAACTCTTTCACTGATACTGGTGGAGAGTTCTGTGTATCACAAAAGAAGTCATTAAGATCGTTTGCACTATCCAAGTCATTCTCAGTGACCAGCTGTTTTTCACAGGGTTCATATTAGTATTCTTTCTCATGGAGTTCCAGTTTTTTATTGTCCACATTGCTGCAGCTTTGTTCAATGGCAGCTCAATGCTTCTCTCATACAAGTAAACATAAAACAGAGGTCCAAACAGACCAGTCTTTCACCTTTGTTTCTGTAACAACAGTGGAGATAAGATTTTACCATAGACGATGAAATATTCACTGACAACACATAAAGAAAATAAGTAAGTTTGATGGTAATAAAATGTCCAATGTTACATGATTTAATATATAAAAAGTCATAAATAATACAGTAAAAACTTTATCATCAAAATACATCTTGCAGTATAAAGAAGACATGAATAATGTGTGATGTAAGTTTATTGTCACAACAATGTATAATTTTAGAGATATTACAGATTTATTACATCATTTAATATATATAAAATCATGAAACTACAGTCAAGCCTTTATTATCAACATAAGTCTTGTAGTATGAAGTAGAAGTCATGCTAAATGTGTGATGTAAGTTTAATGTCACTACAATGCATAATATTAGAGTCATTGAATATTTTTCATTTCTGCTATGGTAATTTGCAGACGGTCCCTTCACCTCCAATCCACAGCCGGTCCTGCATAGAGAACAATGTAATTTTTCAAGCCCTGATGACAGTTCGTTTTGACAAAAATCTGAGCAAAATCGTGTTGTGGCTTGCCGTCCACTGTACGGTAACTGAAAAGAGGCGAGGGTTTGGTAAATGTGATGATCCTCTGCTGAGTTATTAAAGCAGAAAGGCCGAATCTGTGAATGTCTTTTTAACTTCACCTAAATCTTTTTAAGACTGACCCTTTTCAAGGAACCACAGAACCCTGGCATACAACCCTACACTCAAGGAGGTCAGTAACTTTAATGAAAAAGCAGCCCAGAGTCCCTGATAATAATAAACAGAAAGAGAAACTCTTGATTTGATGCATCGATGATGAAGAATCAAAAATCCTCTTCCTCTGGGGGAGTTTTCTGTAGAGCATTCTCTGATTCTTCAAGGTTGTCTTTTGAACAAATCTCTACAAAAGAATAAAACAAAAAGTCTTAAAAGTTTGCCAGGAACCAAATCAGTAAACAACCTGGGTGCGTTCACAGAAAATCCTTCATTCTAATGCATGTTGAAACCTGTTTCCACTGATGTCCACATATCAGAAAATGCAGCCATGATGCCCCCTAGTGTCCAGACCATGACAGTACACCATTTGGAGCTTGGTGAAAAACTTGATTAAACTACACAAACCATTACGAAAAAGACATAAAATACTAATATATACCTTAAAAACCTTGATACATTTAATTAAAATAGGAAATTATGTTTCATTGGTCTATAGTGAGTATTAGAACTGAATTCGATATTGAGAAGGACTGAATGTCCAAAATCTGACCCAGGGAAAAGGAATACATCAAAAACCATAAATAAAAGGCCATGTTTTATATACAGTACCATGAAAAAGTTTCCTGATTCCTGATGTTTTTGCATTTTTATCACACTTAAATATTTCAGATCAAACCAATTTGTCACAAAGATAACCCAGGTAAATACAAAATGCAGTGTCTGAATGATTATTTAATATTTTAAAGCGGGGGGGGGTGCTATCTGGCCCTGTGTTAAAAAGTAACTTCCCTCTGAACCTAATAACTGGTTGTTCCACCCTGTGATGACTGGTCTTTCTCATCGCTGTGGAGGAATGTTGTCCCACTCTTCTTCACAGAAATGTTTTATCTCAGCCATATTGGAGGGTTTTCCAGCATGAATTGCCCATTTAAAGTCGCACCACAGCATCTCAGTTGGATTTTAATCTGGACTTGACTTGGCCACTCCAAAACCTTTATTTTGTTTATTCTGAGCCAGTCAGAGGTGGACTTGCTGGTGTGTTTCGGGTTATTGTCCTGCTGCATTACCCAAGAGAGCTTGATCTTGAGGTCATGAACTGATGGCCGGACGTTGGCCTTCAAGATTTTCTGGTAGACAGCAGAATTCATTGTTCCATCAGTCACAGCAAGTGGTCCAGGTCCTGAAGCAGCAAAGCAGCCCCAGACCATCACACTGCCACCAACCACATTAATACCTTATCAAAAGTAACATCAAAGCCAAGAAATGTATTTTCTTTTATTACACCTATAAAAAACCCCCACAGGATTACTTCCAAAGAGGGCCCCGACATATTCTTAACCGTACTTGGGTTAAAGCAAAACTTCCCAAGACACCACTATAATGGCGTAACTTACCAGTGTTGCCACTCTATAAAAACAAAAGTGTTGCTTTTCTTAAAAAAAAAAAATGTCTCTCAACATCTCTGATCATGTATGTTCCCTCAAGTGTACTTATACATTATACATCCCCCTTTTTTTCTTTGCTGTGATTGTTTCAGCCATCTCATTGGTAATAGCACTCCTGCAGTGCTCTGCAAATTCAGAGATCTTCTTGTGATCTTCTTCACTGGGCAGCAGCTCCTGGAAGGCGTCTGGAAATGTGATTGCAAGCTCAGCAATTACAGCTGTTCTCGCAATTGTGTTGCGGTCAATGTTCATCTCGGTGAAGGCGATTTTCATGGAGCCACACTTGGCAAATTTCCTCAGGACTTTTTCATAGCGGCGGATGACTCCATCGGTTGTTGTCACTTAGCAAAGACAAACAAAACCAAAAAATGTTTTCAGCATTTCAGCTGGGTGGACAATGCACAATGAACCCACAAGGTGAGTTGAATCCTTTCTAATCTACTTCAGGGGTTATAAATATATTCTAATATATTAATATATTCTAATATAAGGTAAAGCAGAGTGATTTTTTTAAAATACTGAAATATAAAAATCAGTGTGGGACAGTGACATAATGAAGGAGCAATTAGGCCTTCTTTGAGAATTTTAACTAAGCCTGTTTTAGTTGCTGCTTTTTATACAAATACTAACTATAGGTGACAGGTAAATACTGGCCAACATTAGGGTAAGAAACCCTCTGATTACAGATGATCAATGCCTCTGCCTTCCTCTTGAATGGCTGTGAGATTCAGTGTGTCCCTTGGACTTCCTCTTCTTCTTTTTCTTCTTCTCCTCTTCTTCGGAGGATGAAGAGGAGGTGAAGTCTGAAGAGGGGGCAGGAGATGATGACGATGAAGAAACAACCTGAGCAGTCTTTCTAGAGCCTGTGAGATGTGGGGGGTGGGGCAGACAAGCAGAAAACTATAAGTAAACAAAGTCATAAAAAGGGCCTTTTTCAATGTAGACTCACTCTTAGAATTGTCTTAAGTGAAAAGTTCAATTTAAAATGAAAATTCTATCATTATCTTGTCATCTCCATGTCAGTCCAGGTCTTTTCTTCCCTCAAATAACTGAAGTGAAAAGGGTCAGCTACTTCAGCCTTTCAGACAAGGCATAAAATGACAATCAATTCTATCTGAAAGCTACTTTAAAAGATTGACACTGAAATGTGGAATTTCATTTTTAAATGACTTTGTTCTCCTCTTAGTGTGATACTGAAGTCTGTACACTTAAATTGTACCTTTTTCCACACCATAAGAAACATGCTCTTTAGTCAGTAGGTTTACATGCAGCTAAAAAAAAACAAAACAAAAAAAAAAGAACAAAAAAAAAGAAAAAAAAATTTAGTTTCAAAACCTGAAAATCACACTTAAAAATGCATGTTAGTTTGATTTAGGTCAACTCCTTCGAGATTGTATTGACACACCTAGATAATGTGGTTGTAGAATGATGTATTAATAATTATACACATAAATCAAGGCCCCAGGTTAAAGATTTCTGTGTATGCCATGCTGCCTCTGTGCCTGGTGAAGACCGGGAAGTGTCTAGGAGCAGTCAGCGTTGCCTCTAATTTCCCCTCTCTGATATTTTCATTGCCTATGGATTTTAATTTTTATTCTTAAACAGACTGAATATATTAACAGGTGATGGGATCGCTTGTCATTGTCACTCATTGCTGTTATGCATTGGTTTTCTTACAATTACAAATCTCTGTTCCCTGGAGTGTCTGTATGTGCTTCTGCCTTTGCTTGCGTGTATATTACAACAAAGTAAACGTGCATGGATCACAGTTTATGTAAACAAATTAAAACAAATACAGAACTATCCATCTCTTAGCCTCCTACCCCTTTGAAAACTTCATAAGAATGTATCAGAAAAGGTATCAATGTTAAACTCTGAAATTGGTCAGCAACCTGTGTATGTGGAACAAGCTCAGAAGTTGATGTAATTATTGCATTGTCATGGCGATAAAGATACAAAAGAGGAAGCGATTCATACAAAAATATGAGCTACTTTTCTAGACTCCTTATATTTCATAAATCATGTGCACTGGACTAGATACAGCAGTGGTGGACATACTAGGTGAACCAAATGAAATTTATCCAGAGTAGGTGGCTGTGTCTCTTCAAGTAATGAAACTGATTTTCTTTTTTTTTCTCAAAATGATATCTTCACTATTTTTAGGGGAAATTGTAGAGTAAGATTTTTGTGTGTTGTAACACTTTACAAAATCATGCACTTTAATGTGGTGAACAGCAATCAGATTATTTACTAGTATGCTGCATTTACTATATCTTAACAGACATAATGAACATATTAGTTTGAGTAAAAAAATAAAGATGATTATTGGGATATTAACATCAGTCATACTGATCAGGCCCAATCGCAATTCCCTGTGCTGCAAAAACATATTTCCTAATAAGTGCACACCCCAAATGTGTAATGTAATGGTTAGCTCTTACTCTATAGCCAGTTATCAAAGCCCAGCTATTTGCTCCCTCCATAATTTCCCTGAACATCTAGTACTACATGAATAACATCAGTTGTATTTTCATTGTACCTGGTATTCCTGAAAATGCAGGTGCTTGAGAAGACCCCTTAATCTGGGCATGCAGGAAGTCCTTGTCATTTCTGAGCTCCCTGTTGGCCTCCTCCAGGTATTTAATGCGGTCGTCAAGGTGTTCAATTTTCTGTCGATCCATCTTGGTTTGTTCTTTAAGTTTGGCCAACTCCAACGCCCCTGTTAATGACCCTGCACACATTGTTGGTAAACCATTTTAGTGTATATTTATTTAGCTTGTTGTTTTATCTACTGTCCCGGGAATGTCCCATGACACATACATGGAGAGTAGACAACAGAGCCATCACAAGGTAAAAGGCTCTTAAAAAGTTAAATAAATAAACACATTTTATTTAGACTTTAATGGACAAAACATGTAGCATTATCAATAGTGCTGACCCAAACTATTCCTGAAAAACATTTTTTGTTGGTTGGATCGAATTACCCACCAATGTTACTATTCTGAAAATAATCATTTTTTATCTTCATGGCCATCTAAAAAAAATCTTAGTTTAATAGATATAACTGAACAGAGGCTGTAATAAAGTTTTTTTATTGATATTAATTTACTGGACAGGTGGCAGGTGTAAATTTCAGTTGTTGAAAGTAATTAAATATAAATAACTTACATTGTTTCCTTGGTGAACATTTGACAGTTTTCTTTGTCTTCTTTGGTTGAACAGGGACCTCTTCCTCATCTTGTGGCTGGCCATCAGTTGTTTCCTCCACCTCTTCTGTAAGGTCTTAGTTGGTTTTGCTTACTTCCATCCCCCCACCACAAACAAGTTTCCATCATGCTAAAGCTGTAAAAACAAGGAAAAAACATCATGTCATCTCAGCTAGATAAGTAAATGTTTGTTTTTAATGGGACATGTCTGTATGAACAAACATGTGTATGCATAGGTAGATGCACATATGATGTATGTGTACAAATAGATATTCAATCTTGCTTTATCTAATTTGTATTGAATGTCCTCACTTGACATGAATCTGGAAATGTTCCAAATTTTGTCACAAAACATGTTTAAGTAAATAAATAATTCCACATATCTGAAATGTTAATTGTGACTGGGACAAATTCAATTACATATATCTGTAATTAATATCTAGTCAGCTTTTAAATGATAAAAAGGCCCCTTAAAATTCGCAAATATTTAATAAAATCTTAAATTGAATTCTGACTAGGAGGAATAATGTTTCACTTAACTTCAAATACATTTTCTACCAGTTCGTTATTCTGAATATCTGCAATTGCCAATCTGACAAATAATACAATAATCAATACTAGGAAAAATGTGTAACTGATGTCAAATATAAACTCTGATAAGATTGTATTTGATTACAATGTTAACACTGCTAGCCATAAACTTATGAAACTACATGCTAAAAGCGCTGATTCTGGGACATAGCTAGCTAGGTTAAAATTCAAATTCTATTTAATGTTGTCTATCATACACAATGTTATCTACTCCCATCTGGCTACAATAGAGTTACCTTTTTTTTGCAAAATATCGTACGGTACAGAAAACATAAATGATTTTAGCAGATTATTTATTGTCTCCTTGCAAAGCTGGCCTCTTGTTGGTCCTACTTACTGGAGCGGTGATCCTTTCCATTGCATTAGAACCTCAAGGGAAGGTAATGATTTTTTCAGGTATTAGTCAGACCCTCAAGTTTCAGATGGGAAAACGGGGTTGTAACGTAAAAAAACGTGTGATTTTGCAAAACGCATGTAATTATAAACGGCAACTGTACGTAAATGTTTAACTTACCTTCAAACGATTACTTTGTGGGTATTTTGCTTCAATGATGCTCTTTTTCTTTTCACATGTTGACAGTCTACGGCTTTCAGTCCTCTCTCCGCCCGCACTGATGCAGTCCCGGTCTGGAAGGGGGTGCACATTAACTTACGTGGGGTAACTTCGTTTTGTGTACCTTTGGCACACGGGTACATAACTGACTTTTACTGCCCGCCCGTCAAAAAACCCAATAACAATGTACATGATAATAAACAAAACTAATGCATTTCGTTGCAGAGATCATCCGCCCAAAAAAGCGGCGAAGCAGGGTTGCCAGGTACGCGGTTTTACCGCGGAATTGGGCTACTTTTGACGTACTGCCGCGGGTAGATTTTGTTGTCCGCGTGTTGAGCATACCCATTTTTTATGTCTTGTTTGTGGCGCAAAAAAGTGGGTATGCATTATATGCGGCGCATAGGAGCGCCAAAGTGATGGGAGTGAAATTATTTCGAGTTGGCATTTTCTGTATTTAACAGCTGTTTGTGCATGTGTAAACGATATGATCAATAACAGAGGCACGTCTCTGATTAGGCGCCCCTCCGCTCCTTCACCTCCCCTCCTCTCGCCCCCCCCACACACACACACTATGGGCGCTCCAGTGCGCGCCCCCTCGAGCACGAGGGTGCTTTCATTTGAATCGTGGCTCTTATAAGGCTTACTTTACAAAAAAAAATTCTCCCGAAATCCTCCATAAAGAGGAAAACTGTCAGCAGTAGCCTAAAGACTGCAACAAGTAATATCAACAAATCTAAGTTCACACAAAGAAGACAGACTTTAACTGCCAATAATAATACCCAAGTTTTCAAATGAAAACTTGGTTATTATTACCGTAGGGTGCGCCCAGGACGGAGGAATGTGCGTAAAAGAGCGCAGAGGAAGTCCGCTGACGGCGCGTCTCTTCAGTAAGTCCATCATACCTTCATAGAGGTGTGCTGTCTTGTGTTGAAGCTTCTAATTCCCTCGCGTTAACACATTTCTTCAGTCATTTCCTGCCGATGCTCTCCCATACTCCTATTTGATGATGACTTTTGTGATGCGCATCATCATCAACGAGCCAAACACACACGGATCGCATCTTAAAATAATGTAAAACTGAGTAAAACGTGTCCAAACGTGGGTGTTTTATTTTGATCTTAAACGTAGTAATAATAAATACTGTTAAAAGGGCAGAAACAGAAAAATGAAAGCAACAAACTGACAGAAAGATTTGTGAAGGGGAGCTGCAGGTGTGAGGCAGGGCCGGTTTTAGCCATTTGGAGGCCCAGGGCAAAGAAAAAACATGTGAACCCTCCCCCTTTAGCTGAAAGTATCAAAAATTAGAGGAAAAAAATAGAAACATCCCTTAAAGTTAACAGAGTCACATAACTACAGTAAATGTCCAAATATGAAATATAAATACCAAAACAGACACCCATAATTCATCGGCTCTTTGAAAAGCTTCTCACAGTTCTAAGCGGGGGGGGGGGGCTGTGAGGTAGTTGCGCCCCTGTGTCTTGTGTATGAGTATTTAATATCTGTAGCAGAAAACCTACTCTATTTACGCTCAAGTACAACTAAAACAACCTGCAGAGAGACAGGAAAACATGGAACATGACACACAGACACACACGCCACCCACAGAAAAGCAGAATGTCTGCGTGCACTCAAGCAATATATGTAGTATGGCAGAGGTTTTAACTGTATTATTTTGAATTTCAGCATTGGGCTGGTTTTTGGGCTAGTTTTATTGGTCATTGGGTTGGTTTTGTCACACAGACCTGGCAACCCTGCGGCAAAGCATTGGGCTAGAAACCAAGCAGTTACAGTGTAATGTGTCGATTATTATAATGACTTCTTAAAAATACGAAACGTATGAATGCTACCAGGAACAAAGAGAGTATATGTAGATGGATGCAGGAATGGAGTATCCTGAAAAGGACGACTGAATGCTCAAAATACCACAGAAGCATGCATCTGATGACCCGCCATGGGTTATGGTGGTGAGTACTAGCTCGACGCTTAATAGTTAGCTGTATTGTCTGATTTTGTTTCTGTTATCTAGGCGTACATTAAGATTGGGTCGGACGATTATGCCTGCTACATTTTTTACTGCTGCACATGCTGTTCCTTATTTATTAAGGAGCCAGAAGTCTGAAATTGGCATAAGTAATGTGCATAGTATATGAAGGTATACGGAATATTTTCTCTCTTTTATTGTCTAAATAGGGTATGCCTGCTTCTAAATCTCCTGTATTGTACATTATTCAGTAGCATTTTTTCCTAGGATGGCAAAGGCATGGGTCATGACCCACCTCACTGACTGCCCCTACTTTCTATTAGCTTGCTTCTGTCATAATTTCATTGTTATCCATATTAACTGAATTCAAATCAATGAGTGAATAAAACCGCTTATTTTAAAAGTGCAAAAACAGATGGCTTGCAGTTAAAGCAACTTGCCATGATTACCAAGGGGATTGCAGTGGGTTCCAAGACACTGACAAGAATGACAAAAGTTCCTAAAAAGGTTGTTGCAATACATACTAGATGTCTGTAGCTATAATTGCATAAAAAATAAGAATGCTTCTGCTAAAGTTTTGCTAACATGAATTAATGGAATTCTTGTCAGCTGCTGATGTTTCATTTTTATGTTTGAAAGTGTGTGTTGCTGGCTTCAAGCTGCTGAGGGTGAGAGGAATGAAAATTGGTGGTGGCCATCGTTTTACCCACAAACAAAAGGTAGGCTTTCTATTTTTTACTTATATTAACTATTAGATAACTCCACAATATTCTTCTCTCATATAGTGTGTGGTCAGGTACATGACTGTGCCCAACCCCTGTACCCTTTCTAATCAGGAGACAGAACTCCACACTCTAGAATAGATAGACTTGGCCACAGGAAGTTAGACCACAATTACGAGTCTACATGGTCTTCACTTCATTTGATCTGTGCTTATTCCATGGAATGTGTTGAGTTCTCTCATGAAACTGGGAACAGGATACCAGGAAATTTTGTTTCTATTGCCTGCAGAGCACAGGGTCTGATGTTAACTGTCCAAACATTCTCAATTGATGATTGCTGTTGGATTTTAGAGCTATTTAACACTTATTTTATTGAAAAAATGAATAAATAAATAAACATTACTTCCAATGTCTTTAACATAACAGCATACAACAATATAGACCCTTCAGCCAGAACGCTTACCACACATTGGCCTGAGGTGGAGAGGGAGGGAATCACTGAGGGAATCACTGGCCAATTACATGGAGGGATGATAAGGTGGCCAGATGGACAGACAAAAGACACAGACTCCTCTGCAGTGTTACTGTGACTGGGGCTCATATTGACAATTTTAAGATCATAAACTTGGTGCCCTACCCATACCACACTACAGGACTATTGGTGTATTGATCCTACTTGTGCAACCTACAGTTCTGCAGAGTGCAAAAATGGGACAAAAAGGTATGCATTGTAGCCACAATTATTAAATACAATTATCTTAACTTCATGGACTCAGTTACAGGGAACTACAAATGGGCACATTAGAAAAGGCGTGGCACTAATGGCAGTTTTCAGTACTGATTGATCTGTTGATTGTATTTTATTTTTTATCAATCAGTAAGTTGATTTTGGTCTTTTTTGATAATTCAAGGATTTGTATATTTTCTTTCCTTTTCTTAGTACCATCGTGGCCATTGTGGAAACACTTGGTGCTGTGATCGCCAGTGGGTTTTTTGGAAGCTGGAGGTTGATAGTAATTCCAGAGGACCCATTCTGAGACTCATCAGGAACCGATCAAGGCAAACTCTTATCAGCCACAATCGAAGACATATCAGACCCAGAACATCCATTGTCACAGATGAATGGCATGCCTACAAGTGTCCGCTTTCCTGGTGTGGATATGGCCTGTATTCTGTCTGCCATAAAAAAGAACTTTGTTGACCCAGAGACTGGTTGGACATGGCAAAACTGTAAGTGTATAATCAAGCGACATCGCACGCCTGAGTCACTGAAGATTAAGCTCAAAATTATATATTCAATTATGTTTAACATCAAGTCAAGTAGAAAAAAAAAAAGTTGGAAATAAACTTTTTTGATCTTGTTTTAACCCAAGTACAGCAAAGAATTTGTTGGGGCCCTCTGTGGAAGTAATCCTGTGTTATTTTTTTGATAAGTATAAAAAAAGAAAATAGTAGTTACCTGACTTTAATGTTACTTTTGTAAAGGTAATAATGTAATATATTTTGACTGTGTCATAACCTTTTATAATTTCTTTATTACTGGTCCAAAGTGTCTCACTTTACTTAAGGTCTAAGAAATGAGTCATTACGCTGCTGTAAAATCATTTGACTGTGTCATAACAATTAATAATTTCTTAATAACTGGGCTATAGTGTCTCACTTTACTTCAGGTCAAAGAAATAAGTCATTACGCTTTTGTAAAATTATTTGACTGTGTCATAACGCTTAATAAATTTTTAGTAACTGGTCCATTGTGTCTCATTTAACTTCAGGTCTAAGAAATGAGTCATTACACTGTTACAAAGGGCTAATGACAATCAATGTCAGGTCCAACCATGTATGACAGGTTAATGTTATGGTAACAGATAAAACTAAATTGTTTTTGAACTTTGATGAGCAGGTCTGTTATGACATGTTAATGTCAGGTTGTCATAATGACAAAATTGGGGGGGTTATTTTATCCTGGTTAATGTCAAGTTGTCATGACAACAACATCGGTAGGTTATTTTTCCTTCCCTCATGTTAAGTTGTCATGACAACGACAACGGTAGGTTATTTTTCCTTCCTTTACGTCAAGTTGTCATAACAAAGACATAGGTACACTGTAAAAAAAATTCCGTTAAATTTACGGTAAAACGCTGGCAGCTGTGGTTACCAGAGATTTACTGTAAAAATTACGGTGAGAATGTATGAGAAAAAACGGTGTTTTCATTCTACAACTGTAAATATTACAGTTCAAACCTGTTTTTTTTAACTGTAAATTTCTGTTAAAAAAATACAATATTGTAACCGTTTATACAAGGATTTGCTGTAAAAATAACAGTTATACTGTAACCATATTTACGGTAATTTGCTGTACAACTTACTGTAATTTGATGTAGAAGTTACAGCTCTATTACAACATTTTCTACAGGGATTGGCTGTAAAAATAACGATAATGAAACAAACCTGTTTACGGTAAATTACTGTAAAAACACCAGAAATCCTGTAAACCTAAATACAATCTATCTCAGTAATAAAAACAGTAGACCCGTATAATGTTAAATGGTATTTTATTATAACTACTTAAATTTTACAGTAAATTACTGGCAGCTGTCGTTACCAGAAATTTACTGTAAAAAATACAGGACAAAACATGAGAAATTACAGCTGATATTTGCAGATTTTACGGTAGTAGCAAAATACTGCCCAACTTTAAATTTTACAGTAAATTACTGGCAGCTGTGGTTACCAGAAATTTACTGTGAAAAATACAGGACAAAACATGAGAAATTACAGCTGATGTTTGCAGATTTTACAGTAGTAGCTTAATACTGCCTTACTTTAAATTTTACGGTAAATTACCAGCAGCTGTGGTTGCCAGAAATTTACTGTAAAAAATACAGGACAAAACATGTGAAATTTCAGTTAATTTGCTAGATTTTTGCAGTCGTGCCCTAATACTCCTACTTTTAACAAAAGATTCAAGCTCTCTGATAAACAATAAGAAACTCTGCAGTTATATGTTTGCAATAAAAAACCTTTCAACACATCTGATAACTTGTCTGTATACTCACAAAGCAGTTTAGATCTTGGAAGAAAAAGCTTGTGTCCATATGTATGACAGGTAGTCCTTGGTGTAATGCATGAAGATGAAACAAAGTCACTTGCCCCTAAATGATTCAAGAGTAATGAGTCCAGTCTTGACTGAAGAAGGCCTTCCACTTGGGAAGCTTCACATGGCCAAGAAACTTCATCTTCTTGAAGACTCGAGCACAGTTCATCAGGTGTTCTACTTTGGACTGGCTCCATCCTCTCTGCAGGAAGTACAGATACAAAGCAAAGTTAGAGTGATTCAGTGCTTCAGTTTAATGCCTACACAGATGTAAATTTGAGAAAACTAGGCTCTAATAAGCCATGCTTACAATCAGCACAACAGAATAAAATAAACAGTGTGTACAGTACATACAGATCATTTCTATGATAGAATATGGTGAAGAAAAGCAAATGTACCCACAAGTGCCAGCTATTAAGTCAGCAATCACCTAACAACAGCCAATTACTTTTTCCGTTATTGATTATAATGAGACAGTTATGACATACTAACTGCAATTTGCTTTTCCTTTATAGTTTAGAGCTGTGGTGCCCAGGCTTGTATCCACTGAGCTCCCCTGTCCTTCACATATCCAATAAGATACGGAACCACACAAAAAAGTGACATAGCTATTGCTGTAAAAACTAAACATAAATTTGAATTGATGTCATTATTTAAAGCAGTTTTAATTCTGGCAGATATTTTTAATTTTAGTCTTTAAGTGAAATGAATTTTAGTTTCAGTCACATTTTAGTCATTTCTGTCCATTTAGTTTTAGTCCATAAAAAGTCCTCACATTTTAGGTTTTACTTTTAGTCCAAGCATTTATTGTCTTGCTTAAATCTGGTACCAAGTCATAGTGGGATGTTCTCTGCACCCTGTCAAACCTGGGGTCCCTGCTTTCTACAGCTGAGAGACAGAAGAGCTACAGCTGCATTGTTTTTTGACAGAATTACCCACAGTGGAGAGATATCATGGATTTTGAATGTCCGACGAAAACTACATTACATTCTAGTCAAACACTAAACTTAGTTTTTGTCAGTTTCAGTCATCACAGATCTATTTTTGTTAGTCTTAGTCTAGTTTTAGTCATCACAGATCTATTTTTGTTAGTCTTAGTCTAGTTTTAGTCATCACAGATCTATTTTTGTTAGTCTTAGTCTAGTTTTAGTCATCACAGATCTATTTTTGTTAGTCTTAGTCTAGTTTTAGTCATCACAGATCTATTTTTGTTAGTCTTAGTCTAGTTTTAGTCATCACAGATCTATTTTTGTTAGTCTTAGTCTAGTTTTAGTCATCACAGATCTATTTTTGTTAGTCTTAGTCTAGTTTTTGTCATCACAGATCTATTTTTGTTAGTCTTAGTCTAGTTTTTGTCATCACAGATCTATTTTTGCTAGTCTTAGTCTAGTTTTTGTCATGGAAAACAAAGCTGTCGATGAACATTTTTAGTCATAGTTTTAGTCGACGAAATTAACACTGGTTTAAAGCTACACACAATAGCCCAAACCACAAGTGTTAGCAAAAGACCTTGGTATGAACCATTCATAAGGGTTATATTGTGATTTTAGGTAGTTGAACCACAAGATAAATATTTCAAACTATGCTCTTTATATATATATTTACTTGTAAGACCACCCAAATAAATATAGAATTTGCTTTTACATGTAAATATAATATATAATTTTATATATAATTTCTATATAATTTCCCTTCGGGGATGAATAAAGTTATTATTGTATTGTATTAGGGTAAGCCTACCCATTAAGCCCAGGGACCATTTAAGCCCACTTGCGACTTTGAAGTCAATTAAAAAAAAAAAAGACGGGCCTGTCTAATGCTATACATTATTTTGTCCAATCACACAATTTCTTAATTGTATGTCAGTTTTTGTTTGACACAATCACATTTGTAGATATTGAAAAAGGCCCGCCTACATTTGTGCAGTCTCAAGGAGGCTCAGATAAAGTCGCCTCTAAACTTTGGTGTTTTGGGACCCTCAGAAAGAACCTCTTTTCAACCATTTTCAGCCACTGACTTGTTAAGTACATTCATATTATGTAATTTGAGAGATTATTGATTTGTTTTTTTTGTGTATAAACAGGTAGTTTTTTGTCATTTCTTACTATTTAGTTTTATGTGAAAAGATGAGTCATGCTAGCTAGCGTAGCGAGCTAATCACTAGTCAGTACATGTAGCCCTACTGATAGATACACTGCTTAATGATTAAAAATGATAAGTACACAAACTAAGTGTTTTCTGATTCATTTTACATAAATCTTACATAAAACTTTGAACAAGAATTCCTTGATAATTCAGAAAGTTTGGCAGAAGAGGAATAACTGTGATGGCAAGTTTTACAGCATATTTAGGCTACAGGCATTTCTTTAAACATTTGTTTAATTTTGGTGAGAACATATTATCTTCATTTCCCTGGTAGTCACTGTAGTACCATTTAAGCCCAGTGTGTTCCATTTAAGCCCATCTTATGTGTTTCAATAGAAAAAAATGACATTTTGAGGTTTGATAGCTTTTCGCTGTAATCCTGTGTTGGATGTTGTTATACTAACTTCATTAACACGGGTACATCACAGATCACACACTGACCAGAAGAATTGTTATGTCAGTTAATTTTGCATAATTATTTGTTTATAGTGAGAAAAATGCCAACAAAAAAGAGGAATTACAGCAACTGTCCTAAAATCATCATTGTTACAGCCAAACATTAAATCCAAGTTCAATAAGATATTGTTGATTCACTGTAATGTCATTTAATACTTTTAAAAACAAACACATTTTTTTATTTTGTCAATATTGAATCAAATTTTGTCAATATTAAATAAAATGTTCAATGAAATGTTAAATACTGAAGCCAATGAAAATTAGTTTTAGGCCTACTTAGTCATGTTTGTGGTGGTCCATTGTTACAAGCCAAACATTAAAGCCAAGTTCAAAAAATAAATTGTGTTTAACATGTATAACATGTTACTGAATTAATATATGTTTACTACTTGAAAAATGTAATAATTTTTTACATTTCTGTCAATAAACGTGGTTGTGGGCTTATTTGGAACACACGTGGGCTTAAATGGTACTTAGGTACCAATTAAGGCCATGCCAGACTTTTGACTTTATTCATAACATTTCTTTAATTTGTTCTTTAAAATATGCATAAGTAAATAAATATACCTTCAAATGAGGGATTAATCCTTCATTCTAACAAATGATCATGTTTATAAACCATCTTAGTATCTATGAAAAATACGTGAACTTAGATTTTGGTGGGCCTAATGGGTACACTTACCCTAAATGCTTTGGGGTGCAAAAGGATTTTGCTGTAACAAAGATGATGGGCGCTGAATTTTAAATCAATCATAATGAAAACATATGACTCACACAGAAAACTGTATTGGCCCCCATATGGTGTGATCATCAGAACACTGAGAACAAGCTGGACAAAGCAGTGGCATGGCAGTATTCTGGGTATTTCTACATGACCAGATTAATGCAGTGCTTGGTGTAAACTACATAAAATAAACATAAAATGGCTTCATGTTGCTTAAAGAAAGATTCATCTAAAGAATTTATTGGGGTATGTACAAATGCTGTGCAAGGCTTACCATTATTAATCCTTGATAACTGGCGTCTTTTTAGAAGAGTGGAATACCGGAGACAGTATAAAGTAATGGAGTCCTAGTCACTACTAGCAGAAGAAACAGGACCTTAAAAAAGAGTAAGGAAAAATAGAAAGACAAGGTAAAGCACCAAATCATGTCAACTTAGAAGTTTTGAACACTTATGTATGCACTGATTGCAAAGTACTATCCAATTTTTGAATTCACTCAAAAAAGGAGTGGACCCATCTCTTCTTGTCCCGTGAGCTGAATGTCTTGTCACATCCCTCGTGTTTTGTGGCAGAAGCTACAGCAGACACAAAAATGCAGACATACATGTAGAGTGATCCAGCTGTTAAGCAGTTATCAGACTGGTGTTTCTGTGTTTATATGTTCTTCTAAAATCAACACTAAGCTGTGACTGGTGCTACCCCCTCCACTTAGAGTGTGTGTTGATCCCACAGCTCTGTATGTCATCTCGCTCGCCCTTGCGCTTTTTCTGCTCACAACAGTTTTGGTTTAGAAAAAAATGCTGCACATCTATTTCTTTTTTGTTTTTTTAAATTTGAAAATTTGGATACTATCAAACCTAAAAATCTGAACCAGAATCTTTATTGTCATTGTACACAAGTACAACGAAATTTTGCACAGTTCCATTCAGTGCAATTATTATTACCTCTGCCAAGGAGGTCATGTGATCGCAGGGTTTGTTAGTTTGTTTGTTGGCAACATAACCCAAAAAGTTATGGATAGATTCTGATGAAATTTCCAGGGAATGTCAGAAATGGCAAAAGGAAGAACTGATTTGATTTTGGGACTGATCCAGATCATCGTCTGGATCTAGGAATTTTTAAAGGACTCTTCACTATTGGGAGATAGGGCTAATGGCGGAGGTCTGCGCTCTCTGAGTGCTTTTCTAGTTTATTATTGCAACTGCTCTGGGATATGTGCTGTTTTCCAGTCTGTTAGTTTTGGCTCTTATTGTCCTGAACCGTCTTCCTCAGGATAGCAGTTGTAACAGGTGACGATAACACAGTTATAAAAATAACTGATATTGTATCATATGATGCACACGGCTGGAAGGAAATAAAACATTTTGCCAGCATTACACTATACCATATAACTACCTCTAAAGAGGAAAAATTATTACCTCTGTAGGAACT
Organism: Cheilinus undulatus; assembly: GCF_018320785.1. NCBI lineage: Eukaryota > Metazoa > Chordata > Actinopteri > Labriformes > Labridae > Cheilinus > Cheilinus undulatus. The sequence goes on along the minus strand of NC_054869.1, from coordinate 2,606,465 downwards.
CCTGAGTGGATCCCAATGCTGGTCAATGCATAGCATGAGCTGCCTTGAAGCCTAGCAAGAGGCTCCTGGGAGGATGATAAAAGTAGAAAAGAATTACAAGCAAATCATCCATTACCATCCAAATGAGTCTTTAAAGTGTTTCTGAGATCCACTTACTACAAACAACAGTACATGGGGCAAGCTTTCCACTGGTACCCCATCTGGCAAGAATGTTTCAACAAGGCAAAAGAGGTTGTCTTCTTTTTTGTCAAAACAGGAGAGAAGGGGAAACACCATACCCTTTATGTCCTCTGAGCAGCCCTCCAACTGTCCTCTCTGAATCTTGAGCTTTGTGGCATCCTGCAAAAATCAAGTGAGCTATTAAATCTTTAGTGCCATGACACTGACGTGCACATATCCCCATTGTGCATTTAGGAGGTGCTGGAGCCAACAGGTAGTGCCCAGGACCACCACAGTCCACACCACACTATCCCCCTTATTCCTGGGGCCGCTACTGTAAATGTGAATATGGGCGAAACTTCCGGTGCCAAAACAGAAGTAGGCTACATTAAATACATGTATTCTAGTACAGCAGCTAACTATGGACGCTAACAAAGAACCACAGTTGTTTCAATAGGAATTCTTCTGGAATTTGTAAATATTTATATTTTTGTTATCACATGTTCACATTGTTTGTATTATAAGCTGTGGGTAAGTAAATAAGGTGGATACCACCTGGGGGTCTACTGTAGCTATGAATGGAAGTGGAACTTCCAGTACAGTAACAATAATAGCAAAAACATGATTTTTCCAAAGGCTTACTAAAGTGATTTAGTGTCAACAGTGGTTGTTCTGAAATAAATAAATATTTGCTGTGATAAATACTGCTTCATTTTTGTTAAATCAATGAGCTGAAATTTTTTAATCATATTTTCTGTAATGCTCAGTACCTGCTGCTATGTTCATGGTACTAATATTATGACAAAGTTAAATATGTCTCTCACAACATGCTGTCCACTGTCTAAATGCATCGGGGATGTGATTCTTTTAGTATGAATTTATCATTAATTCTTAATACAAAACTTGACATTTACCAAACTGAAGAGCTGGCAACTTGAGTCATGGATAATTTTATAAATATAATTCCCTTATTTAAGAGGGATTAGTTTGTAAAATGAGAATTTCAGCAACTCCACAAACTAGAAATGTATCTTTTTATACCGATATAAAGCTACTAAAGTTAGCTAAATATGCCCGTGTAGGTTATCTAAAGTAATGTCATCAATTTGAACTCTCCAGTAGAGGCTAGAGAAATAATAATAATATTATCCCGTCTGAGGTGAAGCAGTCTAACTTTATGTAGTTTGGTATTAAAATTGCTTTAATAGTCACGTTTAGCATCTCGTTTCTATGCAAAGTCCCATTTAGACAGAACGGAGCGGAAGTTGCGTCCATATTCATGGAGGGGTAGGAATAAGCTGGAAAGCCTGCCTCAGGGGACTCTGAACACAGATATGAATGTGACTCTGAACACAGATATGAATGTGACTCTGAACACAGATATGAATGTGACTCTGAACACAGATATGAATGTGACTCTGAACACAGATATGAATGTGACTCTGAACACAGATATGAATGTGACTCTGAACACAGATATGAATATGACTGAACACAGATATGAATGTGACTCTGAACACAGATATGAATGTGACTCTGAACACAGATATGAATGTGACTCTGAACACAGATATGAATGTGACTCTGAACACAGATATGAATGTGACTCTGAACACAGATATGAATGTGACTCTGAACACAGATATGAATGTGACTCTGAACACAGATATGAATGTGACTCTGAACACAGATATGAATGTGACTCTGAACACAGATATGAATGTGACTCTGAAGGGGAAAAATCCTTCACCTTAGGTCGCTCGTAAGCAGCAGTGCTGTGGCGGGACTCTCACTTTTTGGCTAGGGGACATCACGGTCCTCACGGTCACTCCCACCTCATCTGGAAAACTCCGTCCTTTTTCTTACCCTCTTCCCAGTGTTCCCAGTACCCAACCGCCCATTTTTTGTGCATTTTTCAAAAGTCTGAAGTGGGCGGAGTTAGCTCTGAGCTTGGGGTTCACTTATGGACCCCAACACAGCAAGTGTTAAACGTTCTCCACGCTGAAATGACAGCAAACAATACAAATCAAACAGCAATGTTGGCTGGTCTAGAACTGAAACAAAATGGCTCCTGACCCATTTAACTTCTACCTATAAACACGTGGTGTTACTGAATGAAAAGAACTCCAGAAACATTTGACACTACGACAAAAGAAGCTCTACATACCTTACCAATAGCTCGTAGGCGGATGACGTCGAATTAATACACGCCAATGTCCTGCTTTGTATTCCATCTTCGTTTGCAGCTCGTTCTACGAGCAGACAGCAACTCTATGAAATATTTCCACAGAAGACACGAAAACGCTGTACTTTACCAGGCAGCCGTTGGCGGTTTGATTTTCCAACGAACCACACACGCATGCGTATAAGGTCCTTCTTTCCCCGCGCCTGCGCGAAACCGTATTCGCGCATGGCAATTGACTGCAACCACAGTGCGCTAACGCATTTGGAGAAAGCAGCACTGTTTGTGTACATGGAGGGAGGTGACTGAAAACTGTTCACTCTGGAGCTCGTTTCCTAATTGTTCCATTTTTAAACACCCAAATCGCTGTTCCAGTACAGACAGAATAGAAAACGTTCCTGTGTAGACAGGGCTGAATGGCGACGGGAAACAGTTTTTCAAAATTATTTTATATATTTATTTTTTATATTGATACAACTTTATTGAACAGATTCCAGTAGTTAATACAGCATTGGCACATGAAACAAAACGTATTTTCTAGACATAAATAACCCCACATACAGGTAAAGAGAAGTTTAGATTAAATTACATAAGGTATGAGAAGTAAATTAAAATTTCAGAAACTAAACCATGGTTTCATATTGGGTTTTTTTTAAAGAATTTTTTTCCCCTTAGAAATCAATTTGATAGACTATATGTACAGTTCACATTCATTTTTAAAACTGATTATGGAGAGTTTCTTGTCATTCTATTTGCATTCATGTTTAAGTTGTTTAACCAGTAAAAATAACTATTGTATTTATATAATGTATATACTATATATTCAACTGTATTATATACATATTATATATACAGTATGTATCTCTCTCTCTCTCTCTCTTTATGTATATATAAAATAGTTCTTGTTATATTTCCTATCAGTAATATGTGTCATCCAATTTCAGTTGTGAAAGATTGACTGAAACATTAAAGTACATCAATGTATTTTGTGTTAGATGCATTAAAGGAAGTGGAATGGCTTTACAAATGCAATGGCATTCTTTGTGAGAGCAATTAACATCATTCTTTTCCAATAAATCAGTTAAACTAAAATAATTGACCACTTTCATCCATCAAATTAAGAACAAACAAAATGATTTTTGGTACCATTCTTGTTTCAATAAGGTTTTCATATTAACTGTAACTGTCCGTTTATTTCACAAGGCAGCATCATGTGGTGTAGCACTGAGAAACAAATGTGAACATAACAACAAATTGGTGCTTGTTCACAGGTTTTGCAGGTTGACAGGTTTTTACTGTATTTTCTACAGAACTTTCCTGATCATGCAGGATTTTTAACCTCTTGTCCCTGCTAAAATTACGGTATGTGATTGCAATTTTTTTCACAGATTTTTACTGTGAATTTAAATGTACATGAGAGAAAAGTCTGTAATTTTAACAAAATACTACTGTAATTTTTAGAGTAATTGCCCGTCTTGAAGATTACAGTATTTTTCCTTTATTTTCACAATCTTCTTTCGTTTAAACGGTACAATTTTGTAATTTTTACGTACTTTAATTGTAAAAATTTATGTTTCATACCGTTGCTTGATTTACAGCAATTCTGTGTATTTTATACAGTAATATATGTTTATTTGTTTTACGGTCTTTTACTGTTGCTATTTGACAGTCTTTTGCCGTATTTTCTACGGACATTTTTTACAGTGTAGGTTATTTTGTCCTTCTCTTATGTCAGGTTGTCATAAGAATACCTTCCCAAACAATGTCAACTTTGCGGTAAAGGTGTCATAATTTACCGAATGACACTTAATGACACCATTTATGAAGCCCCATTCATGTTAATGACAGGTGTCATGTCATGATTATGACCGTGTAATGTCAGTCTTATGAATGCGCCTTCAAATAAAGTGTTACCGGATGATTTTAGTCAAATGTGAGATGAGCCTTTGTGTTCTTTTTTGTCAGGTTTTGGCCTTGGAACTCTCCCATGATGCCATTGTTGCACAGTGTCTTTCTGATGGTTAAGTCATGAACTCTGACCTTAACTGAGGCCAGTGAGGCCTGCAGGTCTTTGGATGTGGTTCTGGGTTCTTTTTTGACCTCCTGGATGAGTCGTCGTTTCACTCTTGGAGTCATTTTGGTTGGCCAACCACTCCTGGGAAGGTTCACCACTGTTCCCAGTTTTCTCCATTTGTGGATAATGGCTCTGACCGTGGTTTGCTGGAGTCCCAAAGCCTTCAAAATGTCTTTGTAACCTTTTCCAGACTAATAGATTTCACTTTGTTTCTCATTGGTCCTTGAATTTCTTTGGCTCCTGACATGATGCGTTTCTTTCTGAGCCCTTGTAGCCTACTTCACTTTGTCTGACAGCTTCTATTTAAGTGATTTCTTCATTCAAAAAATCGGGCAGTAACCAGGCCTGAGTGTGGCCAGTGAAACTAAACTCAGCTTTTAAAGAACTGTAGTTAATCATAGTTAACTCATAATTTAACAAGGGGTGGAGGGGGGGCAATTACTTTTTCACACAGGGACAGACAGATTTTTCCCCCTTAATAAATAAAGTCATCATTTAGAAACTGCATTTTGTTTTTACTTGGGTTGTGTTTGTGAAATATTAAAATTGGTGTGAAATTGGTTTGAGTGTGATAAATATGCAAAAAAAATCAGGAATCAGAAAGGGAGCAAATAGTTTTTTCACAGCACTGTATAAAATAAGAAAGGAGCTATCATTAATTTCTTTAAGCTCCTTTTGGTGTCAAGCAAGTGTGACAAAAATAAAAATAACAAATATGCATTTGTTTTTTTCCTGCCAGGGACACAAACTCTATGGTAGTTAAAGAACCACAAAATTATGGAGAGACAGATGTGTGAAAGCGTTTTTGTAGGTATCATCAAAACATTAAGCAGTTGAGCCCTGCTCAACCAAAGAGCCAAATTGTTGAAAAATACCTTTGCAAGAGCCACAATCCAAGTGGTGAAAAGTGGCAATTAAAATAAGCTAAAGGTTGCAAAAATGGTCAAAAAAGTGGTAAACACTGGGAGAGTGGTGAAAATGCGCAGAATGTGGAAAAAATGGGTGGGAAATGACCAAAAAATGAGTTAAAGGTGGCAAAAGAATTGTCTAAAAGTGGCAAAAATCAGAAAAAAGGTGGGAAAATGGACAAAACACATCACAGAGTGGCAAAATGGTAAATAGGTGGCATAATTGAAAGGGGCAGATTAAATGGGCAAAAAAGGGGAAAAAGGTGAAAAAAGGGGCAAAAATGGAAAAAGCAGGATAAAAGTGTCAAGAATAGGAAAAATGTTAAAAATTAAGACACAAAACAGCCAAAAATCATCACAAAAGAGCCACACATTTAGTATCACTGATTTAAGTGTAAAGAAGTCCAACAAAAATACAGAATTAGTGTTGGTGAAAAGGGTTTGTTCTAAAAACAACAGTAACATAAAATGATTAAAAAACTTACAATTTCAGTCATAAAACAGAATTTATAATAAAAATTGTACATGTAACCAGGCTTTGATTTAGTGTGCTGATTTAGTAGTGAACAAGCTTGCATGTTCAGCTTTTGTGTGGTGAAGCATAACTTTTAAGACAGTTAGAAAAAAACATCTTATTCAGATTGAAAAGCGCATGTAGAGTGAAAATATGAGTATACCTGATGACAGTAGGTGGTAACTGCAACGCTGTATTTATTAGAAAATTGCAGTGATCAGGACGGCAATTACATCCCTAGACTAAATGATCTAATCATTTGATTATGATTCTTTGACGTTTATTTTACTTTTAAATCCAGTGGTTTTAAATGTGCCATGATCAAATCATCTTAAAACAGCAGAATTTTTCTTGTTCTGAGTTTGATGCATGATCTATAGAAAAATACAGGTGTTTTTATACAGATGATTATGGCTGTTATCAAATACTATTTTAAAAAATGTCCATGTAGATTGGTCAACATGGGCATCTTTCATCAGAGTTTGTAATCTAGCAGTCAAAATGACCTTACCAAGTTTTCTGGTAGGTTTGTAACTCTGGCCTTTCTGGAGTTTAACTCTTGACCCACAGACAGATATACAGGTTGACCAATAACACTGATTTGTTAAAAAAAAAAATGAAACTTTAAAAAAATGCATAAAAGAGATTTCTGCCTGACAATGATGATGAGCTCCTACAAAGCTATGCTGAACATTTATAGCCATCTCTTAATCTGTCCCATGTCTTAACTAAGCTAGTAGAGTTATGAGGTCACCAGTGATGCACTAACCGTCAACAGTCAACTGAGCGTCTCCATGAGCTTCATGAAATGGTGCGTAGAGGAACATGGCGGCCAACACGTACAGGTTCCACATGCTGTAGATGCCGGTGAAGAAGGCACTGTTCACCTGCACTGTGAACTCGCCCCAGTACACCAAGTACAGTTTTATCACCTGCATGGAAAACAAAACAAACACGTAGACTTTGGTATAGTCATATGCAGCCATATATAAAAGTTACATATAAATGTATGTATGTATGTTCACTTAGTTATGTTTCCGCAATCTTTTGATTTCTCAACTGACATTAGAGTGAAAGAGTGAAATTAGAGCCAGAGTTTTATTGACAACCAGCAAAGGGAGTAGAAAAAGAACTCTAAGTATGTTTCGTTTTTCAGAAGTGCTGAAACAGAGGGGTTTTAAGACATACAAAAATCCCATACTGAAGTGTTTTTTTCAGCAACAAACTTCACATGCATGTTTTGAGGACCTCTGAGAACAATATAAACTTGTCTTAAAAGGGTAAAATATGTCACCTTTAAACTTCATGAGTACAAGATTATAATGTTGTGGTGATTAACAAATGAGTAGCCAAAAGCAAAGGCACAGACAAAAAGAAGTTTAATAGCTCAAACAGGCCAAAATACAACTGAACTAATCCAAAATCAAAACGCAAACTACAAAAAATATACAAAACCCTGAGCTCACCAAAAGAAGCACAAAAGAACACTGGAGACACTCTAGGGAAAACACTGGGAATAGACAAACGAACTGACAAGGACACACAGAACACACAGAAACTGAATAGACAGAGGGTGATCAAACACAGGGACAGGTGAGGACAAACAAGACACAGGTGAGGACAGACGAGACACAGGTGAGGACAAACGAGACACAGGTGAGGACAAACGAAACACAGGTGAGGACAAACAAGACACAGGTGAGGACAGACGAGACACAGGTGAGGACAAACGAGACAAAGGTGGGGGCAAATGAGACAAAGGTGGGGGCAAACGAGACACAGGCGAGGACAAACGAGACACAGGTGAGGACAAACGAGATACAGGTGAGGACAAACGAGACAAAGGTGAGGACAAACGAGACACAGGTGAGGACAAAAGAGACAAAGGTGAGAACAAATGAGACACAGGTGAGGACAAATGAGACAAAGGTGAGGACAAACGAGACAAAGGTGGGGGCAAACGAGACACAGGTGTGGACAAAGATGACACAGGTGAGGACAAACGAGACACAGGTGAGGACAAACGAGACAAAGGTGAGGATAAACGAGACACAGGTGAGGAAGAACCAGACACAGGTGAGGACAAACGAGACAAAGGTGGGGGCAAACTAGACACAGGTGGGGCCAAACTAGACACAGGCGAGGACAAACGAGTCTGAGAACAATATAAACTTGTCTTAAAAGGGTAAAATATGTCACCTTTAAACTTCAGGTGAGTACAAGATTATAATGTTGTGAGGACAAACAAAGGTGAGGTAGCCAAAAGCAAAGGCACAGACAAAAGAAGTTTAATAGCTCAAACAGGCCAAAATACAACTGAACTAATCCAAAATCAAAACGAGACACAGGTGAGGACAAATGAGATACAAAACGACACAGGTGAGCTCACCAAACTGAATAGACAGAGGTGATCAAACACAGGGACAGGTGAGGACAAACAAGACACAGGTGAGGACAGAGACACAGGTGAGGACAAAGCGAGACACAGGTGAGGACAAACGAAACACAGGTGAGGACAAACAAGACACAGGTGAGGACAGACGAGACAAAGGTAAGGACAAAAGAGACAAAGGTGGGGGCAAAAGAGACAAAGGTGGGGGCAAACGAGACACAGGCGAGGACAAACGAGACACAGGTGAGGACAAACGAGATACAGGTGAGGACAAACGAGACAAAGGTGAGGACAAACGAGACACAGGTGAGGACAAAAGAGACAAAGGTGAGAACAAATGAGACACAGGTGAGGACAAATGAGACAAAGGTGAGGACAAACGAGACAAAGGTGGGGGCAAACGAGACACAGGTGTGGACAAAGATGACACAGGTGAGGACAAACGAGACACAGGTGAGGACAAACGAGACAAAGGTGAGGATAAACGAGACACAGGTGAGGAAGAACCAGACACAGGTGAGGACAAACGAGACAAAGGTGGGGGCAAACTAGACACAGGTGGGGGCAAATGAGACACAGGCGAGGACAAACGAGACACAGGTGAGGACAAACGAGACACAGGTGTGGACAAATGAGACACGGGTGGGGGCAAACGAGACAAAGGTGGGGACAAATGAGACAAAGGTGGGGGCAAACGAGACAAAGGTGGGGACAAATGAGACAAAGGTGGCGGCAAATAAGACACAGGTGACGGCAAACAAGACGCGGGTGAGGACAAATGAGATACAGGTGTGGATAAACGACACAGGTGAGGACAAATGAGACACAGGTGAGGACAAACGAAACACAGGTGAGGACAAACGAGACACAGGTGAGGACAAAGGAGACAAAGGTGGGGGCAAACGAGACACAGGTGAGGACAAACAAGACAAAGGTAAGGACAAATGAGACAAAGGTGGGGGCAAACGAGACACAGGTGAGGGCAAACGAGACACAGGTGAGGACAAACGAGACACAGGTGGGGACAAACGAGACACAGGTGAGGACAAACGAGACAAAGGTGGGGGCAAACGAGACACAGGTGAGGGCAAACAAGACAAAGGTAAGGGCAAATGAGACAAAGGTGGGGGCAAACGAGACACAGGTGAGGGCAAACGAGACACAGGTGAGGACAAACGAGACAAAGGTGAGGATAAACGAGACATAGGTGAGGAAGAACCAGACACAGGTGAGGACAGACGAGACAAAGGTGGGGGCAAACGAGACACAGGTAGGGGCAAATGAGACACAGGCGAGGACAAACGAGACACAAGTGAGGACAAACGAGACACAGGTGGGGGCAAACGAGACACAGGTGAGGACAAACGAGACACGGGTGGGGGCAAACGAGACAAAGGTGGGGACAAATGAGACAAAGGTGGCGGCAAATAAGACACAGGTGACGGCAAACAAGACGCGGGTGAGGACAAATGAGATACAGGTGAGGATAAACGACACAGGTGAGGACAAATGAGACACGGGTGTGGACAAACGAGACAAAGGTGGGGGCAAATGAGACACAGGTGAGGACAAAGGAGACAAAGGTAAGGACAAATGAGACAAAGGTGGGGGCAAACGAGACACAGGTGAGGGCAAACGAGACACAGGTGAGGACAAATGAGACACAGGTGAGGACAAACGAGACACAGGTGAGGACAAACGAGACAAAGGTGGGGGCAAACGAGACACAGGTGAGGGCAAACGAGACAAAGGTAAGGACAAACGAGACACAGGTGAGGACAAACGAGACACAGGTGAGGACAAACGAGACAAAGGTGGGGGCAAACGAGACACAGGTGAGGGCAAACGAGACAAAGGTAAGGACAAATGAGACAAAGGTGGGGGCAAACGAGACACAGGTGAGGGCAAACGAGACACAGGTGAGGACAAACGAGACACAGGTGAGGACAAACGAGACAAAGGTGGGGGCAAACGAGACACAGGTGAGGACAAACGAGACATGGGTGAGGTCAAATGAGACAAAGGTGGGGGCAAACGAGACACAAGTGAGGACAAACGAGACACAGGTGAGGACAAATGAGACACAGGTGGGGACAAACAAGACACAGGTAAGGACAAACGAGACAAAGGTGAGGACAAACGAGACACAGGTGAGGACAAACGAGACACAGGTGAGGGCAAATGAGACACAGGTGAGGACAAACGAGACACAGGTGAGGGCAAATGAGACACAGGTAAGGAAAACCGAGACAAAGGTGAGTGCTTTTGCTGACTTTGGTCCAAAGTAGGGAATCTGGTCCACTATTTTCTAGCGTGTATCCTGCTCACCTCCCTGCCACCACTTAGGCTCCACCCAAAGAACTTATCATCACTGTATGAACGTCAAGTGGTCTATTAAGGCATTAAGGAACTTACCTGAGAGATGATGAAGAAGATGACGGTCAATGCAGCGCAGATCACAGTGACCAGCACTAGGACGAAAAACCTCAGACCCTGAAATAAGGAGGGGGGGTTGGGGTTATTGTCTATCTCAGTGGTGACAGAAATACATCAATGCCAAGGCTAAAACAATCAAAAATGTATTTAAAACAGTTAAGTACAGGCCTTGAAAGTTTCTGTTGTTCAGGGTGGTGGCAGTAGAGAAATTCCCATTAAAAACACATTAAAAACATCAAGCAACACAAACATAAGACTGGGACACAAACACACCTTGTACCACAGGCATCCATCTGTGGACTTGTCAGGCAGGGACACTTTCTTACTGCTGGTGCAGCAGAAGCCTGGAAGAACCATGAAACCGATGAGGAAGAGGAAGTAGAGGCAGGCTCCGGCCCCTGAGGCTGTGATGAAGGCTATCTGAGGTAAGAGCAGTCAGGGAGACCACCAAAGACCAAGAAGAATTTAGAGACACTTCAGTCAACAGAGGTCAGTGAATGAAACAAGACACGTATGAAAGATTTAGTGTTAGATTTAGTCACAGTTTTTATTACTCTTTATTATAAAAAGTCTTTACATTTTAGTCATTACTTTTATTCTTTTCAACCCTGCTGTATCACTCTGGACATTTTTGTCCAAAAGGGTGAACTTTTCACTTTTATTTGTGATGATTTCGTCTCTGGAGCTGCAAATGGTATGATTTTTAGTAGAAAAGTGTTTATTTGGTCACACTTGTGCTGACTCTCCTCCAGGTACCTCTGAGGAAAATTCTGATAAAAAAGGATACAGAGAGCTCTGCTCCTCCATCTGAAGTCCAGATGCTTTTTACAGGGTGAGACAGCTGGATCACGCTGGTGACAGAAAATAAAAACACAATGTAGTATCAATTCTATGTCATAAAATCACCGACAGAGACTAAGATACAAAAATTAAAACATCAGGGTGAAGCACGGTTTTTTCCTACATGCTGAAGAATGAAAATGTGGGCTCACCGCTCATAAATGTGAAAGATTAAGAGACACAAACAGCCAAACACGACGAGTCCAACCTGCTTCCAGTACACAGACAGACGGTTCCTCTTTGTTTTGTCCTGGATAAGAAAAAACACAAACTTAAAAAGCATAGGTCACATTTTCACAGTGAAATACCATTATTGTTTAAAAAATCTATATCTCATGAAAAAGATGTGTTTATTTTTTCATATGCAGTCACTTTTATGTAACATTCTAGTTAGCATTGTGAAATTAGGCTTGAAAAAATTCCAAGAAATGTAGAAATGGTTGTACTCCCACAGTGTGAGCTGAACCACAGATTCCTTAACTTGTGGCACTTTTTTCCTTTGTAAACTGTCTGACAGCATCTAAAATCACCATGAGAAAAGCCGCCAAGCCTGTTTGTTGTGCTTAAGAAAGAAGCAGGTAATGGTCCTACATAAAGGCCGGATGAAGGGTGATTTAGGAGCTGAAAGAATCCGTTCTTATGCTTGATTAAAAGAACAAAAAAATCCAAATCAGTAAGATCAAGAGCTGATATTCTCATCAGGAATATTTGTCATTATTTCACTGCTAGTTGTGTTTGCTGGTGATTCTGTGTACATATATGTGTGAGACACATAAAGATAGATATGACTTCAACCTGCACGTGTGAGGCCTTTCAAAGGAAACCCAACTGACATATGCCATATAAAAACATCAGTAAGTCAATGAGAAGCTGAATGGGCCGAGTACAGTACCATGATGTGCTCCCCACAGAAGATGATCCAGAAGGAGAGCAGCATGCAATAGAAGATATCCTGTCTGACATCTACTAAAAGAGCCATCCAGCTGAAGCCAACACAGAACCACTCCACCGGGATGTTGATGAAGGTCATGGAAATACCCAGAGCAAGGATCGCCCTGAAGGAGAGAAAAATGGTGTTGAAGCTGCAATTTTTCACCATGTGACAAAACATGTGACAAAAGGGCTGGGCAGTACAACAATTATTTTGAGGGCTGTGTAATGTTTATCTAAATAATGCATGTAAACTTTGGACTTTTTAAGGATTTCCTTCGGGTATTTTTGGCCTCATTTAGATAGGACAGTGGTTGAAGAGGGATTCAACAGAGAATGATTGAGGAATGACATGCAGGAGCAACAGGTCAGATCTGAACCCAGGGAGCCTGACCGCCAAGCCATCAGCGCCCAAACTTTACACTTTTTACTCATAACCAATGGATGAAACAACAAAAGCAGAAAAACAACAGCAGTGAGTCTGCTGTTTGTTTAAAGCTGCACTTTCAATATTATTCCCCCAGAAAACCTTGAAAAGGGGACATTTTTTGCCTTTTTTTCACCATCTTTTGCCACTTTTCACCTATTCAAGCTACCCTCTTCGCAATATTATCACTTTTACCTTAGATTTGCCCATTTAAACCATTTCTTTTTGCCATTTTTAACCCATTTTTGCCCTTCTTCACATTTTTTCGCAATTTTTGCCAATTTAAGCAAGTCTTTGCCATTAAATGCCACCTTTTTCCTACTTATTGGCCATTTTGACACTTTTTTGCAATTTTAATCAAATTTTGCCACTTTTATCCCATTTTTTCCGCTTTCACCATTTTTTCTCCCAATTTTCCACCATTTAAGCTAACTTCAATCATCAAATACCACTTGTTTCCAAGTTTTTGCCCATTTTAGCCACTTTTCTTGCCACTTTTATCCCATTTTGCCCTTTGTTACCATTTTTTTTTGCCAATTTTCATCCATTTAAGCTACCTTTTGCCATTAAATAACACTTGTGTCCTTTTTTTTGCCCATTTTTGCCACTTCTTTTCACCAAATTTATCCCATCTTTGCCACTTTTCACCATTTTTCACCTATTTCAGATATGTTTTGTCATTAAATGCCACTTGTTTCCTAGTTTTTGTCCATTTTAGCCACTTCTTTTTTGCCCCTTTTCATAATTTTTCATCCATTTCAGCTTTGTTTTGTCACAAAATACCACTTGTGTCCTTTTTTTTTGCCCGTTTTTGCCACTCTTGACTGCTTTTTGCCCATTTTAGTTACTTTTAACTCGTTTTTTGCCACATTTGGACCATTTTATGTCACCTGTTACTCATTTTTTGTCACTTCTCACTTATTTTGTGCTTCTTTCTGACCCCTTTTTCACTTTTCCCCCCCATTTTGCCCCCTTTTCACCCATTTTTGTTACTTTTGACCATTTCTGCCACCTTTAACTTATTGTTACCACTTAATTTGTGGCTCTTGTATTTTTCAACAATTTGGCTCTTTGGTTGAGCAGGGTTGAGGAACACTGCTCTAAGGTCATTAAAGTCATCTGAAACTTCTGATTCTACTCTGTTTCCTCACTCTGTGTTTGGACTTGAGAAAATACAGCAATGGATGTGCGCGTTCGCCAATCAGGGCTCAGCTCAGAAGCTACTGACCTCTTGGTTACTACTCTCCCAAGCCCTTTGCAGCTAACCTTTAGCCTTAATATTATTACTGATATAACTATGTACAAAGAATGAAGGAAAAGTCAACCACTTCTCTAAAGCAAATCCAGCCAAAGACAGGGAGTGCCGCCAACTATGGGGCCGTTCCACTAAGATTTTTTACAAGTGGCTATGTTATGTGTGAAGTCATCGTTTCAAGAAACGTTTCCAGAAACGGTAAGCATTTACAGATTTGTTTACTCTAGGACCCGGTTTCAGAGTAGTAGCATTTACAGCCCCCCACAACGCCACTTCTGTGTGGATGAAATGCTGATACGACAAAAAACTTTTGTGTTTACTCCTGAATTCATCTCCGTGTGGACAGGACCCAAGTAATGAGGCTAATTTGCATGTCATCGGAGCAATTGTCCTTCCCCTACTCCTCATTTACATACATGTACATGGGACATGGAGCTGTTTGCTCCATTGAGCAGTTTGCAGTTTGTGTTTTGTGTTTACTTAAGGCCGGCTCAGGCTACACGATTTTTTTGGTCATTCGCAATGGCACCACGTCAGACTATGCGACCAAATCTTGTCCTGTCTTGGCCGACAGCCTGGCCACACTACGAGAGTGATCCCGACCGCTCAGCCTATGCTAATGTCACCACCACCATCGTTTTCGTCTCCGTGTGGATAGAGCCTCAGTCACTGAGACGAAAACAATATATTGCCGTTCCGTTTTGAAAAAGTTTTCCGTAAAGACAGAATCGTTTCAGGACATATCTGTGTATGCACGGAAACACTGAAAGACTCAATCCCCGTCAGGCCCGGTGGGCTCTGTTCCTCAGCAGGTTCAATTTCACCCTATCCTACAGACCAGGCTCCCGGAACATCAAACCTGACGCCCTTTCCCGTGTTGACTCTCACCCTTGCGAAGATGCTGAGCCGGACCTAATCCTCCCTCCCTTGTGCATAGTCAGCGCCGCCACCTGGGACATTGTCCAAACTGCCAAAGACGCCCAGAGACTCCAACCCGACCCCGGAACCGGACCCCCCGATCGCCTCTTCGTCCCTGCCTCTGTTCACTCTCCAGTGCTCCAGTGGGCCCACAAGTCCAAATTAACCTGCCATCCCGGTTTTCAAAGAACCCTCAGTTTCCTCCAGCAAAGCTTCTGGTGGCCCAACATGACCAAAGACACCCGTGAGTTCGTGGCTGCGTGCTCTGTCTGTGCCCGAAGTAAATCCTCTCATCAACCTCCTGCTGGGTTACTGCGCCCCCTGTCTACCCCTGGTAGACAGGGGGCGTCTTCACGTCTTCAGGCTCCATGGACTTCCCAGTGACATTGTGTCAGACCGCGGACCCCAGTTTGTTTCACGTGTTTGGAAGGAGTTTTGTAACAAGCTCAGTGCGACTGTCAGTCTGTCATCTGGATACCACCCACAGAGTAATGGCCAGACGGAGCGAGCCAATCAAAACCTCGAGGCTGCTCTTTGTTGTGTCGCTGCTCATCATCCCATCACCTGGAGCTCTCATCTTCCCTGGGTTGAATATGCCCACAACTCCCTCACCAGCTCTGCCACCAGAATGTCTCCCTTTATGTGCTGTTTTGGTTATCAGCCCCCCCTGTTGCCGGAGCAGGAAGCTTCCGTGTCTGTGCCCTCAGTGCAGCAACATCTGCAGCGCATGAGGGAGGTTTGGAGGACGGCTAAGGCTGCGCTCTCGCGCATGGCGGAGCGCAATAAAAAATTAGCGTGTCCGCCCCGATTACCACCCGGGCCAGAAGGTCTGGCTCTCTTCCAGAGACTTACCCCTCGAGACCGAGTCCAAGAAGCTGTCTCCTCGCTACGTGGGTCCCTTTGAGATCACCAAGATCATCAACCCTCCGCCGCTCAGCTCAAGCTTCCCGAATCTATGAAGATCCACCCCACATTCCACGTGTCATTATTAAAACCTGTGTCCTCCAGTGACCTGAGCCCTCCGGCCGTCGCCCCTCCACCCCCCTGTATCATCGATGACCACCTGGCCTTTACCGTCTCGAAGATCTTGGACGTTCGACCCCGAGGCCGCGGTTTCCAGTTTTTGGTGGACTGGGAGGGGTACGGTCCGGAGGAGCGCTCCTGGATCTCCCGTAAACTGATCCTGTACGATGGCCTTCTTCGGGAGTTCTACAGACAGCAGACAAGCCAGGCAGGACGCCAGGAGGGTACTGTGGTGTTTTATTTGTATTAATTGTCTTATTTTGATAAACTTCCGGTTTCCGGAGTCTCGTGCTGGCTGCTAACTTTCCTCTGCTCTCCCTGAGGCATTCACCCCTCCCCCCTGGTGCTGTGGAGAGTCCACACCTGCAGCGAATCACTCATTGAAGACACTATTTAAGATCAGCTGCAGCTCTCTACAGCGCCTGAGTCTTGCCTACCTTACCTCACGGTAAACTCCAGCTCCAGGCTCACTCTCTCTCGAGATCTTCAGAGAAGTTTCCAATCTTTTTGATGATTGTTATCAGTGATTTCCAGTGCTTGATTTTTTGTGAATTTACCTCTAACGTGCCTCTCCTCTTTCTCCAGTGCCTCCAGCCCAGATCACCGCAGCCAGCACCAGCGCACTCTCTCACTCACCTGGACCCTTGGAATCCCCCCTCCCTTGTTCACTTACCTGCACAATAAAACTGTTTAAACCTGCTCTTCCGTTTCCGCATTCTGGGTCCAACTACACCACCGCACATAACAGGAGTATCAGATTTTGCTTTAAAAGCCATAACAAGCTCAATAGCTTCTGCAGCACCAACACAAATCTGTAATCCACCATGTTTGTTTTGGTCAGACCCATGCAGGCGCCTTACGAGAGCTGCGCTGTGTGTGACATAATCATTTCAGGAAAGATGCGGATAGCCATCCACACGGAGATGAAACAGTAGTCATTTACAGATTTATGCACTTTGGGACCCGTTTTCAAAAAGTATCCTTTACAGTCACTGGAAACACTGTTTCCATGTGGATGAAACGTGGATCCAACAAAAAACTTTTGCGTATACTCCTGAATTCCTTCTGTGTGGACGGGGCCTGAGTGTAAGTTCACAGGTTGTCAGGGGGTGGGCCAAAGAGTCTCAATCACTCTGCAACAGAAGCGCTCCATGTGATTGTAGCAGTCTTTTGCTCATAAAAAAGTAAAATAAGACACAATTATGGATAACAGTTATGGGTGTCCTCAAAAGGAGGACAATATGGACTGGCTCTCCTTCAGATAGAACTTAAGGTATGCATGTGATAACATAAATAAAACAAAACAAAATGTACACATTAGTTTTAAGGAATAAAATTGGATAAAAGTGATAAATCTTGTAAATGATGATCTAAAGATAAGGAGCAAACAGTAGTAGATGTCTGGATTCACGTCGTAGACGTTAGGTCAGGGTGTCAAACTAGACGACGATGTATGAAAAATTCTGACATGCTAGTCTTGTTGAATCGTGGTCATGGGGTGTCTTGGATGTGTTGTTAATTATGTCACACAACAAGATCGTTTGTCGTTCCTAACGCTCTATATTGTCCCGAGTTTTGATGATAAGCTGCGACGCTGCAGTCGGGCTAAATCTTGCTGAATTTGTGTAGTCTGACCCAGCCTTTAGCGTGGATTTCCCCTTCTGAGTGTGCTCTGTGGCTCTGCTGCAGTCTTTTTGGCCGTTTCTGGAACTAAATAAAACACTGCGCTATTCTTCAGTGGATCTGGCCTTCTGACATAGAGAAATGAAACAACACAGACTGTGCCATTACACATATATATCATATATAATATATCAGTCCTAATCCTAATCCTGTCCTAATATCTCAGTGGACCAAGTGTCCCTGAAAGTAACGTCAAATTTACCTTTGAATTCTTTTCAGTTTTGTGCCATTTATCTGCTTCGCCCCTGGTTTGCAATGTTGTTATTTTTCCAAAATTACTGAGTTTCCTATCAAGTAAACAGTGTCAGCAGTATAAACATCTTTTGGGAGTTTAGTGCTAAAATTATTAAAGACCCTGTAAAGTGAAATCGATAAACACTCTAGAAATGTTGGAATGTGTTTGCTGTAAACATGTAAAAACACTGAGATCTGCATGTGACTGAATTCTGGATTTAGACTGTTAGAAAGTTTTTCACTTTCATTAAACCTGGTCAGGTTTAATGTGGGCGGGGCCAATATGTGGGCTCATGATGTCACGAGCCCACATTAGGGAATAACCCCGCCCCTCTAACACTACAATCTAAAATCACAGAGCAGTTCATCTCAGTCCAGTCTGTTGTTAGCTGATGTTAGTGCCTTTATTGAAAGTTAACAGTCAGTTAATGCTGTTTTTCTGTTCATTGTGAGGTAAATTTACCAAATCTATCAGCTACAGTGGTCTATGGATCATTTAAGACATCATAACAGAGATTTGAGACAGAAAACAGACTCTGTCTCTTCTTCTAACATCAAGGAAAGATCAAGAGGCAGGCTAATAGCATGAGTGCTTTCCTTAATTCAGATTGTAGCTTTTTTTCATTTGAGAGGATTATATCTCTCCTGAGTGGGCATGGCTTCAGCTCATTCAACACACATGCCCACACCATCCTGGAGCAGATTTTACTGCCTCATTTTTCATGATTTTGAAGTTCAGTAGAAATGTTTAATTTGACTTAAATTTGTCCTGGGGGTTCATGACACAGTGAGCTGTCATACAACAAACCTAAATACTGATCTATTTTCACTTTACAGGGTCTTTAAGAAAGTATCAGGCATTTATTTCTTTCAGGTTAAGACTAGAATGAGGAGGCTCTTACTTCTCCAGCAGCAGAGGAGCTCTGCTCATCACCATGATCCTTCTCCAGTACCAGACCAAGGCGATGATGATGATGGGTGTGAAGAAGGTCTTCATGGAAAACCACATTTTGGTGAAAAGACCGTTCTGATGGATGGCCTTTTTGAGGAGAAAAAATAATTATTATAGTGTCAACAATGAGTTGCTAATAAAAGACAATATATGTGTTTTATAGACTTGAAGATCTTTGTTTTGGATCAGGTTTCTTTACATGTTTTGTTTTTGGCATTTAACATTCATATTTCAGAAACCAGGATAAGCCGTTATCATGATTTGAGGGACCCTGTTTTGCTACCTGTAGATCTCTGTAAGAGAATGAGATGCTGTGGTTAGTACCAGCTTTCTCCTCTGACTGACTGCCTGTACAGGAATGATCTCAGCCAACTGACAGTTCAGTGGGAGTGTTGATGAGGTCTTACTTCTGGATCCAGAAGGGGCTTTTGTCTGTTTTTTGGTCCACATATTCAAAAACAATAGTGAAGCAGCAAAAATTAACAAACAGTGATTATATTTCATGATACAATTTACAATTTGATGCAGGATGATTTTATCTCAAAGGACTGTGGGATCACATACAGCAGCAATCTGACTATTATTTTAGTTTTACTAACAAACAAACTTCATATGAAGCTCCATGGCAGAGGATGCCACTGAACGACGATAGATTAGAAAACAGCGCTAGCAATGCGACGAAACACTTTTGTGTTGCGTTGTGTGCATCAGGTAAAAAACAAAGAGCTCTGTGTCATTGGGTCAAAATTAGAGAGGTTTATAGTCTTCAGATGTTGGACTAATGCTGTGATTACTCTGTTACAGCAAGAACTGTAGTCCGCCTGTCTGCTAACACAGTGGTTCTCGACCTTTGCAGCCTGTGACCCCCCAAAATAAAGGTGCCAGACATCGGGGACCCCCACTGTACCTAAAGGTGGCTGAACACAGCCATGAACATGAAAAGTCATTTGTGCCATAGTATATAGTTACTTAAAAATATAAATCCTTTTTTTTTTCCTTTTCCAAAAAAGGTGGTTAAATGGGGTTTTGGAAGTAGCTGAAATTGGTTAGAATTGGCATAAATTTGATAGCAGTGGCATGAAGAGTAAAAAATGGCTGGTTGAAGTGGCACAAACAGGCACAAAAAGTGGTAAAAGGGGATTAAAAAGTGGCAGAAATATGTTCACAGTGGCAAAAATTGGTAAAATGGGATTTAATAGTGGGAAAATGTGCTTCAAACAGGCAAAAATGGGTTAACTGGGGCAGAGAAATGGGCTGAACCAGTTCAAATGGGCATATCATACAGTGAGATGTGGTTGAAATGGGCAAAAATGGGCATAAAATGTAATAAAAATGGGTTGATAGTTGCAACAAAAATGTGTTAAAATTTGCAAAAATTGTTTGTAAAAAGGGATAAAAATTGGTTAAAACTTGGCAAAGATGGAGAAAAGTTCCAAAAATGGGTCCAAATTTTGCCAAATTGATGAAGAGTGGCAAATAATAGTAACGAAATTAAGTGAGAAAAAAAAATTTCAAAAGTATTCTCTGTTTTTTTCAGGCATCTGGCGACCCCCTCTTAGTGGTGACCCACAATGGGGTCCCGACCCCAAGGTTGAGAACCCCTGTGCTAGCACAGGGGTTCTCAACTCTTGCAGCCTGCGACCCCCAAAATATAGGTGCCAGACATCGGGGACCCCCACTGTACCTGAAGGTGGCTGAATACAGCCATGCACATTCAAGAATAGTCATGTGGAGACAAGGCCGTCCATAAGGGGGAAGATGGGAGGGCTTCCAGGTGCCCAGCCAAACTGGGGGCCCATGAAGGTCAGCAAAATCATGGTCTATTTTAAAGTTTAAGTTATAATCTATACTTTATATTTAACCTGATTAATAACCACTCTCATCAAAGAAATAAATATCTTTTTTAATCATTTGTGTAGTAAATAGCCCTCTTAAAAATGTAAATCCCTTTTGTTTATAAATAATTAAAATGGGTAAAAAAAATTTGCAAAAATGGTTAATAATGGAAAAAATGGTGGAAAAGGAGGTGAAATTGAATTTCAAAAGTAGGAGAACTGGGTTAGAAGTAGCAAAAATGGAATAGATATTGCAAAAAAAAAAAAAAAAAAAAAACAAGAAAAAATGCAGAGATGGGTATAAATAGCTGCAAAATGGAGTTAAAAGGTGTCTGAAAAGGTTTTAAATGGGCACAAATGGGTGGAAATCTTGTGAAATGGGATGAAAATTGATATAAACTACCAAAAAGAAAGACAAAAGGGGCAGATATTGGCAGAAATTTGTTCAATTGGCAAAACTGGGCATATTAGATAGTGAAATGTGGTTAAAACAGGAAAAATTGGGCGTAAAAAGTGGTAAATGGGGATAAAAGTGACAATAATGGGTCAACAGGGGCAACATTAGGCCTGAATGGCAAGAATTGATGTAGAAGTTGCAAAAACGGGCAGAAAAACGTGGTGAAAACAGTTTAAAACTGACAAAAATAGGTGTTAACTGGCAAAAATGTGTCAAAATTGGTGGGAAAAAAATGATGAAAATGAGTTAAAATTTTTGCTATTTTTGTGTAAAGTGGCAACAGTGTTATTTAAAAAATATTCTTCATTTTTTTAGGGAATCTGGAGACCCCCTCTTGGTGTCTCGGGACCCCAAAGAGGGTCCTGACCCCAAGGTTGAGAACCACTATGCAATTAGATGGTTCACACTTGGGCTGTCACAATATCAGATTTTCACTTCACGATTACCGTGGGCAAAAAATGTCACGATAACGGTATTATCACAATATCGATAAAAATATAAATAATAATGGGACAATTAATCAAATGTGTCTTTAACTTTATTCATGTTGTGTTCCCTCTTTTGGCAGATGAATTACACTCAAAATACCTGTCTAAGGAAGTCCTGCAGCTGTTGTGTCATTGCGGAGGGTCATATTTCTTAAAAAATGCAGAAATATTAATGGAAGGTTTTCATTTATTCTGTAGCATGTGCTTTTAAGCTTTTCAAAGTAAAAAAAACATCTGATTTGGGTTTTTTCAGTTTGGCAACAAGAATGAAATTCCCATGTTGTGATCAGCAGGGTCAATCTGTTATCAAAATCCAAGATAGTTCTTTTTACATTCATCAGTTATCAGAGATAACACACTTTCACCAGAGGTGAAGATTCAGGGCTTTTGAGAAAACATTAGGGGCAAAGACCCCACAAGCCCCCCCATGGCTCCACCTCTGACTGATGAACTCTCCACCACACAGGATTTACATATCATAATGCCAAAACAGTGTCAGAAAGGTAGGGTATTAACACTTTAGGAAATAATTAATTACAGACGTATTTCAAGAGCATCTGCAGCAGTTTTTAACCGGAATTATCCTGTTAGCTATACTAAAAGAACTGAGTTAGATGGCTGCGTTGGGATCAGGTATGAATTTAATTTTTGCACTAAAACTGTTTAAGTTAGTAAACAGGGCACAGTCTAATTTCTTTAAATGTGCATTTAACCAGGGTGAAAACCTGATACGTCATTGTTAATTTCATCTTCATTATTACAATGTAAAAAGTCCGGCATACGTCCACACGTGAGTGCGACATTTCCGGTTACGCAGCACTTGCGTCCTCATGCACACACGTGCGGGCCGCGATTGTCCAATCACATCGCCTGTAGCGCGTGTTACAAGCTGTCTGCAGCTGTCTCTCACTCAGAAGGTGAGGGGAGATACACGGAGCAGCTGCGACAGGTCGGTTTTCACAAACAAATGTTTCTTTCACTCGTATATTTTTGTTATATCAAAATCTAAATGCCTATGGCTACATCACTCTCCTTTACACATCAACCAGCGCCGGGGATAGGACACGTTGGTCGCGTGGTGCGTCGGATATTTCAAAGAGTTGGTGAGTCTGTTTGTCTGTTGTTTGCTGTTAGCATTAGCATTAGCATTTATCAATGCATCTCTATGGACTGGCTATGTCACACCTAGCTTTATGATGCTAATGCTGGCACCCGAACGTATTATATTGAGTGTTTAAGGTTAATGTGCCACTGCAGCACAATTGTGCAGCGCAAATGCCTGCAGTTTAATTTGATATTATTACAATGACTATGACACTGTTTTGTAAGAATTGTCATGTTATTTGTTATGTTATTTGTGAAATGCCTTACTGTGTGTTAAAACCAAAGCACTTTATTAGGAAATGATTTATTCTATTGTTGCTAATGGAGTAATGAATTAATTATTAATTATTGTGTACCCTGAATAACTAGTTAGTGAAATGTTTATTGAAGTATGGTCCTGTTTATATCATACAGGCCAGGTTTTCCTGTATGGACACAGAATCGATTGCGAGCTAAGACACTGGCTTGGAACCGAACAACCTCAGTCCTAGTGCTTCTGTTGGTCTGGTAGGAGGCTCTGGCAGCCTTGTTCCCCCGCACCTTTCCACACACACTAGCACTTTAAGGCTTTTAGCCTATGGACAATTAAACAAGGACAATCAAACTCACTGTGCACATGTTGGACATTTTCAGTGTGCATTGTCCTTTATGAACTGTGCTCTGTGCTACTTGAACAAGTGTGGACGGTAATCAATTTGGTTTGATACTGTGTTTGATTTGATTTTGTACCCTTTTGTTGATTCATCAAAACCATGTTCAGCAAAGTGCACTTTAAAACCTAATCTAATGTGCAGATTGTAAATATTTGGGTTTCCACCGTAATATATTCTCACTATCAATATATGGTACCAACCGCACTTTAATTGTGGTTGTTGTGTGTTTATTGTACCACTCCTCCCAGAGCCAAACCAATCTTTATGCTAATATCTCTTATTAATAATTTACTCTGCGTACTTGCTACATAAAGTAGCGAACTAGCCAGGAGGTTGTGGTACAGTATTTTACACACTGTTTGGGTTCCTCTTTTTTTTTTTCAACGACATTCAGGCTCACCACTATAATTCAAAATGGAGGTCTTTGGTATGCTTTCTATTAAAATACCAAATGCAGTGCTAATAGATGGGGTCAGTAAAGATGACAAAGAAGAAGTGGGTCAGTTTTTGGAACGTTATGGGCCAGTTAACAGGGCAGTTTTTGTTGACTCTCCTGAGTCTGAGTTCCATAATATGTGGGTGGTTAGAGTATGAGTCAGGGTCTGCTTTGCCATTATTAGATCCACTGCTACCGTACACTTTTACGATGAATCCAGGGAACCAGTGTAAAATTAAAAATTTATCAAAAACTTACTCTTCAAAAGTAGGAAGTTCAAAGACTAAGACATATTTAGCTGACCTTAAACAAGTGGCTAAACTATCTGGAAAGGATTATGCTGAGGTGCTGCAGGAAATGATGGCCCAGATCAGTGAGTCCATTGCAGAGCTTCGATCCTGCTAAAATGGAGGAGACAATGGAGGAGCAGACAGCCTCAGACCCACACAAAATGGCCGCCACCTCATCTCCACTGCCCAAATGCCACACCCACTGTAAGACCAAGGGAGCGAACTTCTGCTATTAACATTGCTGCCACTGACTTAAATCCACCTGAGGTCCAGAGGTACATCCAGAGCACATTGTTAAAAGTGAGGACACACCCGCTCATCCCACAGACTCCGTGTTTTCTCTGGACGAGTGCCATGTCCACAACATGAGGTTGACTACGACACTTGGCGTTCTGGTGCTGATTTGATTATGAAGCACCCAGCTATCTCTGAAATTCAGCGGTCACGTCTCATTCTCTACAGCTTACTGCCCCCTGTTGCAGACATCGTAAAACATCTGAGCCCTGTTCTATCAGCTGACATCTACATCAAGCAGCTGGACTCAGCCTACGGCACAGTGCAAGGCAGGGAGGAGTTATATGCTAAATTTATGGACACTCTTCAGGACGCAGGAGAAAAACCATCTACCTACCTGCAGCGGTTACAGGTGGCGCTAAATCTCGCTGTGAGGAGAGGATGAGTCTCTGAAAGTGACATGGATAAACATCTGCTAAATCAATTTTGTAGAGGCTGCTGGGATAATACCCTCATTTCAGAACTCCAGCTTAAACAGAAAAAGTCCAGTCCACCATCATTTGCTGAGCTACTGTTGCTGCTCAGAACAGAAGATTGAGAAGCTGCAAAGATCCAGAGAATGAAACAGCACCTGGGAACCACAAAACACAAAGTCACTTCACAAGCTCAATTTGCATATGAGGAAAAGGAGAAGGGGATGTGTGCAACTTTGACCACGCTCACTAAGCAACTCACTCAGCAACTGGCAGCTATTCAGCAACAGCTAGCTGCCCTGACCTCAATCCAGTCTCAGAGCCAACAGCCCAGACCCAGTCACGCCACAAAGCCCTGTGGTAAACCAAAGACTGTCAATACTGCTGCTGCGAGTCCAAAGCCTGGCTATTGTTTTTGTTGCGGGGAAGTTTGGCATATCAAGCCTCAGTGTGACAATCCACCCAACTCTGCTCTGGTTAGTGCAAAGACAAAACAATTCAATGACCCAAGAAACAAAGATGGCAAAGACAAGCTTCAAGTTCTGAACAGTTAAACTAGACTCGGTTGCTGTTGAAGGACAAACAGGAACTGCACTGGACCCATTCTGTCCCGCAGTGCCGAAGAAAACTGTTCAGTGTGCAGAGTTGCGGCATCCCAGACCCGGGGCAACAGCCAAACTGCCCCGAGGGCTGGTGGGATCTCACTGTACAGCAGAAGTTACAATTACAGGCCACAACTGTCAGTGCATGTTGGACACTGGGTCGCAGGTGACAACTGTACCTGCGTCATTTTTCAACCGCCATCTCCATGATCAACCAGTCCACTCACTGCATGATTTGTTGCAAATTGAGGGAGCTGCAGGCCAATCTGTTCCCTACCTGGGCTATATTGATCTGACAGTGACATTCCCCAAAGACTTTCTGGGCCGAGACATTGAGGTTTCTACTCTGGCACTTGTGGTTCCTGATTCCAGCCCTGACTCTCCATCTACTGTGCTGACTGGCATGAATACGCTTGAGCCCCTGTACAAGCAATACCTGTGTAATGAGTCTTCACCGTTTCAGCCCAGCATCCAAGGTTACAGAGCCGTATTAAAGACACTGCAGCTGACACATCAGCAGAGCTTTACGCTAATATCTCTTATTAATAATTTAATCTGCGTACTTGCTACATGCACATTTCTTTAACGCTCCTCATAGCGCTGCAGACAGTATCAGCGTCTCCACTGCTCTGATGCGCGTCATGACGCACAGGAAGGGACACTGGCACAGAGATTCTGAGCCAACATTCTGTTTTTTGAGGGGAAATTCCTTCTATCCATAAAAATTGGCCGATTAATTTACAGACAAGGACAGGAACAGAGAGGGGCAAACAGAGTAAAAACGAACTCTCAGAGAGAGCTGATGGAGCGCTGCGCTCTTTGGCACTCGCGAACAATGATCAGGAAAATAATTCTACCTACGGCTTAAAAAACAAAGGATGTAGTCTGTAAATATCACCCTGATGTTACTCTTATCAATATTGCCCAGTTAATTAGTCCAGGCTGTCAGCTGTCGATGTTTTTGGAGTGTTGTAGCTGACGAGGATGTAAGACTTTTTTTCGTGCTCCATTTAGTGAGAGAACTTGGTTTAGAACAGTGAAAAAAACTTATTTGTCAAGGGCAGTGCTTAAGTGAACGCAGTATTATAATTTCTGAACCTGATCACAGCTTCTGTCATTCTGTGCA
This sequence comes from Cheilinus undulatus, assembly GCF_018320785.1. Taxonomy (NCBI): domain Eukaryota; kingdom Metazoa; phylum Chordata; class Actinopteri; order Labriformes; family Labridae; genus Cheilinus; species Cheilinus undulatus. The sequence goes on along the minus strand of NC_054869.1, from coordinate 2,579,840 downwards.
TTACATGGATGGTCAGACTTTAGGAGGAATTGGACATGCATGTGCGTTAAGGTGAGAGAGACGGATGGCACACACCGCACCAGCAGGTGTTAATGATCAGGAAATCAGGGGGAATGGGCAGGTAGGGTGTTAGCTGTCCGACCCAGGTCTCTATCTCTACATCCTGGCCGTTAAGAGCTGTGTGAACAAGGAAAAAGAAAACCTGTGTTCTCTAAACATCTTGCTGGGCTCACAGTGTGCGTATGCCGGGGGTGCGCATGGAGAGAGAGAGAGAGAGAGAAAGAGCGCCGAAGTGAGGCTGGACAGTGTCAGAACAAGGGGCGCAGAGGTTAGAGGAGAGCAGGAGTTGAAGATCTGTTACATTGATGGGCTTATTAAAAATGTTAAGGGCTCGTGATGGCGCTGGATCGGCACTGGATCATTTACACGATATTATCATATGAACATTTTTAACACGATATTGAAATTTTGTTTTTTAATACCACGGTTATCATCAATACCGGTATACCACGACAGCCCTAGTTCACACATTTACTAACATGTTCATGACTTTTTAAAAGCTGAGAATCATCTCATTTAACATAAAGTATATGGACAAAAGTATTTGGCCACACTTGTTAATCACTGAATTCAGGTGTTTCAATCACTGAGCCATGCAGTCTCTATGTGCAAACATTTGGGATCCTAAATACCTGTTCTGAAGAGCTCAGTTACTTAGTGTGCTATTGCCATGGGTGTCACCTTTGAGACAGTTCCTAAAATTTCATACCTGCTGGATATTTCACAGTCAACTGTAAGCGATATTATTAGAAAGTGGAAGTGTTTAGGAACAACAGCAACGCAGACATAAACAGGGAGACCACATAAAATCACAGCAGGGGTAAACAGCTGCTAAGGTGTGTAAAGTTCTCCAACACTCTGCTGACTCCACAGCTGAGGAGTTCTGAACTTCCACTGACAATAATATGAACACATGAAGTGTGTGAGAAAAGGTTTCCACGGCAGAGCAGCTGCATGTAAGCCTCACATGACACGGTCTAATTCCAAGCACTGGAGTGGTGTAAAACACACCGACACTGGACTGTGGAGCAGTGGGAACGTGTCTGAAAGAGTCTGGGCTTGGAGGATGCCTGGAGAAGATTACTGCCAACTGTGAATATTGGTCGGGGAGGGATAATGGTATGGGGCTTCTAGGTCCGTTAAGTCCAGCGAAGGCCAGCCTTAAAGCTTCAGCATACCAACACATTCTTGACAATGCTATGTTTCCAACTGTGCTGCATCAGTTTGGGGAAGGCCCTTTCCTATTCCATCATGACTGTGCCCCAGAGCACAAAGAAGGACTAGAGAGACATGGTTCGAAGAGTTCAGTGTGGAAGAACTTGACTGGCCTGCACAGAGTCCTGAGCTCAACCACCATCAAGCACCTTTGGGATGGACTGGAACAGAGATTGTGAGCCAGGCCTTCTCTTCTAACATCAGTGCCTGACCTCCTAAATGCTGTCTTAATATGAAATAGTATTCCCCCAGAAAACCTTAAAAAAGAGAAAATTATTTGCCCTTTTTCCACCATTTTATGCCACTTCTCACCCATTTAAGCTACCCGTTGCCATTAAATAACACTTTTTTTCCTACTTTTTTGCAACATTTTCCCCATGTTTTGCCACTTTTCAACATTTTTCCTCCCCTTTTACACCCATGTAAGCTACCCATTGCCATTACATACAACTTTTTTCCTACTTATTGCCCATTTTTGCCTCCTCTTATCCATTTTTGCCCCTTTTCACCCATTTAAGCTACCTTTTGCCACTAAATACCAATTGTTTCCTCTTTTTTTTTGCCATTTTGGCCACTCTTGACTGCTTTTAATCCATTATAGTTACCTTTCACTCATTTTTTGACACATTTTGGCCATTTCATGTCATCTTTTACTCATTGTTTTGTCACTTTTCATTTTTTGCTACTTTCTCACCCCATTTCCACTTTTCCTCCCCATTTTGCCACCTTTTCAACCATTTTTGTTGTTTTTTGACCATTTTTGCCACCTTTAACTCATTGTCACCACTGAGATTGTGTCTCTTGCAAACATGTTTTTCAACAATTTTAACAATTTGGCCCTTTGGTTAAGCGGGGCTGAGTAACACTGTATTACAGTATTAAACCATACTTATGTTAGGTAATAAGGTTTTAAACTATTGTTTGTTGAGGATTGAGTTCAATAAGGTGTGCAGATCACCATCACTATGTGATGTCATTTAGACCAACACGGGTAAACAATCCTCCTCTGTCCTCATGTCTCTTCCTTTCCCCTTTTCAGCTCCTCAGTGGGAGGAGCAAAGATGCCTGTGTTGTTGTTCATGAGGTGTACATGGAATTGTTAATTCAGCATTCACCAAAAATATTCCTCAACACTTTAATTTTGCATGTTCATTCAAAGCACTAGGCCAGGGGTGTCAAACTCAGTCACAGCAGGGGCCGGATTCTGAATTTAGGTCTGACCATAAACTCTCATTTGCACCAGTAAAACAATGGGGAAAACTGAGCACTGATGATAAATGGTATTCAGATTTTAAAAAATCCAAAATTACAAGTTTAACAGCCCAAAATCTGAGATGAAAGTCAAACTTATTTGTTAAAAGGTCAAAACACAAAATTCAAAGTCAAAATAATGATTTTAAAGGGCAAATATATGAGAAAGAATGTAAAAGCCGGGACTTTTAAGAATGGAAATATTACATAAAATTCAAAATCATGAGTTTAAAAGGTTAAAACACGAGTTAAAATTTTTAATTATGAGTCTAAAATGTCAAAATGTGTGATCAAAAGTCAAAGTTAGGAGTTGAAAAGGTCAAAAGGTGAGATCAAATTGGAAACAGTGAGTTGAGAAGGTCTGAATATGACTTTAAATTCACAACAGTGAATTTCAGAGGTTGAATTTTGATGTAAAAAGTCAAAATTGTAAATTCAAAAGGCCAAAATATAAAAAATAATAAGTCAAACAATAAATTAGATTGTGAGATGCAAAATTGAAAATATGAAATGAAAACAAATTGATTTCTTTTCCACATTCCTGACTTTTAATCTAAATATACTTTAACCCTTTACTTTTTCACCTTTCAAAGGTTAAGTTTACATTTTTATACCGTAGTAAATCTGCAGACCTCATACCAGCGGGACAATTACAATAGAAATACGATATGATGTTGCGGGCAAGGTACAACAGTACCACAGGCCTTAAGTTTGACACCCCTGCACTAGGAGAACACATTGTGGAGAAGCCGTGCGCCATTTACCAGACATGACTAAAGCCCAGCCCAGCACATGGAGCAGAGATCCTTTAATCTAATGTTGTTTTTATGATCATAGGAAGCTAAACCCATCACCAAGCTCCACTATCCGTCACAGTAACCAGAGTGTAAAAAAACTCAGCATTCAAGTTTCTCAGCTTGTTGCAAACTTACAACAAGATAAATGTCGTTGACATGTCCAATCCCGGTGTTGATCCTCTTATGCTCATTGACAGGCAGGCGGATGTTGAGGAGATAGTACTTATGGGCCACACCGCTCATCTCCATGAATGGCAGCAGGTCACACTCATAAAGCCCTTCTTTCTCTGGGATCTAGAATAAAGGCACACATTTGTCTGAAGGTTAGGAATGATGTGAGCATTTGTAGAGTGAATAAGAGCAATAATTAATGCATTTGTTTTTAATCACATACTTTTGTCCCTTTTAGCACAGTTTGGTAAAGCTACATCATGTACAGGAAGTCTACCTCTGCTCCCTTTGACTGGCATCGTAACCGTTTAAAACTCTGAAACCCTACCTCGGCTGTTTATTAACGTTTACCTCACTGAATAGTGTATGTCACACCTACTAATCCACTGGGTGGCGCTGCTGTACATAAATATCACTTTCTGAACACAGTGGGAAAAAAAAACAGGAGCCTCTCAGTGCTACACAGCTCCTCAGAAAATCCCAGAATTAGAGCAAACATCCAGGTTAGAAAAAAAAAATCTTTTCACATATCATTTCTAGAACCTCAAACAATCATATTTTAGTTGACGGAAATAAAATTCAAAATTAAATATGTATAGTAGTGTTCCTAAACCCTGCTCAAACAAAGAGCCAAATTGTTGAAAAATACCTTTGAAAGAGCCACAATCTAAGTTGTACAGCAAAAACAGCTTGAAGTAGCAATAAAAATAAGTTAAAGGTAGTAAAAATGGTCAAAAAGCAACAATAAAAGGGGTGAAAAGGGGGCAAAATGGGGGAGGAAAGGTGGAAATAAGGGAAGTAGCAGAAAATAGGTGAGAATTGACAAAAAAAAAAGAGTTATAGGTGACTTTAGATCGGGAAAAGCAGTCAAGAGTGGTAAAAATGGCAAATAGGAAAAAGTGGTATTTAATGGCAAAAATGGGATAAAAGTGGCAAAAAGAAGTGGCAAAAATGGGCAAAAAAGAGGAAACAAGTGGTATTTAATAGCAAAAAGTATTATAAATCACCAAAAAATGGCAAAAAAATTGGGAAACAGGGTAAAAATGGGATAAAAGTAGCAAAAAATGGGTGAGAAGGTGCAAAAAAATGTCAAAATGGGCAAAAAGTAGGAAATAAGGGGTATTTAATGGCAAAAGGTAGCTTAAATTGGTGACAAAGGGCAAAAATAGATAAAAGTGGCAAAAAATGGGTAAATTTTTTCAAAAAAGTGGCAAAATGGGCAAAAAGTAGGGAAAAAGGGGCATTTAATGGCAAAAGGTAGCTTAAATGGGCAAAAAATGCCAAAAAAAAAGTGAAAAAAGGTTTAAAAAAAAAAATCCCTTTTCTAAGGATTTCTTGGGGAATAGACTCTCCTACCATAGCTTAGCTTTGCTATGGTAGGAGAGTGGCTCATGCGTTGCCCCGAGCCACATGAAAGAGCCACAAATAATCACAAAAGAGCCACATGTGGAGTACCACTGGTTTATAGGATTCTTCAGAAAACTGGGCCAACTGCTCGGTTGTTTGTGGAAACAACTTTTGGTACCAGGAACATTTGTAAAGATATTTATTATTGTCGTATTTGCTGCAGAAATGTTTTAGTAACCATGATGTTTGTTTCTTGTTATCTTCCAGGCATGATGGACAACAAAAAGCAGCCCATTAATGCCACTCAGAGTGAAAGCTGGTGTCTGTTTATGGGCTGAGATTTGTGCCACCAGAAACTGAATTTGAATAATGATATTGAATTTGAATAGCATGATTTGAATTTGAATTTAATGTTTTGAAACTGAATTTATTGTTTTGAAACTGAATTTATTTGCTTTGAAATTGAATTTTTTTGCACAGAGACTGAATTTTTTTGCATGGAAACAGAATTGTAAATTCAGTTAAATTCAGTTAATTAATTTTAAAAAATTAAAATTCTAACTTTTTTTTAAGGTTTATTTTGGGCATTTTTGTGCCTTTATTTGATAGAGGAGGATAGTGGATAGAGTTGGAAACAGGGATGAGAGCAGTGGAGAGACATGCGGTGAAGGGCCTCAGGCCAGATTCGAGCCCGGGCGCACGCCTTAACCACTCGGCCACCTGTGCCCCAAAATTATAACATTTAATCAAGTAATTTACAATGGTTGAAATTGTTTTTCTTGTTTCTTTGATTTATTAGTTATGTTAAATGACCTCTCATGGTCCACCTTCAGTACCTCTGAGGCCCACCAGAGGGCCCCGGCCCACACTGGTCTAGAATTGATAAAAGTTAAACTTTTTAAGTAAATCACAGCAAGAAAAAAAAGTTTCCATGACTGTCTAAATTTTTGAGATGCACCCATATATTTGACCTATGAGCTGGATTCTAAACAGTTCGGCCTGATTCCATGTCTACTGTGGGAATATTTGGAAACAGCTGAGAAACCTCATAGAATCATAGGTTTAGATTTCTGTGACGCACCTGTTAATGTTTAAAATCAAAATATAAAGGAAAGACGACCTGAGGTAAGGTCGAGTGTCATTTACATACCTTGGCTTCAATGAAGTTGCAGTTGAGCTTCCTCTGTTCAAATGAGCGAACCATCTTCGTCCACTCACTGACTGTGTTATCTCTGTAGGCCAGTCCAACCTCCATGGTGGCCATCAGTTCCTTCTCTGAAAAATTAACAGCACCTAATTTTCACAGTAGCAGAAATGTCCATAACATCATTTATATACACCAGAGACTTAGAAACAAATCCTGAGAGTAGCAACTCTTCAGGCTGACCATGGAGGAGTCAAGTGTTGCTCTGTCATTGGTCAGCTGATCTAACCACCGTCTTCATCAGGATACAGCCAACTGATTCATTCTCATGCTGTCTTATTAGCTACTCTAGTCTGCCCACTCTTTTCTGCTCCTTCTGTAAGACAGATTTGTGACCCTCCTGGTCAGTGTACTTTCTGGCAGATCCATTTCCTGGTTCAAACCAGACTGAAAAAGCAGGAGAAACTCTCGTTATTCTGTTTTTTGGTTTTTGACCAAAAATGAAGAAAATGAAAAACAAACAGTTTCTCTGTTTTGTTTTGTTTTGTTTTGGTCACATAAACAGAAAAACAAATAATATTAAAAAGGGGGGGTTTCCAATTTTTGTTTTGTTTTTGTCAATTCCATTATTTTGTTTTCTTTATTAAATGGACTTCCTGAGGAAAAGGAAGTCATGTGACAATTGGGGAAGGTAAGCATTTCAAAATAAAAGCCTTCTTGTCAAATCAAGAGCCATCCATGTGTTTTGCAACAGTTTTACTGAAAATAAAGTTTTACTAAAAATAAAGCGGCTAAATTAACTGTGAATTGAGGAAAATCCTCAGGTTAACCGTTTCCTCATGATTGGAGGTTGGACTAAATGCCCCCTTTGTCATCATGAAACTTAAAAGCCTTGTTGTTCTCACCTTTTTAAAGAAGAAGAAGAAGGAGGTTTGGGTTCTTACCTATCTGTGTGTTCGTCTTTAATGAGATGTCGAACTGCAGGATGAGATGCATGGACTGGAACCAGGGGCTCATCCCTCTGGTATTCATGGGAATGTGGGCCGAGAAAACAATATTAATCAACTCAATATTTTTCGCCATGGCCTCGTCATAGCTCTGGATCTTGTCACATTGCTCTGGACCCCAGGGCATGAACCATGTTGGTTCCCGTGAGTGTTTGCCCAGGTCCACACACTTGGTGAATAGATAATTCGTTGCTGTGTTTCTGCTGGGAGCTATTAGGAGAAATACAAGAAGGGAGGACAACTAAGGCTGTTTCAAAGTGTCCGTAAAGACACAGACCATGTTAACTTTACAGATAACCAAAGATAAACTTACCAGTGAAACCTCCCACCATGAACGCAATCACCTGGAACAAAAGCAGAACTGCTCCCACTATCTTCAAGTTTCGGCTTCTAATATTTTCAATAATAGCCCCCGCCATTATGAGGGAACAGTTAAATAACCACACAGAACAAGAAAAGACGACAAAAGAGCAGGGAGACAGAAAAAAAATGTTACATCAACAACAAGACGAAAGGAAAACTGATCTCTCTCTGCAGGCATGTGTCTACACCCGCCTTAGCTCTGCTCCTGGGAGATTTTCCAGAAAACAACTCCTCCCTCATTTTCCTGTAAGTAGGAAAATCTGTTTGACTCCAAGGGCTAAAGGAAGTACCCTCCTTAAAGCCGAGGGAGATAAAATACTACAGTCTGCACCTTCAATGGAAGAAAAACACATGACAGGATAGAAGGAAAATTTAATGGGACTAAAAAAAATCAATTCTTCGATTCAGATCGATTCTTAATAAAATAATCATCTAATCCAAAGGTTATGCTTTTTTGTTTTTTTTTTGCTCCTCTCGCGACCAGTCTCTCCCTTATGTCACATTCAGCTTCAAACTTGGCCTGCACTTGCCTCTGAAAGCCTTTAGACTTTGATTCAAGGTTTGAATCTGCACAGTCATTTGATTTAGGATATTTAGGTGCATTATTAATAATAGCTGGATATCTCTTCCTCTAAAACAGTGATCCTCAACGTGTGGCTCTTTTATGTCTTAATTTGAAACATTATTCCCCCAGAAAAACCTTAAAAAAGGAAACCTCAGAAATTAATCATTGCAAGTCGCATTAATCAGTTTGTTTTCCACTCTTACACAGTAGGTTTTAAATGTCAAACTTAACTGTCAATGCCTATTTTTGTCTGTATATTTCCATTGCCCTTACTTGCAATTTTTTGCTACTTCTTTTTCATTTTACTGCTTTTGGCCCATTTTTGACACTTTTATTCTGCTTTTTTCCCCTCTTTTGCCTTTTATGCCACTTCTCACCCATTTAAGATGCCTTTTGCAATTAAACACCATGAATTTCCAATTTTGCAACTCTTTGAAGCTTTTCGCCCATTTTTCCCACTTCTCTCTGATTTTTGCCCATTTTTAGTCACTTTTCACTCATTTTTTGCCACGTCTTTGCCACTTTTGGACCATTTTTGCCACCTGTAGCTCACTTTTGCCTCTTTCTGCCCTTTTTTTGGCACTTTTTTCCCAGTGCTACTTTTAGCCCATTTTTGACACTTTTTTTTTTGTCAGTTTTCATCATTTTTGACACTTTTACCCTGCTTTTTGCAATTTTTTGCCCCTTTTTATTCCCAATTTTGGCCACTTCTCACCCATTTAAGCTGCCTTTTGTTATTTTAATGCAACTTATTTCCATTTATTGCCACATTTTGCCACTCTTGGACCATTTTTGCCAGTTTCTGCTCTTTTTTTGCCACTTTTCTCAAAGTGTTTGCCACTTTTAGGCCATTTTAGCCACTTCTTTCTCTCACTTTTCATGCATTCTTGACACTTCCTGCTTTTTGATATTTTTTGCCCCTTTTTGCCACTTCTCGCACATTCAAGCTGCCTTTTGCGATTAAATGCCATTTTTTTTGCCCATTTTCCCCCACCTTTTTCCCATTTTTGTCACTGTGCACTCACTTTTGCCTTGCTTTTGCACCTTATGGACCCTTTCTCCACGTTTAACTAATTTTTTAGTCCTTTCCCATCCATTTTTGCCACTTTTCTCCCAGTGTTTGCTGCTTTTTGACCATTTTTGCCACCTTTAACTTACTTTAGTTGCCACTTTTCACCGCTTAGATTGTGGGTCTTGCAAAGGTATTTTTCAACAGTATGGCTCTGGTTGAGCAGGGTTGAGTAACACTTCTCTAGGGTGTCATAAATAGTCTAAAACTACGGCGGAAAGGTCATCCCATTTCCTGGGAAAGACTTCACCACTACTACTAGTAACTGTTTCAAGGAGCCGGGATCCACTTAAAAACAAGGGGTTAATTGTTCAAAATAGGAATGACCTCTTTTTGACCCCATTTTCCCATGGTAGCATGCAAGTTTAGGTTGTTTTCTAGCGATTTGACTCATTCATTGATATAATAAAGCTGCTGTTCCCATGATAATGAGCTTATTTGGAGGGATATTCTAGTTACCAAACCTAGGTTGTTTCAACGTCTAAGGTTGTTTTCACACCTCATAGTCCGGGGGACTCGGTTTGTTTTGGAATTGAAATTGCATCACTGTTGCACTTTCCTTTGGTTTAGTTCACATTCACACTGCTCATGGTCAAACGGACCAAACCGTCTGAACACCTACAACCTCTGCCCGTGAGGGGCGCTGTCGTCACAAACAAACAGCAACCAGGAAGAAAAAACGGGGTAGAAGACAAAACCAGAAATCTAATGCCTTCTGGAGGTTTTTTTTTCCACATAAAACAATGAAAAAACAGAATTTAGGCTGTCTTGGGGTTTCTAGTTTTGCATTGGGGCATTATGAGCAGCAAGTGAGGCTGTCCAGCATGTCATTCTTTACATGAGACGAATAAATCAGCACCAACTACAGCGTGTTGCTATGGCTACACAGAAGACAAGACAGTACCAACATGTATTTGAGTGTGTTAAATGACATATAAATCCATATATCATTACACTTTATGCCACTTTGGTTCACAAGTTGGCCCACTTTGCTTTCACACCACTCCAAATGAACCAGACTATCCGGGAAAATGGACCAGAGTTCGTTTAAAGCAGACCAAGCTGCTCTGGTGTGAGAAGAGAATCTCAGAGAACTACAGTTGGAAAATACAAAGAATGTTCGATTGAGGCACATAAAAAAAAGGGTCTGCATTAAAAAAAATAACCCCAAACTAGTATTTAAATGACTAATTTTCCTCCCTGTGGCATGACTTGCTTGAGGCCTTTCTTTTTGTCCAGCTTGCCTCCGTCTTCATAGTTTTTAAATCCAAAATGCAGCCTGATATTCTGTTGAAGTTTGTCTGTGCTATCACTGGAGAACAGTTGTCAGGCTCATATGTGTTTATTTTAAGACAGAGATAAGTCACCTACCGGAAGTCCAGGTTGAATCTCTTGTTGTTAAATGAATAAAGATTAAAAAAGAAAATTTGAAACATTTTTTACTTAGTTTGAGTGAGTCTCGGAGTATGATTACACTGAAGCTTATAATGTTTATAATATGGTAGTAGTAATAGTTATTTTCAGATATAACGTGTGGTGCTCTAATGATTATCTATTATAAACTGTTGTTTACCTGGTCCTCCATCATCACTACCGTCTGTCTGGGATGTGTGTGTTATAGGCAGATGTGTATGCTTGTCAATGAAATGTCAGAACCCACAGCAGTGATGAATAAAAAAGTGCTTCATGTTATCTTTTTAATATAATTATATGTACATTGTACATCATGCTATATTGTTGTGGATGTTATATTATGCTAACTTTGTAGAAAAACTACATGAGATGTGAGTTTATTAGGGGAGACTGGGGACAATTGTAATATAATTCCTCCAATTAAAAACAAGCTAGAATGATGATACTAACTCTGCACGTGCTCAGAAGGATTCTCTTTCTGCATGCTGAAAAAGAGCGGGAAAACTTCAGCATCACAGAAGCTGTCCAAGAAGAAAATAATTCTAAGGTACGAAAGTTACTTTTTGGTTTGGCCAAACTGCTGTCTAAAGTTTAGATGATAGTAAAGTCAAACTCTTTTAATTTGATTCCTGGCCTTTTGGTAAAAACAAAAAAAAAAACAACCTATGCTAACATAAGTGCTAGTAGCTAATATGACTATCATGGCTGCTGGGTCGGGGGCATAACACTGTTACAGTAGTGTTGCTACACAGCAAATTCCCAGAGTGAAAAAAATTAGGAGTTAAGCAAAAAAGAGTGAAAGAGTTATATTTTCAGAGTACATTCACACACTTAAACTCCAGCTAGTGTTCAGTGATGCTCTGAGCAGTGTTAAAAAAGTAGTTCATTCACACAGTGTTGAGAGCAGTGAATCAACTCTGTTCCTGAGTTCATTACCAACAACTTTGTTGCCATGCCTACACTGCCACTTTAGATCTGGGGAGTGGAGTTTTCCCATCATGCATTGTGTGATTAGATGTATTTTAGATGTTTTTAGGTGTATTTATATGTGTTTATCTGTGTTTATATTTGACCTGCTGTACAGTTATCACAGCTTGAATTCATTTGCTCATGTTTGTGGTGGATTATTGTTGATTTTGATGTTAGACACATCTGCACCATGAGTGACACTGTCCACTGAGTTATACACTAGGCACACATGGCAAAGATTTCTTCATAGCATGGAAAATGAAGCTCTCTGTCTCCTTGCCACATTCTGACGAGAGCACACCAGCTTAGTCACAATGGGTAATGGGAATTGGTAGGTTTTAGTGACATAGTAGAGCATCATCTGGTGGTGTTTCAAGTGGTCTGTAATACAACCTCCATGCATATAACACTGTGAAATATTAACTATGAATATGGAGAAAGGGTTCATGTAACTCAAGATGGGAGTTAATTTTACTCTTTAGTGAGAGTAGCATTTTAACTCCTGGTGAGAGTTAAAAATCAACTCCCAGAAAAGAGTTACTTTAACTCAGCTCTAGAGTTTATTTGATATTCTCACATGTACGCTCAGATTGAGTTCATTTTAACTCACACAGAGTTTATTCCAGTGACCTGACTTTGCTGTGTATCACCACAGCCTTCTGCAAGCCATACTGCCTCATGTAAGCAAATGCTGACTTATTTTTTTTCTTTTGAAGAATATACAGTATATATTTCACAAATCTTAAAAGAATTTATGCATTATAATCAATCTTGAGAGTTCTTGACAGATGAATCTGAGATGATTTGAATAGATCCAAATGATAAAAATGTACTGAGTAGAAAATGATAGGAAAGTGGCAAAGAAGGGCAGAAAGTGGCAAAAATGTGGAGAAAAATAAATTAAAAATGACTAAAATGGACAAAAATCAGAATAAATGTGGGGGGGGCAAAAAGCATCAAAGAGTGGCAAAAGGGGAAACTAGAGGCACTTAATTGCAAAAGGAAGCTTAAACGGGTGAGAAGTGGTAAAAAGGTGAAGAAAAGGTACAAAAAATACAAACAGCATAAAAGTGTCAAAAATGGGTCAAAAGCAGTAAGAATGGAAAAAAGTAGCAAAAAAAAAAAAAAAATGCAAATAAGGGCAATGGACATATGCAGACAAAAATAAGTAGACACTTAAAGCCTGCTGTGTAAGTGTGCAAAACAAACTGATTGATGTGACTTGCTATGGATGATTTTTGAGGTAAATTTTTCCTTTTTAAGGTTTTCTGGGGGCATAATGTTTCAAATTCAGACATTAAAGAGCCACAAATCATCACAGAAGAGCCACAAGTTGAGGATCACTGCTCTAGACATAAACGTAGCAAATATAGAGGTAGGACCAAGCTAGTCCACGTGAACATGTTAAAATGCTGAGAACCACCCACTCATGGCAAATATTTCCCTCCACATCCTTATGTTGTACACTTGAGTAACAAAAACAAACCCTGCTCTCATCTCTCCTCTCTGTGACTAGCAATCAGGCTTCTGCTGTTGTTGGAGCAGCCACACAGGCGTTGGCAAGGTCTGACCATTTTGCAGACTGTTGGAGGACTGATTCTCCTTCTAGCTGCAAAGAGCGAAGCAGAAAACAGCTGTGAGGACAGGAAGTGACTCATGATGGTTGCAGAGTTAAACTCTGTCTGTACCAGTCTGTAACAGTAACAGCTTCTCTTAGGCCTAACGAAAACCAGACAACAAATACATAGATGGATGTTATTCCTCGTTATACTGAGAAATGACTAACACATGTGGTACCAATGATTTATATGAACAATTTCAGATGCTAGATGTACTTAGTCATCAGGAGAATGAGAAAAACCCCAGTTATGATGTACTTTCCCTTTTAATAATCAGAGAATGACAGAGTTAACTCCTGAGACATGTGTAACAGGATATCTATGACACAGGTCTACATCACAACATGCTACTCACATGGTCTGAGGAATAATCACATGTAAACAAACATATATGATAGGGCTGTCCAGTGTTCTAAAAAGATTCATTTCAGAATTACTGGGGTTAACTGGGATTCCTCTCTGTTTGGGGATTGGGATCCATCATTGCACCAAAAACTGTTTTTGTTGTAAGGATTAGTGTAAAACAGCCTGGCTGCAGACCATAACTGGAACAGAAATACTCACAAAAACATCAAAATGTAACAGTCAACACACATGCCAACACACACCATGCACACAAACAAACACAGCTAAATGCACAAAAAATAAGAATCACCAGAAATGAATGCGTAACTCTCCAATAGAAACAGATATACATCAAACACTGACGCACGTCAGATTTGAATTCTGGCTGCCAGGTATAGCAATCTTTTGCATTTTAAACCAGTTTTTAAGACATGTTTAAATTGCCTTTTTTATCCCGCTTCTGCTTTGACTTTTATCTTTGATGTGGATAAGGATTTTAGCCCTAAAATGCTTTAATCTGAACTAAACTGTGTTTGTCGCTGCTTTACCTGAAGAGGAGTAAAGCTGGGTGTACACTGTGTGGTTTTCCTGCAATTCAGCAACGAATTTAGAGTGCGACTCAGTTGTACCGGGCGTCATTTCTAGTGCTATGTACTGGGGCATACGACCGTATGACCAGCTCCCGACGGGTCGTGAGGATTCCTGGCTTGTTTCATATTGGTCGTACGACTCCAGACACTTCACAGTGAGAGCAGAAACGCGAGCAGAATTAACAACTTTGGGGAATTTTTTTCCTTTGTAAACGGTCAGATAACATTCTAAATTACCATGACAACAGCTGGAATGACTTTCTGACGAATCCTGCTATGATAAAGTAATAATATAAATGAAATAAACAAGCAGGAAATATTACTTCCTGCAGCTGACACAGATGGTGATGCTGTTTGTGTGTGAGACAGAGGGAGATGGCGGGAGAGGGAGAGAGAGAGCGTGAGAGAGAGATAGGGGCGGGGGGGCGCCCCCCCCCCTTGTGGCCCAATTGTTGAAAAACGTGCGCTAAAGTGCCCTCTTGGGAGGCAAAACACGAACTAAAGTGCCCTCTCGGAAGGCAAAACGCATGTTAAAGTGCCCTCTTGGGAGGCAAACTGCGGGCTAAAGTGCCCTCTTGAGAGGTAAAACGCACGCTAAAGTGCCCTCTTGGGAGCCAAATGCGAGCTAAAGTGCCCTCTTGGAAGGCAAAACGCATGTTAAAGTGCCCTCTTGGGAGGCAAAATGTGAGCTAAAGTGCCCTCTTGGAGGGCAAAACGCATGTTAAAGTGCCCTCTTGGGAGGCAAAATGTGAGCTAAAGTGCCCTCTTGGGAGGCAAAATGCGGGCTAAAGTGCTCTCTTGAGAGGCAAAATGCACACTAAAGTGCCCTCTTGGGAGCCAAAATGCGAGCTAAAGTGCCCTCTTGGGAGGCAAAACGTGAGCTTAAGTGCCCTCTTGGGAGCCAAAACATGTGCTAAAATGCCCTCGAGAGCCAAACACTTGCTAAAATGCCCTCGAGAGCCAAAACGCATGCTAAGGTGCCCTCAAGAGCCAAAACGCATGCTAAGGTGCCCTCTTGGGAGCCAAAAAATGAGCCAGTGCCCTCCTGGTTGACAAAACACACTAAACTTCCCTCTTGGGTGGAAAAAACACACTAAACTCCAGAAGACCATTAGGACCAAGAAATACTTTGAAACAATACTGTTGCTATGACTTTTATGTTGGGCCCTTTCTTGATCTATATTGATCCAGAACTGCTAGTATATCTCACAGGACCAGTTTGAATTATCTGGTGCTAATATGGTGTTAAAATGCACTAGAATACAGGAAATGGCATCTACTTCATTTAAAATGTTCTGGGGGAAGACCCCCAGGCCCCCTAGGGATTTATTTATTTATTTCTGTGTTCTTCACAGTCCAATGTTGAATCTACACAGTTCTTGTGGATACTGATCCTAACTACAAACTAACTTGAGTAGTCTGTCTAGTTAGTCTGTTTTAAGGCTATATAATGTGCCACTTGTATAACATATAAACATGTCTAAAGTGCCCTCGAAAACACACGAAACTTAGTGCCCTCTTCAGTGGCAAGAACGCACTGTATGTGCCCTTTTTTTTCTTTTCGCTCCTGCCCTTAAAAAAAAGTCTGTGCACGCCACTGCAGTTGATCACAGTATTTAAAAATGGATCGTAGATCTATTTATAAATAGATTTATAAATAGATCGTCTTAGAGACTGGGTGGGCATGAGGCACTTAGCTGGTTTTATTCCTGTCTTTCAGAGTGAACCTTTGCAGTCACTCCTCCTCTACCTCTACTCTTACCTGTGGTGTACAGCAAAGTTCAGTTTTAGGTCCGATTTTATTTTCTATTTACATGCTGCCCCTCGGCCAGATCATTAAGAATCAAAAGATCTCCTTTCACTGCTACACAGATGACACACAGATATACCGGCCCCTGAGACCTGAGGACCCTAGAAGCCGAGCTGCTGTAAAAGACTGTCTTCATGATATCACCTGCTGGATGGCTCAGAATTTTCTACAACTCAATAAATCAAAATCAGAAATAATACTTTTTAACTTTTAAAACTCCACCCAGCTCATACAGTCCAATCTCAGTACCTCCTTAGAAAACATCAGACCCACAGCCAGAAATCTAGGAGTAATATTTGATTCAGACTTCACCTTCACCACCCATATCAATAAAGTTGTCCAGTCGTGTTTTTTTTTAACATTTGAACCATCGCCAAAATAAAATCCATACTCACCCAGTCAGACCTTGAAAAAGTCATCCAAGCCTTCATCTTCTCCAAACTCAATTACTGTAACTTTCTTTTCTCTGGTATCCCTCAAAAATCCCTCTCTTGCTACAGTTAGTCCAGAATGCAGCAGCTAGGCTTCTAACTGGTTTTAATAGACGGCATCACATCTCCCCCATTTTAGCATCCTTACACTGGCTCCCTGTAAGTTTTAGAATTGATTCTAAGATTTTACTCATCACTTTTAAAGCATTGAAGGGTCTGGCTCCAAACTACCTAACAGAACTTTAACCCCTTACGAGCCAGGCCGCAGCCTTAGATCCTCAGGCAGGGGCCTCCTGGTTGTTCCAAAGTCGAGGCTTAAGACTGAAGGTGACAGGGCCATCTCTGTCAGGGCGCCTCAACTTTGGAACAACCTGCCTGAGGAGATAAGGCGTGCTAAATCAGTGACAAATGATCAGTGATTTTTAAATCACTTCTTAAAGCTAATTTTTATAGACTTGTTTTTATGTGATGTCATTGTTCTCTCTTAGATCTTCTACTTCTCTGTCAAATTTAACCTTAAAGCCTCTATATCTGCTCTTCTCAGCTTTGTATTTTAGGCTTATTCGTGTGTGAAATCTCAACTTCTCCTACTTGGGTTTTAGAGCCCCCCCCCCCACACACACTTTTATTGCTTTTATTGTGTGCCCCTCTTGTTGCAGCTATATTGGTTTTACCAGACTATTATCATTGTTATGATTATGATTACTATCTTTTACTGACTAGAATTTTAATTTTCATATGATGACTTCTTGAGCTCATTTTAATTGTTTTTAATCTCCTTCTTGCCATTTTGATTTAGATTCCTTTCTGTCTCTTCCTAATATTATAAATCCTTTGACATTTCTGGTCCTTAGGTCTCACACATGTCACACTGCAGCCAAGGTCCAGCTTGACTGGGCCTTTTCCTCCCCAGTAATACACCCTGAGAATCCTGGCGGTGTTTGGGCATTCGGGACGTCTACAGCAGGACCAGGGGCTCATGGCAATCGTGCAACCCTCCTAGATGGCATGCCTAGGCTAGACTGACTCACCTTCTTTAACATTATATATAAGCTTTTACTATTGTTCTATTCTTTATTTCATGCAGAAATGTGGCGAAATGAAGCTATACTAGAGCTGTATCTGGGCTAATCACTGCACTGGAGGCAGCTATTGCAAACGACTAAGCCCCGCCCATAGCTACTACCTCATTCTCCTATAATGATGCTGATTGGTCTAAAAAGTGACTGTTTGCCACAAACGTTGTGAACTGGAGCTTTTTATAATGGATTTGCACGATGACGGACATGCAGTCTGGCAAATCCGTCTGCCTTGCAAGGTGACCTTCAGACGGCCTCACTCGCCAGATGTACGCCTGACTTCAGCCTCAATTTTGGCTCAAACCTCCCTAAAGGTTCTGCACAGTACTGTATATATTAGGGCTGAACCATTTGGGAAAATAATCTAATTGGGATTCAATATGGAGATATTTTTTCAGTTCCCTGTCTTTGGTATCATCATGAAAAAATGTCTGGTTGTGATTATTTTGACTCATGGTCCTTGATTTCCTCTTCCTGTTGCATCAGTCCCACTGTGGGAGATTCCCCTCATCACAGAGAGGAAGAGAAACCCAGGAGAGATGATGGCTGTGAGAAACTGAACAGCTGACTCAGCTCTAATCTCCGCTTCACTGCCCTCTTTTATCAGAGAAAACATTTCATTGAAAGATATAAAGCTGTTTTCCTCTGTCTGCTGGATTCTGCTGAGATTTATCATGAAGTGATCTGGTCACATCATGAATCCACATTGAAATCATCAGTGTAATCTGGGTTCAAGTTCGCTATGAGATTGTTTAAAGAGGCTTTTCTCTCACTTCTCTATTTTGGATCAACACTTATGGCTGTAAATAAAAGTGAAATATTGAGGCCACATCATAAGGAATGATTGAGAGCCTGTGTTTACAGCTGCTGTTTACATTTTCAATACAAAGCCCAGTAGTTCCTCTCCTTCTGTGCATAATGCCTGTGCATTATCTTTGTCTAATATGAACTAATATTAAAATGAGTTTGATGATGTGAAACATTGAAGGGTGACAAACATGCAAGAAAAACAGTGAAATCAGGAATGAGACTGATTCTGTTTCACAGCTCTGTAGTGCACGTTTGTTTGACTAATGAGCCCACATCATTGACAGGAGTTGTGTGGTCACTTTGAAAGCATCTTCACTCACAGACAGTGATGCTGCTGCTAGAAACAGACACAGCCTGTTTAGGCATTCATTAGAAGATTTAGCTCATCACACAGCATGGTCTTCATGACACTAATTAAAGCAAAACTGTGGTTATTGGTAAATACTCCTGGGTACCATATTACCATATTAGCAGCCATTCCTACTGTCAACACTAGCTATCAGGGAGCATCATCTCTGCAGCCACAGCATCAGTACAACCTCCCAGTCCTGCAATATTCAAGCTGTGCTCCAATGGCCTGCTCTAGTTTGAAGCTGAAAGAAAGTTCTAGAAATGAGGGAGAAACTTTTGAATGTCCACTTTTAGAGGAACATTAGGACTAGTCCACCCCCACACCTTCCACTCACTTACAGGCCTGACACAGTGCTCCTTTAAATGACAATAAACTTGAGATTATTCCTTTAAAACAGGCTTTTATCTTAACATGATGACAAAGATCTCTTCTGTACTTCTGAAGTGAATGTGGAGCAGAGACATGAAGAAGTCAGCGTGTTTCTGAGAAACAGGAAGTTGGAGGAAAAAGGAAGGGAGCAGGAGATGACGCTGAACTGGAAAGTGAAAGTGTGTGTGTGTGTGTGTGTGTGTTTGGGGGGAGGGGGGGGCCCTGAGTGTATAAATGTGAGTGGATCTTTAGCTGAACATCATCAGAGTCACACAGAGGAGAGAGATCCAGAACCTTCTACAGAAACAACCATGAAGCCAGCTGTCATCGTCTTTCTCGCCTGCCTGCTCGTCCTCTGTGTACGAGGTGAGAGAGTAACCATTACAAACTTATTGTCTTATATTGTCAGAGAGCTAACAACCAAACTTAACCCAGCTCTTTAACTCTGATTACTGAGTAGAACTTTGTTTGGGGGATTTTATTCTTGATGCTGAATTTTGATCCTGATTGATCAAATTAAACTCTTTAAAACGATCCAGCAGACACAGAAGTGCTTTTTCTCTGAGCAGAAATATAGTTCACACTTTTCATCTTTGCCTTGACTTAAAGATTTCTTGGAAGCTTCAATGTTCAGTACATAAACTTCACCACCAGGGGGCTCTCCATCTAAACATTAGCAGAAGGTGACAAGTAGAGATGAGCTTCTTAGCTCCGCCCACCCTCTCTGCTTCCTTCTGGTTCTGATTTGAGGACTCTGTCCATTAAAACTGTTCTCAGTACGGCCTGTTTACTAAGAAGTAAACCAACGTTTTGGTTTCAAGGATGAGTTTCTCATAATGAGGGAGAAAAGCTGTTAAAAGTGACCTTCCTGCAGACAGATTTTCTAACTTGGTAACTTCTTTCATCTATTTATCTCAGTCCCATTTTCATCTAATCTTTAGAGTAATGAACCAAAACTCAACAACACATAATCTCTGAATTTAAAGACCATCAAATGTTAATAATGAGCATGTTTGTGCTTTTCTCTTCTCACAGGCCAATTACACAGCAAAAAAACATGCAAGTGTTCAGACTATCTCAGAGGCAGGATTCACTCAAAGCACATCAGGGCCGGCCCCTTCATCCAGGACCCCAGCATCTTCTGTCCTCGTACAGAGATCACGTGAGTTCAAGTGGATTTAGCTCCATGTCTGTATTCTGGATCAGTCCGCCTGTTCTCTAAGCAGACTCTGATTTCTCTCACAGGATCATCACCACAGCAAACACAGAGAAATGTCTGGACCCCCAGTCACCACAGGGAAAACTCATTCTGAGCAACAGGTGAGATGATCTGAGCCCAGGAAGGAAGAAAGTTCTGCTGTTAACAATCACTGCTTTTGACTAACGCTGTCACATGTCCATTCAGACAGAAGAAGAGGGCCGCAGTGACCACGAGCACCACCAACAGCCCAGCCACCACCACAACGCCATCGGCTCAGACCGGCAGCATGAGTTCAACCAGTGTGTATACCACGACCAGGCTGTGAGAGTCTGCACTGACGGCCAATCAGAGGAAGAGAAATAGCGTTATTTATAAGAGTCATGTTCATCAGCTTCTTCTGTACAGTTGTAGAAAAGTTCTCAAGTTCTCTGTTCTCTATTCTCTCTGTGTAAATATGAAGTAAATTATCTGTAAATACTTTTGATATAAAACAATAAAACACTCCTGATTGGACGCTCTGAGCTCTGAGTCCTGATTCTCCAAAACTAACGTGGAACGACTTTAATCCCAACACTGACTGTTGCTTCTTAAAGTCCCTGTGACGTGAAATCCAAACTTTTTTTTTGTGAAACAACTTTTTATTGAGTTAAGTTGACTACACATAAACACACATGCTCCTGAATATTTCAGACAAAATTCATTCATAGTGTTGAACAGAAAGGACAGCATTTGCTATTTCTCAAATTAGAGAAAGCGAAAAAAAGGGCCACCCTTTAAACAATGAACTCCTCAAGGTGCATGACAAAAAAGGACTTACTAGAAAAAGAGATGTCAGCACTCAAAAATGTCCTTTTAGTTTTTATTCAAGGCACAACTCTCCCTCCAGGGCTCTTCATACACACAGACAGGAAATGACGTCTCCCAACGCCGATCTATGTCGCTGGGATTTGTAGTCCTTATTTTCCAGGCTTAACTTGATGATATATTTACACACAGTTGCTGCATCTCTGTTTAATACCAGCTCAAAGTTTCAGGGGAAAAGAAATATGAGAAAGAGAAAGACCCCACACCTATCCGTAACACGTTTTGACCTTTCCTAACTCCTACCTTCAACTTTTATCTCATTTTTTACCTTAAAAAGTCATGATTTTAAATTTTATGTCATATTTTGACTTGTAAAACTCGTTCATTTGAAATTATATCTCGAATTTTGACATTTCAAACTTATGATGTCGATGTTTATCTCATGTTTTTACTGTTAAAAATCATGATTTTGAATTTTATCTCAGTTTTTGACTTTTAAAATTCATGGTTTCAGTATTCTATCTCATATTTTGCCTTTTAAAAACATCATTTTTACTTCAAATGTCATGTTTTTGCCTTTTAAACTTCTAAGTTTGACTTTTTAATCTCAGATTTTGAGTTTTTAACTGATCATGTTCACCTTTTAATCGCAAAATCATTTATCATAAGTGCCGAGGTTTTTACGCCCACAATTCATTGCTGGTGAAAATAAGGTTGGCATTTTATGGTTCAATATCCACGCTGTTACCTTTATTTATTTATTTTGACTCGAAATTGTTCAGCCCTCAGGTTAGACCCAGGTTCAGAATCTGGCCCCTGCTGTGATTGAGGTTGACACCCCTGCCTTCAAGTGTTCCCTTTAGCACCATGAGACCGTGCAACAGAAAGTTCAGAGACAATATGTCTGATAGTAGGGGCCACCAGTGGTTTAATGACAGTGTATGAGGCGACTTCCACCGTATTACCAGAATGTTCTTTGCAGCAGAATTTCAGACAGAGTTTTTGTAACTTGTGAGCAAAAGGACTGCACCTCAGCCACTCCTGAAACATGTGCAGAAAGGAACCAACAGAACTGAGTGAACAACACTGGCATAGGGGAGTTGAAATGAGCTTAATGCTATATCTGATTGTAGACGTTATATAAGTCCTGTGAACAGAGCTGACATGGATGGACTGGTGGTTAGGATTTTTTCAGGCCTGTTTAATATTTGTGTGCATAGTTTCCCAAACCTTTTCAGAATAGAATAGAATTGAAGTCTTTGAGCCAGGTTGCCTGAATTGGGAGAGGATTATCCTGTGTTTTCATTATCTTGGAGCACATTGTTGGTACACTTCCTTTGGTCATGTTAGTGCGGTGTAAGTGATTTGTAAGTAGGCAGAATGGAGCTGCAGGCAAAGAAAGAAGGAGAAAGCAGGTCAATTATACTGTTGTTGTAGTTCTTGAAATGAGTGGAGACCATGAACTGAACAAGCGTCCAAGTAGATAGACTCCATTATTTGAACATAGTGGACAAGCCAGTGTCTGACCACCAAGCAGCACAATATGCTTATGAAATAGTGGGGTGTAATAATGCCACTTTTTATTCTATTTAGTATATCTAGGCACCGATTTCCATGTGTGTAAAACATTCTAGGACTAAAACACATCTTTGCTTGTTTAGAGGCAATTTCTGCAAAGATTAAATCCTGTAATCTGTGTGGATTTACTAAATTTTCTTCTACTGGAAGCCAACTTGTGGAGTTTGAGGGATCCAACCAAGATTTTAAAATACAGAGTACAAAAGACCAGTATTAAACCTTTAAATTAGGGACCCCCCATCCTCCAGCTGGTTTTTCTTTCCAGTTTTATCCTTGGTCTTCTCTTATTCCAGATAAAACCATGAAGCTGTACAGTTTGTCCCAACACCCTATCTGTGGACTCAAAGGAAGCATAGAGGCTATAAAGTGAATTTGAGCTGATATCATCATTTTTACAATAAAGATTCTGCTGTCAAAGGAGAATGATTTTGATATCCACTAGGGCTGTCACAATTTCAGATTTTCACTTCATGATTATCGTGGGCAAAAAATGTCACAATAACGATATTATCAAGATTTCAATAAAAAAAATTAAATAATAATGGGACAATTAATCAAATTTATCTTTAACCGTATTTATGTTGTGTTCTCTCTTTTGGCAGATGAATTACACTCAAAATACCTGTCGAAGGAGGTACTGCAGCTGCTGTGTCATTGCGGAGGGTCAGTGTTTGTGTGTGAGGAGGAAGGGGGAGGGGTTGTTGGGGTGCTACAGGAGGGAGACGAAGCAGGGCAGAAGAAGATGGGGCGGATGTAGAAAACAAACTGTGTTCAAGTGGCACTGGATCATTTACACGATATTATCATATGCACATTTTTAACATGATATGGAAATTTTATTTTTTAATACCACAATTATCGTCAATATCGGTATATCGCGACAGCCCTAATATCCACATGTCCAAATCACTTTTGATCTTATTAAAAACTGTCGTGTCATTTTTACTGACAGTGACTTCTAAACTTCTAAAAATATCTACCTCTAAATATTTAAAGTGATTGACAGAATATTCTGACAGTTCAAATCCTCAGTGGTGTGGTTTAAAGGCAGAAGAGCACATTTTTGCCTCCTTATTTTTTATCCTGAGATCATACTGAAATCTGAAAATAACTTAAGGCCATGGGCTGTGAAAGCTTGCTAATAAAAACAAGAACATCATCTGCGTAGAACGATATCATGTAGAGTTGACTGTAATAGGAATGATACTGGTGGATTGACCTACTTTTTGTGCAAGTGGCTGGAGGGATAAAACAAATAAAAGTAGGGATAGCGGGCATCCCTGGCAAGATTCTCTAGAGCAGCGTTACTCAACCCTGCTCAACCAAAGAGCCAAATTGTTGAAAAATACATCTGCAAGAGCCACAGTCAGAGGGGGGAAGTGGCAAAGATGGGTGAGAAGTGACAAGAAATTTATTAATGATGACTAAAAAGGGCAAAAATCAGCAAAATGGTGGAAATATTGGCAATAAAAAAAACAACAGCAAAGATTTGCAAAATGGAAAAAAAAGGATTTAATAGAAAAAGACAGCTTAAATGGTCAAATATTGGCAAGAAACCCCAAGTAATGATTTGCAAAATGTGAAAAAGGGAAAATAATGGCAAGAGAAAACTTAAATGGACGAAGTGTCAAAAATTGGCAAAATGTTCAAAAAGGGGCAGAAAATTGGAAAAAAATGGGCAAAAAGGAGCGAAAATGGGTTTAAGGGGTTAATAAAAATAAGTTTGAGGTGGCACATTTGTCCAAAAGCAGCAAAAAAGTGGCAAAATGGGTGAAAAGGGGCGATACAGGCAAATCATGGCAACACCTTGGTGAAAAGTGGCAAAAGTGGGGAGAAAAAAATGGCAATAAAGGCTGAGAAGTGAAAAGAAATTAATTTCTGATGACTGAAAAGGGCAAAATTCAGCAAAATGGAAAAAATAGGATTTTAATGGCAAAAGACAGGTGAAATGTGTGAAAAGTGTCAAATATTGGCAAAAATGTTCAAAAGTGGCAAAATTGGGCCAACAGTGACAAAGAATAAGTGGAAAAAATTGGCTAAAAGCAGAAAAAAATTGACTAAAAATGGCAGAAAAGGAGAAAAGGTGCTAAAGATTGCACATAAGGGCCATGGAAATATACAGACAGAAAAATAAAGGTTGACAATGAAATCCTACGGTATAAGTGCTGGAAACAAACTGATTAAAATGACTTGTAATGGATCATTTCTAAGGCCAAAGTTCCTGTTTTGAAGGTTTTCTGGGGGAATCATGTTTCAAATGAAAACATAAAAGAGCCACATGTGGCTCAGAGCCACTGGTTGAGTATCACTGCTCTAGAGGTAGGAATATATGGTGAACAAGTCTTGCCTAACAGTACCATTGCACCTGAGCCAGCATAAAGTACTTTAACACAGTTAATGAACCGTTTTCCAGGACCCATGTGGTCTAGTAGGGCCCAGAGGTATTCCCACTCAAGTCTATCAAATGTCTTCTCAGTGTCAAGAGATAAGATTCCACATGAGGTCATGAGGTCTGAAGAACTTGGGACTGAATGTAAAATATGTAAAAATGGTCTTAATTTGTCTGATCAGCCTGTTTGATCACAGTGATATTTGTTCAGCCTACGGTCCAGTACTTTAACATCTCTTCATATCTACATGAATCAGAGAAACAGGCTGATAGCTAGGACTTAGTGTAGGATTTTATGTTTTTTAAGAAGAACAGGAATTAAAGCTGTGTTTGTTTGCTTAAGAGAAAAACATTTTGAACAGATATATTTATCATTTCCAAAAACATGGGACCTAATTCTGACCAGAATTTCATCAGACTTCAGTGGGAATACCGTCCGGGCCGGGAGATTTACCAAAGGTCATTTCTTGGAGAGAATCCCAGAATTCCTTTAAGGAAATGGGTGCTCCAAGATCAGCTGCTTCTGTTTCAGACAGTTTCCTTATGTGGAGGTCAGTAAGAAAGCTATTGTACCATCTTCACTAAATGTCATCTCTGACTTGTATCATTCTGAATACAAGCAGGAAAAACTGCATTAATGTCAGCTGGAGCTGTTCCAATATCACCATCTAGTGACCATACTGCAGAAATGCATGCTTGTGGCTCATTGGAGCGGAGAGCTTCTCTAGATTTCTTTATTAAAATTCACCTTCACCTTAGATAAAGCCTTCAGTTCATTTCTAACCATGTGAAGCTCAGCTGTTCTAGAAGAGCTGAAGCAGCTTTGCTGGGCTTTTTCCAAAGACGCTGGTCATCTCTCTTTAATTCTTATGCCCTGTGTTGGTGAGAGCTGTTTAACAAAGAAGACAATGATGTCACATTATTTTTATGAAACCTTTAGTTGATTCCCAAATGCCTCTAAAATCTTCCACTGATTCCATATAGAGTGAGATAAACTCATGTCATTTCAGTTTAAACTGAAAACAAAATTCATCATTTGTTATTAAAGTTGTGTTGAAATCCAAATATTGTGTCTGAACACTCTAATATAGGAGTGGTGTCACTGCTCTCTATGGGGAGTTATCCCCTGACTGTAGACTGGTGTGGTTCAAATCAGATAGACACACTACCCTTTATTACTCTTTAAATTACTGACTATTATGAAAGTCTGGCTGGATTTGGTTTCTAATAGTGGTGGGCGTATCGATCCTAAAGTATCGATATATCGATATTTACAAAGTACTCATTTGGTATCGAGTACTTTTAAAAGTATCGATATTAAATGAGTACTTTAAAAAAACGTCTAACCATGCACCCCATCTGTTTGTTTGCAGTCGCTCTCGTCTGTCTCTTGTGCCAAAGGTCCGCTGCTGCACTGTTTTCCGTGTCACGTGACTTTGGCGACCAATCAGATAGACCAAACACGCACATACACTCAAGGCTCACACACCGTTATTCAGAGGCCTCATGTCTGTATCAAACTGGAGAGAATGGCAGAAATATCCTGCTGCAGCTTTGTGACATAATGCACAAAAATGCAAAGGTGAGTCTAATAAGTTTTTATTTCAAAGTTATAAAAAACTGATGCATGAAGAGGATGTTAGATTCATGACAAATCTGCACTGCTCACTCTCCGACGAAAGACATTGATGGTGTTTTTCATTGAGCCAAAGCCACAGCTAGTGCTGTTAGTCATAAAAACCAGGAAAGAAAGAAGTTCAGTAGCTGACTCTGATGCATTTGCGATTAATTTTAATTGACTTTGAGAGTGTACTTCTAAATGTGTTCCTCTTTATTACTGTTTACTAGTTTTTCTCCTATAATTTGACTGCGTTTTCCAAAGTTTAGAATGTTTTTTGCGGCACTTTCTCAAACCACACATTGAATAGTGCATGGGTTAATGAACTCATTTAAACAGTCTAACCATTAGGTACAGTGGGGAAACAAAACAGATAAAAACAAGTCCCATATTACAAAAAATATATATTACAAGTTAAAATCCTGCTTTGAAATATGTTTTACCCGGATACTTTGGTTGATAGTTAAAGATAACTCAGAAAAGAATTAGTTCTATTTATTAAGACAGATAATGATAGCTTATGTTGTTTGAGTTTTTATTGGCCCTATTCATATCAATTTAATAATTATGTGTACTGCAGCTTTTATAAGTAAAAAGTATGGTATCAAGGATCGGTATCGGTGATACGGGTCCTGTATTTACTTGGTATTGGATTGATATTAAATTTAGCAGTATCGCCCACCACTACTATCTAATTTATCTGGGATCTTATTCATAAATATATACTGTGGCTTTTAGACTCTAGACCAGCGTTACTCAACCCTGCTCCACCAAACAGCCAAAGGGTTGAAAAATGCCTTTGCAAGAGCCACAATGTAAGTGGTGAAAAGTGGCTATAAAAATAATTACAAGGTGGCAAGTAATGGTCAAACAGCGGCAAAAAAGTGGCAACAAGGGGAACAAGGGGCAAAGTAGGCAAAAAGTGGGTGAAAAGTGGAGAAACAGGGAGAAAAAGTGGCAGCTGCCCACAGCCTCAGATGCCCTCCACTTCCATCCTGTCCTCACTTCAATCCCTGCCTGGGAGACCTTCAGGTCACTTGATTCCTGGTATTGCAGCACCTTCCTCGTACGGCTCACCTTAAACTCTTCAGTGAGGCTGCTGGTGGGAAGCCTCAGTATGTTGTTGCTCGTATAGGACGATGCTGCTCAGGTGCCGAGGTAGGCCAAGCCAGTTCTCCAGGAACCTGCTGACTCTGTTCTCAAAGCAAAGCCCTCGATGGTAGAGATTGGGACCTCAGAGACCAAGAGGGGCCAGAGGATCCGTGGGAGGATGCCATATTGGTATATCCAGACCTTAAACTTGCCTAGTAGGCCCGATTTGTCCACTGAGGTTAGCCAGGCCTCCAGCTCTTGGTTGGTTGATTAGATGATAAGTCACTTTTTAAAAATTCTGTTATGCTATTTGCCTTCAGAGATTTTAAAAACATACATAATGAGATTACAGGTGTATACTCAACACTCAGGTGTGAAATATGTGTTGTAACTATGTGTTGAACTTTGCTGCCTCTTGGCCAGGACTCCCTTGAAAAAGAGGTTTTTAATCTCAGTGGGATTCTGTTACATTATTAGTGAAGAGACAGAGGCTGTGAATACTTTGCAGTCGTGTTTATTGTGAACTCCGTATAACAGGAAGTTACATCACTTAATGCCGTCGGCCTAACAACAATATACCTGACATCAGTTCCGCTTTACAGGACACCTCCCCCTTTTAGTAGGACCCTTCTTAAATGCAAGACTTTACTAGAACCCCAGCGAACTAAACTCAAAATTGTCTTTAAAGCTTTTCAAAGAACATTTAGGAAGGACACTTTCTTTTTATCAAAGCCGTCCCATAACTAGACTCCAGTCCTTTTAACTTTGACTTACAAATCTAGGCGTTCTGGAGGACGTGACACACGACCTGAATGTGTCACATATGGTGTACTCTTTTCCTCACCTTGTTTGATGATGTTTGTTTTTTGCTATGTTAGTATGTGTGTCAGTGTTATCTGGCTCTTCTGTTACTAAAGGTGTATCAGCCGCTGTCTGGGGTTGTGCATGACAGTCCCTTGCATCTTCTCTCTTGGGAGCCACATCTTTGGCCCGATTGCAGTGGGGTTAATGGACGGGCTCTGTGCCTCCGGTTATAGTTGCACTGTTGGTTCTCCTTTGCTCTCTTTTCGGACCTCCTGAAACCTCCGATGTTTGGCCAGCGGGGGAATAAAGTTGTCGGGAGCTGTGGTATAGTGGTGTGCAGCTGTCTTCCCATGAGAAGTTGTGCAGGGGAGCAGCTGCTTTCCAGAGGTGTGGCTCAGTATGTCATCAATGCCTTGAGTTTCTCCCCTCCTCCTTTCCAAAGTCCTTTTACTGTAGCCACTGCTCGCTGTTGGTACCTTGGACTACTGGTAACAAGGGTAAATCCGTGCTCTGTGGCAAAGTCTTTAAAGATGTCACAGCTGTATTGGGGCCCATTGTCGGACACAACTGTGCCTGGTATTCCATAACGGCTGAATGCTTGCTTCAGAGCAGCAATGAGAGTGTTGGCGGTGGCTACATTAAGGTGAGCTACTTCAGTGTAGTGGGAGAAGTAATCCACTACAAGAAGGTAAGTCTTTTTCTCCCAGAAGAATAAGTCTGTACCCACCCTTTGCCAGGGCCTCTCCTGGACTGTTGTGGACATCAATGGCTCTCTGTGTTCAGCCTTATGTTGTGAACAGATGTTAAAGCTCTCAACCAGTTGTTTGATGTGTGCTGACAGTCCTGGCCACCAGACAGACTCTTGCGGGCTGGCTCTTGCTCTGTGCTTGACAATCCCTTGGTGACCATTATGAAGGTTATGAAGCACCTCCTGTCTCATGCAGCTGGGTATCACGATTCTTTGGCCTCTGAGAAGCAGTTGTCCTGCCACTGTCAGGGTCTCTTTCTCAAGCCAGTACGGTCCGAGTGTTGGAGGAAGGGCGTGCTTCTCCGGCCACTCTGTCTCACAGTACTTGATCAGTTTTCTGCAGATGGGGTCAGCTTCCTGTTTCTCATGAATCTCTTTTATTCTTGCATCTGTAGCTGGAAGGCTTTGGATAACAGTTTCCACAAATGTTTTGGTCTCAGTCTCATTGTCTCTCTCCTCCTGTGTGAATGCATGTTTCACAGGAGCTTGTGATAATGTGTCAGCTGTTATCAAATGTTTACCTGGCACATGCACAATGTCTAACATGAACTTCCTCAGTCGCAGGCGGAACCTCAGTATTCTTGGAGGGAGCTCATCCAGAGCTTTAGTGCACAGAAGTGGCACCAGAGGCTTATGATCCATCTACAACTTAAACTTTAGTCCAACGACTGGCGCTCACATGCCCATGTTGCTGCCAAAGCCTCCTTTTCAATCTGTGCATAATATTTTTCTGCCTCAGATAGTCCTCTTGAGATGAAACCAATCGCTCTCCATGTTCCATCCTTCTGTTGTTGGCTCAGGACACCTCCAAGACCAAACGATGAGGCGTCTGCAAACATGCATGTCTCTGCTGTGGGCGAGTATGGGGCTAACACTCGTGGTGAACTCAGTTCTAATTTGAGTCTCTGGAACGGCTCCTTCTGTGGAGCACCCCAGCACCACTCGTTTCTCTCACCGAGCAGGTCTTTAAGCGGGCGGGTGTATGATGCAAGGTGAGGTAAAAACTTTCCCAAATAATTGGCCATTCCCATAACTCTCCTCACCCCTTCATCTCCGTCCGGTTCAGGCATCTCCATGATGGCCCTGATCTTATCTGCATCTGGTGTCACCCCCTGTGCAGTGATGCGGTGGCCCACAAACATGATACAGTCTTTTGTAAACTCGCACTTGTCGTTCAGTGTAGGCCTTCTTCCTGTAGCCTCTTCAGGACCCTGTGCAGTCGCTGGTCATGTCCGTATAACACACTACGCCGTCACATCCCTCCAACATCTGTGATATGCGTCATTGGAAATGTTCTAGGGCGGATGAAATCCCGAATGGCAGCGATTGAATGCATATCGCCCAAATGGGGTGATGAATGTCGTGAGGAGTGAGCTCTCCCCCGACAGCGGGATTTGCCAGAAGCCAGAAATTGCAACCAGCTTTGTGAACACCTTTGCCTCCGCTACCATAGCTAGTGTGTGGTCTACTGCTGGGAGGACATGTCTGTCTCTCCTCACCCACTTGTTCAGATGTGTCAAATCCACACATAGTCGTATCTTTTCTGAATGAGCTTTGGGTGCCACGACCATTCCAGCACACCATGGTGTAGGTTGGGTCACTTTAGAATTCACCCCCATCTCTTCCATACGCTGTAGCTCTGCTCTCACTTTTTCTCGCATTGGCAGGGGCACACGTCGTGGGGATGACAGGGCACACGGGACAGCTCCTGGCTCCAACTCTATCTTGTATGGCTTGCTGAGCTTTCCCAGACCAGAAAACACTGCAGGGTATAGAGCTTTGAAATCTGTCTGCTGGGCTGTGACTGTGTGCACTTGCTCTATCAGTGTTAAGGCTTTGATTGCAGGGAGACCCAACAGTGGTTTAGACAGTCCCATAACAACATAAACATCTTGTTCTGTTGTTCTTTTTCCACACCTCAGTTTACCTTTAAACCATACCCTGAAGTCCAGTTTGTGGTTTCCTGGTCCATACAGCACTTTGAGGGCTGGCTGCAGAGTCCCGTGATTTTTCAGTGAATGAGTGCTACTTGGTATCGCTTTGACTGTTGCTCCTGTGTCCAGCTTGAAAACAGTCTTCTCTCCATTCAAGCACAACATCTCATTCCACTCCTCTGTTCCGTCAGAACACATCTCACCTAGGAAAGCAAAATCCTCATCTATATAGTCCATTGGTCAGTGTTGGGAAAGTTCATTTTCTACATGAACTAGTTCAAAGTTCAGTTCACAGATTTTAAAATGAACTAGTTCAGTTCATAGTTCATAATTCAAAATTTTGAACTAAGTTCACAGTTCCAAAAATGAACTAGTTCAAAGTTCTTTTTTTTTCCATATGTTGCTGTGAGCTATTACCCTTCGAATACTGGCATTTCCCCATTGTAGCCACCCATTCAGTCACTTGCACACAGGGCCCCCCCTGGCCAAGTGAGGCCCTAAGCAGCAATTCGCCCTTTTTAATCGCTGCACTTTGTCTCACCTTGGTTATGGCCTTTTCTAGTGTCAAATCAGCATCTAGCTGTAAGCTCTCTGATAGCTTAGCATCTCTTATGCCCACCACAATTCGGTCCCGTATTAGCTGCTCTGTCAGGGCTCCGAATTCACAGTGTTCGGCCAGCATGTGCACCGCCGTTATAAAGGACTCTACACTTTCACTGTGCTCTTGATTTCGGCTGTTGAAATGTGCTCTCTCGTATATGACGTTCCTCTTGCTAACATAGTGTGCAGTGAATGCCTTGGTGATAGCATCATATGACATTTTCTGCTCCTCTGTTAAAGGTAATGTACTTAAAATATCTTCAGCGTCATCGCCGGAAGCATACATAAAAGCATTCACCTGGAACCCTCAAGATTGTTTGTCCATGCCTGATGCTATTCTGTAGCGTTCGAAGCACTTCATCCATCTCGGCAATTCACTTATACTGCTGAAGTTGAACTTGCCTGGTGGTGCTAGTTGTGGCGTTGGTGCTGCACTTTCCGTCATTCCGTCCTCCCTCTCTAATGTCTGTGACACCGTAGGCAGGTTTAGTCCATCTTCAAATATTATTCAGCTTCCATTTTTCCTTCTGACACCATGTTACGTTATTAGTGAAGAGACAGAGGCTGTGAATACGTTGCAGTCGTGTTTACTGTGAACTCCGTACAACAGGAAGTTACATCACTTAATGCCGCTGGCCTAACAACAGCATACCTGGCATTTGTTCCGCTTTACAGGACAGATTCTCCTGGTTAAATAAAGGTTAAATAAAAAAGTTAAAAAAAATTAAATAAGGTACTCAACACTCTAAAATCATATAAATAGTTTTAATAGGCACATCAAATTCACACAAAAAGGATATGCATTCATGAATACAAATGCCTTCAAATCCATGAAAATAACTTCTGTAGAGCAGCAAAAATCTCACTGAGAGAATGCCCCAGGACCCCCTAGTCTTGTGCTAGGCCCCTAATTTTGGGAACACCTAGCTCCGCCCCTGATCGTGTTGATCTAAAGACTCACTGACACTGTGAACAAATCTCCATACTCTGATAATCATTGAAGTTAAATGTAGTTCCCTCAATAAATCCTCCTGTTTAAAGATGTTCAGAGTCTTTTCTTTCTCATGAAAACAACTAATTGTGAGAAGTAAACTGAGTTTACAGCAGAAAAATACTGTTGATAGAGCTAGTAGATGATGTGTCAGAGTGCCTGCCTAATCTTGAACATGTGTTAATGTAAGGGGGACTTTTCAGCTATGAAACTGTGTTGATAATAAAATCTCAGCTTTAGAGGGGGCCCCTTAGCTGACTCTTTCAGCGGCCCAGTCAGGACTACAGGTGGTCCTTGTTTCAGCTGCATGTCTTACAGTTGGTCTGGTCTAAACAGTCTGACTCATGTCTGTATGAACTGAGTCAGTCCACTCTGTCCTTGATTTCCTCTTCCTGTTGCATCAGTCCCACTGTGGGAGATTCCCCTCATCACAGAGAGGAAGAGAAACCCAGGAGAGATGATGGCTGTGAGAAACTGAAACAGCTGACTCAGCTCTAATCTCTGCTTCACTCTCCTCCGTTATCAGAGAAAACATTTCATTGAAAGATATAAAGCTGTTTTCCTCTGTCTGCTGGATTCTGCTGAGATTTATCATGAAGTGATCTGGTCACATCATGAATCCACATTGAAATCATCAGTGTAATCTGGGTTCAAGTTTGCTATGAGATCGTTTAAAGAGAATTTTTCTCTCACTTCTCTATTTTGGATCAACACTTGTGGCTGTAAATAAAAGTGAAATATTGAGGCCAATTCATGAAGAATGATTTAGAGCCCGTGTTTACAGCTGCTGTTTACATTTTCAATACAAAGCCCAGTAGTTCCTCTCCTTCTGTGCATAATGCCTGTGCATTATCTTTGTCCAGTATGAACTAATATTAAAATGAGTTTGATGATGTGAAACATTGAAGGGTGACAAACATGCAAGAAAAACAGTGAAATCAGGAATGAGACTGATTCTGTTTCACAGCTCTGTAGTGCACGTTTGTTTGACTGATGAGTCCACATCATTAACAGGAGTTGTGTGGTCACTTTGAAAGCATCTTCACTCACAGACAGTGATGCTGCTGCTAGAAACAAACACAGCCTGTTTAGGCATTCATTAGAAGATTTAGCTCATCACACAGCATGGTCTTCATGATGCTAATTAAAGCAAAACTGTGGTTATTGGTATATACTCCCGGGTACCATATTACCATATTAGCAGCCATTCCTACTGTCAACACTAGCTATCAGGGAGCATCATCTCTGCAGCCACAGCATCAGTACAACCTCCCAGTCCTGCAACATTCGAGCTGTGCTCCAATGGCCTGCTCTAGTTTGAAGCTGAAAGAAAGTTCTAGAAATGAGGGAGAAACTTTTGAATGTCCACTTTTAGAGGAACATTAGGACTGGTCCACCCCCACACCTTCCACTCACTTACAGGTCTGACACAGTGCTCCTTTAAATGACAATAAACTTGAGATTATTCCTTTAAAACAGGCTTTTATCTTAACATGATGACAAAGATCTCTTCTGTTCTTCTGAAGTGAATGTGGAGCAGAGACATGAAGAAGTCAGTGTGTTTCTGAGAAACAGGAATTTGGAGGAAAAAGGAAGGAAGCAGGAGATGACGCTGAACTGGAAAGTGAAAGTGTGTTTGGGGGGGGGGGTGAAGGAACCCTGTGTGTATAAATGTGAGTGGATCTTTAGCTGAACATCATCAGAGTCACACAGAGAGAGATCCAGAACCTTCTACAGAAACAACCATGAAGCCAGCTGTCATCATCTTTCTCGCCTGCCTGCTCGTCCTCTGTGTACGAGGTGAGAGAGTAACTATTACAAACTTGTCTTATATTGTCAGAGAGCTAACAACCAAACTTAACCCAGCTCTTTAACTCTGATTACTGAGTAGAACTTTGTTTGGGGGATTTTATTCTTGATGCTGAATTTTGATCCTGATTGATCAAATTAAACTCTTTAAAACGATCCAGCAGACACAGAAGTGCTTTTTCTCTGAGCAGAAATATAGCTCACACTTTTCATGTTTGGATCACTTCTCTAAAGCTTCAATGTTCAGTACATAAACTTCACCACCAGGGGGCTCTCCACCTAACCATTAGCAAAAGGTGACATGTAGAGATGAGCTTCTTAGCTCCGATTAGATTATCAGACACTAATAATGAGCATGTTTGTGCTTTTCTCCTCTCATAGGCCAATTACACAGCAAAAAAACATGCAAGTGTTCAGACTATCTCAGAGGCAGGATTCACTCAAAGCACATCAGGGCTGGGCCCTTCATCCAGGACCCCAGCATCTTCTGTCCTCGTACAGAGATCACGTGAGTTCAAGTGGATTTAGCGCCATGTCTGTATTCTGGATCAGTCCGCCTGTTCTCTAAGCAAACTCTGATTTCTCTCACAGGATCATCACCACAGCAAACACAGAGAAATGTCTGGACCCCCAGTCACCACAGGGAAAACTCATTCTGAGCAACAGGTGAGATGATCTGAGCCCAGGAAGGAAGAAAGTTCTGCTGTTAACAATCACTGCTTTTGACTAACGCTGTCACGTTTCCATTCAGACAGAAGAAGAGGGCCGCAGTGACCACGAGCACCACCAAGAGCCCAGCCACCACCACAACGCCATCGGCTCAGACCGGCAGCATGAGTTCAACCAGTGTGTATACCACGACCAGGCTGTGAGAGTCTGCACTGACGACCAATCAGAGGAAGAGAAACAGCGTTATTTATAAGAGTCATGTTCATCAGCTTCTTTTGTACAGTTGTAGAAAAGTTCTCAAGTTCTCTGTTCTTTCTGTGTGAATATGAAGTAAATTATCTGTAAATACTTTTGATATAAAACAATAAAACACTCCTGATTGGACACTCTTAGCTCTGAGTCCTGATTCTCCAAAACTAATGTGAAAAGACTTTAATCGCTGATGCTTCTTTAACAGTGAGAGGCGTGTCCATGTGCTGCTCCTCTGTCTGTAATCTATAAGAACTGACTAAAGATCAAGAAGGAATAGTTAAAGAAATGAATGAAGAGTCACACTCAGTGTTGACATGTGATTGATTTAATTCATTATTGATAGAAGAGACCAGAAACCAAAACTGGATTTCTGACAAAAGTCTATCTGATCAAATCTAACATTCTGATGGGTTTATTTCTGAAATTTTGCAACAAAATACAAATGAAAAACAATTAAAAAAAAACAACAACTGTGACCTCACTTTGTATATTTGTTCTTTAGAAGACATGCATCCTGGTGCAACCCTAATTCCTAAAAAGTTAGGGCACAGTGGAAAATGTGAAAAACGACCAGAGAGTCCATGAATTCATTTGCAATTTGACAGCAACAACCTACCTCAAATAAACAGGAACAGGGCAACAGTAAAAAGTGAGTTTTTCTAATGAAAGCAGCTGGAGGAGAAATCTGGAACTAATCAGGTTAACTGGCAGCAGGTCAGTACCACGACTGGGTGTAAAACGATCATTTTAGAGAGGCAGAGTCTCTCAGAAGTAAAGTAAGGATGTGACAATGTTTTCTGGAATAATTTCAGCAAAATGTTCCTCAACATAAATCCACAATGATTTTTGAAAATCCCACCATGTACAGTCCAGAATATCATCAAAAGATTCGGAGAATCTGGAGAAATCTTCACCCATTTTGCTCCTTTTTGCCCTTCAGTGCCATTTTTTTTTTACATTTAGCCTTTCTTTCCACTTTTTCCACTCAGTTTTTCTCTCTTTTCATAATAATTTAATTTGAACAATATAAACTAAACAGTTTTAGTCAGAATTATTCAATAATTCGAGTTATTTACAGCATGTAAATGATCTGACTGAAAACAAACACATAAATTTATGCTTAAAAGTAATCACTGATTTTCTGTCATCAGATGGAAGTTTGTAACAACAACAAATCCATAAATATATATATATATATATATATATATATATATATATATAAGTACAGTGCTTAACAAATTTATTAGACCACCTGTCATATTTGTCTCAGAGACCATCCAGCATCATGAAGTTCTTTAATGCGGACTCTTCATTTTCAATCAGCTCTCCGTGTTTTACCATTTTGAACAGGAATTAGGGATTTCAGACTGAATTCACCCAAATTTGAGCCGGCTCACTGGGCTTCTCTGAGAAGTCAGAAATGAATCAAGCATAACATTCAACCACTAAAAATCATTTTTCTGTTCAGGAATGCAAGTAAATAACTATAATTTGACATATTAATCAAGAAATAATAATGTGCTTTACTATTTTTTTTGCTCGAGCCCAGAGAGAGTGAATGGGTGTCAGGCTGGTTGGAACTGCTGACGCTCAGCCTGCTGCACACAGTGATGTGCACAGCAATGCACAAAACATGCAAACATGCAAAACATGGTACCAGCAGACACACAGGGAGGTGAAGACAGGGCTAA
This sequence comes from Cheilinus undulatus, assembly GCF_018320785.1. Taxonomy (NCBI): domain Eukaryota; kingdom Metazoa; phylum Chordata; class Actinopteri; order Labriformes; family Labridae; genus Cheilinus; species Cheilinus undulatus. The sequence continues at coordinate 2,542,884 of NC_054869.1, read as the reverse complement.
CAGTGATCAGAATGACTCAAACAATCAGGGCAATACGCGGACTATGCAAATGCATAGGGCCTCACAGCCAATAGGGGGCCCAAAGCTGAATGTTCAGCCTCATCTGAGGAGAATTAAGATGACCTTTATCCCTTACCGTATATGTTAAAAAATTAAAAGTAAGATCTTAGAATAAAATCAGGTGCAATGATAAGCTGTTGCTCGTTTTTTTGTGGCATACTGAAGTCAAAATCATTGAACTCCACTGTCAAGCAGTGAGTGATGTGAAGGTTACAGTTGTCTGGTTTCTCTTTGCCTGGGTGTAAAGACAGTTATAAATTGTCTGCATATGTTACCAGCCAGACCAGGTGAATTAACACTGTGTAGTGAAATTATGGTTCTCTGTGGAATGATAGAGGATGAGAGTTAACGTCTTTCTCATGGCAGCTTGTTTATTAACTGAGCTGCGCATGTGCAGATCCTGTTAACCAAGTCTCACTAAGCTATCCACAGTGACACAGTAGCACCATCTCCTGGACAAAAAGTGTAACATCATGTACAAATCCTAAGATAGGCTGCAATCCTTTTGGATTTATAACAAAAAAAACAGGGGGGTGTCTTCTTTTAATAAAAAATAAACATGTAGCCTTTCCAACCTACTACACATGATGATGATTTGATTGTCCTTGTAAATTATCAACATGAAGTAAATGTCCTGAATGAAGCAATGTGTTTGTAAAAATCTCATCTGCCAGAGTAAACTGGAACTGATTAGTAAGATTGTTTTAACCTGGAGGCCTCATGTGGAAGAGAGGAGGACTTAAATACTTTGGAATATACCTTGGTGATGAAGGTTTTGCTTCCAACAACTGGGAGAACATTTTGGGAAAGGTTGAAAGACAATTAAAAAAATAGAAATGCATTTTGCCAAAACTGTCCTTTAAAGGCTGCATTCTGATTATTAACAACTTGGTGTCTTCTATGCTATGGCAACGACTGGTGTGCTCAGACCCTGCAGTGAGCCTTCTGTCCAGACTGCAGTCTGTCATTGTGATTGTAAATCAAGAACTAGAGAAGCACTCAGAGAGCACAGACCTCTGCCATTAGCCCCATCTCCCAATAGTGAAGAATCCTTTAAAAACATTCCTGGATCCAGACAGTGATCCGGATCACTCCCAAATTCTAACTGGCCGATTACTCCCTCCCTGGAGGGGGGGAGACGCGATGAGCATGGCGAAAGCACCCATGGTCTCACCGGACGACTGAAAGTCATGGCAGAGGGTGAATATTTCTCTATTCCTCCTAGCATTGTGAGTATTCTCGCTACAATTCACTGTCTTTCTCTCTGTTACACTCCGACTCGTCTCCTCGACTGGGTGTGCGTCTTTCAAACTCTATAAACTCCAAAGCTTTGAATAGAAACACACCAAATTCATGCTGCTGGGATTGAAGTTACTCATATCAGTTCTTCCTTATGCCATTTCTGACATTTCCTGAAAATTTCATAAAAATCCGTCCATGAATTTTTGAGTTATGTTGCTAACAAACGAACAAACAAATGAACAAACAAACAAACAAACCCACCCGATCACATAACCTCCTTGGTGGAGGTAAAAATGAAAAGAACAGGTTGATGCTCCTTGGAGGGCACATGGGAGTCTAACACAGACTCAAAAACCTGAATGGAGAGCACTTTATAAACCACAGTTAACAAAAAGGGTTGATGATTTACAGTGCAGAGTTCTCCATGGTAGTGTTGCTGTAAAAGCTTTTGTTTCTATTATTCCTAATGTTAAGGATACATGTACTTTCTGTACACAGAGAGAGACAGTTTCCCATTGCTGCTTGGAGTGTGGAAGGCTTTTATCTCTGTTTCAAATGTTGAATGGGATGTTTTCTTTGTTCTGGGAGATTTTTTTACACCCATGTTCATTCTACGGCAGTATTTGGACCAATTCAGACTTCATATGTTCTCTGCTTTTCTCTGAAGTTCTCCATTAGCGGTTTTGCCAGAGGCACTGGAGCCAGAAGAGAGTCTCTTCCTGTTGGATGAGAACCCTCTTGCACCAGCGTCAGGAGTTGGCTGCATTTCACCACCTGGTTCAGGAGTTGTGATTTGTTGATGCGGCTTCTTCAGGCTGTCCCAGGAACAGTTTGATGCTGTTCTTGCCATTGTGGGTCACACAACAGGCTACAATATGCATGTAATTTATATATATGAGTTTATAATTCAACTTCCATCTCTCTTGGGCTCTGCTGCGGGCAGAGTGCACATTTGGGATTCTTGTTTCCAGGTTTGGATGTTCAGGCAGGTGATGGGGCAACATTCTCACATGTAGAAGCCTGTGTGAAAGCAGCTTGCATCCTCCAGAGTCTTCTGAGGTCAACAGAGGCCCAACCTCCATCTCTTGAGGACTCAGTCCACCAGGTTACTGATGCAGCCCAGGGAGAGGTTCACCTCGTCTTTCAACACTGATGCTGGCGAGCGGTCCTGGAGGCATTTAGTTGTGACCAACCCTACACTATTTCACAAACAAAAGGATAGATAGATAGATAGATAGATAGATAGATAGATAGATAGATAGATAGATAGACCCCAGGTTAGGAATCAATTACTTGAACGATTCTCAAATGTTTTTGGCTCAGTCACTAGCCTTTTCAAATTAAAACACTGATGAGTAAAAAAGTATCACTGGCTTCTTTGAGAGCTATAATGAGTACATCTGAGTGGCCCAAACGACCGTGGATTCATGGTCCCTCTGGCATCTTCCCCTAAATCCAGATGACCAGTCGGTGTCACTTGTCATTTTATGGTAAGGTCAGCATTTCAAGGAAATCAGCATTAGCCAACAGAAGTTTTACTGTCACTCTGCTCTGCAGTGTCAGCATGTCTCCTTTTTTTCCATTCAGAGAAATTCTTCATCCTTTCACTGAAACAGGAAGTGAAACTGAAACAAACAGAAGGGGACATGTCCTGAATCCTGATGTCGACACTGATCCCTCAGGGTTCATTTATGCCCTCTAGACAAAGACAGAGCTTTCTGTCTGTACTTTGATTTCATTAAGTTCAATATCTGCATGTTTTCTTACTGACAAAATGCTGCTGTACCACCAGTGACCATGGGGGCAGTGTTGAGCAAAGAAACCGGGAGTTCAAGTCAGAGCAGCAACAGAAAATGAAGGAGAATCATTTGTATCACAGTATTTGTATGTGTTTATTTTGAAAGTCGTGTTCATATGTGTTCATTTTGAAAACCTGTGTTTGTATGTGTTTATTTTGAAAGTCTTTGTGTTTATATGTTTATTTTGAAAGTCTTTGTGTTTATTTGTGTTTATTTTGAAAGTCTTTGTGTTTATATGTGTTCATTTTGAAAGTCTTTGTGTTTATATGTGTTTATTTTGAAAGTCGTGTTCATATGTGTTTATTTTGAAAACCTGTGTTTGTTTGTGTTTATTTCGAAAGTGTGTGTATTTTTATGTGTTTATTTTGAGTCTTTGTGTTCATATGTGTTTATTTTGAAAGTCTGTGTGTTTGTATGTGTTTATTTTGAAAGTCTTTGTGTTCATATGTGTTTATTTTGAAAGTCTTGTGTGTTTGTTTGTGTTTATTTTAAAAGTGTATGTATTTGTATGTGTTTATTTTGAAAGTCTTTGTGGTTGTATGTGTTTATTTTGAAAGTTGTGTTCATACTTGTTTATTTTGTAAACCTGTGTTTGTATGTGTTTATTTTGAAAGTCTTTGTAATGATACGTGTTTATTTTGAAAGTCTTTGTATTGATACGTGTTTATTTTGAAAGTCGTGTGTATAGTGTTTATTTTGAAAGTCGTGTTTATATGTTTTTATTTTGAAAGTCTTTGCTTGTATGTGTTTATTTTGAAAGTCTGTGTATTTGTGTGTTTATTTTGAAGGTTTTTGTGTTTATATTATTCCACCTGCTTTGCAAGGTTAGGAAGCCACCACATACACTGTCATTAAACCACTGGTGGCACCTGCTATCTAGGGCTGATAGCCTCAAGTAGATTGGTCGATTAATTGGTCCATGACCTCATGTCTGACCAAAATCCAATTGGTCGAACAATCGCATGTGCTACTTTAATTGGAAGAATCCATTTTTGCAGGGGTGAGAAGGGAGACTCCATGTGTTTTTTATTTTTTTCGGTTATCTAGTGTTACAAAATAGAATTTACAAAACAAAATTAACTATGAATATAACTATTCAAATATAATTTACTTGTGCCTTTAAGTGTAATTAATTACAGGTTAAATACCCAGAAAGTCAAAACAACATCACTAGGACCCTCCCACCTTAGAGGAGAGCAAAGCCCATGAAGCACGTTTATCCCTCGTTTCCCCGTTAATTGACAACATGTCAAAAAAAAGTCAGTGGTGTGGCAACATTTTGTTAAAAAGGATGATTTTGGTCCATCCCACAACTAATCGGTTAATTGATGATCTGGTGCGATTTTAGTCAACCAAGTTTTTCTTTGGTTGACTACAGCCCTACTGCTATCTTGTCTCTGAACCTTCTGTTGCTAAAGGGACACCTGAAGGTCTTGGTCTGAGGCTCTCTCAGCTGTACAGTCTCTTGCCAGCAGAAGGGAAGGTTAATAGGGTGTTGGGGATGGGGGTTGGTAACTCTGGAGCTGTATATGTAGATTGATCTCCTTGCAGACAAAACATGTATTTATTGCCAACATCTCAGATGCATTTGAAGTTGAAAGCTCTAAAAGAATTCATATGTTTTAAACAGGGGTGTCATATTTGATAGATAACCTATTTTTATGCATGTGTGTTTCTCAGTCTAAGCAGATCTCCATGCAATCATGAATAAAAACCTTCAGCAATGCTTGTTGCACAGCGAGGATGTATTTGGCAGATTTTTTTATATTAGGCTCTAATTTGAGAAATAGCAAATGCTGTCCTTTCTGTTCAACACTATGAATGAATTTTGTCTGAAGTATTCAGGAGCATGTGTGTTTATGTGTAGTCAACTTAACTCAATAAAAGTTTTTTTCACAAAAAAAGTGTGGATTTCACGTCACAGGGAATTTAAGAAGCGACAGTCAGTGTTGGGATTAAAGTCGTTCCACGTTAGTTTTGGAGAATCAGGACTCAGAGCTCAGAGCGTCCAATCAGGAGTGTTTTATTGTTTTATATCAAAAGTTTTTACAGATAATTTACTTCACATTTACACAGAGAGAATAGAGAACAGAGAACTTGAGAACTTTTCTACAACTGTACAGAAGAAGCTGATGAACATGACTCTTATAAATAACGCTATTTCTCTTCCTCTGATTGGCCGTCAGTGCAGACTCTCACAGCCTGGTCGTGGTATACACACTGGTTGAACTCATGCTGCCGGTCTGAGCCGATGGCGTTGTGGTGGTGGCTGGGCTCTTGGTGGTGCTCGTGGTCACTGCGGCCCTCTTCTTCTGTCTGAATGGAAATGTGACAGCGTTAGTCAAAAGCAGTGATTGTTAACAGCAGAACTTTCTTCCTTCCTGGGCTCAGATCATCTCACCTGTTGCTCAGAATGAGTTTTCCCTGCGGTGACTGGGGGTCCAGACATTTCTCTGTGTTTGCTGTGGTGATGATCCTGTGAGAGAAATCAGAGTCTGCTTAGAGAACAGGCGGACTGATCCAGAATACAGACATGGAGCTAAATCCACTTGAACTCACGTGATCTCTGTACGAGGACAGTAGATGCTGGGGTCCTGGATGAAGGGCCCGGCCCTGATGTGCTTTGAGTGAATCCTGCCTCTGAGATAGTCTGAACACTTGCATGTTTTTTTGCTGTGTAATTGGCCTGTGAGAGGAGAAAAGCACAAACATGCTCATTATTAACATCTGATGGTCTTTAAATTCAGAGATTATGTGTTGTTGAGTTTTGGTTCATTACTCTAAAGATTAGATGAAAATGGGACTGAGATAAATAGATGAAAGAAGTTACCAAGTTAGAAAATCTGTCTGCAGGAAGGTCACTTTTAACAGCTTGTCTCCCTCATTATGAGAAACTCATCCTTGAAACCAAAACGTTGGTTTACTTCTTAGTAAACAGGCCGTACTGAGAACAGTTTTAATGGACAGAGTCCTCAAATCAGAACCAGAAGGAAGCAGAGAGGGTGGGCGGAGCTAAGAAGCTCATCTCTACTTGTCACCTTCTGCTAGTTTAGATGGAGAGCCCCCTGGTGGTGAAGTTTATGTACTGAACATTGAAGCTTCCAAGAAATCTTTAAGTCAAGGCAAACATGAAAAGTGTGAGCTATATTTCTGCTCAGAGAAAAAGCACTTCTGTGTCTGCTGGATCATTTTAAAGAGTTTAATTTGATCAATCAGGATCAAAATTCAGCATCAAGAATAAAATCCCCCAAACAAAGTTCTACTCAGTAATCAGAGTTAAAGAGCTGGGTTAAGTTTGGTTGTTAGCTCTCTGACAATATAAGACAATAAGTTTGTAATAGTTACTCTCTCACCTCGTACACAGAGGACGAGCAGGCAGGCGAGAAAGACGATGACAGCTGGCTTCATGGTTGTTTCTGTAGAAGGTTCTGGATCTCTCTCCCCTGTGTGACTCTGATGATGTTCAGCTAAAGATCCACTCACATTTATACACTCAGGGCCCCCCCCTCCCCCCAAACACACACACACACACACACACACACTTTCACTTTCCAGTTCAGCGTCATCTCCTGCTCCCTTCCTTTTTCCTCCAACTTCCTGTTTCTCAGAAACACACTGACTTCTTCATGTCTCTGCTCCACATTCACTTCAGAAGAACAGAAGAGATCTTTGTCATCATATTAAGATAAAAGCCTGTTTTAAAGGAATAATCTCAAGTTATTGACTAGTCCTAATGTTTCTCTAAAAGTGGACATTCAAAAGTTTCTCCCTCATTTCTAGAACTTTCTTTCAGCCTCAAACTAGAGCAGGCCATTGGAGCACAGCTCGAATGTTGCAGGACTGGGAGGTTATACTGATGCTGTGGCTGCAGAGGTGATGCTCCCTGATAGCTAGTGTTGACAGTAGGAATGGCTGCTAATATGGTAATATGGTACCCAGGAGTATTTACCAATCACCACAGTTTTGCTTTAATTAGTGTCATGAAGACCATGCTGTGTGATGAGCTAAATCTTCTAATGAATGCCTAAACAGGCTGTGTCTGTTTCTAGCAGCAGCATCACTGTCTGTGAGTGAAGATGCTTTCAAAGTGACCACACAACTCCTGTCAATGATGTGGGCTCATCAGTCAAACAAACGTGCACTACAGAGCTGTGAAACAGAATCAGTCTCATTCCTGATTTCACTGTTTTTCTTGAATGTTTGTCACCCTTCAATGTTTCACATCATCAAACTCATTTTAATATTAGTTCATATTAGACAAAGATAATGCACAGGCATTATGCACAGAAGGAGAGGAACTACTGGGCTTTGTATTGAAAATGTAAACAGCAGCTGTAAACACAGGCTCTAAATCATTCCTTATGATGTGGCCTCAATATTTCACTTTTATTTACAGCCACAAGTGTTGATCCAAAATAGAGAAGTGAGAGAAAAATGCTCTTTAAATGATCTCATAGCAAACTTGAACCCAGATTACACTGATGATTTCAATGTGGATTCTGATGTGACCAGATCACTTCATGATAAATCTCAGCAGAATCCAGCAGACAGAGGAAAACAGCTTTATATCTTTAATCCTCAGGCATCACTTTAATTTACTACCCTTTAAAGCCATTAAGGACAACAATGTCCACTTCCAAAAAAACTGTAATAAAAACTTAACAGATTTATATTTTTTCTGCTTTTTCTTTTTGCATAAATCTCTTAAACAACTCCAGTTGTGCTCAAAACTACCAAACATTCAATCATTTTGAGGATTTTAACACTTTAACTCTTTGAGTGCCAGCCCTTTTATAAAATGGGAAAAACAGTTTGTTTGTAGCTTGTTCCTTTCTTGATTTATCTGAAGTTGAATAGAGGCTAGTTTCGCCAAAAAGACCACTTTTTTTTTCTAGAAAGCTGAGAAAAATGCATTTTTGTGAAAGAGAGTCTGTCAAGCAAAACAGTGATTTGAATGTTATAATTTTGCCTTCAATGACATAAAAGACATCTGAAAACTGTATTACAAATGTTATTTTATTATAAAATAAATAAAAATAAATACAAAATACAGCACAATACAACTGGACGGCCACCACGGGACCCCCGATACATCCACGTCCTCTCCTGCTTGCGTGTCCTCTGGCACTGTCTGTAAATTATAGAAGTAATATAATTTAAAATATGTTATATACATTATATATAATCTATAATATAGGAATTTTTTTTTTGTTCTTACCTCTTTTTCTGCCAACAGACGGTGTTGCAGAATTGCATGGGGCTCACTCTTCTCTCAACTCTGCTTCTGAAATCACAGAGCAGGAGAGCAGGAGTGATGGTTTTATTCGATAAATTTGGCTGTATAATCAGTGGGTTCCTAACGTTAACTTACCTCCAACATTCTGGGACGGAGAACAAGATCCGCTCCGCTCACTCGGCAGCCATTCCTTAGAGTCTGGGTCGGAAAGTCCGTCTCTGAAGTGTCATCGCTGTTTGTATCCTGCTGGTCAGTGGATGCCGACGCACGGGGGAGACCTGGTGGCAGTCTTAAGCCTCTTGGCTGGCCATGGCAGATGAATCAAAGTGCTGCTGGTGGACTCGCCGTCGGTTTCAGCGAGTAACCGATTTCTCACACAAAAGTTTAGAGTTTCTTTTCAGCACCTGCCGGCAAAACTGGCCATTTGATCCCTCAGTGTTTTGGGGGGCATTTTGTGCCGATACCGAATATTTTAGAACTTTTAGCTTAGATTACCTCCATCCCGGCATCTCCACTTCCTGCTCTGATCTTGCTGCAGCTTTGATCTATCGTCTTCTGTTCTGACTACGTATCCCAGAAGCCCCAAAATTACTCACAGGAAGCGTGAGAGCGCCCCTTTGTGCCAGCCGCTGAAAAAACACTTTGACGTATATATACGTCAATGGCCCTCAACTGTTGGTTTTTAAATGACATATATATATGTCAGTGGCACTCAGTGAGTTAAATGCCAGTTTGATAACTTAAACTGAATGTTGTTTTTATGAAAAAAGCAAAAAAAAATGTGTTATCTAGCAAATGTTGGATGGCTGGGGCATTATTTCTAATTCTAGCCTCGATACATCCACGATTAGCCAAAATATTGACTTTGATGTATTATTAGTTTTTGTGTAGCATTAGATTTAAAATTTCCTACCCTTTTGTCATTAAGGACAAAAACGTCCCATTGACTCCCATTCAAAAAAAGCTGAGAAAATGTTAATCTGTTAAGTTTTAATAGCAGTTTTTATAGAAGTGGACATTGTAGCAGAATTAAGGCCTGAATCTGCTGCTGCCCTTCAAAACTGTCTTAAAGCCTACAGCTGGGAGGATCACTACAGAGATTCTACAAGGGGGGAGGACTTTTCCTCCAAGGTCTATCAACCACCAAGTGTTGTTTATGAACCTTCTCGCCTAAAGAGCTTCTCAGACAGCAAGACCCGACACTTTCGATGTATTACAGATCTCCAGAGAGATCAACACCTTAAAATCGGAAATATGTGATTGGCTAACTCCAGAAGGACCCTTTAAGACTAAATCCAACCAAAAACGCAAAAACGCCTTCTTGAACTGTGTATCATAAATCAGAGAAGCCTATCCTCCTAAAACACTTCCTACCTCTAAACAACAAACCAGATGGGGATCATAAATAACTTGCTCCCTCTACAAGACTTAAGACTGTATGAGCTGGAAAGTCTTATAACCACTTTAAATATCATTTTTTTCAACAGGAAATGTTTATATTCTTTTGAGTTTGCTCAAAAGTAACACAACGGTAGGTTTCTTACCTCTCTATGACCTCAGGTTATCAAGAAATTCATTCTGGGACTTCAATCCAAATGTCCCCTATTATCCACAATGCCATCTGCTGTCCAGTATCGGTCACACACATGCAACAAATTTCTGTTGTGGTTTATATTTAGTTGTTTTTACAGCCAGCTATGTTGCTCATGTTTACTTTGTGGCAGTTTATTGATGTTATATTCTAGAATTTTAGAACTAGTTATGTAATTCCTACATGCTCTTATTGAATTACCAATTTGATGAAGAGTGGTTCCTGTAGGGATATTTGATCTCCTTAGGGGAGGGAGAGCTCCTATGAAATCCCCTCCCTTTCTCCTCTTTAAGACAGATATCAGAACAGGAGTCTTGTGAGTCTTAGAATCTTTCCAGTCGTTTTCAGAGTTCTTTCTAGTCTTCTTGTAGAATAGAGTTCACCTTTTTCTTCAAGTCTTTGGTTCGTCTGTCCTTTGGAAGTAATCTAATTGACTTTTCTTAAGACTTCCTCTCCGTGAAACACGTTTCTTTCTCCAAGTCTGAGCCAGGTTCAATAATCCAATTGAACCTTGTATTTTATTTTGATCCGGCACAAATTCTTTCATTTTTTATATAGCCTTTGCGCTAAGTTTGGAGCAGACGGAGCTTTCTCTTGTCCTTTCACGTCCAGACTTCACTGTGATCCCATAATCAAAGTGATGTTGACCGTCCTGGGACATTGATTTGATATTAATTGGACGAATTAATAATTTAATTGATATAAACCAACCAATCAAAAGATCTGATCCAGCTGGCACTAACAGTAGCCTGGGCTCTTCAGAACCTCCTAGAAAGCTCATCCCTCCTTCGACGGCAAACGGGAGGATCCCATTTCAACTCTTCTTTTTCATTACTCTCAAATCCTCCACTCGCCATCAAACCAGGTCAGCATAATTTCTTTATTATCACATTTAGTCATTTTCTATTTATTTACTCACATCATATTCATATAACCAGTGATTTATATTTGTGCTTCTGTGATTTAATAATAAATCTTCAGGACATCAGTCGTCCAGAAATCATTAAGCTGGGAACTGGAGTCACTGTCACAAGGACTCATTACTTGAGATATGAGATAGATTCACAATTAATAACTTTGTCAATTAATTAAAAGTTTTAGTTAATAATTACAATATGTTATCAGTTATTAAATATTATTATTCAAGGTTTATTGATAATATTAATGTATTATCACTTTATATCACTACAACATTTTTGTCCTTAATGGCTTTAAAGGGTAGTAACATTGTTCCCCCGACCCATTAGAGCAATTGAATTTTGAATTCCCAAATTTGCTAAGAAAGAAACTTTGTAATAAAAAATTGGACCATATGGACTAACACAGCCAAAATGGTGAGCAAGGAAAGGGGAAAAATTTGCCCAAATGGACAGAAATGTCTTTAGTGATGCCTGAGGGTTAAATGAAATGTTTTCTCTGATAAAGGAGGAGATGAAGCAGAGATTAGAGCTGAGTCAGCTGTTTCAGTTTCTCACATCCATCATCTCTCCTGGGTTTCTCTTCCTCTCTGTGATGAGGGGAATCTCCCACAGTGGGACTGATGCAACAGGAAGAGGAAATCAAGGACCATGAGTCAAAATAATCGCATATAGACATTTAATCAAGATGATACCTAAGACAGGGAACTGAAAAAATATCTGCATGTTGAATCCCAATTAGATTATTTTCCCAAATGTTTCAGCCCTAATACAGTACTGTGCAAAACCTTTTGGGAGGTTTGAGCCAAAATTGAGGCTGAAGTCAGGCATACATCTGGCAAGTAGGCCGTCTGAAGGTCACCTTGCAAGGCAGATGGATTTGTCAGACTGCATGTCATCATGCAAATCCATCATAATCCATCGTTTGTAGTTACCTTATTGCTATGTGTGTTTTGCCAAGATGTCTCCACTTTGATTTTCTACAATCGCCAGGCTCTTTTAAAGCTTAAAGCTCTCAGTGAGTTGCTGTTACAATCCCGATTGGGGAATCAGCAGTCTGGCCTCCCACCTGTGCTCGCTGAGGTCCCTACATACCTGCTCCATTTCTCCCTTGCTCTTCTGCAGAAAAAGCACTCCAGAAGACATGGAAAACGAGGCGGTGTGATCGTGACATTCAAGGCCTATCTGGCAGCTTCCACTGGATGGTCTGATCCTCGTCTCCTCCGTGATGGTCACTATCTCCCTGCGGTGAAGCGCTCACTGCACCTCAGGGGCTGTTGGCTCCGTCCTATCCTCACTGAGCCGCTGCCTCCACTGATGAGTTTGACTCCTCCGATCACCGGCTTCCTGGCGCTGCCCAACCTGTGTCCGGACCTGCTTAAAGTTTTCTGTGACTCCCTCTAACCTGGCTGTGGATGTTCCACGCTGGTGCTGTCAGCTGCGGGTCCGCAGAGGTGGCATCACGCCTGAGTTTCTTCGGCCGCTCAAACGCGTTGTGTCAACGGCTACTATGGAGCTCAACCTTCGCATGGCTTTACTAAATACTAGGTCACTAGTAAACAAAACGTTTTCATTGAATGACTTCTTCACTTCACAGGATTTGGACTTCATGCTCCTGACAGAGACTTGGCTTCGGGATGGTGAGTGCACACCGTTTTCTGAACTCCTTCCTCCCAGTTGTTTATTCTTCAACTCCCCTCAGAGCACCGGCAGAAGAGGCGGGCTGACCTTGGTGTTTAAATCCAGCTTTCCTTCTGCTACCTACTCCAGCTTTGAACTGCAAATGTTTGAGCTACAACTTTCCTCTTTCTCCGCTAGGTTTGCGATTGTTTAGCGCCCTCCTAAATTTAATAATGACTTCATCCATGACTTTGCTGATTTTCTGTCAGGTGCCACTGTAAAATCTGATCATTTTCTAATTTCTGGAGATTTTAATATTCATGTCTGCTGTGAATCAAGACCATTGGTCACTGATTTTTTAAACCTTACTGAATCTTTTAATCTTGTTCAATCTGTTAAAGACCTGACTTAAGAAAAAGGGCACATTTTAGATTTGGTTTTATCACATAACCTAGATAGGTTATGTGATAGGTTATGTGCGTTAATGAAATCTGTGGGTCAGCATGTATCTCTGACCATCTGCCTGTGCTTTTCACTGTTTCAATCCCTTGTTTGAGGTCTATAACCTGTGCTTCTACATGCTGTCTGCGTTCAGTTCACCCTCTGACATTGTTCCTTCAGCCATGTATGATGACTTTGTCATTTTTGGTGATACAGCTAGTACTTTGGGTGATAATCACACTTTCAACGCTGAAGAACTGTTAAACAATTTTAATTCTACATGTGCGGATATCCTTGACTGTGTTGCACCTTTTAGAATAAGACACACTAAAGCACTTTCTTAACCGTGGCCTAAACGACTCCACATGACGCTCATGCGGGCGTGCTGAGAGAAATTGGAAATAAAAAGATAAGCTTCATGTTTCTAAACAAGCTCTTCGTGAAAGCCTGTCCATCTACCACAGTGCTGTTAAGGCTGCAAAAATGAAATTTTTTTCCAATCTTGTCTCTTGTAATTGTCATAAGCCCCAGGTTCTCTTTAACATTTTTAACTCCCTTGTAAACCGGTGTGATAACTCTCCAGTAGGGGCGCACCAGTAGTCAAGTGGTTAGGGCGTGCACCATGTACACAGGTGGCCCAGGTTTGAATCTGGCCTGTGGCACCATTTCCTGCATGTCTCTCCCCACTCTCTTCCCTGTTTTCGGAAATATCCACTGTCCTCCTATCTCTAATAAAGGCATGAAAAAGCCCAAAAATGAATCTTTATTAAAAAAAAAAAAAAAAAAGATAACTCTCCAGTAGTACCCTTGCTTACCCTCTGTGAGAGTTTTCTTAAGTTTTTCATTGAAAAAATCTCTGAAAACCTGAAAACCAAACCTCTGCTTTCTCCTCTGGTGGCCCAAGCTCTGATCTCACTGTTCCTCCTATGTATGCTGTTTTGGATCAGTTTGAGCCTGTATCCCTCCCCTCACTGGCCACTGTAGTTAAGCATCCGTGGCCTACGAACTGTACCTCAGACAGCACTCGCGTCTTTTTAAAGAGGTATTCAGTATGGTGGGCCCTGTTATTCTCTTATTTATTAATTCCTGCCTCAGCACTGGATGTGTTCCAGCTTTTCCCAAACATGCTGTTGTGCAGGCTCTGATCAAAAAGAAAAATCTGGATCCCTCCATGCTGTCCAACTTCAGGCCAATCTCTAAGCTACCATTTCTGTCTAAAATTTTAGAGAAAGTGTTTTTTATTCAGCTTCAGTCATTCTTGGTGGCAAATGATATCCACAAGAAATTCCAATCTGGCTTTAAACCATGCCATAAGCACAGAAGCAGCATTACTAAGGGTTTTTAATGATCTGCTGACTTAAGAAACCCTGCCATGCTGGTGCTTCTTGACTTAACAGCTGCTTTTGACACTGTTGATCATGGGATCTTCTTGGCATGACTGGTGCAGTGGGTGGGCATTACAGGCTCTGCTCTCTCATGGTTCCAGTCCTACCTCTCTGATCGGAGTTTCTCTGTGCAGCTAGGTGAATTCACCTCATTCTTAGCACTTCTCACCTCTGGGGTCCCCCAAGGCTCCATCCTCAGGCTGATTCTTTTCTTGCTTTATATGCTGCCATTGGGGTCAATATTTTAAAAACATAATATATCCTTTTATTGTTATGCCGATGATGTTCAGACTTACCTGCCTGTTACATCCCTTTTGTTAAACAAAGAAGGATAACACGACAACCAATAAAATTGACAGGGGTCAGAGTGAAGGTGAAAAACCAAATATCCTTTTTATTTTCAACTCAAATAGACAACAACGGTTTCACAAGGTGGGGGAGGAAAGGGCGGTTGGTGGTTGTGCCAAATAAAATCAGAAGTACAATAAAACTCAGCCCATTTTAATTAAATTCTAAAGTCAAAACAACAAACAAAAAGCCTAGGTATTAAACTAAAAAACAGGCGTAAATCAATATAAATACAGGGGATGGCACCAACCAAATAACCTAGTGTGTTTTAACAGAATAAATGCTATGTGCAACATGTACAGGGTACCCCAGACTCACCTATGCCTTGACCTCCCACCACATACCTTTAATGGAGAGCACACGACCCAACCAGGCTCAGCGTCAAGAGCAAAAGAGAAAGAGGCTGTGGAGAACTGCTCCTTTTATAGGTGTCTCAGCCTATCAGCAGTCAGCTCCTCCAGCTTGGCCTTCCTCTCAGCAGCAGAGCAGAGTCTCCCAGGTGTGGCTCAATCAGCTAGCTACCTGGTGAACAAGGGGGGGGGGTGTGCAGGCAGAAACACACACAGCAGTCTGCCTCATGCCCGGCATGTAACATTGCCTTTAACTTCAAAATCCAATGGTTCTGTAAGAACGCTGCTTGACTGCCTAAATGATGTTAAGTCCTTGATGGCCACAAACTTAAATGAAAAAAGAAATCATAATGTTTGGATGTGGTCCAGCAGATTTTCCAGCTGGTTTTCTGGGCCCCCTTACATCAAACATCAGTCAGTCATCAGTAAAGAATCTTGATGTAATATTCGATGACAGGCTGAAATTTGATCGCCAGGTTAGTCTAGTCGTTAAAAACAGCTTTTACCATTTAAAGATTTTATCAAAAGTAAAGGGATACCTGCCATATAGAGATCTTGAGACTGTAATCCATGCTTTTATTAACACACGACTGGATTACTGCAACTCACCATATATTGGCCTGGACCACTCACTTTTGCACTGCCTGCAGCTGGTACAAAATGCAGCTGTCTATCTCCTCACTGGCAAATGCAAGCGTGACCACATATCCCCTGTCCTAGCTTCACTGCACTGGCTCCCAGTTGCTTTTAGAATAGATTTTAAAATTTTATTGTTTGATTTTAAAGCTATTACTGACTAAGCTTCTCCATCACCATGTGTTGTGAAAATGTGTTGATAATAAATTAATATTATCAAGTAAACCTCGTAAAGAATAGGGCACCACTGCTTACGTGGATTGGTTATTTAATAACCAATAAAATATTGTAAATATTAATTAATCAAAACCTTTAATTAATTAACAAGAACATTAACTGTAAATCAATCTCATTACTAAAGTAGTAAATTCTCATAACATTGACTTTATTTCTCCGCTTAATAGAATGAATTCCCGAACTACGACTGTCTTTTGAAGATTTATTATAAAATCACAAAATAACAGACATAAATCACAGGTTATATGAATAGATAATGTAAATGAATAAACAGAACATGATTAAATATGGTAAAGAGAAAGGATGCTAACTTAGTTGGTGAGAGTGGATTATTCTAATAATCCTAACCAAAAATTTTTACTGATGTTAAGATTTTGGAGGGTGAATTTGGAAGAATAACAGATCTGAACTAATTTATTGGAACTTTGGAGACATCAGCACCAGAGAGATGAATTGGATCATACCAGCCGTTCGACGAAGGCGAGGAGGAGGGGACCCGTCTGGAGGGGCCCGGAGGAAGGCGCCTGGCAAGTTCTGAATGCCCGAAGCTACCGCGTGCCAACTCTGGTCCGACCCGGATGGGTTCAAGCTGGGTCGCTCAGACTGTAGGGACGGCTGTACAGACTATTGTCCACGGACTCTGGGAAGGATTGTCTCTCGTTCCAAAAACAGCTCTTGATCGTCCAATTAAAAAATCAGATAAACTCAAATGCATCGACACCACGTGACTGCTGGCTCACAGTGAAGTCGATTGTGTGATAAAAAGGAAAAACAAAAACTCTGCGTTACAAAAATCTAGCACAAAGCTATAAAAAGGTTAGGAAAAATCCTGTACTGGATAAGGAAAATCCTAAGTCTGATTGTTTATCAGACTTGGCACAACGCTTGCATCAAGAATGGGCCTAGGAGGCCCAAGGAGACTCAACAGAGCTCTCCTCAGTGAGCATCTTCTTGGACTGTCCAGACCTGACCGCTTTCTGATCTGAACCCAACTCTGCACCGAACTCCACACTCTCTCTACACTCTCTCTGAACTCTTGTGAGTTCTGAAGTTACTCTTATACAAGAGGGAGGGGTTTCGGTTTTGAAGCCCTCCCAGTGTTTGATTAAATCCACTCCACCAGATCATCAAGTTAATCGGATAATGTAGAGATAACACAACATGGTTATAAAAACTCTAGAATACTATCAATAAACTATCACACAAACATTAGAAACACGGTTAATTGTTTATACGCACAATTATACATTAGAAAATATTTCTGCATTTGGGTGTGACGGAACTTGACCACAAGGTGGCAATGTTGATCCAGGGACGATTTTCAGTCTCTGTTCGTCAACTTGGAGAAATACAACTAAATTATATCATAAAACCATAACTCAGTAAGGGAAAATGCCAGAGATTAGTATGGCAAGTCATTCTGTTCCCTGTAAACAGACTCAACCAAATATGAACATGTCCTGTTAGAAACATAACATTTAAGACAGTTTTTTGATACTTCCAATCCTTGCAGCTTCATGCGGTCGAGATAACACCAGGAATTTACGATATGCGCCTGCTTTCTGCCACGGCTCTGTAGGAAGACAGAGTCCTTAGATTTATGAGGCGTAGTGCAAAGTTTCTTACAGCTTTCAGGAAGACAGGATTTAGTCTGAGGAGGTTCACCATTTGGTTGACCAATCGAAAGATTCAGATTTTAAGGTGTTTATCTCTGTTGGGAGCTGTCTTTCATCGAAATGGCAGTTTAAGAGTCCTACTGCCTGAGAAAATCTTGTTTTTCGAATGTGGTTCCTTGATAAGTTGTCAGCCATGGGGGAAAGAGAATCCCCCCCCTTTCAGTGACATTCCTGAAGGATAATCTGAAGGTGTAGGTTTAGGAAGGAGAAAGGATCTCTCCCCCCTTGTATCACTATCTTTCCTCCTTAGAGGGTGTGATATCAACAGCCTTAGATTGTGGTTTCATCTTTAGTTGTTCTGGATAGATTCTCACTACACCATGTCCCTGTCAGAACACTGAGATCATCTAGTCACTTGTTGTTGGTCACCCCCAAAACGAAGTATAAAACCAAAGGTGACCGAGCCTTTGTGGCAACTGCCCCTTGGCTGTGGAACAACTTGCCCTTGCATATCCACTCTGCGGGACCAGTTGAGGTTTTTAAATCATCCCTAAAGACACACCTTTTCTCCCTGGATTTAATCAAGGTTGAGTGGACAGCTGGTAAAATCTTAACTAAATTTTTAACTTTTTCTATTTTATATATTTGCACTGTGTTTATGTATCTTAGTATTGTATCTATTTTTGTCATTTGTGCTGCTTTTAAGCAGCACTTTGGTCAACTCCGGTTGTTTTAAATGTGCTTTATAAATAAAGTTTGAGTTGAGTTGAGATCCTGCTTCAGCAGAAAATGGTCAGTCGTACTGTGAGTGGCTGCTAGAGGAGGGATTAGCTCAGAATTAGCCACAGCAGAACTTTTGTCAGAACTGGACATTTCTTTATTAAATCAATGGCAGAAAGAAAGACTGAACGCTTTTCATGATGGAAAAGAAGAAAAGACGTTTCACTCTTCTCCTCGTCTGCGTCAGCATGGGTTTGTGATCATTACAGGTGGGGTTTGCCTGTGTAGTCAATGGCTGCTGCTGCGGTAGCTGTTAGCCCGGATGTAGTTGTAGGAAAGCGGCAGTTTGGTTAGGCTGGACCACATTTCTATAGCTAGCTAGCTAGCTAGCTAGATAGATAGATAGATAGCCCCTCCAGAACCCACATAAAAAATTGAATAATTAAATCCAAACAAAGACACTGTGGCTGTACTGGGAAGGGGCCAACAGGGGCCGGTGCCCCTGTAACACTGAACCTGGCCCCCCCTGTGGCCCCCCTTCCAAAACCAAAGCTTTGGTATTGCACCGATATGACAGGCGGAACAAATGTGTCTGGCACTTGGTTCCAGTTGGACCCCTTAGAGCGCTACACCGCCAGAAGCTTGCTGACTACGCAGGAGAAAGATCATAGGTTGACAGAATCATACCAGAGTCATACAATAAGAATTACCACGGAGAATTAAGGTAAGCAAAGCTATGTTATTCACGTGATTGTTACAAGGTAAGACTTCTGGTCAGGAAATGTCATTGACTAACTTTAGTTAATAGCAGCCGGAGCCAGATGTAAGCACAACGGCTAACGTTATAACAAATCCAAACAAGCCAGCACCTATCATATGTAATGCTATTTATATTCTGGTTTGCTGATATGTTTTGTATCCCTCTCAATGCTTTTTTTGTCAATAGTTCAAAATGAGGAGAAAAAAGGACATTACGTCCTATTTCTGCCCCTAAAAGAAAGACAACAATGAGGAGGCAGATGCTTAGACAGGGCTAGACAGAGCTGAAGAGATGTGTGAGAAAGCTGAGAGAGAGAGAGAGAGAGAGAGAGAGCAGCATTAGGAAATGTGCAGTTTAATGAATGTTCAGAACATTTACACAAATCAAAGGGGAAACTCTTTATATTCCTGTATGGATTAATATAACAAGTTTTTTTTTTTTCTGCATGTGTGTGTGTGTGTGTGTGTGTGTGTGTGTCCA
The DNA here is from genome assembly GCF_018320785.1 of Cheilinus undulatus. Lineage (NCBI taxonomy): Eukaryota > Metazoa > Chordata > Actinopteri > Labriformes > Labridae > Cheilinus > Cheilinus undulatus. The sequence goes on along the minus strand of NC_054869.1, from coordinate 2,523,446 downwards.
TGTAGAAAATATATTTATTGACATGTATTTGGTTTGTCTTTCTCCACAGATATCAGCAAAAGTAGAGAAGACCCACCGATGCAGCCAAACCTTAAATTGTTTCCAAGGACCTTGATGAGGGACAGAAGGAGGAGCTTCAAGGCAGCCTGGTACCACATATACCCCTGGCTTGAGTATTCAAAAAACTCGGACTCTGCGTATTGTTACACACGCAGACATTTTAGCCCTCCTAATAGCCCAGACACCATCTTTGACTCACCATCCAGTTTCAAAAACTGGAAGAAAGCAACCTATAAAGTGGGAGAGATCCGAGAGGCACAAACAAGCTATGGTTACCTGGAGGGACTATCAGAAAGCTGCAGCAGCTAATGCAACACTGGTAAATGCCTTAAACAAGGAACACAGCAGACAGATCAGAGAAAACAGGGAATACATAAAAACAATAGGGAAAGTGCTGCTACTTGCTGCTACTCAAAACATTGCCCAAAGAGGTCACAATGAGTCTGTAGACTTCGATAGCAGAGGGAATTTCATGGCAATTCTAGAGACAGTTGCTAACTATGACAAAGCCGTTAAAAAAGATTAAATTCATTCCATAATGCAAAGTACACAAGCAAAACAATCCAGAACAAGGTTCTGGATTGTTTAGCAGACACGGTTCGAACTGGAATTACAGAAGAAGTGAAAAACAGCAAAGTCTTCAGCATCATGGCTGACGAAACAAAAGATGTAAAGAAAAAGGAACAGCTCTCTCTGGTGCTAAGGTACTACTACAATGGAGCTATCCAGGAAAGTTTTCTCCATTTTGAATCTACAGAGAGGCTGGATGCAGCAGGTCTTAGTGAAAAAAATAATCTACATACTAGAAAGTCATGGCCTAGAGTACAAAAAGAACCTGGTAGGTATGATGGGGCTTCTGTCATGAGTGGTAAGCATTCTGGGGTCCAGGCAAGAATCAAAGAGGAAGCAAAATATGCCTTTTACATCCATTGTAGTGCCCACGGTCTTAACCTAGTTTTAGTAGATACAGTCAAAGCTGTCCCGGAGGCAGAGGAGTTCTTCTCCTTACTAGAAAAACTTTACGTGTTCACATCTGGATCAGCTGTCCATCCTTAAAGGCTAGCTATACAAAGAGAGATGTATGAAGGAGCACCAAGAGAGCTTCAGCGATTAAGTGACACTTGTTGGGCATGTCAATTTATAGCTCTACGTAGCATCATGGATCGACTGCCTGCCCTCAAGCGACTCCTGCAAGAGACACCCCAATAAAATAATGGTGAAAGATCTGTTGAGGCTCGAGGTCTGCTGGCACAGATAGATCTTGAGTACATCATGCATCTTGTTACACTCCGTAAAGTGTTTGGAGAAACAAAACTTCCCTCTGATATGCTACAGGCTTCATCACTTGACATTTCAAAAGCTGCAGATTTAGTTGAAGCTTTAGTTCAGACATTAAATGACTTCAGGCAGGAGTCATTTTTTTGATGATGTTTGGAATGAGGTGTTGAATATTTCTGGGCAATGTGATGCAACACAGCCAGCTGCAAAACGGAAAAAAAAATGCTAAGCTCTAAACTCGGTGAGCACTGTGTAATGACTACTGTTGGTCAGAGAGAGTCGGAACGAGATAAAGATGGGTTTCGCACAACCTTTTTCTACCCTATCATTGATCTGATGCTCAGTGAGATTAAAAGACGATTTTCCAGGACAAACTGTGACATAATGAATAGCATCCAGGCTCTAAAGCCTAAAAAAGATGCATTTCTAAAAGAGACAGCACTGTACTCATTTGCTCAGTTGTATGATTCAAGTATTGATGATTTGGGGCATGAACTGCATCAGTTTAGCAGGATTTTAGACAGGGAAAATACTGACCAGGATGCAAAGACCCTCCAGTACCGTGGAGCTAGTATAGTTCATTGAGCCATATAAAGAAGTGTTTTTGAGCTCTACAGGCTCTGCAAAATAGCAGTTGCGATCCCAGTGAGTACTGCTTCTTGTGAGTGAAGTTCTTCTACTTTAAAGCTGGTGAAAGCATACCTCAGATCCACCATGAATGATGACAGATTAAGCAATCTGGGTGTACTGAGCATTGAGTCTAGGAGGGCAAAGGCTTTGAATCTTGACTCATTTGTTGATTGGTTTGCTAGAAATCATCAAAACCGCAGAATACAGTTGCTGTAATTTGAAATCCTATGTAGGAAAATAGTCGGGGATGCAGAGACCGTCTAGACTAGCCTTATAAAGGCTATAGTGGATGCTCTTATTGTTTTATTTTGTTTTCATTGTCAGTATTGTTGCTGAAACAAATACCAATACTTTTTTTATACTTCATGCTGAACTAAATATGTTGAAGGCTTGAACACTGTGTTGTTGCTGAAGCCAACAAGGATGTTTTATTTTGTTTGCTTTACCAATTTCTTCTGACATATTGTAGAAAAATGTCACTAACACTCATTAAAGCTTAACTGCAACTGGAAAACTTTTACGAGTACTGTGTATTACATTATTATTATTTAGACCAAATTTTTGGAATGCTTGAACACTTCTTAGTCTCTTTTGTCAGGGTTGAATGTGTCCGTCTGACAACACCCTTGGCCCCAGCCCAGCCCCCCAAGTAAAATTGGTCAAGAACTGCCCCTGGCCATACACACCTTTATATGAACTATCCATCAGTTATAAGTAAATCTAATATAAGCAGTCTCTGCATAGACAAAGCCTGATGACCCCCTTTAAATTTTTGGCAGTCTCCAAAAGGGGTCCCAGACCCCAGGTAGATCTGGATAGGCCCTCCAGAACCCACATCAAAAATGGAATAGTTTAAATCCAAACAAAATAGCCATACACACCTTTATATGAACTCCAAAGGGGGTCCCAGACCCCAGGTTAGGGATCAGTTACTTGAATGATTCTCAAATGTTTTTGGCTCAGTCAGTAGCCTTTTCAAACGAGAACACTGATGAGTAAAAAAGTATAACTGGCTTCTTTCAGAGCCATAATGATTACTTATTATCATCTGAGGGGCCCAAACGACCATGGATTCATGGTCCCTCTGACATCTTCCCCTAATTCCAGATGACCAGTCGGTGTCACTTGTCATTTTATGGTAAGGTCAGCATTTCAAGGAAATCAGCATTAGCCAACAGAAGTAGTTCACTGATTATTTTTAGGGTATATTCTTGTACTTCTGGATGAAAGCTGTGATTTAACTGTCACTTTGCTCTGCAGTGTCAGCATGTCTCCTTTTTTTCCATTCAGAGAAATTCTTCATCCTTTCACTGAAACAGGAAGTGAAACTGAAACAAACAGAGGGGGACATGTCCCGAATCCTGATGTCGACACTGATCCCTCAGGGTTCATTTATGCCCTCTAGACAAAGACAGAGCTTTCTGTCTGTACTCTGAGTTCATTCAGTTCAATATCTGCATGTTTTCTTACTGACAAAATGCTGCTGTACCACCAGTGACCATGGGGGCAGTGTTGAGCAAAGAAACCGGGAGTTCAAGTCAGAGCAGCAACAGAAAATGAAGGAGAATCATTTGTAAAAACAGCAACTTTAAACTTTAAAGAAACTTTCTAAGGAAATATTTATTCTGAAAGTCTTTGTGTGTATATGTGTTTATTTTGAAAGTCTTTTTGTGTATATGTGTTTGTTATTAATGTCTTTGTGTGTATGTGTTTATTTTCAATGTCTTTCTGTGTATTTGTTGTAGCGATGAGAAATCACCGATAAATGTTAAATAAACCTCATGTAAAATAATAGGGCACCATTGATCACAATTGATCAACTACTAATCAGTTGGAAAAATTGTAATTTTAAAATAGATAACCTTTTTTAAAATTATCAATTAATAAAATTAATCATGAATCAGTCTCATCACTCAAGTATGAATTTTTCATACATTTACTGTTACTTCTCAACAATAAAAATGGAGAAGTGAATACGTTTGATAGGTTTATTAAAAACCACAGGATTACAATGTTTAAACCACGTAGCTAACTGACTTATATTTTGGGAAAAGGAAGCAGAAAATGGATAACTTTAGTAATAAAGATAATACTAATACGATTAGATGAAGGGTCAGTTTGATTATGAACCGAGAGAAAATATTAAGGTGTTGTAGGATTTGGGATGTAAATTTAGGAAAATAAGCCCAATTAAATTAGGTCACACAACCCATCAGAGAAAGGTGGACCAGCGGTCTCCTACTTTGTCATAGAGAAGACTGAGTCTTTGGACCGTCCAGATGAAAAGAGCGCGGAAGCCGCCACCAGAACCAGCCAGTTGGGTCACCAGTCAACCGAAGTTGAAGCTGGGCATTTCTGCGATGTGGTGGTGCTTAAGTGGGTCCCTTAGCCAGCAGTCGAACTCACAGGTTCATCTGTCCCAAAAACCAATAGTTCTTACTTCGCCCAATTAACTATAAAAAAAAATGAATGGTATCTTTGGCCGCTCGATACCACCTTTCATGTAGTTATTTGAGAAGAGTCTGCTACATCTCAACACTGACGTCAAGGCGTGTTGGGCTAAAAATTGTAAAAATCAAAGAGCTGCAGCGACAGCTGCAGTGTCCCACCAAAAAGCGTCTGGAATTATAATTGACTGAAGAAGATCTTAAAAGCCAAAATTTAGGAAAAAGTCCAAAGGGAAACTTAAGGCCTTAAGAACGACGTCAGTGTCAGGGTAAGATAAGAGAGAGAGACGTGACATAAAGGATGCTCGAGAGCGTGAAGCAGAGAAGATGAGAAAGACAAAAATACTGCCAAACTATAGCAGGACGTTCTTTTTTAAAGATGAAGGTGTTGAAGGGGTTGTTATTATTCTCGGGCTAAGACAACGCCTCACATTTCAGACTCAGCCTTCCTTCTCATACAGTCACTACTACATTATAAATAAAGAAATATCCATAGCACCATGCAATTAAGATTGAGACACACACAGATATTTCACATCCAGAATTAGCTCTCCTTGTCCAAAGTATGCTTGACTGTTAATAACAGGAAAATCGCATTAATAAATTTCTACCGTTACATGAGTTAAACAAAGATAACATAAACATTATATAATGATGGCATGGCAACATCACATTATATTCTGTATAATCAAACAAACAACAAGGTAAATGAGCATGCACAGTATAAAAACAGAATATATTCATATTTTTCGGTCTCTCGTGATGAGAGGCTGTAATAACTAAAACTACCACAAGAGGGCAATGTGGCTCCATGAAAGATCTCAGAGTCAGGCAGCAGAATTCTGTTTTCCTTTGTTGTTGGTGTAATCTCAAACAGAAATATATCCACGTGCTATGTTTTTCATACCCAAGACGCCTGTGAAGGTGTTGCTAAGAACAAACATATAGTCCTTTTTGAGATTTGCAATTCATGTGGTGGGGATACTAGAGACGACACATGGAATTTATGACCACCGGACGTGTCCTCCAGTTGGCCCGGCGGGGAGGTGAGACTTTTCTGGCCTGAAAGCTTCGAAGTGTTTAGTTTTCCTGGAGTGAATTATCTAAAACCAAACAACTGCTGGGAGTACCACGCACTTAATGAAGTTTGTTAAGCGCTTTTTGGTCTGGCTTCTTTTCCGAGGTGTCACTTTAGGCTCTTTAAAGTCTGCAAAGGTGTCATGAACCCAGGAAAAGATTGTCTGTCCTTTCTCACTCAGTCTGTGAAGAAGTTCATCTGGTTATTCTGGATTCTCAGTACATTGTGTTTATTTAGAAACTTTTTGTATTTATATGCATTTATTTTCTATGTCTTTGTATTTATATGTGTTTATTTTGAAAGTCTTTGTATTTATATGTGTTTATTTTGAAAGTCTTTGTATGTATATATGTGTTTATTTTGAAAGTATTTGTATGTATATATGTGTTTATTTTGAAAGTATTTGTATTTATATGTGCTTATTTTGAAAGTCTTTGTATTTATATGTGCTTATTTTGAAAGTCTTTGTATGTATATATGTGTTTATTTTGAAAGTATTTGTATGTATATATATGTTTATTTTGAAAGTATTTGTATTTATATGTGCTTATTTTGAAAGTCTTTGTATGTATATATGTGTTTATTTTGAAAGTATTTGTATTTATATGTGTTTATTTTGAAAGTCTTTGTATTTATATGTGTTTATTTTGAAAGTCTTTGTATTTATATGTGTTTATTTTGAAAGTATTTGTATGTATATATGTGTTTATTTTGAAAGTATTTGTATTTATATGTGCTTATTTTGAAAGTCTTTGTGTTGATCTGTTGTTATTTTTAAGTATTTGTGTTTATAAATACTTATTTTGAAAGTATATGGATTTGTATTTGTGTTTATTTTGAATGTCTTTGTGTATATGTGTTTATTTTTAAAGTCTTTGTGTGTATTTGTGTTTATATAAGGGTTAATGCCCAACGAGGTGTCCAATTATCAGGGATTAATGGACGACGCTCTGTGTCAGACGGTTGCCTCCGCGAAGTCAGGCATTTACCCTCTTATACCACGGTCACTTGCCAATGACAATAATTAATAAAACTACTAATCTATAGTTTCATGCTTTTCGGGATCAAAGCTGAGGGCTTGACTAATAACTGGAATAGCCATTCCAATCCCATAATGTTCTTAGGGAACGTAAACATTATTCAGTACTCCAGTTAATAGGATGGGCCATAGATGTCACAACAGAACACAAAAACTAGTCCGCTCAGCGCACTTTCTGAACAGATTTATCAATGAAAGACATGAAGACAAGTCAGGCTGAGAGTCAACTGTGATCAGACTATAAACCTGTACGTTAACATGAGCAGTCATCTGATACAAAGCTTAGTTTTAGCAGACCAGCTGTTTGAATAAACAGAATAATTCTTCCTTCTGCACTACGAGGTCACAGACGTAAAACAGAGGCTGTCCACGCCCTGCAAGTGCTGATTGTCCATCAGACACGTCAGTATTTATCAGATATTATCAGAAGCCTTTCCTTTGGCTCTACACAGAAATAATGTCTTTTTTTCTTTTGTTTATGTTATTTGAATCCTCTGACAACAGTTTATAACAGGAGGGAAGTGAGTTTTTTGCAACACTCACCTCTCAGAGTTAAGGTGAGCCTGGAAACAAGACGTGCATCGGATATAGAAGATCTTACGTTACTGGTCTTAAACCTGAGGCCTGTACGATGCAGCTGGATTAACAAGGCCAGGATATCTCTCCATAGCTGGATTGACTTATCAAGACATTTGCAATCCAGATCAGCTGAAGACAAAGCTGGTTATCAACATGGAGAAACCCTGCAGAGCAGCGCATTTCTCGATGGAGGAACAGACAATTATTCTTAAAAAATATGAGGAAGTGAAATCAATTATCCACGCCCAAAAGCAACACTGTCGCTGCAGCAAAAGCCAGGAAGGAATGCTGGCAGAAAAGGCTGGTAACATAAACAGGGATATGTGGTCTGACTGGCCTAGGTGGGGTGATGGTATGGCCCTGTATCCTTGTTTAATGTTGGAGTAGACTTTATCTAGTAGGTCTTTTCCACGTGTAGCACAGTTCACATGCCGGTGGAATTTGGGAAACACTACTTTTAAGTCTACGTGATTGAATTCCCTGCTATTACATGTACTGCCTCTGGATATTGATTTAGCTGGGTGCTAACAGCGCTATGTAGGAGGCTAAGAGCAGAGTTAGCCTTAGCATCAGGAGCTATATACACTGCTGTGATCAGAACAGCCAATGAGAACTCAGGGTGTAGAACAAAAGGTCTGCATTTGACTGTCAGATATTCTAAGTCTGGAGAACAGTGACTGTCTACAGTCTTAGTGTTATTAGCCCATCTGTCACTACCATAAATACAGAGACCCCCACCTGTGAGTCCTGGTTTCTGTCATGGCGGTGCAGGATGTGTCTTGTTAGCTCCACAGCGGCGTCAGGGATTGCCACAAAGCCACGACTCCGAGATGATCAGAGCAGAGCAGTCCCTGATGTGTCTGTTGTCATCCAGCTGTAGCCTCAGCTCATCCATTTTGTTAACAATGGACCTGGCGTTGGTGAGGCAAAGGCTAGGGAGCAGGGGTTTGTGTGGTGTTTTCCTTAGCCTCTCCCATGCGCCAGCTCTGCAGCCCCTTTTCTGCTTTCTGTCCTGACGACGCCGTTTCCTCTTCTTCGCCAGTATTACGAACCATGGAGGGCCCGGTGTCCTGGTTATGTCTGCTGGAATGTTGTGGGAGTGGAGAAACTCTGTTGTAACAGTCCCTGCTGTCTGGGTTCCCAGTAGAATGAGGCCGGCTGTAGGAGATGTTTGCCCAACAGACTGTGGTTGAAACAAAAGAAAAAACTGATAAACACAGACAAAAAGAACACTGAATGGAGGAGCTCTGAGCTGCTGCGTCCGTTCGCACCACCATCTTAGTCACTATCATGATCAGGCAGTGTTATGTTGCAGTTCCTACAGCTGTTGTTTGCTTTTAAGCTAGCCAGGAGTTGTAGTTGAAACTGAAGTCTTCTTTTTCACCTTTTTTGAGTTTTTCTTGATGGAAATTTCCCGTTCTTTCTTTCAAAGGTTTCCTGGACCATCCATCATCTTTATTTTCACAGGATTTAACAAATGTTGTCAACTTAATTGTGAAAAACTACAAATCAAGGTATTACTTCAGAGTTGTATGTGTTTATTTTGAAAGTCGTTGTGTTTATATGTGTTTATTTTGTAAGTCTTTGTGTTCATATGTGTTTATTTTGAAAGTCTTTGTGTTTATATGTGTTTATTTTGAAAGTCTTTGTGTCCATATGTGTTTATTTTGAAAGTCTTTGTGTTCATATGTGTTTATTTTGAAAGTCTTTGTGTTCATATGTGTTTATTTTGAAAGTCTTTGTGTTCATATGTGTTTATTTTGAAAGTCTTTGTGTTCATATGTGTTTATTTTGAAAGTCTTTGTGTTCATATGTGTTTATTTTGAAAGATTTTGTGTTTAAATGTGTTTAATTTGAAAGTTTTTGTGTTTATATTATTCCATCTGCTTTGCAAGGTTAGGAAGCCACCACATACACTGTCATTAAACCACTGGTGGCACCTGCTATCTAGGGCTGATAGCCTCAAGTAGATTGGTCGATTAATTGGTCCATGACCTCGTGTCCGACCAAAATCCAATTGGTCGAACAATCGCATGTGCTACTTTAATTGGAAGAATCCATTTTTGCAGGGGTGAGAAGGGAGAATCCATGTATTTTTTATTTTTTCGGTTATCTAGTGTTACAAAATATAATTACAAAACAAAATTAACTATGAATATAACTATTCAAATATAATTTACTTGTGCCTTTAAGTGTAATTAATTACAGGTTAAATACCCAGAAAGTCAAAACAACATCACTAGGACCCTCCCACCTTAGAGGAGAGCAAAGCCCATGAAGTACGTTTATCCCTCGTTTCCCCATTAATTGACAACATATCAAAAAAAAGTCAGTGGTGTGGCAACATTTTGTTAAAAAGGATGATTTTGGTCCATCCCACAACTAATCGGTTAATTGGTGCGATTTTAGTCAGCCAAGTTTTTCTTTGGTTGACTACAGCCCTACTGCTATCTTGTCTCTGAACTTTCTGTTGCCAAAGGGACACTTGAAGGTCTTGGTCTGAGGCTCTCTCAGCTGTACAGTCTCTTGCCAGCAGAAGGGAAGGTTAATAGGGTGTTGGGGGGGGGGGGGGGGGGGTGGTAACTCTGGAGCTGTATATGTAGATTGATCTCCTTGCAGACAAAACATGTATTTATTGCCAACATCTCAGATGCATTTGAAGTTGAAAGTTCTACAAGAATTCATATGTTTTAAACAGGGGTGTCATATTTGATAGATAACCTTATTTTTATGCATGTGTGTTTCTCAGTCTAAGCAGATCTCCATGCAATCATGAATAAAAACCTTCAGCAATGCTTGTTGCACAGCGAGGATGTATTTGGCAGATTTTTTTTAAATTAGGTTCTAATTTGAGAAATAGCAAATGCCGTCCTTTCTGTTCAACACTATGAATGAATTTTGTCTGAAATATTCAGGAGCATGTGTGTTTATGTGTAGTCAACTTAACTCAATAAAAAGTTGTTTCACAAAAAGAAAGTTTGGATTTCACTTCACAGGGACTTTAAGAAGCAACAGTCAGTGTTGGGATTAAAGTCATTCCACGTTAGTTTTGGAGAATCAGGACTCAGAGCGTCCAATCAGGAGTGTTTTATTGTTTTATATCAAAAGTATTTACAGATAATTTACTTCATATTTACACAGAGAGAATAGAGAACAGAGAACTTGAGAACTTTTCTACAACTGTACAAAAGAAGCTGATGAACATGACTCTTATAAATAACGCTATTTCTCTTCCTCTGATTGGCCGTCAGTGCAGACTCTCACAGCCTGGTCGTGGCATAAACACTGGTTGAACTCATGCTGCCGGTCTGAGCCGATGGCGTTGTGGTGGTGGCTGGGCTCTTGGTGGTGCTCGTGGTCACTGCGGCCCTCTTCTTCTGTCTGAATGGACATGTGACAGCGTTAGTCAAAAGCAGTGATTGTTAACAGCAGAACTTTCTTCCTTCCTGGGCTCAGATCATCTCACCTGTTGCTCAGAATGAGTTTTCCCTGTGGTGACTGGGGGTCCAGACATTTCTCTGTGTTTGCTGTGGTGATGATCCTGTGAGAGAAATCAGAGTCTGCTTAGAGAACAGGCGGACTGATCCAGAATACAGACATGGAGCTAAATCCACTTGAACTCACGTGATCTCTGTACGAGGACAGAACATGCTGGGGTCCTGGATGAAGGGCCCGGCCCTGATGTGCTTTGAGTGAATCCTGCCTCTGAGATAGTCTGAACACTTGCATGTTTTGGGTCTGCTGTGTAATTGGCCTGTGAGAGGAGAAAAGCACAAACATGCTCATTATTAACATCTGATGGTCTTTAAATTCAGAGATTATGTGTTGTTGAGTTTTGGTTCATTACTCTAAAGATTAGATGAAAATGGGACTGAGATAAATAGATGAAAGAAGTTACCAAGTTAGAAAATCTTTGGTTGTTAGCTCTCTGACAATATAAGACAATAAGTTTGTAATGGTTACTCTCTCACCTCGTACACAGAGGACGAGCAGGCAGGCGAGAAAGACGATGACAGCTGGCTTCATGGTTGTTTCTGTAGAAGGTTCTGGATCTCTCTCCTCTGTGTGACTCTGATGATGTTCAGCTAAAGATCCACTCACATTTATACACTCAGGGTCCCCCCCCCCCCCCAAACACACACACACACACTTTCACTTTCCAGTTCAGCGTCATCTCCTGCTCCCTTCCTTTTTCCTCCAACTTCCTGTTTCTCAGAAACACGCTGACTTCTTCATGTCTCTGCTCCACATTCACTTCAGAAGAACAGAAGAGATCTTTGTCATCATGTTAAGATAAAAGCCTGTTTTAAAGGAATAATCTCAAGTTTATTGTCATTTAAAGGAGCACTGTGTCAGGCCTGTAAGTGAGTGGAAGGTGTGGGGGTGGACTAGTCCTAATGTTCCTCTAAAAGTGGACATTTAAAAGTTTCTCCCTCATTTCTAGAACTTTCTTTCAGCCTCAAACTAGAGCAGGCCATTGGAGCACAGCTCGAATGTTGCAGGACTGGGAGGTTGTACTGATGCTGTGGCTGCAGAGGTGATGCTCCCTGATAGCTAGTGTTGACAGTAGGAATGGCTGCTAATATGGGAATATGGTACCCAGGAGTATTTACCAATAACCACAGTTTTGCTTTAATTAGTGTCATGAAGACCATGCTGTGTGATGAGCTAAATCTGCTAATGAATGCCTAAACAGGCTGTGTCTGTTTCTAGCAGCAGCATCACTGTCTGTGAGTGAAGATGCTTTCAAAGTGACCACACAACTCCTGTCAATGATGTGGACTCATCAGTCAAACAAACGTGCACTACAGAGCTGTGAAACAGAATCAGTCTCATTCCTGATTTCACTGTTTTTCTTGCATGTTTGTCACCCTTCAATGTTTCACATCATCAAACTCATTTTAATATTAGTTCATATTAGACAAAGATAATGCACAGGCATTATGCACAGAAGGAGAGGAACTACTGGGCTTTGTATTGAAAATGTAAACAGCAGCTGTAAACACAGGCTCTAAATCATTCTTCATGATGTGGCCACAATATTTCACTTTTATTTACAGCCACAAGTGTTGATCCAAAAATAGAGAAGTGAGAGAAAAATTCTCTTTAAACGATCTCATAGCAAACTTGAACCCAGATTACACTGATGATTTCAATGTGGATTCATGATGTGACCAGATCACTTCATGATAAATCTCAGCAGAATCCAGCAGACAGAGGAATGAAATGTTTTCTCTGATAACGGAGGAGAGTGAAGCAGAGATTAGAGCTGAGTCAGCTGTTTCAGTTTCTCACAGCCATCATCTCTCCTGGGTTTCTCTTCCTCTCTGTGATGAGGGGAATCTCCCACAGTGGGACTGATGCAACAGGAAGAGGAAATCAAGGACAGAGTGGACTGACTCAGTTCATACAGACATGAGTCAGACTGTTTAGACCAGACCAACTGTAAGACATGCAGCTGAAACAAGGACCACCTGTAGTCCTGACTGGGCCGCTGAAAGAGTCAGCTAAGGGGCCCCCTCTAAAGCTGAGATTTTATTATCAACACAGTTTCATAGCTGAAAAGTCCCCCTTACATTAACACATGTTCAAGATTAGGCAGGCACTCTGACACATCATCTACTAGCTCTATCAACAGTATTTTTCTGCTGTAAACTCAGTTTACTTCTCACAATTAGTTGTTTTCATGAGAAAGAAAAGACTCTGAACATCTTTAAACAGGAGGATTTATTGAGGGAACTACATTTAACTTCAATGATTATCAGAGTATGGAGATTTGTTCACAGTGTCAGTGAGTCTTTAGATCAACACGATCAGGGGCGGAGCTAGGTGTTCCCAAAATTAGGGGCCTAGCACAAGACTAGGGGGTCCTGGGGCATTCTCTCAGTGAGATTTTTGCTGCTCTACAGAAGTTATTTTCATGGAGTTGAAGGCATTTGTATTCATAAATGCATATCCTTTTTTGTGTTTTGTGTTGTGTTTTTGTGTTTTTTTTTTGCCAACGCATTAAGTGATGTAACTTCCTGTTGTACGGAGTTCACAGTAAACACGACTGCAACGTATTCACAGCCTCTGTCTCTTCACTAATAACGTAACATGGTGTCAGAAGGAAAAATGGAAGCTGAATAATATTTGAAGATGGACTAAACCTGCCTACGGTGTCACAGACATTAGAGAGGGAGGACGGAATGACGGAAAGTGCAGCACCAACGCCACAACTAGCACCACCAGGCAAGTTCAACTTCAGCAGTATAAGTGAATTGCCGAGATGGATGAAGCGCTTCGAACGCTACAGAATAGCATCAGGCATGGACAAACAATCTTGAGGGTTCCAGGTGAATGCTTTTATGTATGCTTCCGGCGATGACGCTGAAGATATTTTAAGTACATTACCTTTAACAGAGGAGCAGAAAATGTCATATGATGCTATCACCAAGGCATTCACTGCACACTATGTTAGCAAGAGGAACGTCATATACGAGAGAGCACATTTCAACAGCCGAAATCAAGAGCACAGTGAAAGTGTAGAGTCTTAGTAACTTCCGGTGACACACATGCAGCTGTGAAAAGGAGCTCCTCACAAAGACCTCCAATCTGTGTCTAATTTAAGATCATATGGGAGAAATGTCAAGAAAAGAAGTTCATTTAGACAAATGATATGAATTTGAGATCGGTAGCGTGCACCCAGGAGCAACACGACATTAACAAGACAAAGAAAACGCACGTGACAAACAAATCAAAGCTGGAGACGGACGTGGGTAGCCTCGAACAAACACTTAAGACTATGCTTACGGAGCTCAAAGAGGATATCTCCGAACAAACTGGGGGACTTCGACAAGAATTTGGTAGTTTTGCACAGGAAATGAAACAAATACAAAGGAATCTAGGGGAGGCTGAACATAATATTCAGCGGGCCGAACAAAGAATCAATCAGCTGGAAGAGAGAGAGGTGATAACAGCCGCAACTTTAAATCACCTGCGACATGAAAATGAAAAGCTGAACGAAAAAATGGAATACCTTGAAAACAAATCCCGGCAGAACAATATAAGAATTTACCAAGTAAAAGAAGGAGCAGAGGGGGATAATGCTGTAAGCTTTATTAAATCGTTGCTGGAGGAAAAGTTGGGGATCCCCGCTGACACACAACAAATTATGGCAGCGCACCGTTCAGTAATGAGAAAGCCGGCCGGGGAAGATGCGACACTTCGATCCTTTGTAGTCCGCTTTTTGCAGTGGAACACTAAGCAGAAAGTACTGCAGACAGCATGGTCGAAAAAAGAAGTGAAAATTGGAGACGACCGCATTTACTTCGCTCAGGATTACCCCAGTAAGATGCAAAAGGAAAGAAGCCGGTATGCTCCAATTAGACAACAGCTGAAGGAAAAAAGTATTAAATAGCATATAATATACCCAGCTAAGCTGAAGGTCTTTAGAGATGGAGGATTCAAGATGTACAAAACTCCAGAAGAGGCAGAGGCGCACCTACGGGAGCAGGGAGTAATATTAGACATGGAGCCGAGGCTATCCCAGAATCAACAGAAGCACAACACGGAGCTGCAACCCACCTCATTCCAGAGAGCGTAAGGCCAGAGGGAGGTATAAAAGGACGATTGTAGCTGATCTCAGAAGAAATCTTCAGGTATGACTGTAAAGTGACTCAATAGAAGGAAATTAAGTAATACGATCGGACTCAGGGGGCGTTGACCCCCAAATGTGAGTCAATGGACATGGAGCGCTAGGCTCATATCTCCTCCAATCTCCCCTTTCCTTGAAAGTTATTTTGGATTAAGTTTAAATGACGAAAGAACATGGAAACACGATAGCTTCTGAAATGAGATCAATACTTGGTTATGGGAAAATAACCTTTTCAAGGATTCTAATTTAAGTTTATTTTAGTGTCTAGAATTATGAAATTATGAATGAAAAGGCAGATTAAGGGAAATTAGATGATTCAGTTGAAGGAAGGTCTTCGTCCTTTTTTTTTTTTTTTTTCCCTTAAAGCCTTGTTAGAAGAGATTACAGGGAGTTTGGGAATTGGGGAGGTAAGAGAAGAAGAAAAACGTAATCAGACTTCTTTAGAAAAATTACTATTAAGACATATAACTGGAGGAACTAGAGGAACCTCTTTTATTATTGTTATTATTTTTCTCCCTTTCTTGTTTCTTATACACTTGCATGCAGTGCGCCACACAAGTAGTGGCAATAGATGGCCACATACATAAAGCTACATCTAACAACTTGTGGCAAGGGCTACTCAAGAATAGCCTTTTCTCCCACATTTTAATAATGTGGAAGTTTTTCTGTAACCATATGGAGGTTACAAAACTTGGAGGTTCACAACTGGGTGTTGATTACATTTTAAAAAATTTTTTCATGAATAAAAATACAGTTATGGATATGTTTTTATGGAAAGGCTTCAAATACATGTATATAAAAGAGAAAATATCATTAAACAGGGTACAATGGGGAAACTCATATTGATCTCTTTAAATACAAATGGTTTAAACAACCCCATCAAAAGAAAGTGAGTCTTAGATAAACTTAGGAAAGAAGGGAGTGATATAATTTTTCTACAGGAGACACACTTGAGCAAAGTAGAACATGCAAAACTGGGGAAATTGGCTGCAGCCCAAGTGTTTTATTCCTCCTACACATCTGCTAGGAGAGGAGTAGCAGTCTTGATTAAAAATCATCTTATGTTCAATAAAGAAAGATGTATAAGAGATAAAGAAGGGAGATTTGTGCTTGTCATTGGGGAAATAGAACAACAATTAATAACCCTCATAAATGTATATAATCCACCAGGGAAAGAAACAGATCTTGTAGAAAAAATTTTGTGGTTATTGATGACAGCGGCTGAAGGAACAGTTATAATGGGGGGTGACTTTAACTTGGTAATGAATCAGAAAGTCGATACTCAAAGCACAGTGAAGCAAAATCAGAGCAGGCAGCAGGATTACTGAGAAAAGCTCAAATAGAACTAGGACTATTAGATGTTTGGCGCAACCTGCAACCCCAGGAAAAAAGTTTTACCTTTTACTCTGAGGCACATAAGGTCTTTTCGAGACTGGATTATTTTTTATGTTTAAAAATGAGATTTCAATGGTTGAAAAATGTGAAATTTTACCAATTACTGTAGCAGACCACGCCCCAATTAGAACGGAGTTGAACATAAAGAGAGAGAGAGAGGATTTAAGTTGGCAAGTCCAATTAGCACATTAATTTTTTCAAGTTATAAGAAATCACCATTTAAAGAAGAGAATGACGCCATAAAAGACACCTTTAAAACCTGGAGGAGAATGTGTAAAGTAATGAAGGTTAAAGATCAACAGATTATATGCTTAAGAGAAATAGCAAGGGACCCAGACTTTACCCCCAATGCCTATGATAAGGCCTTTAAAACATGGGAGAGTAAAGGACTTATACGCTTTTACCAGATGTTTACTGAAGAGGGAATTGATTCTTTTGAAAATCTGGCAAGAAAATATGGACTTGAGAGTACTCATCTCTATCGATACCTACAAGTCAGAAGTTATATTAAAGAAAAAGTTCAAATTGGAAAATTAGAAGATCTCCATCCCCTCCTGAGGCAAATAGTAAAGATTAACCAAAGTCATAACATTAAAAATATTATTGGTCAGACCTACCAAATACTCCAGGAAGATAAAAATGAAGATATGAGGAACATCAAGCGAAAACGGGAGAAGGAGTTGGGCACAGTTATATCTGAACAAGAGTGGAATCAGAGTTTTAAGGACATCTACCTCAACATTAAATCCCCATATTGGCCGGAGTACGCTTGGAAGATAAATGTAAGGTACTTCAGGACACCATCAGCTATCTCCAAGTATACAGGAAACAAAGTCAGATGCTGGAGAGAGTGTGGGGAAAATAATGCAGATTATGTGCATATATTCTTCACATGCAAAAAATTACAAATGTTTTGGTCAGATGTCTTTAGAGAAATTGAACAGATGTTGGGTAGGACAGGATGACAAGAAAAACACATTCTACTAGGATTAAGTCCCAAAGGTCTCAGAAATGAATCATATCTTTTTTGGATTCTGAGAATAACAGCACTAAAGCAAATCACTAGAAATTGGAAGAAAATAGAACCTCCAAATGTGAGAAAGTGGTTAGAAACTGTAGAGAACATATATAACATGGAAAAAATAACTTAGAAAATGAAAATGAAAGAAAGGTTGTTTGAAAAAAGATGGGCCCTCTTCACACCAAAGGGGAAAATTGTTACCAAACTATGGGACAAATAAAAATATATAAAATGACACATATACATTGAAATGAACTGTGCTTAGCCCCTTACACGACGAAATAAAAAAGCCTTTTTTTTAATATGTGTTTATTATTTTTATTTTAATACGTACATATGCATTTTTTTTTTTCTCCATATAGGTCAGGGGAGGTATTGATCTACTTAAGTGCAAGGAAATGCATGAAGGGTGGGCACATATATCTGAATAAATGTCAAATTCATACCAGGGTTAGCTTTAGAATTCTGCTAATATGTGGACCCATTTTTTCTTGAAATGGACTTCTATTATTTTATTTTACTAATATGGAAATGCTGTATGTATGCATGGGTATGTGTGCATGTATGTGTATATGGGCATGGATGTTTGTGTGTATGTGGGTATGTATGTGTATATGGGTATATACATATGTATGTGTGTGTATATGGGTATGTGTATGTTTATGTATGTGTATGTATGTGTATATGCATATGTATGTGTGTGTGTATGTATGCATGTATGTATGTATGCATATATCTAAATACATATAATCCCCCCTCCCCCCTTTTTTTCTTTTTCTTTAATCTGTATAGGTGAGGGTGAACAAAGGGTGAGGGAACAAGGGTTTAAATCATAAAATGGGAAAATGTGTCAATGTAAATATATATGTGACAAAGAAATGTGATTCTCTGTATCAATTTCTCCTTATTGACACGATAAAGTATAAAAAAAAAAAAAGTGTAGAGTCCTTCATAATGGCGGTGCACATGCTGGCCGAACACTGTGAATTCGGAGCCCTGACAGAGCAGCTAATACGGGACTGAATTGTGGTGGGCATAAGAGATGCTAGGCTATCAGAGAGCTTACAGCTAGATGCTGATTTGACACTAGAAAAGGCGAGACAGAGTGCAGTGATAAAAAAGCAACAGCCTGTGCTAAGAGGAGCTGAGCAGGCAGCCGGACAGGTTGAGGCCATACACAAAAAGCCCACAAGAGGGCAGAAAGCCAACAAAAATAAAGCTGAAGGCCACTTATCAGAATGTGGTAGATGTGGACACAAGAGGAAACACCTCTGGAAAGATTGCCCTGCACGTGATGCTGAATGTAGGAAATGCAACAAAAAGGGACATTTTGCAAAGAAATGCAGGTCAGCTGGTGGTGTGCATGACATTACAGAGGCACCAATGGCAGTGTTGTGCCTGAACGAGTTCAGTGAACGATCGTTCATGAACTAGTTCATATTTTGGGCGAACGTGAACTGAACTACTGTATTTCTGCCTGATGAACGTTATTGTGATAGGCTCATTGTGCCGTTTGTGAACGGCGCTCTCTCACAGTTTAACTTTGTTCAAGAGAGTGCCAGATTTCCATGGAGCCTTTCAGGTGAAAACCCGGCTAAAACACAGAGTAAATGGGCCTTAATATGTAGGGGAAAACACCCAATCTGGCAGCACCAGCCACCACAGAGTCACACCACCGCTTGCGTCATCTTCTCTCTCTCTCTGCACATCAGTCCGGTGTTTGTATGATAAATATGAGGGAGATACAGAAGCAAAACAGATGAGCTGCTGTGTGAGGGAAGGGGAGGGGGCAAGATCACTGGTTTATGCTAGTTTAATTCTGAGGAAAACCCCCAATAAAACAGAGCAAAAAAATATGGGATTAATGTTATGGTGAAAATAACTCTTGAAAAAGTCAGATAAACGTTAAAAATATTATCTTTATCATTGCAACAAGGAATATGATCATTGAGAGGGGGGGGGGGGGGTATTGCTGCTTAGGGCCTCACTTTGGCCAGGGGTGGCCCTGTGTGCAAGTGACTGAATGGGTGGCTACAATGGGGAAATGCCAGTATTCTAAGGGTAATAGCTCACAGCAACATATGGAAAAAAAAGAACTATGAACTAGTTCATGTTTGGAACTGTGACCTTAGTTCAAAATTTTGAATTATGAACTATGAACTGAACTAGTTCATTTTAAAATCTGTGAACTGAACTTTGAACTAGTTCATGTAGGAAAAATAAACTTTCCCAACACTGACCAATGGACTATATAGATGAGGATTTTGCTTTCCTAGGTGAGATGTGTTCTGACGGAACAGAGGAGTGGAATGAGATGTTGTGCTTGAACGGAGAGAAGACTGTTTTCAAGCTGGACACAGGAGCAACAGTCAAAGCGATACCAAGTAGCACTCATTCACTGAAAAAATCACGGGACTCTGCAGCCAGCCCTCAAAGTGCTGTATGGACCAGGAAACCACAAACTGGATGTCAGGGTATGGTTTAAAGGTAAACTGAGGTGTGGAAAAAGAACAACAGAACAAGATGTTTATGTTGTTGTGGGACTGTCTAAACCACTGTTGGGTCTCCCTGCAATCAAAGCCTTAACACTGATAGAGCAAGTGCACACAGTCACAGCCCAGCAGACAGATTTCAAAGCTCTATACCCTGCAGTGTTTTCTGGTCTAGGAAAGCTCAGCAAGCCATACAAGATAGAGTTGGAGCCAGGAGCTGTCCCGCGTGCCCTGTCATCCCCACGACGTGTGCCCCTGCCAATGCGAGAAAAAGTGAGAGCAGAGCTACAGCGTATGGAAGAGATGGGGGTGAATTCTAAAGTGACCCAACCTACACCATGGTGTGCTGGAATGGTCGTGGCACCCAAAGCTCATTCAGAAAAGATACGACTGTGTGTGGATTTGACACATCTAAACAAGTGGGTGAGGAGAGACAGACATATCCTCCCAGCAGTAGACCACACACTAGCTATGCTAGCGGAGGCAAAGGTGTTCACAAAGCTGGATGCAATCTCCAGCTTCTGGCAAATCCCGCTGTCGGAGAAGAGCTCACTCCTCATGACATTCATCACCCCATTTGGGCGATATGCATTCAATTGCTGCCATTCGGGAGTTCATCCGCCCCAGAGCATTTCCAATGACGCATGTCACAGATGTTGGAGGGATGTGACGGCGTAGTGTGTTATACGGATGACATTGTGGTGATTGGAGAGGACATGAAACAACATGACCAGCAACTGCACAGGGTCCTGAAGAGGCTACAGGCAGAGGGCCTGACACTGAACGACAAATGCGAGTTTACAAAAGACTGTATCATGTTTGTGGGCCACCGCATCACTGCACAGGGGGTGACATCAGATGCAGATAAGATCAGGGCCATCATGGAGATGCCTGAACCGGACGGAGATGAAGGGGTGAGGAGAGTTATGGGAATGGCCAATTATTTGGGAAAGTTTTTACCTCACCTTGCATCATACACCCACCGAAAGCCCGCTTAAAGACCTGCTCGGTGAGAGAAACGAGTGGTGCTGGGGTGCTCCACAGAAGGAGCTGTTCCAGAGACTCAAATTAGAACTGAGTTCACCATGAGTGTTAGCCCCATACTCGCCCACAGCAGAGACATGGAGGTGTCCTGAGCCAACAACAGAAGGATGGAACATGGAGAGCGATTGGTTTCATCTCAAGAGGACTATCTGAGGCAGAAAAATATTATGCACAGATTGAAAAGGAGGCTTTGGCGGCAACATGGGCATGTGAGCGCCAGTCGTCCTACCTCGTTGGACTAAAGTTTAAGTTGTAGATGGATCATAAGCCTCTGGTGCCACTTCTGTGTACTAAAGCTCTGGATGAGCTCCCTTCAAGAATACTGAGGTTCCGCCTGCGACTGAGGAAGTTCACGTTAGACATTGTGCATGTGCCAGGTAAACATTTGATAACAGCTGACACATTATCACAAGCTCCTGTGAAACATGCATTCACACAGGAGGAGAGAGACAATGAGACTGAGACCAAAACATTTGTGGAAACTGTTATCCAAAGCCTTCCAGCTACAGATGCAAGAATAAAAGAGATTCAAGAGAAACAAAAAGCTGACCACATCTGCAGAAAACTGATCAAGTACTGTGAGACAGAGTGGCCGGAGAAGCACGCCCTTCCTCCAACACTCGGACCGTACTGGCCTGAGAAAGAGACCCTGACAGTGGCAGGACAACTGCTTCTCAGAGGCCAAAGAATCGTGATACCCAGCTGCATGAGACAGGAGGTGCTCCATAACCTTCATAATGGTCACCAAGGGATTGTCAAGCACAGAGCAAGAGCCAGCCCGCAAGAGTCTGTCTGGTGGCCAGGACTGTCAGCACACATCAAACAACTGGTTGAGAGCTTTAACATCTGTTCTCAACACAAGGCTGAACACAGAGAGCCATTGATGTCCACAACAGTCCAAGAGAGGCCCTGGCAAAGGGTGGGTACAGACTTATTCTTCTGGGAGAAAAAGACTTACCTTCTTGTAGTGGATTACTTCTCCCACTACATTGAAGTAGCTCACCTTAACGTAGCCACCGCCAACACTCTCATTGCTGCTCTGAAGCAATCATTCAGCCGTTATGGAATACCAGGCACAGTTGTGTCCGACAATGGGCCCCAATACAGCTGTGACATCTTTAAAGACTTTGCCACAGAGCACGGATTTACCCTTGTTACCAGTAGTCCAAGGTACCAACAGCGAGCAGTGGCTACAGTAAAAGGACTTTGGAAAGGAGGAGGGGAGAAACTCAAGGCATTGATGACACACTGAGCCACACCTCTGGAAAGCGGCTGCTCCCCTGCACAACTTCTCGTGGGAAGACAGCTGCACCACAGCTCCCGACAAACTTACTCCCTCGCTGGCCAAACATCGGAGGTTTCAGGAGGTCCGAAAAGAGAGCAAAGGAGAACCAACAGCGCAACTATAACCGGAGGCACAGAGCCCGTCCATTAACCCCACTGTGATCAGGCCAAAAGGTGTGGCTCCCAAGAGAGAAGATGCAAGGGACTGTCATGCACAACCCCAGACAGCGGCTGATACACCTTTAGTAACAGAAGAGCCAGATAACACTGACACACATACTAACATAGCAAGAGACACAAACATCATCAAACAAAGTGAAGAAAAGGGTGCACCATATGTGACACATTCAGGTCGTGTGTCACGTCCTCCAGAACGCCTAGATTTGTAAGTCAAAGTTAAAAGGACTGGAGTCTAGTTATGGGACGGCTTTGATAAAAAGAAAGTGTCCTTCCTAAATGTTCTTTGAAAAGCTTTAAAGACAATTTTGAGTTTAGTTTGCTGGCGTTCTAGTAAAGTCTTGCATTTAAGAAGGGTCCTACTAAAAGGGGGAGGTGTCCTGTAAAGCGGAACTGATGTCAGGTCTGTCGTTGTTAGGCCGACGGCATTAAGTGATATGGAGTTATATGGAGTTCACAGTAAACACGACTGCAAAGTATTCACAGCCTCTGTCTCTTCACTAATAATGTAATAGAATCCCACTGAGATTAAAAACCTCTTTTTCAAGGGAGTCCTGGCCAAGAGGCAGCAAAGTTCAACACATAGTTACAACACATATTTCACACCTGAGTGTTGAGTATACACCTGTAATCTCATTATGTATGTTTTTAAAATCTCTGAAGGCAAATAGCATAACAGAATTTTTAAAAAGTGACTTATCATCTAATCAACCAACCAAGAGCTGGAGGCCTGGCTAACCTCAGTGGACAAATCGGGCCTACTAGGCAAGTTTAAGGCCTGGATATACCAACATGGCATCCTCCCACGGATCCTCTGGCCCCTCTTGGTCTCTGAGGTCCCAATCTCTACCATCGAGGACTTTGCTTTGAGAACAGAGTCAGCAGGTTCCTGGAGAACTGGCTGGGCCTACCTCGGCACCTGAGCAGCATCGTCCTATACGTGCAACAACATACTGAGGCTTCCCACCAGCAGCCTCACTGAAGAGTTTAAGGTGAGCCGTACGAGGAAGGTGCTGCAATACCAGGAATCAAGTGACCTGAAGGTCTCCCAGGCAGGGATTGAAGTGAGGACAGGATGGAAGTGGAGGGCATCTGAGGCTGTGGGCAGCTGCCACTTTTTCTCCCTGTTTCTCCACTTTTCACCCACTTTTTGCCTACTTTGCCCCTTGTTCCCCTTGTTGCCACTTTTTTGCCGCTGTTTGACCATTACTTGCCACCTTGTAATTATTTTTATAGCCACTTTTCACCACTTACATTGTGGCTCTTGCAAAGGCATTTTTCAACCCTTTGGCTGTTTGGTGGAGCAGGGTTGAGTAACGCTGGTCTAGAGTCTAAAAGCCACAGTATATATTTATGAATAAGATCCCAGATAAATTAGAAACTAGTGGTGGGCGGTACTGCTAAATTTAATATCGATCCGATACCAAGTAAATACAGGACCGGTATCACCGATACCGATACTCGATACGATACTTTTTACTTATAAAAGCAGCAGTATACATAATTATTAAATTGATATGAATAAGGCCAATAAAAACTGAAAAAACATAATCTATCATTTATTTATCAGTCTTAATAAATAGAACTAATTCTTATCCGATTTATCTTTTACTATCAACTAAGTATTAGGGTAAAACATATTTCAAAGCAGGATTTTAACTTATATATTTTTTGTAATATGGGACTTGATTTTATCTTTTTTGTTTTCCCACTGTGCCTGTGTGTTTAAATTAGTTAATTAATCCGTGGACTATTCAATGTGTGGTTTGAGAAAATGCTGCAAAAAACATTCTAAACTTTGGAAAACGCAGTCAAATTATAGGAGAAAAACTAGTAAACAGTAATAAAGAGGAACACATTTAGAAGTACACTCTCAAAGTCAATTAAAATTAATCGCAAATGCATCAGAGTCAGCTACTGAACTTCTTTCTTTCCTGGTTTTTATGACTAACAGCACTAGCTGTGGCTTTGGCTCAATGAAAAACACCATCAATGTCTTTCGTCGGAGAGTGAGCAGTGCAGATTTGTCATGAATCTAACATCCTCTTCATGCATCAGTTTTTTATAACTTTGAAATAAAAACTTATTAGACACTGGAAATGCTGACTCACCTTTGCATTTTTGTGCATTATGTCACAAAGCTGCAGCAGGATATTTCTGCCATTCTCTCCAGTTTGATACAGACATGAGGCTTCTGAATAACGGTGTGTGTGTGCCTTGAGTGTATGTGCGTGTTTGGTCTATCTGATTGGTCGCCAAAGTCACGTGACACGGAAAACAGTGCAGCAGCGGACCTTTGGCACAAGAGACAGACGAGAGCGACTGCAAACAAACAGATGGGGTGCATGGTTAGACGTTTTTTTAAAGTACTCATTTAATATCGATACTTTTAAAAGTACTCGATACCAAATGAGTACTTTGTAAATATCGATATATCGATACTTTAGGATCGATACGCCCACCACTATTAGAAACCAAATCCAGCCAGACTTTCATAATAGTCAGTAATTTAAAGAGTAATAAAGGGTAGTGTGTCTATCTGATTTGAACCACACCAGTCTACAGTCAGGGGATAACTCCCCATAGAGAGCAGTGACACCACTCCTATATTAGAGTGTTCAGACACAACATTTGGATTTCAACACAACTTTAATAACAAATGATGAATTTTGTTTTCAGTTTAAACTGAAATGACATGAGTTTATCTCACTCTATATGGAATCAGTGGAAGATTTTAGAGGCATTTGGGAATCAACTAAAGGTTTCATAAAAATAATGTGACATCATTGTCTTCTTTGTTAAACAGCTCTCACCAACACAGGGCATAAGAATTAAAGAGAGATGACCAGCGTCTTTGGAAAAAGCCCAGCAAAGCTGCTTCAGCTCTTCTAGAACAGCTGAGCTTCACATGGTTAGAAATGAACTGAAGGCTTTATCTAAGGTGAAGGTGAATTTTAATAAAGAAATCTAGAGAAGCTCTCCGCTCCAATGAGCCACAAGCATGCATTTCTGCAGTATGGTCACTAGATGGTGATATTGGAACAGCTCCAGCTGACATTAATGCAGTTTTTTCCTGCTTGTATTCAGAATGATACAAGTCAGAGATGACATTTAGTGAAGATGGTACAATAGCTTTCTTACTGACCTCCACATAAGGAAACTGTCTGAAACAGAAGCAGCTGATCTTGGAGCACCCATTTCCTTAAAGGAATTCTGGGATTCTCTCCAAGAAATGACCTTTGGTAAATCTCCCGGCCCGGACGGTATTCCCACTGAAGTCTGATGAAATTCTGGTCAGAATTAGGTCCCATGTTTTTGGAAATGATAAATATATCTGTTCAAAATGTTTTTCTCTTAAGCAAACAAACACAGCTTTAATTCCTGTTCTTCTTAAAAAACATAAAATCCTACACTAAGTCCTAGCTATCAGCCTGTTTCTCTGATTCATGTAGATATGAAGAGATGTTAAAGTACTGGACCGTAGGCTGAACAAATATCACTGTGATCAAACAGGCTGATCAGACAAATTAAGACCATTTTTACATATTTTACATTCAGTCCCAAGTTCTTCAGACCTCATGACCTCATGTGGAATCTTATCTCTTGACACTGAGAAGACATTTGATAGACTTGAGTGGGAATACCTCTGGGCCCTACTAGACCACATGGGTCCTGGAAAACGGTTCATTAACTGTGTTAAAGTACTTTATGCTGGCTCAGGTGCAATGGTACTGTTAGGCAAGACTTGTTCACCATATATTCCTACCTCTAGAGCAGTGATACTCAACCAGTGGCTCTGAGCCACATGTGGCTCTTTTATGTTTTCATTTGAAACATGATTCCCCCAGAAAACCTTCAAAACAGGAACTTTGGCCTTAGAAATGATCCATTACAAGTCATTTTAATCAGTTTGTTTCCAGCACTTATACCGTAGGATTTCATTGTCAACCTTTATTTTTCTGTCTGTATATTTCCATGGCCCTTATGTGCAATCTTTAGCACCTTTTCTCCTTTTCTGCCATTTTTAGTCAATTTTTTTCTGCTTTTAGCCAATTTTTTCCACTTATTCTTTGTCACTGTTGGCCCAATTTTGCCACTTTTGAACATTTTTGCCAATATTTGACACTTTTCACACATTTCACCTGTCTTTTGCCATTAAATTCCATTTTGCAAATCTTTGCTGGGGGTTTTTTTGCCACTATTTCCACCTTTTAGTTGATTTTTGCCGATTTTAGTCATTAGAGATTTTTTTTTGTCACTTCTCATACATTTTTGCCACTTTCTACTCTATATTGCTACTTTTTCTTCCCACTGCCACTTTTCACCAAGGTTTTGCCATATTTTGCCTATTTCACCCCTTTTCACCCATTTTTGCCAATTTTGGACCAATTTTGCCCCTTCAACCTTAGTTTTATTAACCCCTTAAACCCATTTTCAACCCTTTTTGCCCATTTATGCCAGTTTTCTGCTGCTTTTTGAACATTTTTGGCACTTTTACCCTGCTTTTTGCCAATTTTTAACACTTGTCACCAATTTCGGCTGTCATTTGCCATTAAATTCCATTTTTTCCCATTTTGTAAGTCATTGCTAGAGGTTTTTTGCCAATATTTCCACCATTTTGCTGATTTTTGCCCATTTTAGTCATTAGTGACTCATTTTTTTGTCACCTCTCACCTACTTTTGCCACTTTCACCAAGGTTTTGCCATGTTGTTCCTATTTCACCCCTTTTTATTCATTTTTGAAACTTTTTCTGCTGCTTTTGAACATTTTTGCCAATTGTTGACACTTTTATCCTGCTTGTTGCCAGATTTTGACACTTTTGCCCCGTTTAAGCTGTCTCCTCCCATTAAATTCCATTTTCTAATTTGCAAATCATTGGTAGGGTTTTTTTGTTTCAATATTTGACACTTCGCCCATTTAAGCTGTCTTTTGCCATTAAAATCCTATTTTTTCCATTTTGCTGATTTTTGCCTTTTCAGTCATCAGTAATTCATTTCTTTTCACTTCTCAGCCTTTATTGCCATTTTTTTCTCCCCACTTTTGCCACTTTTCACCAAGGTGTTGCCATGATTTGCCTGTATCACCCCATGTCACCCATTTTGCCACTTTTTTGCCACTTTTGGACAAATGTGCCACCTCAAACTTATTTTTATTAACCCCTTAAACCCATTTTCGCTCCTTTTCGCCCATTTTTTCCAATTTTCTGCCCCTTTTTTGAACATTTTGCCAATTTTTGACACTTCACCCATTTAAGTCTTCTCTTGCCATTATTTTCCCTTTTTCACATTTTGCAAATCATTACTTGGGGTTTCTTGCCAATATTTGACCATTTAAGCTGTCTTTTTCTATTAAATCCTTTTTTTTCCATTTTGCAAATCTTTGCTGTTGTTTTTTTTATTGCCAATATTTCCACCATTTTGCTGATTTTTGCCCTTTTTAGTCATCATTAATAAATTTGTTGTCACTTCTCACCCATTTTTGCTACTTTCTCCCCATTTTGCCACTTTTCACCGATGTTTTGCCTATTTTCACCTCTTTTCACCCATCTTTGCCACTTCCCCCCTCTGACTGTGGCTCTTGCAGATGTATTTTTCAACAATTTGGCTCTTTGGTTGAGCAGGGTTGAGTAACGCTGCTCTAGAGAATCTCGCCAGGGATGCCCGCTATCCCTACTTTTATTTGTTTTATCCCTCCAGCCACTTGCACAAAAAGTAGGTCAATCCACCAGTACCATTCCTATTACAGTCAACTCTACATGATATCGTTCTACACAGATGATGTTCTTGTTTTTATTAGCAAGCTTTCACAGCCCATGGCCTTAAGTTATTTTCAGATTTCAGTATGATCTCAGGATAAAAAATAAGGAAGCAAAAATGTGCTCTGCTACCTTTAAACCACACCACTGAGGATTTGAACTGTCAGAATATTCTGTCAATCACTTTAAATATTTAGAGGTAGATATTTTTAGAAGTTTAGAAGTCACTGTCAGTAAAAATGACACGACAGTTTTTAATAAGATCAAAAGTGATTTGGACATGTGGATATTAGGGCTGTCGCGATATACCGATATTGACGATAATTGTGGTATTAAAAAATAAAATTTCCATATCATGTTAAAAATGTGCATATGATAATATCGTGTAAATGATCCAGTGCCACTTGAACACAGTTTGTTTTCTACATCCGCCCCATCTTCTTCTGCCCTGCTTCTTCTCCCTCCTGTAGCACCCCAACAACCCCTCCCCCTTCCTCCTCACACACAAACACTGACCCTCCGCAATGACACAGCAGCTGCAGTACCTCCTTCGACAGGTATTTTGAGTGTAATTCATCTGCCAAAAGAGAGAACACAACATAAATACGGTTAAAGATAAATTTGATTAATTGTCCCATTATTATTTAATTTTTTTATTGAAATCTTGATAATATCGTTATTGTGACATTTTTTGCCCACGATAATCATGAAGTGAAAATCTGAAATTGTGACAGCCCTAGTGGATATCAAAATCATTCTCCTTTGACAGCAGAATCTTTATTGTAAAAATGATGATATCAGCTCAAATTCACTTTATAGCCTCTATGCTTCCTTTGAGTCCACAGATAGGGTGTTGGGACAAACTGTACAGCTTCATGGTTTTATCTGGAATAAGAGAAGACCAAGGATAAAACTGGAAAGAAAAACCAGTTGGAGGATTGGGGGTCCCTAATTTAAAGGTTTAATACTGGTCTTTTGTACTCTGTATTTTAAAATCTTGGTTGGATCCCTCAAACTCCACAAGTTGGCTTCCAGTAGAAGAAAATTTAGTAAATCCACACAGATTACAGGATTTAATCTTTGCAGAAATTGCCTCTAAACAAGCAAAGATGTGTTTTAGTCCTAGAATGTTTTACACACATGGAAATCGGTGCCTAGATATACTAAATAGAATAAAAAGTGGCATTATTACACCCCACTATTTCATAAGCATATTGTGCTGCTTGGTGGTCAGACACTGGCTTGTCCACTATGTTCAAATAATGGAGTCTATCTACTTGGATGCTTGTTCAGTTCATGGTCTACACTCATATCAGGAAGTACAACAACAGTACAATTGACCTGCTTTCTCCTTCTTTCTTTGCCTGCAGCTCCATTCTGCCTACTTACAAATCACTTACACCGCACTAACATGACCAAAGGAAGTGTACCAACAATGTGCTCCAAGATAATGAAAACACAGGATAATCCTCTCCCAATTCAGGCAACCTGGCTCAAAGACTTCAATTCTATTCTATTCTGAAAAGGTTTGGGAAACTATCCACACAAATATTAAACAGGCCTGAAAAAATCCTAACCACCAATCCATCCATGTCAGCTCTGTTCACAGGACTTATATAACGTCTACAATCAGATATAGCATTAAGCTCATTTCAACTCCCCTATGCCAGTGTTGTTCACTCAGTTCTGTTGGTTCCTTTCTGCACATGTTTCAGGAGTGGCTGAGGTGCAGTCCTTTTGCTCACAAGTTACAAAACTCTGTCTGAAATTCTGCTGCAAAGAACATTCTGGTAATACGGTGGAAGTCGCCTCATACACTGTCATTAAACCACTGGTGGCCCCTACTATCAGACATATTGTCTCTGAACTTTCTGTTGCACGGTCTCATGGTGCTAAAGGGAACACTTGAAGGCAGGGGTGTCAACCTCAATCACAGCAGGGGCCAGATTCTGAACCTGGGTCTAACCTGAGGGCTGAACAATTTCGAGTCAAAATAAATAAATAAAGGTAACAGCGTGGATATTGAACCATAAAATGCCAACCTTATTTTCACCAGCAATGAATTGTGGGCGTAAAAACCTCGGCACTTATGATAAATGATTTTGCGATTAAAAGGTGAACATGATCAGTTAAAAACTCAAAATCTGAGATTAAAAAGTCAAACTTAGAAGTTTAAAAGGCAAAAACATGACATTTGAAGTAAAAATAATGTTTTTAAAAGGCAAAATATGAGATAGAATACTGAAACCATGAATTTTAAAAGTCAAAAACTGAGATAAAATTCAAAATCATGATTTTTAACAGTAAAAACATGAGATTAACATCGACATCATAAGTTTGAAATGTCAAAATTCGAGATATAATTTCAAATGAACGAGTTTTAAAAGTCAAAATATGAAATAAAATTTAAAATCATGACTTTTTAAAGTAAAAAATGAGATAAAAGTTGAAGGTAGGCGTTAGGAAAACGTGTTACGGATAGGTGTGGGGTCTTTCTCTTTCTCATATTTCTTTTCCCCTGAAACTTTGAGCTGGTATTAAACAGAGATGCAGCAACTGTGTGTAAATATATCATCAAGTTAAGCCTAGGAAATAAGGACTACAAATCCCAGCGACACAGATCGGCGTTGGGAGACGTCACTTCCTGTCTGTATGTATGAAGAGCCCTGGAGGGAGAGTTGTGCCTTGAATAAAAACTAACTAAAAGGACATTTTTGAGTGCTGACATCTCTTTTTCTAGTAAGTCCTTTTTTGTCATGCACCTTGAGGAGTTCATTGTTTAAAGGGTGCTCCTTTTTTCGCTTTCTCTAATTTGAGAAATAGCAAATGCCGTCCTTTCTGTTCAACACTATGAATGAATTTTATCTGAAATATTCAGGAGCATGTGTGTTTATGTGTAGTCAACTTAACTCAATAAAAAGTTGTTTCACAAAAAAAAAAGTTTGGATTTCACGTCACAGGGACTTTAAGAAGCAACAGTCAGTGTTGGGATTAAAGTCGTTCCACGTTAGTTTTGGAGAATCAGGACTCAGAGTTCAGAGCGTCCAATCAGGAGTGTTTTATTGTTTTATATCAAAAGTATTTACAGATAATTTATTTCATATTTACACAGAGAGAATAGAGAACAGAGAACTTGAGAACTTTTCTACAACTGTACAAAAGAAGCTGATGAACATGACTTATAAATAACGCTATTTCTCTTCCTCTGATTGGCCGTCAGTGCAGACTTTCACAGCCTGGTCATGGCATAAACACTGGTTGAACTCATGCTGCCGGTCTGAGCCGATGGCGTTGTGGTGGTGGCTGGGCTGTTGGTGGTGCTCGTGGTCACTGCGGCCCTCTTCTTCTGTCTGAATGGAAATGTGACAGCGTTAGTCAAAAGCAGTGATTGTTAACAGCAGAACTTTCTTCCTTCCTGGGCTCAGATCATCTCACCTGTTGCTCAGAATGAGTTTTCCCTGTGGTGACTGGGGGTCCAGACATTTCTCTGTGTTTGCTGTGGTGATGATCCTGTGAGAGAAATCAGAGTCTGCTTAGAGAACAGGCGGACTGATCCAGAATACAGACATGGAGCTAAATCCACTTGAACTCACGTGATCTCTGTACGAGGACAGAACATGCTGGGGTCCTGGATGAAGGGCCCGGCCCTGATGTGCTTTGAGTGAATCCTGCCTCTGAGATAGTCTGAACACTTGCATGTTTTTTTGCTGTGTAATTGGCCTGTGAGAGGAGAAAAGCACAAACATGCTCATTATTAACATCTGATGGTCTTTAAATTCAGAGATTATGTGTTGTTGAGTTTTGGTTCATTACTCTAAAGATTAGATGAAAATGGGACTGAGATAAATAGATGAAAGAAGTTACCAAGTTAGAAAATCTTTGGTTGTTAGCTCTCTGACAATATAAGACAATACGTTTGTAATGGTTACTCTCTCACCTCGTACACAGAGGACGAGCAGGCAGGCGAGAAAGACGATGACAGCTGGCTTCATGGTTGTTTCTGTAGAAGGTTCTGGATCTCTCTCCTCTGTGTGACTCTGATGATGTTCAGCTAAAGATCCACTCACATTTATACACTCAGGGTCCCCAACACACACACACACACACACACACACACACACACTTTCACTTTCCAGTTCAGCGTCATCTCCTGCTCCCTTCCTTTTTCCTCCAACTTCCTGTTTCTCAGAAACACGCTGACTTCTTCATGTCTCTGCTCCACATTCACTTCAGAAGAACAGAAGAGATCGTTGTCATCATGTTAAGATAAAAGCCTGTTTTAAAGGAATAATCTCAAGTTTATTGTCATTTAAAGGAGCACTGTGTCAGGCCTGTAAGTGAGTGGAAGGTGTGGGGGTGGACTAGTCCTAATGTTCCTCTAAAAGTGGACATTCAAAAGTTTCTCCCTCATTTCCAGAACTTTCTTTCAGCTTCAAACTAGAGCAGGCCATTGGAGCACAGCTTGAATATTGCAGGACTGGGAGGTTGTACTGATGCTGTGGCTGCAGAGATGATGCTCCCTGATAGCTAGTGTTGACAGTAGGAATGGCTGCTAATATGGTAATATGGTACCCAGGAGTATTTACCAATAACCACAGTTTTGCTTTAATTAGTGTCATGAAGACCATGCTGTGTGATGAGCTAAATCTTCTAATGAATGCCTAAACAGGCTGTGTCTGTTTCTAGCAGCAGCATCACTGTCTGTGAGTGAAGATGCTTTCAAAGTGACCACACAACTCCTGTTAATGATATGGACTCATCAGTCAAACAAACGTGCACTACAGAGCTGTGAAACAGAATCAGTCTCATTCCTGATTTCACTGTTTTTCTTGCATGTTTGTCACCCTTCAAATGTTTCACATCATCAAACTCATTTTAATATTAGTTCATATTAGACAAAGATAATGCACAGGCATTATGCACAGAAGGAGAGGAACTACTGGGCTTTGTATTGAAAATGTAAACAGCAGCTGTAAACACAGGCTCTAAATCATTCTTCATGATGTGGCCTCAATATTTCACTTTTATTTACAGCCACAAGTGTTGATCCAAAATACACCGCTTTCCATATTATTATGCAAATGACATTGTTCTCTTATTTTCCTAAATATTAATGCAAATGACAGTCAGAACATTTTTCAAGTCATCAGCCGTTAGAACATTATTCCAATGTTTTTGAACAGACTTTATAATGATAACCATTATTTTTAAAAAATAAAAATCTCAAAATGCATTGTTCCACGTTATTATGCAAAAAAGAGTTTTAAAAGATTTTATAGGTTGTAAAGACCTAAAAACGGCCAGTCATTGAATTTGCAGCATTAGGAGGTCATATTTACTGAAATCAAAGCTATTTCAATCAAAATCATCTTAACAAGCCAAGTTACATGTTAACATAGGAGCCCTTCTTTGATATCACCTTCACTATTCTTGCATCCATTGAACTTGTGAGTTTTTGGAGAGTTTCTGCTTGAATATCTTTGCTAGATGTCAGAATATCTTCCCAGAGCTGCTGTTTTGATGTGAACTGCCCTCACAGATCTTTAGCTTGAGGATGCTCCAAAGGTTCTCAGTAGGGTTGAGGTCAGGGGAGGATGGGGGCCACACCATGAGTTCCTCTCCTTTTATGCCCATAGCAGCCAAAGACACAGAGGGATTCTTTACAGCACGAGATGCTGCAAAGAAATGCATGAAGATCATTTTGCTACAGAAGGCATGGTCCTTCTTTTTGTACCATGGAAGAAAGTGGTCAGTCAGAAACTCACATTTTCACACCATCAGGGACCCTAAGGGGCCTACCAGCTCTCTCCTCATGAATCTGGCCCAGAACATGACTCTGTCCCCTCCTTGCTGATGTCACAGCCTCATTGGGACATGGTGACCATCCACCAACTATCCTCTACTCCTCCACCTGGACCATCCAGGGTTGCACGGCACTCATCAGTAAAAGAGACAGTTGGAAAATGAGTCTTCATGTATTTCTGGGCCCACTGCAACCATTTCTGCTTGTGAGCATTGGTTAGGGGGGGCTGAATAGTAGGTTAATGCATGACTGCGAGCCTCTGGAGGATACTATACCTTGAGGTTGGTGGGACTCCAGAGGCACCAGCAGCCTGTTTGGTGCTTTGTAATGACATTTTAGCAGCTGCTCTCAGAAACCTTCCTCATTATGCCTTTATCTGCATGAACCCACCTGTGCTCTGAATCAGCCACAAATGTCTTCTCTGTTAACATGTAACTTGGCTTGTTAAGATGTTTTTGATTGATATAGCTTTGATTTCAGTAAATATGACCTCTTAATGCTGCAAATTCAATAAATGACCATTTTCAGGTCTTTACAACCTCTAAAAGGTTTCAAAATTCTGTTTTGCATAATGATCCAAAAGTGCATTTTGAGGTTTTTATTTTTTTTAAAATAATGGTTATCATTATGAAGTTTGTTCAAAACATTTGAATTATGCTCTAACGGCTGATGACTTAAAAAAAATGTTCTTGCATTTGCATTAATATTTAGGAAAATAAGAGAACAATGTCATTTGCATAATTTTGTGGAAAGCGGTGCAGAGAAGGGAGAGAAAAATGTTCTTTAAATGATCTCATAGCAAACTTGAACCCAGATTACACTGATAATTTCAATGTGGATTCATGATGTGACCAGATCACTTCATGATAAATCTCAGTAGAATCCAGCAGACAGAGGAAAACAGCTTTATATCTTTCAATGAAATGTTTTCTCTGATAACGGAGGAGAGTGAAGCAGAGATTAGAGCTGAGTCAGCTGTTTCAGTTTCTCACAGCCATCATCTCTCCTGGGTTTCTCTTCCTCTCTGTGATGAGGGGAATCTCCCACAGTGGGACTGATGCAACAGGAAGAGGAAATCAAGGACAGAGTGGACTGACTCAGTTCATACAGACATGAGTCAGACTGTTTAGACCAGGCCAACTGTAAGACATGCAGCTGAAACAAGGACCACCTGTAGTCCTGACTGGGCCGCTGAAAGAGTCAGCTAAGGGGCCCCCTCTAAAGCTGAGATTTTATTATCAACACAGTTTCATAGCTGAAAAGTCCCCCTTACATTAACAAATGTTCAAGATTAGGCAGGCACTCTGACACATCATCTACTAGCTCTATCAACAGTATTTTTCTGCTGTAAACTCAGTTTACTTCTCACAATTAGTTGTTTTCATGAGAAAGAAAAGACTCTGAACATCTTTAAACAGGAGGATTTAATGAGGGAACTACATTTAACTTCAATGATTATCAGAGTATGGAGATTTGTTCACAGTGTCAGTGAGTCTTTAGATCAACACAACCAGGGGCGGAGCTAGGTGTTGCCATCATTAGGGGCCCAGCCCAAGACTAGGGGGTCCTGGGGCATTCTCTCTGTGAGATTTTTGCTGCTTTACGGAAGTTATTTTTGGGGATTTTAAGCCATTGTAGTAATTCTGACTGCTATTTTTAATTGTAGTCTCAGTCTTTGTATTTAGATTAAATGCCTTTTAGTTTAGTCACATTTTAGTCATTTCTACCATTTATAGTTTTAGTCCATAAAAAGTCCTCACATTTTAGTCGTCACTTTTAGTATTTATTCTCTTGCCTAAATCTGGTACCAAAATGGTTTGGTGTTAACTGATCTATTCCTCTCTGACTCACTCTGCTCTCTCTTTTTCCTCTAAGTGTAAATTCTCTCCCTTTCTCTTTCTGCTCCTCTCTTTTGCTGCTGGATGGATGTTTGCTCCACTGAAAGAAGAACATATCAAAACAAGGAGTTTGTAGATTAATGACCATAATATTAGCATTAAAGAGCAGGTTCTGTCTATCCTAGTCAGTCATATCAACTCTTGGCAGCTCTGCTCTCTTTTCTTCTTTACTTTTTTCTGATCAACAGTTTCTGCTTCTGTCTCTCTTTGTCTTCATTTAAAACCAGCAGTGACTTCACTTCCTACTCTCTGCTTCCTCTCTTGTTCTTTTAGGATTTTCTTCATGTTTCATGATTCCTTAAATCTCTACAGAACCTCACCCTTTTCACTAATCTTTCTCCTCTTCTCCTCTCTTAGCTCGTCACACATTCCCTCCTCCTTTCTTTTCCTGATGTCTGTTTCTCTCCTTCCAGGAGAATCTTGTTCCTCTGTGAAGGGTTTTCAGTCCTTTCCTCATCTTTTCTTCAGAACTGTCCTTCACTCAGCACCATCATTTGTTTTATCCTCCCCTTAACTCTGAAACTTAGAACCACCAAAAGGTGACCCACTTTGTACCTGTAAGTAGCGAGGCATGGAGATTTACTTCAGACATGTGTGGGGGCTCTGGGGGTCCTCCCCCAGCAATCTCTGAGCTCCAAAAGCTTTATTGCCTATACTGTGGTGTGTTTTGCACCAGGTTTACTGAAAATGAAGTGGCTAAATGAACTGTGAGTTGAGGAAAATCCTCAGGTTAACCGTTTCTACATGATTGGAATCAATAAGGTCAGACTAAATCACCCTAAGACAAAAACTAACCCTCTTCTAGAGTCTTAAAGCCACATAAAAAAGTGTCAAAAAATGGTGAAAACTGACTAAAAGAAGTGGTAAAAATGGGTAAAAAAAAGCAGCAAACACTGGAAAAGTGACAAAAATGGTCCCAAATTGGCAAAAATGGGGAGAAAAAGTGGCAAAAATGGTCCGAAAGTGGCAAAAATGGGGAGAAAAAGTGGCAAAAATTGGGCTAAAAGAGGCAAACACTGGGAGAAAAGTGACAACAAACAGCAGAAAGTGACATAAAATTGGGAGAAAAAGTGACAACAAAGGGCAGAAAGAGGCAACAAAAATGAGCTACAGGTGGCAGAAATGGTCCAAAAGTGTCAAAATTGTGGCAAATTATGAGTGAAAAGTGACTAAAATGTGGCATAAATCAGATAAAAGGTGGGGGAAAAAGGCAAAAAGCATCAGAGTGTGGCAAAAATCAGATATTAGTGGCACTTAATTGCAAAGGCATCTGAAATGGGTGAGAAGTGGCAAAAAAGGCAAAAGAGGGAGCAAAATTTTCAAAAAGCAGGATGAAAGTTTCAAAAATGGGCTAAAAGCAGTAAAAATGAAAAAGAAGTAGCAAAAAATTGTAAATAAGGGCAAAAGAAATATACAGACAAAAATAAAGGTTGACGATAAAAGACTACTGTTTACTGCAGGCCAAGAGTGGTCAACAGAAGCAAGCAAATGCTTGCACAAATTCAAACATTTCCCGGCCAACCAATTTAAAGGACGCCTTTTGAAGTACTGTTTTCTGTCCACTGGCTCAGAATTAGAATGTGACGCTTCTGCTTGAATGGCAACTTCAAGGTCTGTGGCCATGACATGGTGGACGACAAAGAAAGATTCTTGTTGAGATTCTTGCTGAATTTCCACTGGCTCCACCTGAGGAAGTCCCTCATCTGTGTTCTGATTGTTTCTGGACAAATAAAAACATTAGCATTTCCACAAAGTCCTGGTTCCCTAATGGTCCATTGGCTAGGGCTCAGCGTCTCCACTGCTGTGGCCTGCGTTCGATTCCCAGTTGGGGAGTGTTGATTTGATGCAGTAATGTACTCTTCAACAGCCTTTCCTTCTTGTCTGCCTTTGTCCCAATGCCCTGTTCAATGCCTTGTTTCCATATCATCAAATGATCATGGAATTCACACTCAACATGTCCAGAGCAAGTTTCTCCTGAGTGGCCCAGAGTTTGAAGCACATAAGCTTCAGTAAAAGACCAGAGGCCTGTACGACGAAGCTGGATTTTCTCTCATCGAGACAACTTCAGGATTAACCCTGGATAGCTAACCTGCTCCGGAACAGGTTATGTTCTGGATACGAAATCAGCGAGTATAAAAGCACCGCCTCATGGCCCATCAGTTCTCTTGGAAAATGGTCTACCCATTCTTAGAAGATCCTGTAGACGTTGGTGCACGGATCGTGAGAAAAACGCTTAGGAGAAAGAATATTTAGGGATAGATGATAGATAAATTCCTGTGATGTCATCCATACAACAGAGACAGTGTGGAGAGATAAAGCCTTGTCACTTGCCACTTTGATGTATGTTTTTAGTGGAATGCACAACTACTCGTGCCGTCACGGGGAGGAATTAATATTACAACACAAAATTGGCTGAGGAAGCTCTGCCCCAAACATCTGTGCTGTAATAAAGTGAAACTGTGTGATCAGAGTGCTGTCCGTTTATATTGTCCGCTGAATTAATATTTTATAATCTGACGAATATACGCATTACCAGAGTTGGCAATTTTCTGCCAGCTTTCCTTCCTGGTTTTTGCTGCAGCGACAGTGTTGCTTCTGGCCTGGATGATTGATTTAAAATTTCTCATATTTTTTAAGAATGATTGTCTGTTCCTCCATTGAGAAATATGCTGCTCTGCAGGGTTTCTCCATGTTTGCGATTGGTCGGACGCTGCAAACACCATGTGAGCACGCACTGATCCAGATTGGAAAACCCTGGGTGCACTTACAGAGTTGATAACCAGCTTCGTTGTACAGCTGATCTGGATTGCAAATGTCTTGATAAGTCAATCCAGCTAGTGGAGAGAAATCCTGACATTGTTTATCCAGCTTCGTCGTACAGGCCTCTGGCCAAGAGTGGTCAACAGAAGCAAGCAAATGCTTGCACAAATTCCAACAGGTTCATAAATCCCCTTGCATAACAGCTGTAAAAAAGCTTTCAAGTTCCCAG
Organism: Cheilinus undulatus; assembly: GCF_018320785.1. NCBI lineage: Eukaryota > Metazoa > Chordata > Actinopteri > Labriformes > Labridae > Cheilinus > Cheilinus undulatus. The sequence continues at coordinate 2,484,840 of NC_054869.1, read as the reverse complement.
GACGACTGTATTGCCATGTTTGATGCTTTTAAGCTTCCATTGAGGCGGTAATGATCACTGGTGTTGCAAAAGTTGGTCAAAGGTTCTATATCAAGCTTCAGTTGGATCTTCCAGGAGTTTCCAACAAATCTGAAATGCTTCAGCAGTGTTGTTGGCAAAATGGTTTATTTGTTTACAGCGAGAGTTGTTTCACTCATGTGGCTAGGATTAAGTGCTCTCACTGCCACGGCCTGTGTTCAATTCCTGGTCAAGCATCCCCCTCCCGCACATCCTTGTATTGAAAGCACATTCCCTGACCGGGAATCGAACCCCGGCCACGGCAGTGAGAGTGCCGAATCCTAGCCACTGGACCAGGGGTTAGGAACCCACAACTCCAGAGCCGCATGAAGCTCTTTTGCTCTTCCCAAGTGGCTCTCTACAGCTGTGCCACATTTAAAATAAAGGAAAAAATTTTACATTAGGCAAATATTTTTTGTAATGCTATATAGAGATAGTTCTGTATATTTTTTTCCAGAACAACGTAGCTCTTTCATTCACTTCTAATTGTATTTTTACAAATAGGCCTATTTTATCAACTTAAAACTGCGTCATGGCCACATACCTTTGCTCAGTCAGCTATGTCGATAGACAAAGGCTTGGGCGAACCTTCATTGGAAGCATCAAATATGTTTTGAGGCTCTTCAAATATTTTCTGGAAGGGGGTTCTGGCAAACATGGCTATTTCAACCAAAAAGGTTCCTGACCCCTGACCTAAAGCCATGTGGGGGACACACCAAACGTGGGGACACGCCAAACATGTGGGGGACACACGCCAAACATGTTGAAGAAGGTGCTTTGGTCAGATGGGACCAAAACTGAACTTTTTGGCCTAAACACAAGGAGCTATGTGTGGCAGAAAACTAAAACTGTACATCACCCTGAACACACCATCCCCACCGTGAAACATGGGTGTGGCAGCATCATGCTGTGGGGATGCTTTTCTTCAGCTGAGACAGGGAAGCTGGTCAGCTTTGATGGCAAGATTGATGGAGCCAAATACAGGGCAATCTTGGAGGAAAACCTGTTAGAATCAGCAAAAGACTTGAGATTGAGACAGAGGTTGATCTTCCAGCAGGACAATGGCCCTAAACATACAGCAAGAGCTACAATGAAATGGTTTAGACTGAAGCATATTCATGTGTTAGAATGGCACAGTTACAGTCCAGATGCTCTCTATCAAATCTGACTGAGCTTGAGCTATTTCACAAAGAGGAGTGGGCAAAAATTTCAGTCTCTAGATTTGCAAAGTTGGTAGAGACATACCCCAAAAGACCTGCAGCTGTACCTGCAGTGAAAGGTGGCTCTACAAAGTATTGACTCCAGGGGGCTGAATACTTTTGCTCAACACACTTTTCAGATTTTTATTTGTAAAAAAAAAAAAAAAAAAAATTGAAAAGCCATGTATAATTTTCCTTCACTTCACAATTATTCACCACTTTATGTTGATCTATCACATGAAATCCCAATAAAATATATTTACGTATATGGTTGTAACGTGAGGAAATGTGGAAAAGTTCAAGGGATATGAATACTTTTGCAAGCCACTGTAGAAGGAGCATGGGAAAATACAGACAGATGTAGACATGTGGAAAAATATTTGGTACCCTTCTGTTAAAGAAAGACAAACTCACAATGGTCACTGAAATAACCTGAAACTGACAAACGTAATGATAAATGAAAAAAAATTGTGAAAATTAATCAAAGTCAGACTTTGCTTTTGAATTGTGGTTCAACAGAATCACAAAAAAAAAAACCCAACTAACTAATGAAACCTGGACTAAAGTGATGGAACCCATTAACTTAATATTTTGTTGCACAACCTTTTGAGGCAATCACTGCATCAGGGTATGTCTGGAACTCTCTGCACTTGTCCCAGGTATTTTGGCCCACTACTGGCGATCAAACTGCTCCAGCTGTCTCAGGTTTGAGGGTTTTGATACAAGATACAACTTGTTTGAAACAAGTTAATGTTCATCCCAGCCTCTAAATCAGGGATGACTCAGTCACAGCAGGGGCCAAACTGTGAATTTGGATCTAATCTGAGGGCCCTAACTGGGTCAAAATTTCCCATAAACTGTCAACCTCATCTTCATCGGTAACGAATTATAGGGAAAAATGTAACATTGATGATAAATGATTTTATGAAAAAAAAGTCAAAAATTCACGGGTCATCATGGGTTTAAAAGGTCAAAATATGAGATAAAAAAATAAAAATTTAACAGAAAAGGTCAATTTTTGGGATTAAAATTATATTTAGGAGTTGACAAGGTCAACATCTGAGAAAAAAAATCTACATCAAGAGTTTAGAAGGTGAAAATATGACATAATATTAAAAAACAAGAGTTTTAAAGGTCAAATTATAAAATAAAATTATAAATCGTGAGATTTTAATGTCAAAATATAAGACAAAATGAAAAATACTGAGTTATGAAGGTCCAAAGGTGAGATAAAAATTTGAGATTGTAAGTCAAAAAGGTTATTATTCATGATTAAAATACAAATTTAGGAGTCGAAAATATCAATATGTATGAAAAATTTCAAATTCATGAGTTTAAAACATCAAAATATGACTTAAAATTAAAATTGTGAATCTAAATGGTCAAAATATGAGATAAAAGTCAACATTATGATTTTAAAAGGTCAAAATATATATAAAAAAAATCAAAATCAAAACTTTAAGTCAGAAATGAAATGAAAACACTCCTAACAGGATAAGCGGTATAGAAAATGGATGGATGGATGGAAATGAAAACACAATTTCTTTTCCACATTCCTGACTTTTTATCAAATTATTTTAACTCTTTACTCTTTCTAATTCTTATGACTTAAAAATGATATTTTCAATCATCAAAGTTAAGTTTACATCATATTACTGGAGGAAATGTGCAGATCTCATTCTAGTGGGCCAGTTATATTAAAAATGTGGTAGGATCTGGTGGGCCAGGTGTAACTGTGCCACGGGCCGGATTTGGAGCCCGGGCCTTGAGTTTGACACCCCTGCTCTCAATCCTTAAACTAAACATAGATGAGGACCTGAGTTCTACAGAAAGAAAATCATTCATAGTTTCACCAAACTCATGGTGTTTATGAATGTTTTATCTTAAATACTTTTCAGAAGGCTTATTGTTTTGCTGGAAGGAACTAGGATCGTCACTCAGCTTGTTGTGAACCAATCAGGCTTTTATTTCAGAAACTTATACAAATGTGTAACTTACGAGTTAATGGAGCAGAGAAAACAGACCACTGTGTGGTCTTTTCAAGGATACACAATATTACAATGCTTTTTATCATAACAAAGTCAGTACAGATGGGAATATTGACATTTTTAAGAAGGCATGATTAAGTAACAATATGAAAAAATCAAATACTGTAAGACATAGTGCAGCAAAGAAGCTTATGTAGTTTGGCACAACACTGCTGTATCATTAAAACACTGGTCCAGTTTGAGTCTCTGTCATTTTGTTCCCACTAGTACACACAAAGATCCAGTTTCCTGTCATTAATGCAAGTTTGACTATTTCATTGTGCTCTCTGCACCGTACACTGTGAAAAATTCTAAAAGGGCTACAAGGCTTGGCGAGAGAAAACACCTGCTTTAACTCTTTAAGGCTGGTGGGCAGAATTCAACTTTTCCTCTCCGACTGCTAAAACCTTGGCAAATAGACTTGTATAGCCCTTTTCTAGTCACTAAAAACACGTTTACGCCACAGGTCACACCTACCCATTCACTCCACATTCATACCCTGATGGCATTGGATTAGATTCTATGTAGATTTGGCCTTCAGTTTGGCAAATCCGATGCACACTCATTCATACACCACAGATGTCTTGTCACATTAAACGTGACTGCAGGAGCCTTCTGGTTGTGGCACAACCGCCTGTACCTACTGAGCCACAGTCGCCCCCTACCACCCTAACCTTCCACTGCAGTCTGTGGTGGACAGTAAATCAGTATCAATACTGCCACCAGCATTAATCCCATCACATGGACAACAACAACAACGCACATTTTGCTGACACCCAAGGAAAATTCAGTGTCACCTACAGCTCGCTCTACTAACCATGGTGGATGGTAAACAGAAGAAGTGTATGGCAGCATTTGAAAGACGACAGCTCAGACTGAGTCCTGCTCTTCTCTGTTTCACTCCGATGCTGAAAGAGCAGAGGCAGACACACTCACTGTTCAAACAGCACCACCCCCATCATTACTGGACAACCAAAGCACAGTGCCATCACATGATGCTGAAGTGGCTAAACTGTATTTTTGACACGTTCTATATTTGACCAATGAGGCCTACATCATCAGCAGTAGTTCTGTCTTGACTTTTAGAGCATCTTCACACATACAGGCAGTGCTGCTGCTGGAAACAGACACAAACTTTTAAGGCATTTGTTATTAACATGCACATTACACATGATGGTTATTCATAGAGAAACCGTGGCTTACTTTAGAGAGAGAGAGAGAGAGAGAGAGAGAGACAAATGCAGACATGGCATATTTGATATTTTGGTTGTACGACTCCAGACACTTCACAGTGAGAGCAGAAATGCGAGCAGAATAAACAACTTGGGTGGATTGTTTTCCTTTGTAAACAGTCAGACAACATCCTAAATTACCATGACAACAGCTGAAATGACTTTCTGATTCACCCCGCTATGATCAAGGAAATAAATAAGCAGGAAATATTCCTATCCGCGGACCTGCAGCTGACACAGAGGTGATGCTGTTTGTGTGTTTGGGACAGAGAGATGTAACGGGACAGAGAGAGAGAGAGATGGGGGGGGGGGGTATGACTGGAGACACTTCACCCTGAGTGTGTGAGACTTTTTAAAAAGGAAACTCCGTGGGTTTCTGGCACAGTCCGTCCCAGCTTCAGTCGCACAGTGCGACCACACAACTCGTGTGCAATGGTTGTTCATCGTAAGTGATTCAGTCGTACAGTATGAGATAACATTCTGCCACGACTGGCTTGAAATCACAGTGTATACCTGGCCTAAGGCAAAGTAGTTTTAGGTTTAAGTTCAGAGAGAAACAGTGGTGCACATGGATTAAAAGCCTCAATCTAGAGTCTGAAGGGGCAGAGTCGGACAACGCTCACACATGGTCCATTAACACCAAGTGGTCTGGCTTGGTCCAGTCCTGTTTGTCACAGTAAACCAGATCTTTCTTGTCTTTCCACAGCTGTCTGTCCAGCGTCACTTGCTGTGATGTCTGTGTCTTTTAAGAGACCAAATCATTTAGCTCAGCTAAGCACTGACAGACAGTCTTTAGGCTCCGGAACTGTTACCAGTACCAGTTTGGATTTTTAGATGTGGATAAAATTAAAAAAAGAAACTGAAAGAAAGAACAGAGTGATTCATGAATGACATATAATGCCTGTCTTTTACCCTACAAGGTTTATTTTCTTAAAAGTAAACCAGCATTTCCATCTACGAGGGAGAAAAGCTGTTAAAGAGGCTCAGCTAGCCCCTTAGCTCAGTCCTAGACTTTTCTGGACTGTTGTCCCCCTTCATCTGTCATTAGTGACTTGGATCACCTTCTCTCCTGGTAAATTGTTTTGACCTGAGGTCAAAATAATTTTGTAGGGCTCAGAGCCAGTGGATGTAGAAATGTTCTGATGATAACTGCAGTGTGCAGCGCCACCTAGAGCTTCAACGGACTAACTTTGCCGTCTCAGTTCTTCACTTCCTGCCCCACATCTGTCATTAACGGGTAATCAGGACCACATGACTGCAAACATCCTATTAAGTCACATCCTATTAATTAAGAATAACAAACGTGCAGTCTGATTATTTGAATCAGAGGTGCCTCATAATACTGATAATGCACAGAGAACATGATAAGAGCATCAGCTTGTGAATAAATAAAACAGAAAGCATAAAGACAGTTAAAGTAACAGACTCGTCAGAACACTTGAGTTGAGGTGATGCTAGCCTGTCATGACTGGGAGAACCTTTTCACTACATTCTTATCTCTACTGACTCCATTTTCAAAATGATTTGTTTATACTGATATTTTTAACACTTAGGTTACAGCAATGTAACATTACACATCAAGTTACATAAGATGGTTATTTTCTGCACATTTGGGACACTATCACATTAAAGAGCTTTAAAATCTGCTGTGTTTTAGTGTGTCCTAACAGCACGCAAGTTCAGATATCACTCTGCATCAACAGCAAGCTACTTCTGTTATGTAAATATTTAATTCTCTGCCCTGTAAATGTTAAGTCCTTCCTTAAACAGGTGGCCAATTGATGCTTTTATTTTGAAGGTGAAGAGACAAAAGTGTGGTGCTTCATATTTCTGAGCCTTTGACCTCTGTGTTAAAATAAGGCGGAGTTTAAAATTCTTAACACTGATATCATTAATGCACAACTATCCCCATTAAAAAAAAAACAAAAAAAAAAAACAAAAAAAAAACAAAGCTAAGTAGCGGTTTTGAATGAGGAAAATGAAAGAAAATCCAGGACATTTTCCTGTATGACACTCCTGGAGCCTCATTAGTTTTCCTTGTTCCTCGTCCATGTCAGTGCTAGCGACAAAACAGAATATAGAAACAGGGTGTTGAGGTAAAACCTGGGCTCTGTATTGCTCACCTGCTGTTAGGACACTCTAATAAACACTTGGCATAAAGCTCATCTTGTTGCTGATGCTCCTTCCTGTTAGGACACGCTGCATTTGTTTCTGATTAGTATCTATTGAGCTTAAACTGTCTGCAGGATTTTTAACACCACCTCAGGACATTAAAATCATGAAGACATGAATCAGTAGCTTGGCACAGTGGTGTTTGTGCTGCAGACCTCCCCCTTCACTGCCGTGGTGTATCCTGGGAGGCGGAGTTCTGCATAGCTTGTGCTGCTCCTTTGGTGGAGTCTTGATTGAGCAGCTGGAGAGGTGGATGCAGGAACACCAGCATCACTGTGATGTTATCACTAGAGCCGGCCGCCTTCGCATGACCTACCAACCGCTGGGCGACTCTCAGTCCAACAGCATCATCAGACTGATCCAGCGGAGCGTCCTCCTCTGGGTCATCGGGCTGCTGGAGAGCATCCAAGACCAGACCTGGGACCTCTGAAGGGGAGACTGCATCGAAGAAGCCGTCACACGCCAAAAGCAGGTAGTCCTCGTCCCCAAGGAGCTGAGTTGTGGAGCAGTCAGCGTCCCCAGAGACATACGGCTTCTGGTCAAAGTCACCTGGAGAGGGAGCGAGGAAGATTTAACAGCAAAAAACAGCCAATCAATGCAGCTGAAACCCCCATAATACTCCTGTTCTAAGGGATAAAATGTATTTGTAAACAGCCTCAACCCTCAGTCTCAATGCTAGAATAAATAAAGTCAAATAAAAATCAAGTGCAGTGGTTCTGAAGAAAGATGATTATAGGAGCATTTATGGTTTGACAAAATTCCTCGTTCTATAAAGATTAAAATTCACATGAGCCAGTGTAAATGTCTGCACGGAAATGTCTAGAATGCTTCCTTAAGGGAATTGGCTGCAGTTTCTTTAACGTTCAAAAAAGGGCACCAACAGCCCGCAGATAGTGTCTCCATAAATTAAAATAATTCCAAATTTTCTGTATTTGATCCACATTTTCCTCCTTACTGCACGTACAATAGTGACACTCTTTCAAGTTGAGTAGTTTCTCATCTTTGATGTAAAAATGTAGACATTTGCTGTTTTAATTGAAGTGGGATTGTATTAGGTATTTGTCAACTGCATGCATAGATGCACTTTACTGATCCCAAACTGGAAAACTACTGTGGTTTTACCCACTGGAGAAGTCTGTTAGGTCAGGCCCTTTAAGGAGAGAAACAGGCTGGGGTGTAATGCTAAACTACATCAGTACAGACTGTTATTATGTTACAATGTCCTTTAGCAGGCGCTTTCATCCAAAGCGACATACATTCAAGAGCAAGAACAACACAAGCAAAGATCTAGACAAGAAGAAACAACATCAGTAAGGGCCACAAAGCGCTTCAAGTCCAATTGGACGCAGGTGCTGCCATGCAGTGTTAGAGGTAAAGTACATAACGTATACAACTCTTTGTTTATTTTTTACAAACATCAACAACCAAAACGTGAGATCTCTCATCATCAACATCCATTAAATTATCATCACAACACTAATGACCAAAGTACCAGTTGCTGGGTCACTCACAAAGAGCTGGGCATAAAAATCCCAGAAGTAGTGCAGGACAGTGCAAGCCAACTGTAGTTGGGAGACTCATTCTACCACTGGAGACAACAGAGGAGAATAGTCAAGCTAAGACTCATTCTACCACTGGAGACAACAGAGGAGAATAGTCAAGCTAAAACTCATTCTACCACTGGAGACAACAGAGGAGAATAGTCAAGCTAAGACTTATTCTACTACTGGAGACAACAGAGGAGAATAGTCAAGCTAAAACTCATACCATCACTGGAGACAACAGAGGAGAGTAGTCTAGTACCCATACTCATTCTACCACTGGAGACAACAGAGGAGATTAGTCTAGATAATACTCATTCTACCACTGGAGACAACAGAGGAGATTAGTCTAGCTAAAACTCATTCTACCACTGGAGACAACAAAGGAGAATAGTCTAGCTAAAACTCATTCTACCACTGGAGACAACAGAGGAGAATAGTCTAGCTAAAACTTATTCTACCACTGGAGACAACAGAGAAGAATGTTCAAATTAAAACTCATTCTACCACTGGAGACAACAGAGGGAGAATAGTTAAGCTCAAACTCATTATAACACTGGAGACAACAGAGGAGAATGGTCTAGATAAGACTCATTCTACCACTGGAGACAAAAGAGGAGAATAGTCTAGATAATACTCATTCTACCACTAGAAACAACAGAAGAGAATGGTCTAGATAATACTCATTACACCACTGGAGACAACAGAGGAGAATAGACTAGATAATACTCATTCTACGACTGGAGACAACAGAGGAGAATAGTCAAGCTAAAACTCATTCTACCACTGGAGACAAAAGAGGAGAGTAGTCTAGCTAAAACTCATTATAACACTGGAGACAACAGAGGAGAATAGTCAAGGTATGACTCATTCTACCACTGGAGAAAACAGAGGAGAATAGTCTAGAAAAAACTCATTCTACCACTAGAAACAACAGAGGAGAATGGTCTAGATAATATTCATTCTACCACTGGAGACAACAGAAGAGAATACTCTAGATAATACTCATTCTACCACTGGAGACAACAGAGGAGAATAGTCAAGCTAAAACTCATTCTACTACTGGAGACAACAGAGGAGAATAGTTAAGCTAAAACCCATTTTACCAGTGGAGACAACAAAGGAGAATAGTCTAGATAAGACTCATTCTACCACTGGAGACAACAGAGGAGAATAGTCAAGCTAAAACTCATTCTACCACTAGAGACAACAGAGGAGAATAATTTAGCTAAAACTAATTCTACCACTGGAGACAACAGAGCAGAATAGTCAGGCTAAGATTCATTCTTCCACTGGAGACAACAGAGGAGAAAAGTCTAGATAAAACTCAATATAACACTGGAGACAACAGAGGAGAACAGTCCAGATAATACTCATTCTACCACTGGAGACAACAGAGGAGAATAGTCAAGCTAAAACTCATTCTACCACTGGAGACAACAGAGGAGAGTAGTCCAGCTAAAACTCATTAAAGCGCTGGAGACAACAGAGGAGAGTAGTTTAGATAATACTCATTCTACCACTGGAGACAACAGAGGAGAATAGTCTAGATAATACTCATTCTACCACTGGAGACAACAGAGGAGAATAGTCAAGGTATGACTCATTCTACCACTGGAGACAACAGATTAGATTAGCCTAGCTAAGACTCATTCTACCACTGGAGACAACAGAGGAGAATAGTCTAGCTAAAACTCATTCTACCACTGGAGACAACAGAGAAGAATGGTCAAATTAAAACTCATTCTACCACTGGAGACAACAGAGGGGAATGGTCTGGATAAGACTCATTCTACCACTGGAGACAACAGAGGAGAAAAGTCTAGATAAAACTCATTCTACCACTAGAAACAACAGAAGAGAATGGTCTAGATAATACTCATTACACCACTGGAGACAACAGAGGAGAATAGACTAGATAATACTCATTCTACGACTGGAGACAACAGAGGAGAATAGTCAAGCTAAAACTCATTCTACCACTGGAGACAAAAGAGGAGAGTAGTCTAGCTAGAACTCAGTATAACACTGGAGAAAACAGAGGAGAATAGTTAAGCTAAAACCCATTATAACACTGGAGACAACAAAGGAGAATAGTCTAGATAAGACTTATTCTACCACTGGAGACAACAGAGGAGAATAGTCTAGAAAAAACTCATTCTACCACTAGAAACAACAGAAGAGAATGGTTTAGCTAAAACCCATTATAACACTGGAGACAACAAAGGAGAATAGTCTAGATAATACTCATTCTACCACTGGAGACAACAGAGGAGAATACACTAGATAATACTCATTCTACCACTGGAGACAACAGAGGAGAATAGTCAAGCTAAAACTCATTCTACTACTGGAGACAACAGAGGAGAATAGTTAAGCTAAAACCCATTTTACCAGTGGAGACAACAAAGGAGAATAGTCTAGATAAGACTCATTCTACCACTGGAGACAACAGAGGAGAATAGTCAAGCTAAAACTCATTCTACCACTAGAGACAACAGAGGAGAATAATCTAGCTAAAACTCATTCTACTACTGGAGACAACAGAGGAGAATAGTCAGGCTAAGACTCATTCTTCCACTGGAGACAACAGAGGAGAAAAGTCTAGATAAAACTCATTATAACACTGGAGACAACAAAGGAGAACAGTCCAGATAATACTCATTCTACCACTGGAGACAACAGAGGAGAATAGTCTAGATAATACTCATTCTACCACTGGAGACAACAGAGGAGAATAGTCAAGGTATGACTCATTCTACCACTGGAGACAACAGAGTAGATTAGTCTAGCTAAGACTCATTCTACCACTGGAGACAACAGAGGAGAATAGTCTAGCTAAAACTTATTCTACCACTGGAGACAACAGAGAAGAATGGTCAAATTAAAACTCATTCTACCACTGGAGACAACAGAGGAGAATATTTAACCTAAAACTCATTATAACACTGGAGACAACAAAGGAGAATAGTCTAGATAAAACTCAATATAACACTGGAGACAACAGAGGAGAACAGTCCAGATAATACTCATTCTACCACTGGAGACAACAGAGGAGAATAGTCAAGCTAAAACTCATTCTACCACTGGAGACAACAGAGGAGAGTAGTCCAGCTAAAACTCATTATAGCGCTGGAGACAACAGAGGAGAGTAGTCTAGATAAGACTCATTCTACCACTGGAGACAACAGAGGAGAATACACTAGATAATACTCATTCTACCACTGGAGACAACAGAGGAGAATAGTCTAGATAATACTCATTCTACCACTGGAGACAACAGAGTAGATTAGTCTAGCTAAGACTCATTCTACCACTGGAGACAACAGAGTAGATTAGTCTAGCTAAGACTCATTCTACCACTGGAGACAACAAAGGAGAATAGTCTAGCTAAAACTCATTCTACCACTGGAGACAACAGAGGAGAATAGTCTAGCTAAAACTTATTCTACCACTGGGAACAACACAGGAGAATAGCCTAGATAAGACTCATTCTACCACTGGAGACAACATAGGAGAATAGTGTAGATAATACACATTGTACCATTGGAGACAACAGAGGAGAACAGTCTAGATAATACTCATTCTACCACTGGAGACAACAGAGGAGAATTGTCAAGCTTTAACTTATTCTACAACTGGAGACAACAGAGGAGAATAGTCAAGCTAAGAGTCATTCTACCACTGGAAACAAAAGAGGGGAATAGTCTAGATAATACTCATTCTACCACTGGAGACACAAAGGAGAAAAGTCTAGATAAGACTCATTCTACCACTGGAGACAACAGAGAATAGTGGAGCTTAAAGTCATTCTACCACTGGAGACAACAGAGGAGAATAGTCTAGATAAGACTCATTCTACCACTGGAGACAACAGAGGAGAATAGTCTTGATAAAACTCATTTTACCACTGGAGACACAGAGGAAAATAGTGTAGCTAAGACCCATTCTACCACTAGAGACAACAGAGTAGAATAGTGAAGCTAAAACTCATTCTACCACTGGAGACAACAGAGGACAATACTCTAGATAAGACTAATCTACCACTGGAGACAACAGAGGAGAATAGTCAAGCTAAGACTCATTCTACCACTGGGAACAACACAGGAGAATAGCCTAGATAAGACTCATTCTACCACTGGAGACAACAGAGGAGAATAGCCGAGCTTAAACTTATTCTACCACTGAAAACTACAGAGGAGAATAGTCTACATAATACTCATTCTACCACTGGAGACAACGGAGGAGAATACTCTAGCTAAAACTCATTCTACCACTGGAGACAACAGAGGAGAATAGTCAAGCTAAGACTCATTCTACCACTGGAGACAACAGAGGAGAATAGTCAAGGTATGACTCATTCTACCACTGGAGACAACAGATTAGATTAGCCTAGCTAAGACTCATTCTACCACTGGAGACAACAGAAGAGAATAGTCTAGCTAAAACTCATTCTACCACTGGAGACAACAGAGAAGAATGGTCAAATTAAAACTCATTCTACCACTGGAGACAACAGAGGAGAATACACTAGATAATACTCATTCTACCACTGGAGACAACAGAGGAGAAAAGTCTAGATAAAACTCATTCTACCACTAGAAACAACAGAAGAGAATGGTCTAGATAATACTCATTACACCACTCGAGACAACAGAGGAGAATAGACTAGATAATACTCATTCTACGACTGGAGACAACAGAGGAGAATAGTCAAGCTAAAACTCATTCTACCACTGGAGACAAAAGAGGAGAGTAGTCTAGCTAAAACTCATTATAACACTGGAGAAAACAGAGTAGAATAGTTAAGCTAAAACCCATTATAACACTGGAGACAACAAAGGAGAACAGTCTAGATAAGACTTATTCTACCACTGGAGACAACAGAGGAGAATAGTCTAGAAAAAACTCATTCTACCACTAGAAACAACAGAGGAGAATAGTTTAGCTAAAACCCATTATAACACTGGAGACAACAAAGGAGAATAGTCTAGATAATACTCATTCTACCACTGGAGACAACAGAGGAGAATACACTAGATAATACTCATTCTACCACTGGAGACAACAGAGGAGAATAGTCAAGCTAAAACTCATTCTACTACTGGAGACAACAGAGGAGAATAGTTAAGCTAAAACCCATTTTAACAGTGGAGACAACAAAGGAGAATAGTCTAGATAAGACTCATTCTACCACTGGAGACAACAGAGGAGAATAGTCAAGCTAAAACTCATTCTACCACTAGAGACAACAGAGGAGAATAATCTAGCTAAAACTCATTCTACTACTGGAGACAACAGAGGAGAATAGTCAGGCTAAGACTCATTCTTCCACTGGAGACAACAGAGGAGAAAAGTCTAGATAAAACTCAATATAACACTGGAGACAACAGAGGAGAACAGTCCAGATAATACTCATTCTACCACTGGAGACAACAGAGGAGAATAGTCAAGCTAAAACTCATTCTACCACTGGAGACAACAGAGGAGAGTAGTCCAGCTAAAACTCATTATAGCGCTGGAGACAACAGAGGAGAGTAGTCTAGATAAGACTCATTCTACCACTGGAGACAACAGAGGAGAATAGTCTAGATAATACTCATTCTACCACTGGAGACAACAGAGGAGAATAGTCTAGATAATACTCATTCTACCACTGGAGACAACAGAGGAGAATAGTCAAGGTATGACTCATTCTACCACTGGAGACAACAGAGTAGATTAGTCTAGCTAAGACTCATTCTACCACTGGAGACAACAAAGGAGAATAGTCTAGCTAAAACTCATTCTACCACTGGAGACAACAGAGGAGAATAGTCTAGCTAAAACTTATTCTACCACTGGAGACAACAGAGAAGAATGGTCAAATTAAAACTCATTCTACCACTGGAGACAACAGAGGAGAATATTTAACCTAAAACTCATTATAACACTGGAGACAACAAAGGAGAATAGTCTAGATAAGACTCATTCTACCACTGGAAACAGCAGAGAATAGTCTAGATAAAACTCATTCTGCCACTGAAGACAACAGAGGAGAATATTTAACCTAAAACTCATTATAACACTGGAGACAACAAAGGAGAATAGTCTAGATAAGACTCATTCTACCACTGGAGACAAAGAGGAGAATAGTCTAGCTAAGACTCATTCTACTACTAGAGACAACAGAGGAGAATAGTGAAGCTAAAACTCATTCTACCACTAGAGACAACAGAGGAGAATAGTCTAGATAATACTCATTCTACCACTGGAGACAACAGAGGAGAATAGTCTAGATAAGACTCATTTTACCACTGGAGACAACAGAGGAGAATAGTCAAGCTATGACTCATACTACCATTGGAGACAACAGAGGAGAAAAGTCTAGCTTAAACTTATTCCACCACTGGAAACAACAGAGGAGAATAGTCAAGCTAAGACTCAATCTACCACTGGAGACAACAGAGGAGAATAGTCAAGCTTAAACTCATTCTACCACTGGGAACAACACAGGAGAATAGCCTAGATAAGACTCATTCTACCACTGGAGACAACAGAGGAGAATAGCCGAGCTTAAACTTATTCTACCACTGAAAACTACAGAGGAGAATAGTCTACATAATACTCATTCTACCACTGGAGACAACGGAGGAGAATACTCTAGCTAAAACTCATTCTACCACTGGAGACAACGCAGGAGAATAGTCTAGCTTAAACTTATTCTACCACTGGAGACAACAGAGGAGAATAGTCTAGATAAGACTCATTCTACCACTGGAGACAACAGAGGAGAACAGTCAGGCGAAGACTCATTCTACCACTGGAGACAACAGAGGAGAATAGTCAAGCTATGACTCATTCTACCATTGGAAACAAAAGAGGAGAATAGTCTAGATAATACTCATTCTACCACTGGAGACAACAGAGGAGAATTGTCAAGCTTTAACTTATTCTACAACTGGAGACAACAGAGGAGAATAGTCAAGCTAAGAGTCATTCTACCTCTGGAAACAAAAGAGGAGAATAGTCAAGATAAGACTCATTCTACCACTGGAAACAGCAGAGAATAGTCTAGATAAAACTCATTCTGCCACTGAAGACAACAGAGGAGAATAGTCTAGATAAGACTCATTCTACCACTGGAGACAACAGGGGCGAATAGTCTAGATAAGACTCATTCTACCACTGGAAACAGAAGAGAATAGTCTAGATAAGACTCATTCTACCACTGGAGACGACAGAGGAGAATGGTCTAGATAAGACTCATTCTACCACTGAGAAAACAGAGGAGAATAGTCTAGATAAGACTCATTCTACCACTGGAGACAACAGGGGCGAATAGTCTAGATAAGACTCATTCTACCACTGGAAGCAGCAGAGAATAGTCTAGATAAGACTCATTCTACTACTGGAGACAACTGAGGAGAATAGTCTAGATAAGACTCATTCTACCACTGGAGACAACTGAGGAGAATAGTCTAGATAAGACTCATTCTACCACTGGAGACAACAGAGGAGAATAGTCTAGATAAGACTCATTCTACCACTGGAGACAACAGAGGAGAATAGTCTAGATAAGACTCATTCTACCACTGGAGACAACAGAGGAGAATAGTCTAGATAAGACTCATTCTACCACTGGAGACAACAGAGGAGAACAGTCAGGCGAAGACTCATTCTACCACTGGAGACAACAGAGGAGAATAGTCAAGCTATGACTCATTCTACCATTGGAAACAAAAGAGGAGAGTAGTCTAGATAATACTCATTCTACCACTGGAGACAACAGAGGAGAATTGTCAAGCTAAGAGTCATTCTACCACTGGAAACAAAAGAGGGGAATAGTCTAGATAATACTCATTCTACCACTGGAGACACAAAGGAGAAAAGTCTAGATAAGACTCATTCTACCACTGGAGACAACAGAGAATAGTCGAGCTTAAACTCATTCTACCACTGGAGACAACAGAGGAGAATAGTCTAGATAAGACTCATTTTACCACTGGAGACAACAGAGGAGAATAGTCAAGCTATGACTCATACTACCATTGGAGACAACAGAGGAGAAAAGTCTAGCTTAAACTTATTCCACCACTGGAAACAACAGAGGAGAATAGTCAAGATAAGACTCAATCTACCACTGGAGACAGCAGTTGAGAATAGTCTAGATAAGACTCGTTCTACCACTGAGACAGAGGAGAATAGTCAAGACAAGACTCATTCTACCACTGGAGACAACAGAGGAGAATAGCCGAGCTTAAACTTATTCTACCACTGAAAACTACAGAGGAGAATAGTCTACATAATACTCATTCTACCACTGGAGACAACGGAGGAGAATACTCTAGCTAAAACCCATTCTACCACTGGAGACAACGCAGGAGAATAGTCTAGCTTAAACTTATTCTACCACTGGAGACAACAGAGGAGAATTGTCAAGCTTTAACTTATTCTACAACTGGAGACAACAGAGGAGAATAGTCAAGCTAAGAGTCATTCTACCACTGGAAAAAAAAGAGGGGAATAGTCTAGATAATACTCATTCTACCACTGGAGACACAAAGGAGAAAAGTCTAGATAAGACTCATTCTACCACTGGAGACAACAGAGAATAGTCGAGCTTAAAGTCATTCTACCACTGGAGACAGCAGAGGAGAATAGTCTAGATAATACTCATTCTACCACTGGAGACAACATAGGAGAATAGTGTAGATAATGCACATTGTACCATTGGAGACAACAGAGGAGAACAGTCTAGATAATACTCATTCTACCACTGGAGACAACAGAGGAGAATAGTCTAGATAATACTCATTCTACCACTGGAGACAAAAGAGGAGAATAGTCTAGCTTAAACTTATTCTACCACTGGAGACAACAGAGGAGAATAGTCTAGCTTAAACTTATTCTACCACTGGAGACAACAGAGGAGAATAGTCTAGCTAAGACTCATTCTACCACTAGAGACAACAGAGGAGAATAGTCTAGATAATACTCATTCTACCACTGGAGACAACAGAGGAGAATAGTCTAGATAATACTCATTCTACCACTGTAGACAATGGAGGAGAATAGTCTAGATAAGACTCATTCTACCACTGGAGACAACAGAGGAGAATAGTCTAGATAAGACTCATTCTACCACTGGAGACAACAGAGGAGAATAGTCTAGATAAGACTCATTCTACCACTGGAGACAACAGAGGAGAATAGTCTAGATAAGACTCATTCTACCACTGGAGACAACAGAGGAGAATAGTCAGGCGAAGACTCAATCTACCACTGGAGACAACAGAGGAGAACAGTCTAGATAATACTCATTCTACCACTGGAGACAAAAGAGGAGAATAGTCTAGCTTAAACTTATTCTACCACTAGAGACAACAGAGGAGAATAGTCTAGCTTAAACTTATTCTACCACTGGAGACAACAGAGGAGAATAGTCTAGATAATACTCATTCTACCACTGTAGACAACAGAGGAGAATAGTCTAGATAATACTCATTCTACCACTGGAGACAAAAGAGGAGAATAGTCTAGCTTAAACTTATTCTACCACTGGAGACAACAGAGGAGAATAGTCTAGCTTAAACTTATTCTACCACTGGAGACAACAGAGGAGAATAGTCTAGATAAGACTCATTCTACCACTGGAGACAACAGAGGAGAATAGTCTAGATAAGACTCATTCTACCACTGGAGACAACAGAGGAGAATAGTCTAGATAAGACTCATTCTACCACTGAGACAGAGGAGAATAGTCTAGATAAGACTCATTCTACCACTGGAGACAACAGAGGAGAATAGTCTAGATAAGACTCATTCTACCACTGGAGACAACAGAGGAGAATAGTCTAGATAAGACTCATTCTACCACTGGAGACAACAGAGGAGAATAGTCTAGATAAGACTCATTCTACCACTGGAGACAACAGAGGAGAATAGTCAGGCGAAGACTCATTCTACCACTGGAGACAACAGAGGAGAACAGTCTAGATAAGACTCATTCTACCACTGGAGACAACAGAGGAGAATAGTCTAGATAAGACTCATTCTACCACTGGAGACAACAGAGGAGAATAGTCTAGATAAGACTCATTCTACCACTGGAGACAACAGAGGAGAATAGTCTAGATAAGACTCATTCTACCACTGGAGACAACAGAGGAGAATAGTCTAGATAAGACTCATTCTACCACTGGAGACAGCAGTTGAGAATAGTCTAGATAAGACTCATTCTACCACTGAGACAGAGGAGAATAGTCTAGATAAGACTCATTCTACCACTGAGACAACAGAGGAGAATAGTCTAGATAAGACTCATTCTACCACTGGAGACAGCAGAGGAGAATAGTCTAGATAAGACTCATTCTACCACTGGAGACAACAGAGGAGAATAGTCTAGATAAGACTCATTCTACCACTGGAGACAACAGAGGAGAATAGTCTAGATAAGACTCATTCTACCACTGGAGACAACAGAGGAGAATAGTCAAGCTAAGACTCATTCCACCACTAGAGACAACAGAGGAGAATAGCCTAGATAATACTCATTCTACCACTGGAGACAACAGAGGAGAATTGTCAAGCTAAGAGTCATTCTACCACTGGAGACAAAAGAGGAGAATAGTCTAGATAAGACTCATTCTACCACTGGAGACAACAGAGAATAGTCGAGCTTAAACTCATTCTACCACTGGAGACAACAGAGGACAATAGTCAAGCTAAGACTCATTCCACCACTGAAAACAACAGAGGAGAATAGTCTAGATAATACTCATTCTACCACTGGAGACAACGGAGGAGAATAGTCTAGATAATACTCATTCTACCACTGGAGACAACAGAGGAGAATAGTCTTGATAAAACTCATTTTACCATTGGAGACACAGAGGAGAATAGTCTAGCTAAGACCCATTCTACCACTAGAGACAAAAGAGAAGAATAGTGAAGCTAAAACTCATTCTACCACTGGAGACAACAGAGGACAATAGTCAAGCTATGACTCATTCTACCACTGGAGACAACAGAGGAGAATAGTCTAGATAATACTCATTCTACCACTGGAGACAACGGAGGAGAATAGTCTAGATAAGACTCATTCTACCACTGGAGACAACAGAGGAGAATAGTCTTGATAAAACTCATTTTACCACTGGAGACACAGAGGAGAATAGTCTAGCTAAGACCCATTCTACCACTAGAGACAACAGAGTAGAATAGTGAAGCTAAAACTCATTCTACCACTGGAGACAACAGAGGACAATAGTCTAGATAAGACTCATTCTACCACTGGAGACAACAGAGGAGAATAGTCAAGCTAAGACTCATTTTACCACTAGAGACAACAGAGGAGAATAGCCTAGATAATACTCATTCTACCACTGGAGACAACAGAGGAGTATAGTCAAGCTATGACTCATTCTACCATTGGAAAGAAAAGAGGAGAATAGTCTAGATAATACTCATTCTACCACTGGAAACAAAAGAGGAGAATAGTCTAGATAATACTCATTCTACCACTGGAGACAACATAGGAGAATAGTGTAGATAATGCACATTGTACCATTGGAGACAACAGAGGAGAACAGTCTAGATAATACTCATTCTACCACTGGAGACAACAGAGGAGAATAGTCTAGATAATACTCATTCTACCACTGGAGACAAAAGAGGAGAACAGTCTAGATAATACTCATTCTACCACTGGAGACAACAGAGGAGAATAGTCTAGCCTAAACGTATTCTACCACTGGAGACAACAGAGGAGAATAGTCTAGATAATACTCATTCTACCACTGGAGACAACAGAGGAGAATAGTCTAGCCTAAACGTATTCTACCACTGGAGACAACAGAGGAGAATAGTCTAGCTCTAGTCTAGTCCCACTGGGGGCTAAAGGGTCACTGTGAAAAAGTATAAGCAAATCCTTTTAAAAGCTTAAAGGCCCATAGGAAAGTGATAACGTTCATAATGCCATTTGTAGATACCTCACCTATAGCTCTAGACACAGCGTACGTTCCGTTCACACGCCAGCAGCCCATAAAGGTGACACAGCCACCAAGGTCCTCAATCCTCTGTTTCTCATCCTGGACAAAGAGAATAAACGTACTGAAACTTTAAACGTTCTGTGGATTTCCAGCAGAGAACTTCAGAGGCAGATAATAAAACGAAAAAGAAACTTGAACCCACTCAAACAAGAAAAACTGAACTTAAGAAGCCTTCTATCTGACTGATTGGCTTTTGGGACTTGGCACAGCAATATAACCATGACCAAAACTTATGAGGGGCTCTGCCAGGCTTTGGTGAGCATGTAGATTTTGAAAATGAAAATTTGTTAATGATTTAATTTGTTTTATTAAATGTTATTGGTGTAAGCTTATGGGGAAAAATCCAGCAGCAGACCCACTCTTGAATGGGTGCTGAACGCCATCTAGCCAAAGTTACATCTCACTTTCTATACAAACAAACGAAGAAATCTATCTACTGAAAAAGTCATCTGGTTCTTGGCTGAATCTTCAAGCCAGCTTTATAAGTTTATAAACCTATCTCTGTGTTTGTGTGTGATATCCTTACCTCTCTATCCGGTTTATGAGGCTCCATCAGTGTTACAGTTTCTCTTTTTCTGACCAGAATCGCCTGAGAGTCTCCGAGCCAGGCCACCGTCAGCTCCTGACCCTGGATCAGCACTGCCACGCCTGTAGAGCCACTGCGCAGACGCTGTTTACACACAAAAACAAATCACACTTTTTATGTTGTGTTGTGAGGTATTGTCAAATGCTTCAAATCCTTGGAAACTGTATCACCTAAGATAAAACGTTAGAATAGAGTCAAAACATTTTTGGTTCCTGTTTTTGTTCACTCTCGATCAAAACAAAAAGATGACAAAAGATAAGATGAGAGGAGATGTGCTGCATACTCCGGCCCACCTCCACTGCTTTTTACTTGTTTTGATCTGAGGACTCTGTTCCACAAAAGCTGCACTCCATAAGGTGTGCTTACACAAATATCCACTGTTCTGATCATGTCTGAATGGAGAAAAAAGGCAGTCACACATGGCAGTATTTATTTCCCAGTCTAGGTAGCAGTAACACTTGTAACTGCAATTAAACAACCAAGAAGATTAAGAAGCAGAAACACAGAGAGAAGAAAAGTGAGCTCCAATAGAGTGAGCAGCAGAGCAAGAGAGTGTGCTGTATTTTGAAAGAACGGAATATTCTATGCTTGTGACTTCCTGTTCAGAGCTTTCTGATCAACAGAAACTGATGCAGTTTGGCAGCAGCTGGCGCTGAAAATGGACCTGCAGCATATCTCGAACAAAGCAGAGCGGAGTGGCCCTTCAGGTAGGCGAATATATGCGAAACTATCTCGATATAGCATTAAAAAATATAACTCTTTTTTTAAAAAAAGGTTCCTTTATTTCAGGATCTAGTGCATGAGAATCATGCTCTGAAGTAACAGTTCTTAAAAAAGAGGCATGAACATTAGCAAAGTAAGTGGAGGTCTACTGGGGTCTAGTTATAAGAGGGCTGAAGTCATGGCCTGACAGCTCATAATGGACCAGAACCTGAAAAGCTTTTAGTGGCTGATTTGAACCCAACCTTAAAAAAATCAAAGTATTTTGTGATGATTTAGGCTGAGTCACTTGCAAGACAATTTTTAGACATGAAATTTAAGGAAAATCTGTTTTGTGCTCTTTTTGTAATTACCTGCCTGAGGACAACGGATGAAATTTAACTACTGTGCTAATTGTGATAATTCTGGCATATTCATATGGACGTATATTGCAAAAATGTTGATTCATGTGCACTGTCCTAATCAAATACATAAATAAATAAATATTTTTTCTGGCATAGCTACAGAGCGCCACTTAGGAGGGATGAAAGAGCTGTATGCATCTCTGGAGCCACAGGTTGCAGACACCGGGACTAGGTCCTGTCTTGTAACAGAACTTCTTGCAATGGCCTCACTCATGTATCCTTACGCCAATTACTGCATGATATAGTGCCATTGCATGAAAATACACTAATGTGGGATTATGTAATGTTTAGGACTATATTTATAATGGCAATTAAGTTACAGAAGATCTCAGGTGACACAGAGTAACAAAAAAGTAGTGCAACTAGTTACTTTTAGCTGTGAGTAACCAAGTAAGGTAACTTAAGCATGGTTTCCATCAGGGGGTTCGGTTTGATTCAGTACGGTTCGGTATGGGTTGGTAGGCTAAACACCAAAATAGTTTGCGTTTCCACAGACACCCGTGCCCCCACTTGGTGGGCGGGCTATAAGGGCCATGAATGTGAACTCAAAGTCAGTGCGAGTCTGCTGGTCCAGCCTCAGAGTTTTAGAAAGGATGAGTGACAGAAATCACCAGGGAATAAGCATTAAACAGCTTTATTTCAACTGAAGTGCTTTAAAAAAATATCTACATATTAATAATGTTAACCGTGGTCAGTACAAATCCTCAGCTGATGGAATACGTGTACAGAGACGCTTTGCGTGGTAACTGCACATTGTGTGAACCGTGCATTGACTGGTGTGTGTCTGCGGCGTCAGTACCTCTCTCTTGGCTTTGCCTCTGAACATGTCGTCCGTGTGTGTGAAGGCACTTTTAAAGGCTGCTGCTGCGTCACTCTGCAGTTTCTGCTCTCTGCTCAGAGAAACATGGAGGTGTGTGGCTGCAAAGATGGCAGCGTCCACTCCGCCGTGACCATCAAACACAGCGTAGTATGCACGCTTCACTCCGTCCTGGAGCCGAGCACAGAGACAGAAAAGAAGTGTTTAACATAAATCGTACAGTTTTAACAGGTTTCTGCTTTCTGTCACATCACAGAGAAGAGCTGGGCTTGGTGGCAGGTTGACAAAGTTTTCAATACTGGGGCTCTGTTGGTTCCAGTAGAGAACTATGGCCTCAGACTTGGAGTTGCTGACTTTCATCCAGACTGAGGCCATGGTTCCTGTTGGAAAATGGTTAACTGGTCCCTGTGGGTGAGGAGTTCAAGTATCTTGGGGTCTTGTCCACAGGTGAGGTGAGCAGTATGAACTGTGAGACTGACCAGCAGATCAGTGGAGCATCAACAGCACTACTTACGATGTACCAGACTGTCAGAAAGAGCTGGAATGCCAGCTAACGTGTTAATCCCAGACATTATAAGAACCCTCTTGTACCTGGATACCAAACAGCTGGTTGAACTCAGGTAAGGCCAGATGTTTGTCTTCCATCTTCCTCCTCGTGTTCTTGATGGCGTGAGTAGAGCAGTGGAGGTACCCCGAGGCAGAGGATGAGGGTGAAGACGATAGTTCAGGGAGGTTTTGATGCCATTTAAGTGCCACATTTATCAGCTTGTTGATGAAGAGATGCTGGACTCTTTCTGACTGGAGCACTGTGGGTAAAATGAAGCAGACATAGGACACAATGAAAAATTAAACATTTTCCCAATTTAGTTTTAGATTTAGCTCTCAATAGAATTCCAAACAAGCAGGCAACTATAAATGTAAAAAATGTGCCCTGCTGTTAAAATTGTTGGGAAGCAGCCTAGTGGTTACTTCCTTTAGGTCCCATGTTGTCCTGAATTATGGCAGGACAGGTTCATGGACCTTCAAGTCCAGACCTACAGAATTCCACGTGGATCTCATTGTAAATGATTTTTTTTTTTTTTTTAAGATTTATTTTTGGGCATTTTTGTGCCTTTATTAGATAGTGGATAGAATTGGAAACAGGGTCAAGACTGGGGGAGAGACATGCGGTAAAGGGCCTTAGGCTGGATTCGAACCCGGGCCGCCCGCATACATGGGGAGCGCCTTTAACCGCTAGGCCACCTGCTCCCCGTTGTAAATGATTTTGTACACCCAAATCTGCCCTTGTCTCTACACCAGACTGATAAATAAAGGCTAGTAAAAGCAGATTATGGATGACCTGTACAATTTAACATCGAACAGCGGTGCAGGGGTTAGCGCTGTTGTCTCATAGCAAGAAGGTCCCTGGTTCACTTCCTGGTCAGGACATTTCTGTGCAGAGTTTGCATGTTCTCCCCGTGCATGAGTGGGAGGACTCCGGCTTCCTCCCACGACCAAAGACATGCTTGTTAGGTTGATTGATCGCTCTAAATTTGCTGTAGATGAGACCAGTCCAGGGTGTACCCGCCTCTCACCCAATGACAGCTGGGATAGGCTCCAGCCCCCCACAACGGCATAAGCGGTATAGAAAATGGATGTAAGATTTAATGCTTTCAGACAACAGTGAACCACTAACAAAAAACTTGGTTGTCTTATTTCATATGTTGTGGGGTTGATGGGCACTCTGGATGTCCAAGTACATAAGAAAGAATGTTAAAAAGGGTTTCTCTTATCTGTCCCCTTTAAGAGTACACTGCCCGTCCCAAAAAAAGTTACATGTATATTTTGGTTCTTTTAGCTTTGATTACTGCACACATTCCCTGTAGCACTGTTTCGATACACGTCTGCAATGTCACATTTATTTCCGTCCAGAGTTGCACTCATTTTTTGCCAAGATCTTGTATTGATGATGGGAGAGTTGGAACACTGCACAAAGTCTTCTCCAGCACGTTAAGGTCTGGATTCTGTGGTGGCCAATCCATGTCTGAAACTGATGTTTCATGCTCCCTGAACCACTCTTTCACAATTTGAGCCCTGTAATCCTGGAACTGTCAGCTTGGAATACGCTCTTACCATCAGGGAAGAAAAAAAATCCATTGATGGTCATTCAGCATATTAAGGTAGTCATCTGATCGCATTCTTTTCCAGTTTTCAATAATGCCTTGGACAGTTCTTGACCTAATTTTAGTAGTTTCAGCAATCCTCTTAGATCCTCTCCTCTCTTTGCTTGATGCATGCTAATAATTGACCCTTCTGAGACGGATTAGCATGTTTTCCATGACCACAGGAAGTGTCTCCCAATATGGTTGTTTAAGAAATGAGAAGCTGCTCACTGCATCATGCATGCAGTAATTATCCAATGGCAGGCTCTTACCTATTTTCTTAGTTAAATCTAGGTGGTGGCTTTTTTTTTTTTTGGAAAGGCAGTGTATAAACAGTATATCTTCTGTACAGGTAGGTGTTTTTGATGCAACTACCACATACATGTTGAGATTTGGTCTCTGTGGATTTACCTAGTCTCTCTGTTTTTGTTATTCTTTAGCAGTAAAAAAATATTGAGATATATCATATTTGGCCACTCAATTAAATATTATTAAGACATGATATTTTGCCCTTATTGCCCAGCCCTTTCTCCAAATGACCACTCACAGACTTGCTGTTCCTCCTCCTGGTTGGCGTCAGCATCCTGTGGGCAGTGGAAAGGTGAGAGGTCATCCTGTAGTAGCTGAGACACCGCTGTCTGACACAAGAGGGCACTTAGGCCAGCAGGAGAACCCCTGACCCCATGAACACGAGAGAAAAAACAAGATTTATAAAGATCTGATTATGGATTATGTATATCTCTAGATGTGATCCGCTGCAAAAGAAGGAAATACAATGTTGTGTTACTCCTTTTTGTGGCTGTTTTCATAAAAAAAAAAAAAAAAAAAAAAAAAACGACAT
The DNA here is from genome assembly GCF_018320785.1 of Cheilinus undulatus. NCBI lineage: Eukaryota > Metazoa > Chordata > Actinopteri > Labriformes > Labridae > Cheilinus > Cheilinus undulatus. Next base: position 2,459,071 of record NC_054869.1, on the reverse strand, counting down.
CTGAAAATTCCCTAAAATATTCAAGGTAAGATGCCTGTCTGAACACAAGTAGTCAAAATTTTAAACCAGAATTCAACCAGAATTGTTCCGTCAAGCCTGCAAGAAATTTTAGAGCAAACTGATGTGAGAACAAGAAGAAAATATTTCAAAAAACCTACCCAAAAACAAATGGAGTAGAGGATGTTGGTGTTTAAATCCTGCAACCAGTGAATTTCCATGCAGGTAATGAAACAGCCACATTATGTTTTATGTTCATGGTTGTAAGTGTTGCTGATACCTGCCACATTCAGCCAACATTGATAAAAAAAAGGCAAATATTCTTATTATAGCTTCATTTATGGAGTGAGAAAAGTGGCAGCCTGTTCTGACGTGTTTAAGAAATTTTCAGGAGTGTGTGACGAAGTTCCTTTCTGCTGCAGAGGAGGCCGGACTCTGAAACAGGATGTGGGGTGGGGTTGGGGGCAATGGTGTTTCTGCAGACAGGATGTGAAGCCTTCCTGAGCAGAGGAGAAATGTTCCCAATTTGTGTTTTACAGAGATTTAAGGTCCATTTACATCGAGGCGGACTTAGAGGTGGGGGGGTCAGGGAACTGTCTGACTAACTGGGGATGACAGATGCTAAGAAAAGTTAAAGGCAACACAATGCTAAAGATCTTTATTAAACTATGGTAGGACAGACTAAACTAAGCAGTTAATGCTCTAAAGCTGAAAGTTTTACTTGCAATATGCATTTTTATAGTCTAATAGACTGATGGAGCCAAAGTTATAAATATAATGAAAGTTTCAGTAATGATTAATTAATCTTGCATACTAATAACTTACAGTGGAATCTTCAGTATCCCACTAACTTCAGACATGTCAGTGGTTCTCATAATCTTAGAATAGTATTGGGAAAATAAATGACAGCGGGTTTTGTTATTAATATTTCTTCAGCAGCTCTGTTTTACTTTTAACAATGTGTCTGTAGAAACTTCTCTGTCAGCTCTGCAGTGTTAACACAAACAGCAGATTTAACAGTGCTGAGTGAGCGAGCTGGGCAGGAGTGGAGCTGTCAGGCATGATAGGAATGTAGACCACGCACAGACAGATTACTCCCACTTTAACTGATCTCATACTACAGCTCAGCATGTGTTAGAGTGTTTTTTCACTCCCTTCCAATCCCACTCCCACAAAAACAATCCCACCCTGTCAGAAAATACATTATATATAGTATACATATAGCTAAGCTAAGCTGTTCCTATATAATGCTCACAATGCTATGAGTTAACCGTTGTTTACCTTTGGGCTTGACGGTCACATATTACGCAAAATACATTTTTTCATGATTTTTTTTTTTTTTTAACAAAAATGCCTGTCCACAATCCCCCAAAGAATCAGACCACCCCCCCCCCCCCCTTTTCTCAGAAATGTGTGCTGAAACAAGCTGTTCTCAGATTTCCCCTGCATGATGTCAAGAGGAGAGTTATCATGGCCCCCAGGTTTGGTTGGCCCTCCCTGCTTGGGGGAAAGTTCCACCCCCTGGATCCTTTCAGCTGCCTAGGTCTGCATCATTTTTTAGGTTTGATATTTCTCTGTCTGTTTTTTTGTCATGACTTCATCTATAAGACATGTTTGTCAGAATTTATGTTTCTGTCACAATCCATTGTTAGAATGTATATTAATCAAATAAAGTAAAAAAAAAAAATTAAAAAGCCACATCCATTTCCTGAGAGGGGTGGAGTCAGACAGCTCAGTAACATTTAAAGCTACAGACACAGAAACAGCAGTTCTGAGCAGGGCTAAAACAGAGGAGTTAATAGACATGCACCAATCCAATACTGTTTTTTTTTCTAGAAACAAACTCATAGGCATGTTTCAGGGACCTCTGAGACCAATATAAACTTGTCATAACAGAGTCAAATATAAGACCTTTAAGAACATTATGGCGACAGGGCAGTAGCCTTTGACCTGAGCTACAGTGACTACTAGTGGTGGCAGCGGTGTTACAGTCTATACAGAGCATTTGACTGGGGTTGTGGACCTGAACGGATCTCTTGAATACTTAACTGTTGAGTCATTTAAAAGCAGTAGTGCAGTGTATCTAACTTCGTGGAATATACATGTTTTTATGTCTTGTTTATAGTCGTACCTGGCTGTCAGCAGCCTCAGACCCAGCTCCAAACTCTCCCCGTGTAGTTCCTCCTCAGAGACTCTGCGGCTCAGCGGGTTCACAGGCAGCACAGCGCTATCCTCAAGAGGAGCCGGGAACTCTTCTACAAACCTCCTGAGAAAACACCGGGCCTCCTCCTCCTCCATGCCTCCGACTCAGTCTGTCGTAAGCTCTCAGGGTGAATGGAAGCTCCCTTCTCACAGTTTGAGACTTGAAGGTAAATAGAGAGAACAGTTTGGACTTCAATCTGACACATTAATGATTTACATAGAGCATGTTGAGACATCTGAACCACTCTCAAATCAGTCAATATTATAACAATATCATCAATATTCTCAAAGTTTGACACATAGATGTAAATTCTGCTGCCAGGGTGTTCTCAGTAAAAACATGAACAAAAGATGAGGAGTAAAGATGCACAAACTTTTTCGTTTCATGGATGATAAATATAATTTGAACGAAAATCTGAGTTTCCTTGCAAAGCATCCTGGGATCACTTGCAGCATAAACCAGCAAGGGTGCTTTTAGCTGCTTTTCTCCCTCATTAGGTGAAATTCACCCATGAAACAAAAACGCTGGTTTGTTGCTTAGTAAATACACCTGAGTGAAGTTTTCTACTGAACAGTCCTCAAATCAAACTAAGAAGTAAGCTGTGGAAATATCTAGAGGGGTCTAGTGTGGAGGTGACCGAGTTATGAGTCATGGGTGAGCTTAGGATTTGAATGCACGGCTGAAGTCAGGGAACAATAGTGGTTCATTACTAATCACAAATCATGAATGAGATACAGCAACAGAACGGCAGCCTTCTAAAGCAGCTCCATCTGTCTTTCAGGTTCAATTTTTCCAAGGCATCGGTAAACAAGTCATGTCTCGCACTGCAGCTCCATCATGACAGCTGCAATTACAAGATGTGTCCTGTTACAGCAGTGTTACTCAACCCTGCTCAACCAAAGAGAAAAACTTGTTTGCAATACAATTGCAAGAGCCACAATCTAAGTGGTGGAAAAATGGGTTAAGGTGGCCATAAAAATAAGTTAAAGCAGGCAAAAAAGGTAAAAAAAAAAAAAAAAAAAGCTGTAGAAAAGTGGCAGAAATGGATGAAAAGTGGCAAAAAACAGGTGGCAAAAATGGTCAAAAAGCAGCAAAAAAAAGGGTGGAAAGTGAATTATGTGCGCAAAAAGCACCAAAAAATGTGAGAAATGGGCAAAAAGTAGCAGTGCCAAAGTCAAGTGCCAAAAATGGGTGAAAAGTGGAAAAAAATGGGGATAGAAAGTGGCAAAAATGGGTGAGAAGTGACAAAAATAAGAGTCACAAGTTCCCCTTGTGGGACTAAAAAAAGAATATTCTAACTTATGGTCAAAAAGCAGCAAAAATGTGTGAGAATGGGCAAAAAGCATCAAAGAGTGGCAAAAATGGGCAATAAAGTGACAAAAATGGGGATAATAAGTGGCAGAAATCGGTGAGAAGCAGCAAAAATGTGCAAAAAAAAAAAAAATAGACAAATTTGATGATAGATAAGAAACACATACTCTTTCACACAACAGTCTGTTGCATTTTATTTGTATACACTGTGAAAATTAGTGAAATGCAGCAATTTTTTTATACTGTGACAAAAATAAGCAGTCAGGATGAGCCTGTGCCTCTGTCTCTCCTTAAAAAAATCACACTGGATCCATCCATTCCAACAGAGCTTCATACGGCAACAGCTCTTATGTCACAGCTGAGCCAAGCTGGAGAGCAACTTTTAATTCAGTCTTTTTTAAGTGGCTGTGAGAACAAACTTATGCCTTTATCTGTCATATTTCCATGGTTGATCTCCAAATTATATAAAGACAAACTGTGGTGTTTAAAGTGAGGTTTAGGTGCGAAAGAGGTAGAGAGAGAGAGAGCGAGTGAGAAGGAAGCAGCAGGTGCTGATGTGAATCGTAATCACCCATTCAAATGGCTTGGACTGATAAGAAAATTTGCATAAAATCAAACATGTTCTGGAAAAAATAATTCAACAACAAAATTTACTCAGTGTGCAAAAGCCTATAATCACTCAAACACACCCCCCACACACGCACACACATACAAAATTGATGTTGACATTGTTCTGTTACTGTTGTATAACTTTCTTTTCCAATTTCCATTTTTTTTATGTTAAAAATGTTTAAAAAGTGAAAAATAACAAGATTTCACACATAAAATCAGTCTTGTGTAGACCAAAATAAAACACAAAACATATTACAAATGATTATTCTTATTAAAAAATGACAAAAGGGGCATTAAAAACACATTGTTTCTTACACAGGTCATTTTTGACCCACTTATAGAAGACTGTAGGTTCCAGTCACTTGTGCATCTGGTTAATCACCAAACTTGTGTCATTTGGAGCTGAATTAAACATTATACAGCCACTTAGAGGACATTTCAAAGTATCGCTATATATACCGTGTATCAGGATATAGCAAAAATATATTGGGATATCAATTTTAAGCCATATCTCCCAGCTCCACTTGCTCCCCATTCCCTTTCATATTCGATTTAAGATCCTCTTCCTCACCTATAAAGGCCTAAACCAACATGCCCCCCTACCTTACTGACCTCCTCCACCATCACATTCCTACCAATCCCTCCACTCTTTTAACACCAACCTCTTCTCCCCCTCATCAAGAACCAAGCACTGAACCTGGGGGGACAGAGCCTTCTCCATAGGTGCCCCCTCCCTCTGGAACTCACTCCCAACACATATTCAAAACTGCACAGACTTACCCACATTTAAATCACTGCTGAAACTCACATTTTTAGACAGGATTTTAATCTGTGATTGTGATGTTCTGTCATTTGTGTTTGTCTGTCTATGTTGGCTTTATCTACTTTTAATGTTCATTTATAAGTGCCTATTGTTTTTCTGCATTGTACTGTGTCTTTGAGTTTTATGAAAAGCACTTTATAAATAAAATGTTTTATTATTATGGTAATTATATGTAGCTGGTGTAGTTAAGCAGACTATTTGATACATTTTAACAGCCAAAAAGGTAATGTTGAATGGTGCTATTTCTTACTGTGATTTATATCATTATCGCAATAAATACAGTAAAATATTTTGCTAAATTAATGAGTCCATATTGCCTATCCCTAGTGTGTATCCATGTTCTGAGTGACTCTGATTGCCTTACCACCTTACTCTATAGCCAGGATGGGGCACATTGTGCCCCATGATGAATCCTTAGCACCCTACATGCCTAAAACTTGTGCGCATGACTGTATTTTTTAATTAATAGACATTTCAGAGCCTAAGCTTCACATGCTGTACCTTTAAGGCTCAAGTACCTTCCTACCTGTTCATTTCAAATTCTAATATAAATGCTTTGGAAATGTCACCTCCTCTGCTCTCTGTTGGAGAGACACATAAATGAACTTTTGCATCTTTATGAGATACCAAAAGACTCTTAAAATGTCACTGAATGCATGTCCTCTCATTGGGCTTCCATATTAAATGCACAGAGTGTATGGGGGTTTGCTCAATACAATGATAAAATATGAAATTGAGGATAACAGTAAGTAATGGGAGTGATTCTCTGCTACATCAACCCCTGAACCACATTAAAGGAAAAAAGCTGCAAATGCACCGCAATCAAGACAAAGATAAATGAGACAACAGTAAACATGTCAGGTCTGGGATGGTGGACAAAAACACGTCTGTTTAAAACTATACAAAATTAAGGATTTTTTCTTGGAAAACATACTGTAAAAGGTATTGTCTTAGGTTCCCACCCTACTGTACTGCGTTCACAGTGCCTTAAAATATTAAGAACCTGAGCAGCTTGAGTGTTTACTATGGAGGAATATTCAAAAAACACAACTGCTGTAACATTTTCTACGTATCATGTGTCAAACGTCTACCTACGAACTTTACAGTTTTGTATTCCGAAACAAGTAAATGTCATGATATTAAGAGTTGTGACACTGCAGTAAGAGCTCGTTATATTGCCCTTCGTAATGTGGACGGTGTTATGCTCTAAAGAGTGACCGTGTTAACTTGTGATCGTCAGCCGGATGCGTCTGTGGTTGTCGTAGTTACAGCAGACGTCAAGGATGGAAACTACTCTTTTCAACTTAGTATTTTGAACGCAATGTCAAATTGGTCTTTCATACGCCTTTACATGAAAACCTTAACGACAGAAACCCGTTTAGACACTTCCAGTCTTTCTTTTCTGTCACTACGACCACCAAACAGAAGTATAAAAAGCCACCAGTTAACACCGTCCCATTCTAAACCATGACATGGGCACTTTATCCTCAGTTGGAGTATTGACGTTACAATGTCATGCAGCCAGCCAGTAACGTAGAATTCACGGCATTAAAGTAAAATTTCCCCCTCTAGCAGAAAGGCGTTTCCTCATCTTACCTGGTTAGCTCAATCGCAATAGCCTTCTAGCATACTAGCTAACATTTCTCACACTACCCACGGAGAGCTACGAGAGGCACGCAGCGTGTGTGAAACACGCCCTGAGCCAGACAAAGAATCAATAAAATTCACTGCGCGGAGACACAAACCTGCGCTGTTTGGTCTGATGGTGAAATCACGAATGTCAATACTACAGTTACGAAGTACAGTCAATAATGTTTAGAAATCTGCGGTTAGCTCGGCTCGTCATTGGACCACTGTCCACCTCTACGTCATCACACTTCCGCCCACTGTCGATTTAAAGGGCCAGAACTTGAATTAGAAAAGACAACTGGCCAAGGTGTTAATTTTGGCAGCTATTTTAAATTTTAGTCTTAGTCCTTAGATGAAATGTCTTTTAGTTTAGGTCACATTTTAGTCATTTCTACCCTTTTTAGTTTTAGTCTAGTTTTAGTGGACGAAAACTCAAAACATTTAGTCTAGTTTTAGTCCATTAAAAAGTCCTCACATTGTAGTCTTTACTTCAAGTCCAAGCATTTATTCTCTTGCCTAAATCTGGCACCAAATCATGGTAGTGTGTTCTATGCACTCTGCTAAACCTGGGGTCCCTGCTCTCTACAGCTGAGAGACAGAATAGCTATAGATGCTTTGTTTTTTGACAGATTTATCCACCATGGAGAAATATCACAGATTTTGGATTTTACAGATTTTTATTTTAGTCTAGTTTTAGTCATCTTGACGAAAACTAAACTTTACTTTCTGTCAGTTTTAGTCATCACAGATGCATTTTTGTTAGTCTCACTCTATCTTTTGTCCAGGAAAAAAAAGGCTGTCAACGAACATTTTTAGTTATAGTTTTAGTCAATTAAATTAATACTGCTGGTCACAGCCCCGAGCTGCTTTTACAGCCTGTGTTTTTATGTTAAATCCCAGTTTTAAAAAACGAAAGAGGACAAGGGCCACAGTGAACTTCTCCCTTTGTGATTTCAGATGTTTTTTTAATTTAAGATTTGAGGGAAAAAAGTCAGATCCTGAGGTTAAATTCTGGGGAAAAAAGTCTAAATACTGAGTTTTATTTCAGAATTCTGGCATTTTCAGTCAGAATTTGATAAGGTTGTTTCTCAGTTTTTTTTTCAGTGGCCCTAACCCCTTCCTATTGAAACACACCCAATTTAGATAGAAAAGAGGATGAACATAGGAAATGTTTCCTTAATGCTTCCTTGTTTTCAAAAATGATAGTTTTCTCTAAGCAACATACAAATATGTGAATTCACTTTTTAATTATTGTAGAGAAATCTCAAGTAAAACAACATTTCTAATGCATTAGCAGGGATTTCCACAGACATACAGTATGTCAAAAGAAGCTGCTAAATTATATGGTTGCTGGTTCCCCCCCTTTCATTGTAATGCTACGGAAGTGGATTAGGGCCATTTTTAATGGAGAAAATCATTTTGGGCAAGTCAAGATTAAAGTCGAAATGACAAGAAAAACGTCAAAATTTCGAGAATAAAGTTAAAACACAATGTTGAGTTTCAAGTCGAAATAAAGTGATAAAGTTGAAATTTTGAGAATAATGTTGAAACACAATTTCAAGATTTAAGTCGAAATGACAAGAAAAAAGTCTAAACTTGTTTTTACTAAGCAGATCATAGATGCTGTGTGTTTATGTGGCAAAGAGAGAGAATCTCTTTGTTGTTAAATCCAATAATGAGGTATAATTTCACGTATTCATTAATATGAGGCATAAGGCATACTGTAGAGACATTCACGATTCTCTGTTATTGTCTTAAATACTCATCAACAGGAGAGAACAGCTCTCGTCTTCCTCTCTATCTGATCATGGGTAGAGACGCACGGGTGACAGACTCAACCTCAGGAATGGGAGAGCGAAGGGAGATTCATCACTCGTTTATTGATCAGTGTTTGTTGTGGTGGGACAGACAACATCAATATAAACAAATCTACTGACATATCTGAAGGGAAGCATGGAGGTGCTGCATGAAAGCAGCAATAGAAACATATGAGGGTTTTTATTTCTAAATTCCATACACAAATGTAATGTACATCGTGTACATGGCGTTTTACAGGTAACATTTTCTTTATGTATCATACACAATACTGTTAACTAGAGTTTCAAATACAACACGTGACAAAGTGTTCCCTTTTTGCCTTTTTTAACATTTTGTCATATGATCAATAAACGAGCGATCAATCTCCCTTCGCACTCCCATCCAGGTTGAGTCTGTCACCTGTGCGTCTCTTCAGGTGACAGATGGAGAACAAGAGGAAGAGAGACACAAGCGCTGTTGTGCTCCTGTTGATGTATAAGACAATGACAGATATTGGCCACTGTCTCTACAGTATATGCCTCATATCAATTAACACGTGAAATTATACCGTATTATTGGATTTAACAACAAAGAGATTCTCTTTCTTTGCCACATAAACACACAGCGTCTATGATCTGCTAGTAATAACAAGTTTTGACTTTTGCTCATCATTTCGACTTTAACCTTGAAATTGTTTCAACTTTATTCTTGAAATTTTGACTTTATTCTTGTCATTTCGACTTTAATCTCGACTTGTCCAAAATTATTTTCTCCTTCGAAAATGGCCCTAATCCGCTTCCATATAATGCAGAAATGCAGAATGATGTTCATTTAGTAAACAATGGTCCTATGTAGATTCAAACAGACCATATAATGGAGTGGATGATTAAATTTGGATCAACGAGTCAGTTCCATCCAGGAATGAAATAATGTTTGCTTGGTGGAAAAAATTTATAATCCATTTAAGTAATACAATTTCAACTTGATATTTTTTTTAGCTATTTATACATAATTTCTGTGATTTTTCTGTGAAAACTGCTCTTCCAAGATGATAACAAGCAATATCACTTACAGTGGACATTTCTTTAATACTACTTCACTTCAGATTCATTTAACACCTGTGTAGAAACAGAGGTCTGTTCACGGACATGTACACCTTCTTGCTATGTATCTAGCACATTTATGACAAAAATATCACAAGCATTATACAAAGTAAGCTGCCAAAGCAGCCATTTTGTCTTTGGGTTTTTTAGGATTGCCACGGCGTCCTCTGCCCCGCCCCCGTCCTCTCCTTGTACCCCCACCCCGGTGCATAGCGTGCCTCATGGTGGCGTGTTTGAGCTCTACCAGATCCTGGAAGACTGGATCACAGAAAACACAGCCAGTGTGTTGGGTTTCTCCGGCAGGAAGAGGAGTGCGAGTCTTGTTGAAGTCCACTGCGACCAGAGAGGCGTCGCAGGCATCGCAGCTCTCCTGTGCAACCTGAGGGAGGAGAGGGGAAGCTGTTTTAGAATATATAGCTGACATTTTTTAGAAAATGTAAGGACTGTGAAATCCTGCGGAGTTAGACGTATTAAGATTCTCTTCATGGTTCCATAAGGGCAAATTAGTTTTAGCAGCAGGAGCATGCAAAAGACAACAGACACGAGAATAACATCAGCAGTAAAAAGACCCAATTGAAAGTCTAAAAGTCTGGCACAAACTCCGTTTTACTAAAAACAAGAAATTTTCTGGAAACATACCCCAGTTACTCTTGCCCATCAGGGTTTGAATGAGGACTTTGATATTTGTCCTTTTCTGTAAATACAAGGAATCTGTGTATAACAATAATGATGATCTTTGGTTGTCCTTGTTATTTGTTCTTGTTTGGAATTATTTGGAACTAAATGAGTTTTGTGTGGTATTTCACTAGTCCCCAGGCCTGTCTTAGTCCTAGTTAGCTTTAAAGGCACCTTACATGAAGAGCTTGCATATTTAAATTGTATATTTTTTCTATATATACATGTCTATATATTCTCTTGAGGCACACAGGCACTGATTTAAATTGTTTACGATATATGTAGCTTCTTTATCTGACTTGTATATTTTGTCTAAGTGTATTGACTACATAAATACTATTTTGGGTATGCCATACGACTTATAGGATCCCTTTCTATGTAATTTTGATGTCTTGACTTTGAAATTGTCATGTCGGGATACCTGATTAGATACTGATCGACTTCAGCTGTGTTAGATCACATGTGTATGTTCACGTATTTAAGATAGTGACTCACAGATTGCATTTACAAGTCTGAAGTAGAGCTTGAAAAGTCACTTGATTGCTAATAAATGCTTGAAATAGGAGCTCCTTACTGTGCAGACATTTCCTCCTTGTCTAATAAGAAAAATTTGCCTATATTTATTGGTCGCCATCATTGGACACGATCTAAAAAGCAGGGAGGAACATAACTGACAAACTGAAACCATAATAAAGCTGTTCCATTACATGCAGAGAGACTGTTTGGGTCTGGGGCTTTGGGCAGGACTCAAACTGCCCCGTACTGTGCTGAAGCAAGCTGCTCCAGGTCCAATCAGGCCTGAGCATGGTTACCTTCTGTACAAATGCCATTGAGTCATGACAGGAACCTGAGGGTTTTATCCAGCGGACTCTGAATATTTGCATCTGTCCAAATTTCAATTTGCCCTCAACCTCGTTTGATCAGCTTTTTGTCGCCATTGTTTAAAATACACTGCATAAAAAATAAAGGGAACACTTAAATAACACATCCCAGATCTGGATGAATGAAATATTCCAGTTAAAAATCATTACTCATTACATAGTTGAATAAGTTGAGGACAAAATAACATAAGAACAATCAATGGAAACCAGAATCATTAACCAACGAAGGACTGGATTTAGAATCATACTCAAAATAAAAGTAAAAAACTCAGATCACAGGCTGATCCAGCCTCTGTGAAATTCCTAAAGAAAACTTAAAGTGAGGCTCAGTAGTATGTTTGGCCTCCATATGCCTGTATGCACTCCCTACAACATGTGGGCATGCTCCTGATGAGACGAGGGATGGTTGAGAGATCTCCTCCCAGACTTGGATCAGGGCATCAGTCAGCTCCTGGACAGTCTGTGGTGACAGTGTTGGATGGACAAGACATGATGTCCCAGAGGTGCTCAATTTGATTCAGGTCTGGGGAATGGGCAGGCCAGTCCATGGCATCAAAGCCTTCATCATGCAGGAACTGCTGACACACTCCAGTCACATGAGGATGAGCATCGTTACGCATCAGAAGGAACCAAGGGTCCACTGCACCAGCATGGTCTGACAATGGGTCTGAGGACCTCATCCCAGTACCTAATGGCAGTCAGGGTACCTAGCTAGCACTAGGAGGTCTGTGCAGCCCTCCAAAGATATGCCTCCCCAGACCATCACTGACCCACCACCAAACCAGTCATGCAGGAGGATGTTGCAGGCAGCAGAACGTTCTCCATGGCGTCTCCAGACTCTCTCACGTCTGTCACATGGGCTCAGCTAACCTGCTCTCATCTGTGAAGACCATGGGACGCCAATGGTGAATCAGCTAATTACGTTAATCTCTGGCAAATGCCAAACCGGGTGTATGGTGCTGGGCTGTCAGCACAGGCCCCGTTTGTGAATGACGGGGCCTCATACCACCCTCATGGAGTCTGATTCTGACAGTTTGAGCAGAAACATGCACATTAGTGGTCTGCTGGAGGTCATGTTTAGGGCTCTGGCATTGCTCTCCTGTTCCTCCTTGCAAAAAGGAGAAGATAGCGGTCCTGCTGCTGAGTCGTTGCCCTCCTACGGTCCCTCCACGTCTCATGGTGTACTGGCCTGTCTCCTGGTATCTCTTCCACGCTCTTGACAGTGTGCTGGGAGACACAGCCAACCTTCTCACCATGGCGCACATGGATGTGCCATCCTGGATGAGCTGCACTACCAGAGCAACTCCTGGGGGTTGCAGATACCGCCGTGTGCTACAACTAGTGGAGAGAGCACTGGAAAAATACAAAAGTAACCAAAAATCATCCAGAAAGGATGAGGATAGGGAAATGGTCTGTGGCCATTTGAACAAAAGCAGGTGAAACTGATTCACAATCAGTTGCTTCCTAACTGGACAGGTTGATATCCAGGAAGTGTGATTGACTGTGAGTTACACTGTGATGATTATGTGTTCCCCTTATTTTTTTCAGCAGTGTACATGTGCATGAACAGGACTATCCATACTGCCGTGCAACTGCAGCCTATGTTTCATATCTAATCAATCTGTGGCAAATCCTAAAAATTAAATTAAACATGGCCTGCATTAGAGCATGAGGCTTGTGTTTGACAGTATTGTTTTTCTTTATTTTCACACTAGGTGCTATTGAGTTAAATCTAAACAAACATTTTGACAAACAGAATAAATGGCGCTCATTCTCTCTTTTGTCTACTCCAGCTCAAGGTCTGATTTCCAAATCATATCACTCTTATCATCTTCAAGCACCAACACTTCCATAAAATTTGGCAGTTCACTGCAGTTTGGTCTTGTTTTGTGTCTGAATGGAGATGAGCTGTCAGCGTCTCCCCTCTCTGCTGCACGGAGCTTCATTCTCATCCTGACCAGGGCCATAGAGAGTGGTAACTGGGGCCAACCAGAGCCAAATAATCAGATTGGCCATCCCAAAATCCTTAACTATGATTGGCTTTTTGCCTTGTCAGCCACTAAGTAATTCTGTGATGTAGGCTGTTTGTTCTTTAATCATTAAGCATAACCTAACTGCACTGGATTGGTTTTACTGGCTTCAGTACACTAAGGAAGATGCCCGGGCCAAGGAATTCAAATCTATTTTGTTTGTCAGGGCTGTGATGAGCAGAAGAAGAAGAGGGGTTTTTCTCCTACCTGCACTCTGTGAGCATGCTCAAAGAAGTTCACCACCACGTTGCATTTATTACAGGCCATCCTCCATTTTGGTCCAGAGGTGGGGTCCAGCACCAGAACGCCACTGTCACACTCCACACACTGTCCGATGCCCAGGGAGTTCAGAGAGTGCTGACAGGATGGGTGGGTGCATTCGTTACAACCCATACCTGAGAGGAAAAGTTGAGAAAACAAAGAATAGAAATGTGAGAGTGGTAAAATGTTTGGAAAGTTAAAGACTGGGAAGGGTAGATTAAAGCCAGATCTTGACCTTTATTACATTATGCATCAAAAGAGATTTATACCCGTTTCAGATACCAAGAGGTAATCCTTAATGCTTCGTGACCAAGGTTATAATAGTTTTGGATTTTTCATTAGTTTCTATTTTTATTTCGTTTTCACTTTCTGTGTTCAATTTCAGTTTAGTTTTTATTAGTTTTAACTTCTGGTTTGTTAGTTTAGTTTTTTTTTGCAAAAATGCTTCGTTTTAGTTTAGTTTTTAATAGTTTTGGTGTTACTTTTAGAACAGGCTACTCTTCACTAATCATTTTATTTACTTGATGATGTTTGAATACAACTCCAGGCACAAAACTACCACATTGTGAAGTCTTAACCAATCAGATCAGGCAATTTTACACTCCCCAGACTTGGGTGAAGTTGCCGGTCATTATGGTTGTGTCAAAGACTAAAGCTAAGGATATTTTATCTCAATTTTTATTTTATTTTAGTTAGTTTTGTAAGCGCACTATACAGTTTTAGTTAATTTTCTTTTTTTAAATTTTTTGGTAAAGCTTAGTTTTTATTTAGTTTCAGTTAACTAAAATGATTTTTGAATTTTAGATTTACTTATTTAGTTAGTTTTAGTTAACTATAACAACCTTGTTCGTGACACATCTCAATGAAAACAATTTGATATCGGATCACTCAGACTGCACCCAGAGGTGGTCTGGAATGTCTTCATCCTGATTAGATTGGTGAAAGGAGCCAGCTCCTTGAACTTGCTAGTCAGTGAATGACACATATGTAGGCTTCCTCCCTCGTCCACTGTTGTCTTAAACTGAGTTGTCATTTCACTTTCATTATTAGAACACATGTATACCAGCAGTCTTTCCCTTTTGTTGACTGCCCTTTGTTGGCAACTTTTGGAAAACTGGGTGAAACTGGTAAGGCGAGAGGGAAATCCTCACCAACTATGGCCAACTGTTTGGCAAAAATGGAGGGAAAAGCCCCAAACATCCCCAGCTTTACTAATTATGCCCTCTGCCTTTAAAAATGATGTCATCCTTTGAAATATTCCATCCTTAACTTTTGTATGCAGACAAGGACCCCAGTTGTCATTTTAGTCTAACCACAAGATTTATCAGCATGTCCTTTGACGCCGTGTTTATGTTAACATGAGGGAGAAAAGCTGCAAAAGAGGCACCACTAGCCTCTTACCTTATTGCTACTTGGCCTACATTCTTATCAGCAGCAGCTTCACTCTCCACTCTTACAGCATGGTAAGAGACCTGCAAAAATGATATATACACCTGCTACTGATATCATTAAAAGCAATATTTCACTTTAAAGCTACCCACTAGTGTAGTCTGTCTTGAATGGAGTTTGGGGTCGGTGTGTTGGTCTAGGGAGGTTTGACGGCAGCTACTTGTTGGTTTGTGGCCTACCGGCGATGGCACCTGGGAGCAGTCCCTGTTGGGTTTGATCTGGCCATGGGGGCATAAGCCACCCCCCCATGACAGCCCCCCACCACCACCAAGACTGGCATGTCAGAATTTTTCCCACATCTTCTGTCAGAAGGATTGCTAATCCACATTAATCACACTAATCCACTGACAAACGGTCAGCAGAATGGCCCATCCATTCATTCTTGTCTCTTATCTAAAAAAAATGTGCAAAGTTATCAAAAAATAACACAGGGGCAATGTTGAGTGTTTTTGCACCTTTCTTCATGTCCCTAAAAGGCGGGTTGCTGAAACAGTATGGACACAGAGGGTAGCTCTTCCCCCGAGACCCTGACGTCCACAGCACCAGCTCAAAGTCATCCAGTGGACAGCGGAGCTCCTTGTACAGCTTGATGGCTCCATTCTGAGGAAGGCTGTAGGTCTCATCACAGTGGGAGCAGTGGAGCCTGCTGGGCTTGGCCTACAGGTAAAAAAATAAATAAAATACTAGAATCAGATCAAGACAGGATTGTTTTAACATCAGACTAAGCTAGGAACAGACAGTGCAAATTAGGGCTAGTTGTAAATGTTGCAGTGTGTGGTACTTGTCCCTACACAAATAAAAAAAATAAATAAATGGATGAATAAATGAAGTTCCAGTAAACCATGACCCTGAATTTAAAAGCTTCCTCTGCACAAATGAAGCAAACAAAACATGTGAGTTTTCTGTCATGTGCAGGACCCGAGGACTTCATACACATATAACCTTGTAGTTTCTAACGGAGACCGCCATTCAACAGTCTGATTCAAATCAACAGGCATATACTGAGATTCAATGAAAAAGGCAGAGAGATCTGCAGCCTCATGATTCATTCATGAATTTAAGAGTGGTTGTCATCAGATGGAAATGGAAATACAGAAACCATGGTGACTTTAAAAGGGTTTTTAAGCTGAAATTTGAAGGTCAGAGCTAATCAGCCAGACATCACATGCAGAGAGAGGGACAGGATGTAATGTGTGTTTGAGTTGGGATTAAATGACCATGAACAATTAAGAGACAACATTTAAACTTTTTTCTGATCCATTTCTTGTATAAAGACAGCTGCATTCTTGAATTTAGTGTGCCTGACATTTCTACATGCTACTGCTCAGACACATTTACAGATGAGTATAAGGGATGCAGAGCCGGTGCTAAATTGATACTTTCAAAACAGTACTGGTTCCTAAATGATGCCTGATTCGACAGGCCAATAAAATATCTGTATATAACAGAGCAAAAGAATTACAATTTAGGCGGCAATACTGTCTTCGGATCTCTCCACAACCTAGAAACAGGATGGACCCAAAGAGGATGGCTTTCTGTAACAAATGTAGTAAGGAGGTTGGCAGTTTTACTATATGTGTATATTTCTGGGCAAAAATCATCACAAAGCTAAGTGTGTTTTTATAAGAATTTAAGGAGGGATCCAGTATGCCTTCTTTTACAGCCGTCTCAGGCTGGCTCAAGGTTATTTCAGATCCGTTACCTATTTGACATATTGGTCCAGAAGGAAAGTTGAACTATTTTATCATACATGGACTCTGTTTCTTGATTATGTAGGACTGAAAAATATGTACTATATTCCGGAAGGCTCTTCCTAGACCAAGAAAGGACAGCTGTAAGTTAGATATTTTATTAAGGGAAGGAAGATTTTTGAAGAGGATAACCTTTTAAGCAGATGGATACGCCCGTTTCCGTGTTTTTCACTGGCGAATCCATCTTGCAAAGTTCCTGTCTGAACCGTTTGGGCATGGTTGGAAAGCAACAGGACCAATCAGTGATGAGGGGCGCTGCTTTCAGCCGTGGGGTGGAGACGTGATGTAAGCAAGCAGCAACAAGAGGCCGGTGCAATTATAGCACCAGTTTTATCAGAACTTGATGAAAATTCTTCGTTAAAAGATTAACAAAGAACAGCAGTGAGTTGTTTTCTTGTCAAAACCAAAAAAAGTCGTGTACTGACATGTCTACAGTCGCCATGGTTTGTGTTATACAGTTCCCTATGGAGTTCAGTCCTCTGTAGCAGCTACATCACGTGTTTTGTTGTTCTGATTGGCCCGTAAAGATGTGACAGACAGAAAGTTCATCCAATCATCCTTTGAGTTTTTTTTTCAAAGGCCCTGCCCTTTCCCAAACACTGTGTATGAGAGGTTTACCGGATGGATGTGTGAAACACATCCATCTGGTGTGCCAGGTTAGGGTTAATACAAAATCTGTGCATTGTATAATGTAGATGTGGAATGTAATTGTCAATAAAAATTCTTTCAATAATTAATAATTAATTAATTACTGTTCATATATTCAAAATCCCTTGCCCATCCTTAGCAAGAGCATTGCTCCTCTGTAAAGGTAGAAATATTTGAATTGCCTGGTCTCCTGTTTAAGTTTTATTCAAGCTTTCTTTACATTCTAATACAGTGTATATCTGATCATTCTGCTGACCTGAATGTACTTCATGAAGCGGTGGCATTTTCCACAGCGGGAGAGAGGCTTCCCAGTAGCAGCGATTGGTGAAAAGGAGACCTCCATTAACTCGTCCATACCTGGAAGATAAATGGAGATACTTGGGCTGAACTAAACCGTACCATGGTGATGTACATAAGTGTTTCCTACACATTGACCATACCCATGCCGGCCACAGATACACATGTGGACAAAATTGTTGGTGCCCCTCTGGTACCCAACTGAAAGAAAAACCACAATGGTCACAGAAATTATTTGAATCTGACAAAAGTGATAATAAATAAAAATTCTATGAAAATTAACCAATGAAAATCAGACATTGCTTTTAAATTTTGGTTCAACAGAATTATTTTAAAAAACAAACTCATGAAGCAGGCCTGGACAAAAATGATGGTACCCCTAGAAAAGATTGAAAATAATGTGACCATAGGGACATGTTCAACCAAGGTGTGTCCTCTAATTAGCATCACAGGTGTCTACAAACTTGTAATCAGTCAGTCGGCCTATTTAAAAGGTGACAAGTAGTCGCTGTGCTGTTTGGTGACATGGTGTGTACCACACTAAACATGGACCAGAGGAAGCGAAGGAGAGAGTTTTCTCAGGAGATTAGAAAGAAAATTATAGACAAGCATGTTAAAGGTAAAGGCTATAAGACCATCTCCAAGCAGCTTGATGTTCCTGTGACTACAGTTGCACCTATTATTCAGAAATTTAAGATCCACAGGACTGTAGCCAACCTCCCTGGACGTGGCCGCAGGAGGAAAATTGATCATAAATCGAAGAGACGGATAATATGAATGGTAACAAAATAGCCCAGAACAACCTCCAAAGACATTAAAGGTGAACTCCAAGGTCAAGGTACATCAGTGTCAGATCGCACCATCCGTCGTTGTTTGAGCCAAAGTGGACTTCATGGGAGACGACCAAGGAGGACACCACTGTTGAAAACAAATCATAAAAAAGCAAGACTGGAATTTGCTAAATTGCATGTTGTCAAGCCACAAAGCATCTGGGAGAATGTCCTATGGACAGATGAGACAAAACTGGAACTTTTTGGCAAGGCACATCAGCTCTATGTTCACAAATGCAAAAATGAAGCATACCAAGAAAAGAACACTGTCCCTACTGTGAAACATGGAGGAGGCTCTGTTATGTTCTGGGGCTGCTATGCCGCATCTGGCACAGGATGTCTTGAATCTGTGCAGGGTACAATAAAATCTCAAGACTATCAAGGTATTCTAGAGAGACATGTGCAGCCCAGTGTCAGAAAGCTTGGTCTCAGTCACAGGTCATGGGTCTTGCAACAGGATAATGACCCAAAACACACAGCTAAAAACACCCAAGAATGGCTATTCGGAAGTGGCCTTCTATGAGCCCTGATCTAAATCCTATTGAACATCTGTTGAAAGAGCTGAAACATGGCGTCTGGAGAAGGCACCCTTCAAACCTGAGACAACTAGAGCAGTTTGCTCATGAGGAGTGGGCCAAAATACCTGCTGAGAGGTGCAGAAGTCTCACTGAAAGTTACAGAAATTGTTTGATTGCAGTGATTGCCTCAAAAGGTTGTGCAACAAAATATTAAGTTAAGTGTAGCATCATTTTTGTCCAGGCCTGTTTCATGAGTTTGTTTTTTAAAATAATTCTGTTGAACCACAATTTAAAAGCAATGTCTGATTTTTATTGGTTAATTTTCATAGAATTTTTATTTATTATCACTTTTGTCAGATTCAAGTAATTTCTGTGACCATTGTGGTTTTTCTTTCATTAACAGAGGGGTACCAACAATTTTGTCCACGTGTGTATATCTAGTCACATAAGTGTATCTGTAAACTGTTTCTTCTTTAAAAAAATATGCATATGATCACCATCTTTGCCCAGCAAATGCAACATTACAGAAATGACCATCATGGTGAAAAATTAAGCTTCTATAATGATGTCATTTTATTTTTTCTCCTATTATTTTTACAGTGTAATAAAGTATTTAAACGTTCAATTGTCTTAATCATTTTAAAAAACTGCCATAGAGGATTTGAAGAACAGATATCTTCCTCAGAGCAGTTGATGAATGAGGCCTAGTGTTCCTGTCTTTCTGAACTTACTGGTGATGGAGTCGACAAAGTAGTGAAACTTCCTCTTGAAGATATCAAGCGCATGCTGCAGCACCTGCTGGAAGTTAGCTTTACCCTGAGCGATCAGGTTCAGCTGTTTCTCCACAGCGCTGCGAATGGTGGGCAGCACCAGCTCTGCATCTGAAGCACACAAACATGATGAAATAATGATGGGTTTTGATTAAATCCTTCTAATAATGAATAATAATGAGGCTCATGTATTTTAATCAGCTGCATCGATCTATCTTGCCCCAGAGGGATGATTACCTGTGATATTTTTTAGAAATGCTCAACGGAATGAACTACAAATCCACAAATATTACCTATCTTATAGTAGCCATGAACCAGGACAATGCCCAGGTTGGTTGGTTTCAGCTTGCGCCCGTTCTCCACTGTCACATAGTTCCTCTGGCAGATGTTGTTGATGTGGACCGGGATGCTGGCGTCAGTTCCTGTAAGATGTTAAAACTGTTTGCAAAAGTTTGGTGTGTATTTCAAAATGAGTGCCTCATACCTCAGCTTTCTTTCTTAATCTACTTCAGTTTTAACACCAGTTAAACCTTCATTTGATTTTGATATGAACATTCAAAGCTGTCAACTCTCATATTATGTTGCATAAACTGTATAACTGTATAAACTGTTAAAGTGTGGTAAATGTTCACAGATACTAAACTATTCATGCCAATTTAAAAAAAAACTACTTTACTGAATCTGTGATAAATTTTCATGGATTTAACAATATTTTAGTCTTTCCCTATAAAAACAGCTGTGATAATTGGACATTGCAGGAATATAGCTCAGATCATGATCTGTTTGTCAGTACGTGCCTGTCACTATAGAGCAGTGATACTCAGTGTGTGGCTCTAGAGCTACATGTGGCTCTTTTGTGATTGTTTGTGGCTTTTTTATGTCTAAATTTTAAATATTATTCCCCCAGAAAACCTTCACAAAGGGAAACTTTTTTGCCCTTTTAACATTTTTTTCCCCTTTTCACCCATTTTAGCTACGTTTTGTTATTAAATACCACTTTTTCCCTACTTTTTTCCCATTTTTGCCACTTCTTTTTGCCCCTTTTACCATCGCCATTTTTGCCTGTTTAAGCTGCCTTTTGCCATTAAATACCACTTGTTTCCCTTTTTCCCATTTTTGCCTCTTCTATTTGCTATTTTTGCTCTTTTTCACTTTTTGTCCATTCAAGCTGCCATTAAGCCATTAACTACTACTAGTTTCCAATTTTTTTGCCCTTTTTTGCCACTTCTTTCAGCCACAGTTATCCCATTTTTGCCCTTTTCACCCTTTGTTTTGCCCATTGCCATTAAATACCACTTTTTTTCCTATTTCCTATTTTTTGCCTGTTTTTGCCACTTTTGACTGCTTTTTGCCCATTTTTGTCACTTTTCACTCATTTTCTTGCCTTGTTTTTACCACTTTTGGACCATTTTTTGCCACCCTGTAACTCATTGCTTTGTAACACCCATTTCTGCTACTTTCTCACTCTTTCTTCCACTTTTTTTTGCCCCTTTACATGTATTTTTGCTGCTTTTGATCACTTTTGCCACCTTTAACTTATTTTTATTGCTACTTTAGGCCGTTTTTGCCACTTCTCACCACTTAGATTGTGGGTCTTGCAAAGGTATTTTTTAACAATTTGGCTCTTTGGTTGAGCAAGGTTGAGTAACACTGCTATAGAGAGTACTTACTGTGTGGTTGATCTGCTGAACTTGAGGTCTAAATTTTTCTTTAAGGTAAGAGGAAAGGAGAATGGAGGGAGGTTTAGATTACATTCATCACTAACTGAATGTTTGTTCTGTCTACTGTAATAGCTCGGCTTCATCTTATGTCTTTATCAATGTCCCGGTACGGCTCCAAACATTCCTACAAATAGATTCTATTAGCTGAGGACCTGCACTGAACATCATCTGTTTACTCCCAACTGATTTCTGTCACCAGTACGAACTTTGTGCCACTCAGAGACTGGAACAGCCGATCGTGCTGACTGTGAACTCACGTGCATACCCTCCATAGCCATGCAAACTTTGACCTCAGAGAATCTTTTAAATCCAACACTCAGCATGGGCTGCTTCCTTTACTACTGATACTTTAAATATATATAAACAATGATAAAAACTATAATATATCAGGCAGTGTTGGAGTGTACCAATGCCGTGTTTCTCCATGAGCGTGATGAGCTCGGCCTCTGTCAGGTAGTCAGGGGGGTTCGTCTGCTTCTCCACCAGTTTGATCTCGTCCACACTGAAAGTGTCTCCTCGCTCACACACTGGCATGGCCTCCTCTAGAGGGATACCCTGCCATGGCATCACTGCTGTGTAACCTGGGAATAAGAAATAAAATTAAGACAGGGTTTCTGCAGCTTTTCATACTTCTATTAACAAGGTCATTTTGTATTAAGAATTTTTATTTAAATAGCTGTCTTTGTGAAGCCAAATAAAACCATCAGAGCTCGTGTTAGGGTTTTGCCTATTGTGATGGCATGTATAACATTTACATTCTTATTCAAGGATAAGTATTTAATTGATCTGTTATTGTTGATTATCTTAATCTTCACAAGTTGGTCTAGATCGCCCTCTTTGTAAAGTGTCTTTAGAAAACTTAATGACTGATGGAATTCAAAGGACTAGAAGTCACAAATTTCTGCTTGCAGTTATAATTCTAAAATTCTACATAGTCTCACAGAGAATAAACTGTTCAAATATCCCACTGCCTTGTTCTTGCCTCTGTTTTTACCAAGTTTTCAGAGTCCCAGCTCTGCCTAAGGATTAGAGAAGTAACTTCCATGTGATCGGCCACCCTTACCTGCTGATATCAGCGTCTTGCCGCTACATGAGAAGCCCTCGGTGGCGATGCTAAAGTCTATGGTGGTCTGGAGGTATTTACAGTCCTGACTGACCGTGGCGATGAAATGGCGTGTTATGTACTCGTACAGGCGCCAGCCATCACTTCCTGAAAGAAAGGAGTGAGTCTGAATGTAAAGGTAGCCTAACATAAATCTAAAATTGAGACTTTCTTGAAGAGTTTCAGAGAAATATGTGTATGCATTTTTAAAAATATGATTTACACGAGGTCTGAGAGCTTGGAAGTATTTACCCTCCATGAACATCTTTGCTTCTTCTACTTCTTTCAGGTGTTTCCATACTTCAGCTCGGAGTCATGTCTATCTTTAACCCCTACCCCTTGTTTTCGAGTGTCCCCTTGCCATTTGAAACAAAGTCACTACTGGTAGCAGTGAAATTTTCTGCTACCAAAGCATCTATGTTGACAGATGAGACAAAATACTGGACATCTCTACAATAAGCGATAGTTAAAAATGCTTGTTCCAAATCAAAAGGACCATAATGCCTAAAAACCACCAGATTATCATAACAGGTTGATGTCATACTGATGAAATCTTGCTGATAATTCACAAGAAACACTTGGATAGTGCTGTTGTTCTGCAGAATCCCTTATGAACATCCCCGTCAAGTCTCTGAATGTTAAATGTCTCACCGAGCTCTGTTTCTGAGGCTGTACGCATGGGAGTGATGGGTGGATGATCCCCAGCGTCAGTTCCCTTCCTGGGTCGGTTTATCCCAGCAGAAAGCAGAGCCTTCACCTACATGTATTATCAAAGATACATTATATTGTTCCTCTTGGCATAAAAAACAAATATAATATATGCGTTATGGGCTTTCACCTCTTCTGCCCACATGGGGTTGTTGCTCTGCTGCTTCAGCGCCCCCTTCAGGTCAAAGTTTTCTGGGTAATGGGTGGTCTCAGTTCGAGGGTAGCTGATGTAGCCCTGTGTGTACAAACGCTCTGCAATCTGCATGGTGTGCTGAGGACCCATGCCTGAAAGTAAAAAAGAGTCAGACCAGTTAAAAATGCTGTAAATAAGTCCTAAAGATCAGTTGTAATGTGAATTTGGGTTGGTTTATTTCCAGATATGACAGTTTGTGATATACACCGAGCTCCAAGTTATTATGCAATGATATTTTTCTCAGATTTTCCAAAATATTCGATGTGAATGAGTCAGTATAATTTTCAAGTCATCAACCTTTAGAGCATAATTTAAATTTTATTGAACAGACCTCCCAATGATAACTTTTCTTTTTTTTTTAATAAAAAACTGAAAATGCACTGTTACACCATATTATGCAAAACAGAGTTTCATAAAATTTTATAAGTTGTAAAGAACTGAACATGGACATTTTTTGAATTTGCAGCATTAGGAGGTCATATTTACTGAAATCAAAGCTATTTCAATCAAAATCATCTTAACAGGCCAAGTTCCATATTAACATAGGAGCCCCTCTTTGATATCACCTTCACAATCCTTGCATCTATTGAACTTCAGAGTTTTTGGAGAATTTCTGCTTGAATTTGTCTTCAAGATGTCAGAATATCCTCCCAGAGCTGCTGTTTTGATGTGAACTGCCTCCCACCTTCATAGATCTTTAGCTTGAGGATGCTCCAAAGGTTCTCAATAGGGTTGATGTCAGGGGAGGATGGGGGCCACACCATGAGTTTCTCTCCTCTTATGCCCATAGCAGCCAATGACACAGAGGTATTCTTTGAAGCATGAGATGGTGCATTGTCATGCATGAAGATCATTTTGCGATGGAAAGCATGGTTCTTCTTTTTGTACCATGGAAGAAAGTGGTCAGTCAGAAACTTTATATACTTTGCCGAGGTCATTTTCACACCTTCAGGGGCCCTGAAGGGGCCTACCAGCGATTCCGGTCCAGAACATGATTCTGCCCCTTCCTTGCTGACATCACAGCCTTGTTGGGACATGCTGACCATCCACAGACCATCCACCAGTCCAGTGGTTTTCAAACTTTTTTGCCCAAGGCACACCAAAGGTTAAGCCAAAAATCTCAAGGCGCACCATATTCACATTGTTAAAAGTGATGCAAAAATATGGCAAAATTGGGCAAAAAGTGGTGAAACAGAGTAAAAAATGGGGTAACAGTGGCAAAAACGTGTTGAAAGTGTCAAAAAGGTAAAAAAACTTGGCAAAGGTAGTAAAAATGGCTTAAAGTGAGGAAAAAATATGGCAAAAATGGGAAAAAAGTGACCGAACAAAGGCAAAATTAGGTGAAATTGGCATGATGTTGCAATAATGGGTTCAAAGTTGAAAAAAGGTGGTAAAAAGAGATTAAAAGTGATGAAAAATTTGGCAAAAAAAGGCCTAACTATAGCAAAAAGTGGCAAGACAATGGGTTAAAAGTGGCAAAAACTTGTGAAAATGTCAAAAAGGTGGCAAAATTGGTAAAAATGTTACCAATGAATGTTTGTAAAAATGGGTTAAAAGTGATGAAAAATATGTCAAAATGGGGCAAAAAAGTGGCCAAACAAAGGCAAAAAAATGGGTTAAAATGGGCATAATGTGGCAAAAAAGTGGTAAAAAAAATAATTAAAAGTTGGTAAAAAAAAAAAGAGGATAAGAGTGATGAATAACGGCAAAAATGCTGCTGATCCAACACACATGCACTGATATCAATTAATCACACCTGGGGAGGGTCCCATTCTCTGTTTTTTTTTTGTTTGTTTGTTTTGTGTTTTTCTTTTTGGTTCAGGGGCCCAGCCAGATCAGTGCAAAGGCCTGGTTACAGTACTTGCCATAACAATGTATGGTTGGTACAAATTCCCAGGGCATACCTAGACTTGCCATAGGGCACACTAGTGTGCCTTGTCACACCATTTGAGAACCACTGCACTAGTCCATCCATCTGGACCATCCAGGGTCGCACGGCACTCATCAGTAAACAAGACTGTTTGAAAATGAGTCTTCATGTATTTCTGGGCCACTGCAACCATTTCTGCTTGTGAGCATTGGTTAGGGGTGGCTGAATAGTAGGTTTATGCACGACTGCAAGCCTCTGGAGGATACTATACCTTGAGGTTGGTGGGACTCCAGAGGCACCAGCAGCTTCAAATACCTGTTTGCTGCTTTGTAATGGCATTTTAGCAGCTGCTCTCTTAATCCGATGAATTTATCTGGCAGAAACCTTCCCCAATATGTCTTTATCTGCATGAACTGTCTGTGCCCTGAATCAGCCACAAATTTCTTCACAACACGATGATCTCGCTTAAGTTTTCCTGAAATATCTAGAGATCCTTTTGTTCCATATTGCTAAAAACTGTGGCCTGCTTAATAATATGGAACGTCCCTCTTAAGTAAGTTTCCTTTAACTTGGCTCACCTGGCAAAATAATTATAACAGGTGTCTGAGATTGATTTCAGTGATCCAAAGAGCCCTGAGACACAATACCACCCATGAGTTTCATTGAAAAACAGAAAATTAAATGTCTGTGATACTAACATCAAATTTGCATAATAATTTGGAACGCAGCGTAATGTAAAAAAGCAAGAGAATGGCTGGATTCTTAACACGTTTTAAATTATTCTTTCCATTGAATTGACCAGACTAATAAAGAAGAAGTGAGGCTCAAGCCTGGTTTATCTTCCTTCATCAAGTCTATGCTGTAGGTGTGCTTGCATCACTTTGCAAACCAATGATTTTTATGCCAGTTCTGAATCCTGCTGCCATATTTTCTGCTCCTTTGTGCACAAGAAACAGTGGTGCCTGAAAGCAAGCATATTTTGTTGGAGATGGAGTTGATAAATATTGACCATCACATCAGCTGATTATGCTGCAGTTAGTGTAAAGAAGAAAAGAAGGGAAACATCAGAGGAGAGGCAAAATACAGCAGCTGAATCAGCTAAGGGAGATGAGGGGGGAAGGTTGTCGCCGAGTAGATCTGAGCGCTTGTATCACAGTATAGACATTACTGAGGGACTGACAGTCACCCAGTGCTACCCAGTGGACTAATCATAGGGCTCGCAGTCTGTAAGTTACAGTTACATTTCTGAGGAGCACAGATCAGGCTTTACAGACAAGTAAATGTTTTGTGCTTCACAGTATAAAATATAGTTTTTCTTCAGTGCCAGGGGCTTCAGTCTTGTTAAAATGTGTTAAATCCTCACTGCATTTATGATTGTTAGGGCCAGAGGTCATTTGTTTGTGGACTATTCATCCATCCAGGCCATTCTTCTGAATGCAATATCTCAAAAACACTTTGAGGATTTTTTTTTAACTTTGCTGGACACACCCACTCTGATTCAGCTATGAACTGATTATATTTTGGTGGTGATATTTCAAAGGTCAAGGTCATTGGGCGTGATGGTCATCCCTTGCTAATAACATTGGTACCACAGGAAACACTTCAGCCTTTTTTCTTGACCCACCACTGAACAGTCCAGCATTTTAAAGGAGACGTAGAACAGCTGGACAGAGGTTGTAGGTTTTTTGTGTTTCCTTTCAATCAGTTTCATTGTTAAAGGGGACATATTTTACCCCTTTAAGACAAGTTTATATTGTTCTCAGAGGTCACCAAAACATGCCTGTGAAGTTTGTTGATGAAAAACACTCCAGTATTGGATTTTTGCATGTCTAAACACCCCTCTGTTTAAGCCCTGCTCAGAACGAACTGTTTCTGTGTCTGTAAACATTAATTATTAGCTTTCTGACTCTGCTCCTGTCCACACCCTCTCAGGAAATGGATGTGGCACTCTTGATGTTACAGACACTTTTATCTAAAGTTAAGGACCTGACTGGGATTTGAACCATTAATCTCCCAGACCATAGTCAGCAGGGTAACCCACTGAGCGATCCAGCATCTCAGCTGGCAGTTGAGAGGAAGATCAGGAGAGGAGGGTGGAACTTTCTTCCAAGCAGGGAGGGCCAATCAAACCTGGACGCGGTGCTTACTCCCCATATGAGGTCAAGAGGGTAAAATCTGAGAACGGCTTGTTTCAGCACACATTTTCTGAAAGGTGGAGAAAGAGAGGGTGAAGGGAATGGATTTTTTTGGTATTTGAGGGGATTGTGGACAGGTCAGGGGCACATATTTTTGTTAGAAAAGCCTGAAAAAGTGTATTTTGCATAATATATGACCTTTAATAAAATAGAAACTGTCTCACTGATTCTTAAAGTAATTTATGCCTCATGCCCCTGAGGGTAGGGGTGGGACAAAAAATCGATACACTGAAATATCGCGATACTTCCTGGCATGATACTGTATTGATATTTTAAAATGCAGTATCGATATTTAATTAGCTAATTATTTATTTTGTTGGTGCGGTAGTTTGTGGTGTAATATCCCACCCCGACCGCTAGTTGGCAGCAGGCATCATCAGCTGGCAGTTGACTCTTGCCTCTTCTCTCTTGAGACAACGAGATCACGCGAGACTTCCGGTCTGCGTGAGCCGGTTGCTTGTAGCTGATCGACTTCTGCTGCATTCATAGTGGATGTGTCGACTTATTTTGGCTTCCAAAACATTAAAGACAGCACAAATATAGACAGGAGTTAGACCGTCATTTGTAAAATATGCCACGTCAGACAACACGACAAATCTACAAGTTAGGCATCATCGCGTTAGCACTTAAGCTAACAGCTAACTTCAACAAACAAGCCCGTTGAAGCTACCGCTGGTCTCTACTCGTGCAACCATCACAGTTGTTTTATCTGTAAGGACCTGTCCCATGTAGTGTCATTAAGAATGATGACTTTGGTAATACAATAAAGAAACACTGGCCTGTAACGTCATGCCCTCCACAAAACACAGTCCATCAGTCCTTAAAGCTGGATGTGACGATCAGCTCGTCTCCCATAGTCTTCCTCCACAAACACTTTTTATGTGATGACATAAAAACTGATATAACACGAAATCTGAAAGACTTGAGCACATTCACTCTATAATAATTTCTTCCCCTTTTCTTAAAAAAAAAAAGAAATCACAGCAGCATTTTAATTATTTGCAACAAATGGGTAAAATCCTCGTCTTCAGATTGAACAAAGATAGGTAAAATGCGAGATGATGCAGGACTACATATTTTTTAAATAGCTTAATTCTACATTGTTAAATTCCATATTAACTTAAAATTAAGTATTAAGTTATATAAAGTTATATAAGTTATATATATATGTATATATATATATGTACTACACACATATGTATAGACTTTATGCACTTCATATTCAGTATTTAGCTCAGTCTGTGTCAAATTCTGTGAAATTCACACTAAATTGAAGTGAATAAATTGAGAAATCCTGCACTTGACCATTTTACAACCATTTTGTATTCTCTAGTTAGACATATTTTGTGATGTATCATTATACAATTTTCCTGTGATATATATCGATTATCGCAGTATCGCTGTATTGTGATAATATCGGTACCGTGTACCATGTATCGCGTATCGTATCGTATCGTATTGTATCGTGAGGTACCCTGTGATTCCCACCCCTAGTTAGAGGCATTTTGTTTTTTGGCTTGCCCATCTGTATGTCTGTCCCGGTGAGTCTTTTTCATTTGATATCTGATGAATGCTTTAAGGACTTTTCTTTAAACTGTGCACAAATGTTCATTCTGATTCAAAGACAAACTGATTAGATTTTACAGGTCAAAGGTCACGGTTAATGGGCCTAAAGTTCAATCCTCCATGCAGGTGATGTTGAAAGTAATCTACATCACTCAACTCCAGCAAGGCCAACATTAGAAGTGCTCTAACTTCAGCCTTCCAACAAACCGAATGGTTAGCCCGATAATTGTAAGACCAGTCAGATGCACAGATTTACAGCACATACCTTAAACAACAGCTATATATGATTTCTAACAATCATACTACCACAGAAACCACCCCAGCCTTCTTCTAGACCCACCAATGTATTTTCATATGTCAAATTACTGTTTTACTCATGGAAGTGTACACCCACTTTTTGCTATTCCTAAAATTTCCCATTTATGCACCTACTTGAAGAGAACTTAGTTTTAACAAACAGATGAAATGCTGTTTCTGTGTGTATACCTAAGGCAGAGCTGGCCACTCTCAGCATCTCCACCGTGTTCAGAGCCTGAGGCCTCTGCTTCGCCTTCTCCTTCTTACTCACAGACTCCACCTGTAGTGATTAAACAGCTCATGTTACACACCATAGAAAAAAGGTGTATGAGAAGTCTGCAGAAGAAGAAACGTTCCAGGATCATCTGTCAATCAAAAAGTGAGCTGGCACACCCACACAGTCCTAGAAAGGCTCCAAACCAGCACAATAGACTGTTTACAGGTATTATTCTCATAGATATGGATGTTTGTATTCTTACATTTTTGTGGATCAAACATCCACATCAAATTTTCACATCACATTGGAATTTTTTTGTGTTTCAAACAAACTAAAAAACAAGTGTACCTTGGCCTCCTTGGATGTCTTAGCCAGGTTGACAAACATCTGACCCACCTCCCTGTCGAAAACCCTCACCCTGTTCCAGTCCAGCGTCAGCGGGGTTTCTTTTCCTTTAAACACCTAAACAAACACAGCAGGTGGGTAAATGAGGAAAGGGCTGTTAACACTGTGTCAGGAGGACTAAATAGATGGACTCACCTTCACCTGGAGGACCCAGTAAGTCTCTGGTTTGAAGGACTGGATCTTATCGTGACGCTCCACACAGAAGCCCAGAGTCGGTGTCTGACATGGTCCAAATGAGATCAAGGAGGAGTCTAGATTGCCATATTTACCTTGGAAATACTTGGTCTGGAACCTGAAGGTGTTTGGACAGGAGAGAGGTCTGATTTTTAAACCAGTAATGGTAGAGCAGGGATGTCAAACTTAATCAAAGCACAGACCGAATTCTGAATTTGGGTCCAACCCAAGGGCCGAACAAGGCCAAAATTTAATAATTTACTGTCAATCTCATTTTCACCAGCAATGAATTTTGGGGGAAAAAACCTTAGCACTTTTCTGTTCTTTTTTTGAAAAAAAAAAAATAATAATAATAATGTATATATATATATATATATATATATATATATATATATATATATATATACAGTTGAAAGCAGAAGTTTACATAAACCATATAAAAAGGCACATAAACTTTTTTTTGTCACCGTCTAACATTAAATCAGATTAAACTTTTCCTGTTTTTGGTCAATTAGGATTACCAAAATTATTTCTATTTGCTAATTGCCAGAATAATGAGAGAGATCATTTTTTAGACAATTTTTTATTATTTTCTTGAGAGTCAGAAGTTTACATACATTTCATTAGTATTTGGTAGCATTGCCTTTAAACTGTATGACTTGGGTCAAATGTTTTGGATATGCTTCCACAAGCTTCTCACAATAGTTTGCAGGAATTTTGGCCCATTCCTCCTGGCAGAACTGGTGTAACTGAGCCAAGTTTGTAGGCCGCCTTGCTCGCACATGCCTTTTCAGCTCTGCCCATAAATTTTCAATGGGATTGAGATCAGGGCTTTGTGATGGCCACTCCAAAACATTGATTTTGTTATCCTTAAGCCACTTTGTAACCAGTTTGGCAGTATGCTTAGGGTCATTGTCCATTTGGAAACCCCATTTGCACCCAAGCTTTAACTTCCTGGCTGATGTCTTGAGATGTTGCTTCAGTATTCCCACATAATGTTCTTTCCTCATGATGCCATCTATTTTGTGAAGTGCACCAGTCCCTCCTGCAGCAAAACAACCCCACAACATGATGCTGCCATCCCCATGTTTCACAGTTGGGATGGTGTTCTCAGGCAAGCTTCCCCCTTTTTTCTCCAAATGTAACAATGGTCATTATGGCCAAAAAGTTCAATTTTAGTTTCGTCAGACCACAGAACATTAATTTTGTTGGTCTTTGTCCCTGTGTGCATTTGCAAACTGTAATCTGGCTTTCTTATGTTTCTTTTGGAGTAATGGCTTCTTCCTGGGAGAGTGGCTTTTCAGCCCATGTCGGTACAGGACTCGTTTGACTGTTGATAATGACACACTCTTACCAGCTTCAACCAGCATCTTCACAAGGTCTTTTGCTTTTGTTCCTGGGTTGAGATGCACTTTTCGGACCAAAGCACATTCATCTCTGGGACACAGAACCTGTCTCCTTCCTGAGTGGTATGATGGCTGGACATTCCCATGGTGTTTATACTTGTGTATAATTGTTTGAATAGATGAACGTGGCACCTCCAGGCATCTGGAAATTGCACCCAAGGATGAACCAGACTTGTGCAAGTCCACAATTCTCTACCTGATATCTTGGCTGATTTGTTTTGATTTTCCCATGACGTTACACAAAGAAGCAGTGTGTTTCAGGTGTGCCTTAAAATACATCCACAGGTGTGCCTCTAATTAACTCAAATGTTGTCAATAAACCTATCAGAGGCTTCCAAAGACATGACATCATCATCTGGGCTTTCCCAAATTGTTTAAAGGCATAGTAATCTTAGTGTATGTAAACTTCTGACTCTCAAGAAAATAATAAAAAATTGTCTAAAAAATGATCTCTCTCATTATTCTGGCATTTAGCAAATAGAAATAATTTTGGTAATCCTAATTGACCAAAAACAGGAAAAGTTTAATCTGATTTAATGTTAGACGGTGACAAAAAAAAGTTTATATGCTTTTTTATATAGTGTATGTAAACTTCTGGTTTCAACTGTATATATATATGTATATCTATTAGGGTTGTTATCATTAACGCGTAAACACTTGTGATTAATCTTGAAACCTTAAGACCTTTAAAAATAATAACAGAATTTAACCATATGACTAAGTTTGACCTCAACTCGCTCCCGTAGTCCTCCAGCACGGATGTTTACATGCCTGGGGGTGAAGAGGTGAGAGGCAGGTTTTATGGCTCTTTTAAGGGAACCAGATCTTGTGGATCCATTTCTTTCAAAGAGCCGTTCAAAAAACTGGCTCATTTTATGTCTTATTTTTTAAGAAGCTAGCCAGGGAGTAATTCATTTTATCTAGGAAATAATCACTGGAAGGAATGACAGGAGACAGTTTGGGTGAGAATCATTCAAACACAGACATCCCACAAATACATATTCTATTAGTGATAAAATCACTGAAAGTGTCTTTAAAAAATTTAGTAAACAAAAGAAAAATATAGATGCCACAAACTGCAGTAGTTCTGTACTGTTAGTATTGCATACATGTATGCAGTACACCTGAGTGATTTTAATACAAATTTTAGAGAAAACATTTAACACAGGAATATGTTGATAGAAAAACTCAATACTTTTACAAAACAATATTTCAAGTATAAGAACAATAGATAAAACTATAATAAATGAAAGAAAAATGTACATACAGCCTACTAGTATTAACACTGCAATGGACTGGTGACCTGTCCTAGAGTGCATATACCTGCTTTGTAAAAAAGTTAAACCCTACAGAGGACTTCTGAACTGTCCATGGGTGTATAAAAGTCTCGCTGTGGAGTAGCAAAGAAGGAGCCTGTGTGTGCATCTATGTGAAACATAAGGATAAAAAACAATGAACGGCTCACAACTGTGACTTGGTTCCTGTCGGTCATGTTAAAGAGCCGTTCAAAAGATCTGGATCGTTCATGAACGTCACATCTCTAGGTCAGACACAGCCAGCAGTGATGAGTGAGGAGACAGACCCAGGTCTGCTTAATGGTAATTTTCTTTTTAAAAAGCTGGAGAATGTTAGTTAAAATAAAATCAAAACTGTGGGTACATGCTGCAGTGATGAACTGTCTTTACACCGAAGCACAACAAGTCTTTAGTTCCACCTTCAGGCAAAGCACATCTTTGCTAATATTAGCAAAGACGCTAACAAAAACACGGGATCAAGCCATGGTCATATCACTCTCTTCAGCTGCTTCAGGACAGTTTTCTTCTTCAGCTGCTCAGATAAATGCTGAAAAGTGCTCCAAAACTTTGAGCAAGTCCTGTTTGTCAAAAGTATTAATCCAGTGTAGAACTCCGCGCTGGAATTGGCAAAATTGAAGTTAAATAGTGAACTTTACGAGAGTTCAGGTAACCTCAGTAAATTAGACGACTGTATCCTATATGTTATGATGTGTTTGAATGTCACACAAAAATGGGAAAATGTAGTTTTTGATGAGAAACTTCAATAAATACAGCGTGAATATATGTTTATATTCGAGGGATATACAACAGATGTGACAGACTAAATCATAGCTTTTTAACTCAAGCACTACTCAGCTAAGACCACTTGAAGTTTAAATATTTGCCCTTATTATGTCTTTCCACCAAATTATAGAAAGTACTGATAGTGGTATCGATAAGGACTCATAGAATTAAAAGAATAAAAATAAAACACTTGACAATAACAACCTTAAAAACTAAAAACATAAAAATATACTTAAACTATTTATGAAATGCTGCGATTAATCATGATTAATCACAGCATAGTGATGTGATTAAAATCAACCAAAGGGTAAAACATCCAAGAGGGGGAATACTTCTTATAGGTACTTTAGATTGTTAGCTTGCTTTACAAAGTGGAGATACAGTAGTTGTGCATTAATAATATCCATATCCATGTTTAAAAGCTTTGTGCTAGGATTGGGTCAACATGGAGACTAAACTATTGGACTCAAAGCTGTCAAAGGCTCATCAATACAACACCACTTATTTCTCCCCTGTAACAAAGAAGTGTTAGATGTTGTCATTTTTACAACTGGAACTTGAAATTCACAGGAAAAAGAATTAAATATCTAGTGTGGACAGCGAGTAGGTGATGCTGTGTAATGCAACGCTTGAATTCTGTTAGGACAGGGGGTAAAATAAATGGTCAACTCTCAGTATTTCCAAGAGAATGATAGTAAAAGTTTCTCTCATGATCTTCAGTATTCTGTGAATTTCAGAAGAGACTTAACAGCAGACATCTCTGGCAGGGCAAGTGTCTGCTTAGATTTTAATCTTATATAGTTCAAACAACATTTGATTAGACAGCTGAAAGAAATCAAATACAGCGTGGTTATTTTTGTGTGTAGAGAGTTTTACCGAGTGAAAGCACAGCCGATTCGTAGATCCAGCTCCTGACGAGCGTCCACAGACAGAGCTTCATTGCGGTTGGGCTCTCCCAGTCGGTTCATGGCGTTCCAGATGTCGGTGTCTGTGATGGAGCTGAATTTGGCTCGGTAAACGCTCTGCTCCCTCATACTGCCTTTGTTCATCACGGGCTGAACTGCATCTAACACCTGGAGGAAGGAGAAGCAGGAAGTGAGCAAAAAGCTGAACATGTAAATAACAAAAACAGAACGTTTGTAACACCTGCCAGTGCAATAACAGCTAATATAACATAATCAACCAGGAAAGTCATACAACTGAGGAGAAAAGGTGCATTTGTGAGATTATTACACTGAAAACTGTTTATATCTTTGTGGTTTATTATTAGCCTCTGTCATTGAAACATCCCACAGAATTATTGTGGATTATTTTTTTTTACTTTATTTGCTTTAAATGAGTAAAAAAAATCCATTAAAAACCTTAAAGCAAACAAAAAATTTAGGATTGAAAGTTTTTATTCAATTGTCTTTTTTTTACAAACCCCAGGACCCACGTGAAGAAAAGGAGACACAGAGAGGCCGTGATGTGGCCTCTGTGTCACTGCAGACAGGAACTGCTTTGACTAATGACAAAGATGCCAATTAAAAAAAAACACAAGGACTTTATTTGCAAACATATGAATATTTTTAAGACTTTTTCACAGACTGATTATTTTTTCACTCTTGCATACTTCATCTTTGGCACTGTGTGCACTTTAGAGACACAAATCTGATACTTAATATTTTATCCAATACTCATGTGTGATTTTTGCTATTTAGTTATTTTCACAAACTATTTGCTGCAGTCATTTATTGGTGACAACCAGTTTTTATTTTGCTCCCACATACGCTCCAATGTCATACACATCCAGACACAGGTGACTTACTAACACCACGTGTAAATGCAGCCCTAAATTACCTCAAAGCAGATGTTTTCTCCTTCTTTATCACAGTCCAGCCATAGAACCACGAAGTCACAGCCTCGAGCTTCAACCTGACACACAGCAGAAAGCTGGAGTTAGCTGGAGACCATTACACTGACACACAGCTGATTGTACAGGATGCATCAAGTAAACTGGAGTCTTTTCAAAAGTCTGAACTGGGACAGCCACAAAAACGTACCTGGAGGAACTTGACCATGTTGAGTTTGGGGTTCGCCTCCTTCTTCTCTGTTGGAGCTTTACTGAAGAGCTCTGCAGGGTCCACTTTGTCCCAATTATTGTATTTTCCTAAAAGAGAAGAACAAATCAATAAGAAACGTTTAGTCAGGCGAGAGGAGTTTTAACACATCCAAATAATTCTGTGTCAGTAGCGTAAATCTACACACAATGAGGCATCAAAAGAAGAAGGAGGAAGCTTGAATGTCAGGTACATAGAGATTCCTTTCCTTTTCTGCCAATAATCTAGGCCTCTATGATTTCCGAGTTAACTGAATCACAGAATTGGCCAATAAAACACGGAATCTAATATTTAACGTGGAAATTGCGGAAAATTGAATGAACTTGACTGAAATGCTGTCTTTTTTTAGAAAGAGGAACATATAGCTGAGGAATATGTTCTGGGGGAACACTAAACCCTGGCACACCTCACTTCACAAACACTCACTTCGCCCCCTCCTAAACGATCACAGCCTGTCAAAGCAGCTGCACGAAACACCGGCAAACATCACGTAGCTCAACATGGGGCAGTACCAAGCGGCAACCTCCGGTCCTGAAAAATGAAGCCAATGCGAAAGTGCAAAAAATTGCAATACTGCAAGTGTCCACTTAAGGCTAGCTGCAGGAACACTGGAAGTCCGGACACCTGTTAAACAGCTGTTTTTTACACTGGAAATAAACTGGTTTACAGCCTGGTTCAAAAAACCAAACGAGTCTCATTAGCTAGTGTCTTATTATGCTCTCACTGTACAGGGGTGAATTTTTCTGTACCACAATCGTTTGTATTATATTTAGGATAAACCTCACTTCACTGTGATTGCCGCATTTTATTTGATTGACAGATAGCTCGGCAGGCAGAGGCTCTGTTTCTGTCAACTGAAATGCTAGCTAGCTAGCTGACAGGAAGTCGCGCTTGGTGGGGGTGGATCCAAAGTTCGGTTGAGACTACGATTTCAATATGGAAGCCTCCGCAGATTGGCTTCAAGAGCCATTTGAGTCCTCCTATTGTAAGCAGATAACTGACGTCACACAGAGTTTGTCCAATTCTTTCTACAGTCCATGGGCAGTACAGGGCGACATAATGTTGCACCTTCAAGAAAACTCATCCATGCTTCGAGTTATTTTACCTCACCACACCAGAGAATCACAGAGAGAGAGAGGTGTACGCGAGGCACACCGCTCACCCCTTGGAGGCTTCAAACTCGAGTCGGACAGGCTCGATATTTTATGAAGTCCTGCAGTCTAAATGATGTTACATTCAACCCGAGTATCAATTAGCTTAATAATTCCTCCTGTAGATATTGTAGTTCCCTTTGGTTGCTTAATGAGCCAAAATGTGTCTGCATGAATGTAGTGGTCTGATATGAGGCAGACGGACAGACAGTGAGGATGGAGGGAGATGAGGAGAGAGTCGTTACAGTCAGGAGTAGAACAATGCAGCATCAAACTGCATAGACTGTTACAGACTGTGAGAGTAAAGAAAATTTACAGGTTTACTTTTAACCATTTAACTTTAACGTGACCTTCTTTATAAGTTACTATCACTCTCTGTTTGAGAGAACAGAAGGATTTCTTAATTTTCAGTGCTTAACAAATTTATTAGACCACCCTAACCCTAACCAAAGGTTTATGCCACAGCTGCCCTAAATTAACAGCATTGGTAATTACCAAAATCATTTTTTATGTTTCTGCAATGGTTAATACACCGATATTTAGGAGCTCTTTAACCCAAAAGATATTTTTTATGCTAAAATATAATTATTATTGTTATCCATAAATTTCCAATTTAATGATTTACAAAAAAAATGAAAAAAATAGTAAAGCACATTAATGTTTCTTGATTAATATGTCAAATTATAGTTATTGCATTCCTGAACAGAAAAACTAGTTTTAGTGGTTGAATGTTATGCTTGATTAATTTCTGACTTCTCAGTGAAGCCCAGTGAGCTGGCTCAAATTTGGGTGAATTCAGTTTGAAATCCCTCATTCCTGTTCAAAATGGTAAAACGTGGAGAGCTCACTGAAAATGAAAGAGTCCGCATTAAAGCACTTCATGATGCTGGATGGTCTTTGACACAAATATGACAGGTGGTCTAATAAATTTGTTAAGCACTGTAAATTATAAGCATCAGTTAGGATGTGATTATACACATGGATGTGTCTTAAAATATTGGAAATATCTTACTGTTATACTGGTTATAATTATTTTATATCAGGGTTATCCAAACTGTGGGCCAACCGTGGTCTTTTTTCATCAAATTTAAGGTTATTTCTATTTAATTAGTGAACATCTTATTCATATACATAAACAAGACACTCTTTTTATGGTAAAATTAGTAGAAAGGTTAAAAAAGGGAATTCCAAATAATTAAAACAGAATTTGGCAGAAAAAATAAAACTGATTTCATAGGGCCCTAATAATCCTGTGGATAGGCCATCAGTGACGGGTTGTAAAATGGAGATCAGGATCTTTTATACGTAGTTTATACCCACCAATGAAATCCAGACTCATCACATGTCCACAAACAGAGGTCATCTTATAGCGCACTGATTGGCCCTGAAAGCTGCCAGTGTACTCGTGCACTGAGCATGCTCCGTTCAGACCTTTGCGACTGGAACAGTTTCCTTTAAGAAGAAGAAAAAAAGAGAAGAGAAGAAGCAGAAATCAGTCAAAGTCATTTGGATGAGCTGTTTGTGTGCTTAAGCTTAAAATAAATACAAGGTCAACAGTAATTACATTTATCAGGTAACTTTGCACACCCTTAAACCATCTCCATTATTCAAATACGGAGAATTCAAACTCATTTTGCAGACAAAAAATGTTAACTTCTGAAGCCAATAAAGTGAATCCAACAAGTCACTTTAAACAAGACAAATAGTCATTTCTGATTCCAGAAAATATGATCAGTTTAGACCAGAGACCAGGAGAAACAAGGACCCTTTTGAATTTTTAAAAAGTAGGAAAAATTTTAACACTTTTGAACCTAAAAGAGGGGAAAAAAACAGGGAAATGATGGACCATGTTAAATCCCAAACAGGAGTCAAAATTGTAACTTTTGAACCAAGAAAAAAGCCAACAATGGTCAAGCTTGAACTAAAAAAAGTTCAGAAGGTTCCTTTTAAACCAATGGGGACAAAAATGTCAAAAATATGCTCTCTTTTGAATAAAAAAAAAATTAAGAAAACTGTCAGCAATTTGGATCCAAGACCAAGATAAAAAATATGGACACTTTGATAGCAAAAGAGCAGGACAATATGAACCAGTTAGAACCCAAAGAAACAGGGGCATAGGAAAGTAAAAATGAAACACTTTTGAATGAAAGAAAAGCCAACTTTGGTCTTAAACCCAACAAACAAGACAAACATGAACACCTAAAAAGGGAGGAATAAGTTAGGAACTTCTGACTCCAAAAACAAGAAAAATCTGATTTTTTTTATGCAAAAAAAAAAAAAAAAAAAAGAGAAATCTTTAGTAATTTCCTTTCAAACTTTTAAAATGGGAGCATAAATTTGATGAAGAGGCAGAGAGTCAATTCTAAACTCTTACATCATCTCTGAACTGAATGATTTCTCAAGGCTAAATGCTAATGACAGGAACTCGGACACACATGAACACCGGACAAACGTGTTTGATGATGGTGGCAATGATGAACAAGAAAAAGAACAGGGGACTATAAAAATGGAAGCTTCAGGTTCAAATGCAGATCATCCAAAGGACGGAGACTAACGACTGAAACTCTACGGGCATCAACCTGAGTCATGGAACAGCTTCAGGTAAGACACCTGCCTGTATATGTGATAGTTAGAGGTTCATGATGCATTTATTTCTTAATTCTGCAGTCAATCTGAAAAAATTCCAGAGGTTATGTGAGAAAAAAATCCTGATTTCCTTCCTTACTGAAGTGAGATTCCTGCGTAGTGAGTGATCATCTTCTAGGACAGTGTTACTCAACCCTGCTCAACCAAAGAGCCAAACTGTTGAAAAATACCTTTGCAAGAGCCACGATCTAAGTGGTAAAAAGTGACTACAATGGGTTAAAGTGGCAATAAAAGCTGAAGAAAAACTGGCAGAAATGGGTGAGACGTGACCAAAAAAATGACCTACAGGGGGCAATAATGGTAAAAAAGCAGCAAAAACGTGGCAAAAAAATGAGTCAAAAATGACTAAAATTGGCAAAAAGCAGCAAAAAGGTGGGGGAAAATTAGTGAAAATTGGCAAAAGCAGCAAAAAGGTAGGGGAAAATGAGGAGAAAACTGACTCAAATTGGCAAAAAGTGGCAAAAAGGTGGGAGAAATGAGTGGAAAATGACATGTAATGGCAAGAGGCACCTTAAATGGAAAAAAAAAGTAGCAAAAAAAGGAAAAAATGGGCAAAAATTGCAAATAAGGGCAAGGAAAATATACAGACAAAAAGTAAAGGTTGACAATTAAGTCTGACAATTAAAGCCTGCCGTATAAGTGTGGGAAACAAATTGCAATGGATAATCATATCATAAATATAGACATAAAAGAGCCACGTGTGGAGTATCACTGCTCTAGGATTTTGATCAGACTTTTTAAGGGTAGAATCATGAGATATTTGTGTTATGCAATCCTTTGCAAACACTGAAGTGAAGATACTGTCTAAAATGGGCAACAATGGGACTTTAAGGGGAGTAACCTGGTCAGAGAGAGTGGACAGGATCTCAAATTAGACCAGACTTGCTGTTCTCTGCTTTCAAAATTTGCTGCTAAATCGTTTTTATTAGTGAAAATAGATGGTATCATGAGATAATGCAGACAATAATGAAAATTTTAATAGTTTGTTTCTCTCAACTCATAAAATAAGTAGCTTAAAAAATACAAATCAGAAGCAGTGTTCATTTCCTTGACTAAAACTATGACTAAAAATGTTCATTGAC
The DNA here is from genome assembly GCF_018320785.1 of Cheilinus undulatus. NCBI lineage: Eukaryota > Metazoa > Chordata > Actinopteri > Labriformes > Labridae > Cheilinus > Cheilinus undulatus. Next base: position 2,418,576 of record NC_054869.1, on the reverse strand, counting down.
ACTGTTTTTTCAATGAGAAAGACTCAGACTATCCAAAAATAGATCTGTGCTGACTAAAACTGACTAAAAGTGTTTAGTCTTTGTCAAGATGACTACAACTAGACTAAAATGTAATTTAGTTTTCATCGCACATTAAAAATCCATGTTTTTCCTCCACTGTGGGTAAATCTGTCAACCAATACGTATGTAGCTTTTCTGCCTCTCAGATGTAGAAAGCAGGGACCCCAGGTTAAGCAGGGTTTAGAGAACACAATACCATGATGCCAGATTAAGGCAAGAAAATAAAAGCTTAGACTGAAAGTAAAGACTAAAATGTGAGGACTTTTTATTGACTAAAACTAGACTAAATCTAAAAGGACAAAGATGACGAAGACTGAGATTAAAATTAAAAGTAGTTGTCAAAATGAACACTGACCTGAAGGTTTTACAGCACTGCTTTCAAATAACTTACAAATAAACGTACTTCTACAAAGTTTACTAGTGGCACTGTTTTAAACTGAAAGGGTTTTCTGCAGGCATATTTTGTAAACCTTTACAGTACTACTGAATACTGAAATAATTGCAGCCTTTTATGTGATAATGTAATTGCACAGGCTGACATTGCAACTGCGATAAGATTTATCTTGCAGCACTAGTGTCCTTGTCTCTTAAAAAAAAAAAACAACCTGACCATACACACTACATTCTCAAAAACATCATCATGAAAGCAAACGTGCTGTTACATGGTGTAAGAGCACGCCATGTCAGCAGTAATCTGTTCTTCGCTCTGATGGAGAAGTAGCTCGATCACAGACACGTCCTTAACACAAGAGAAGTCTCGGTTCCATTGCAAAGACCATTATTATTTTCAAAGTCAAACCTGAATCGGGTCTAAACCAGAACTGCTGAAGTTGTGGGCGGAGTTTGTGTCTTAGCAGCAGTGACTGTAGTCCATTCATGCATCTCTGTTCATCAAACTAGTAGGAGAGCAACTGTGTGTTTATGTGTAAGCAGTCCAGTCCAGTAAAAGTCCAGTTCGACTACAGCTGACATAGGGTTAACCCATGCAACACCGGTTACATCTAACAAAGGAGAAAATGTCAAACAGTGTGACGTTCACAATCCCAAACATTCTTTTCCCCGTCTACACAGAAACGCTGCAAACAGAGTTTACAAAATCTTTAATCTGGAAGGGTTTTTACAAAAGTTCATTTTCAGGGAGCCATAACGCTGCCTGAGTCACTGTCAGCAGTCAGCTACATGTACGAATAAGTTTGTGGAGATTTTTAGGAAGGACCAGAAGATCTCCATCAACTCTGAAAGAGGACCAACAAAGCAAAAGAAGAACTCTCCAGATAAATGACTGCACTCTAAAGTTTTAATGTTGTGTTGTGTCCAGCTGCTGCGTGTCTTTCTGCTGGTTCTGCTGGCCGTTCATCAGTGCCTGTCCATGCCACTGGGCAGTCAGTGCGTGGACGAGTCCCTCTGCTCATACAGCCTGCAGGACTACTACAGCCAGATGGTCAACCTGCCGAGTCACATCAATGAGCGCAGTATTGCATCCTGGACATACACGTGAGTATGCACCATCTGTCACCTGTTATTCAGGTGTTATATCCTCAAACAGATATCAGTGCGGAGAGAGCTGGTGGATGCATCATTAGTGCTGAGATTTAAATACAGGATTAAAAAATGGATTGGCTGTGTGCCGTCCTGCTCTTGTTTAGTCCTAAGATTTTTCCATGTTTGGTAATGTTTCAGTGTTTGTCATCATATTCATGAGTAAAACACCACTACCTAAAAAGCAGAGTTAATTTGTCTTCATTTATGTATAAGTTATTAGACATCATTATCATGATATATTCATATTTTTCTACTTATATTTATTTATTAATTTATTGTTTTTCAAAGTGTTCAGAATGTTTAAGTGTTGTTTCAGACTGGGTGTGCAGCAGCTGCATAACAGCTGTGTCACAGCTTGATTTTTAGTCTGTGATCATTTTAACAAGTCAGACTGTCTGCATGAATTCTGTCTCACACAGAAGTCCACACTGGTAGGATATGTCACATGTAGATAAAAAAAAGGAAGGTTTGTGTTTTTTAAAGTCAAAGTATAACATTTCTGTGTAGAAAACAGCTTTTATGTGGAGAATGCTTTTATTCTGACATTTTCCTGGTTCTGTTCTACAGTGAATTAATTCTATTGTAGGGAGTTAAATTTAGAGCTGAACAGTTTGCAAAATATTGGGATGTTTGTTTTTTCCTGAGATTGTGATGTAATATGTGATTATTAGGTTACTCAGTTCATACATTTTTTAACAAATTTAAGCAACGAATCATTCTATATTATAACCTACATTCAGTCAGGAACACTCTCATCTTACATTTAACCATTTTATTGCAAATGGGTCAATCAAGCTGTATTCTTTGACTTTTCAGGGAGTACAAAGCTAGACGAATACATAAAAGACAATGTGTACTGAAAACAATGAATTTCAGAAGCAATTAATCCACAGTGGCCTGAATCTGAACATGAGGGTACAACAAGCTGTACGCTATAAAGGAGGTGGCTGGGGTGGAGAAGGTGAAGTAAGCTATTAGCATACTGCTGCTACAGGTATGACTTCCATGAACTAATGCTAAACTTCATCAATATTAGATAGAATTAACTAGTTATTTGCTCATATTGCAAATTTGATGTCAGTTGCTTTATCGAAGGGTATTATCATTTTTACGTCACTCATTCTGACCAAACATGCATAAAACAGGAGGTTTGTAAACCATTTTTAAAAATTGACACTTTTTTGTGCTCTTAGCTGATTTATTTATTTATTTTATTTTAATTTTATATTGAGTGATGCAAGACAGAAAATGGCAAGTGAAGGAAAACACACTAGCATTACATACAAGTGGTGGAGACAAGACAAGACAGAGACAAGCAGGGACTTATAATGTTTAAATTAGGGTTGTCTCGATCAGCATTTTTGGCCTCCAATCCCAATCCGATTTTTTAATGTTGAATATCTGCCAATACCAAGTCCCATTCCAATACTCAGAATTACCTTGATTAGAGTTTCAATTGTTTTTGTTTGCAAAAATAACTGAAGTAAACAGAATAACTACTAGATGTCTCAAACTTATTCAATTTAACTCAGTACAGTCAACACTGTTGTAAAACCCTTAAAATCACATTTCTGCTTAGAATGGTGTAATAGCTGTTAATCATTTGTCATCCCAACTCCACGTTAAAGTGGTGTAAACAGTTTAACTTGAATAGGATAAAAAAACAGATGAATCATACAGATTCAAAACAACAATCCCTATTACAATGTAGCAGCTTAATCTGAGACATGAACCAAAACATTAACACTGCAATAAAACCCAAATATCCAATACAAGCACTCTTGTTATTTCACTGCAATTGTAAAGTGCAACTAGAGCATCACTTTTTCCTCCCTCACTTTAATTTCTTTACCCACTCTTACTTTAAAATGAAGTGAAGGTTCTTGTTTAGGAACATTGTCAATGGTCTGCTTTACATGCTCTGCTGTGTGAGACCCACTAAACTGGCGTGCATTTAATACTGCACGCTTTAAAGGGATAATTCAACATTTTGGCAAATTCGCCCATTGCCATAATTCCTGTAGTCTTAGTAATAAGTTTGTTTCCTTTAGTTGTCAGTGCAAGCTGTTTCTAGATCTGGGGGGATTGTTAAACCAGCTGCACACCGAACGCTGTGTTAGCAGATGGAATTTTAGCTTTCTCTCATCAAACTCATCAAATACACAATCCAACAACTCCAAAACGTTCTCATGGACAAGTTGTGACCTGCACATTCACTGCGCTATGAAATAATAACGTATAATTATGTAACATTACGACACATGAAGCAAATACTCAGAACTATTTCTTGAGTAAACCACTGGGCGGAGTGGCACCAGCAACCATGTCTGGAGTGTAGTTCCGGCTTTGCATTTAACTTTAAAACATCTCCGTCTCGTAATGTTCCATGGTTATTTCATAGCATGGTGAATGTGCAGGTCACAACTTGTCCACAAGAGCGTTTTGGAGAATTTGCCAAAATGTTGAAGTATCCCTTTAACTCAAAGGTGGAGGACTGTTCAGTGAGACTCAGCAGTGACATGGGGCAATCATCACAGCTCTAAACGTCTGGAGTGAAGCTAACGGCAGTGACATTGCTTTTTTAAATTCTCTAGTATGCTGTCACGTACTTTGTTGTACAGCTCCGGTAAGCCAGTGTCACTGATGTAATGTTGAGACAGCAGGGCATAGCGTGGGTCTAAAAGTTCAAGAAGACAACAAAAACCCAAATTCTCCATCACGGAGATGGTCTGGTTGTCCAAAGCAATGAATTCAACCACTTTTTTTGTTATCTCATTTGCCTTATCGCTCTCTCGAGGGTACTTGTCTTTCCTCTTAAAGTCCAGTGTGGTTGTTTGGTGAAGCTGCCCGTTGTTATAGTGAAGTCACTGTATTCCGCTGCATGTTTAGTTTGGAGCTGACGGATCAAATTTGTAGAGTTAAACGCAGCTCTGCTGCTACAACCTTGTGAAACAGTTGTGTTACAGATGCTGCAAGAGGCCACTGGACTGTTTTCACTCTCATGTTTGAAATTTTTCCACAACGCTGACATGTAAAACACAGGGATGCTAAAGTTGCTGCCGCTACTGGTGCGTTTACAGCCTGTCATAAATTGTGCTCTGTCTACAACAGCTGATGTAAATGATCGGTTGGGCTGATCAGATCAAATTGCCAATCAATTAAATATGCTTATATCGGCTCTGATCCGATACATACGATCGGGATCGGGACATCCCTGTTTAAAATATTTCAAGTTTGAAGGTGTTGAAGGGGTATGTCTGTGTGCGTGTGGCTGTGTGTGTGTACATGTATTTGTTTAGGGGGATACATAACAGAGAGGTGAGGATATGGTTCGTCAAATTAAGTTGTGATTAAACTGTATTACATGATAGACAGGAGGGGAGACATAAGAATGCAGTACATATTGATGGGGTGTATATATTTCGAAAATAGTAGTTTAGATTAGTTAACCTCTGTTTCTGGTCTGTTCCCAGAGAAAACATCGACCTGAACCGAGTCCCTCAAGTCATACACGAGGCCAGCTGCCATACCAGCCACTCCTGCAGGGGACTGGACAATGCTTTTGGTTTGGAGTCCATCCCTCTGTCCCTGAGGATGCCCGTCCTCAGGAAAAACCCCAACTGTTTCCCCACGGCCAGCTACTCCCTGGAGTTTGAGCTCATCACCATAGCGTGTATATGTGCCATCTCAAGGCACAGCTAAACGGGACTGAACCACCGCTCTGCTACGGCTGAGGATGCTGGGGAACATCTACCTTTGTTCAAAAAGAGTGGTTTCTATTAAGAGGCAATGTCAGCTCATTGTTCAGTATTTAACATGAAATTTGCCACCATTTACAACATGCCTGTCAACAGAGTCCAGTAGCTATTAAAGCCTTTTGGCATCAGCTGGTACCATAACTGTGTCCATGTATGATTTTTACAGCCTCATCTCTAAAAAGAACGATTAGAAACCACTATGGTTGCACACAGTGATATAACAGCTCAAAAAGGTCAAAGGACCATTTTGACGTCCACCATTGAGATGATGACCACAGATGTAAAGGTGAGTCAAACAAAATTGGAGTATTATGGTAAAATATATATTTTTTCCACCATATAACTTTTTTAAAAAATCAAATATATTACTCATTCATAAAATTTACACATTTACCATTGATAAATCTCAAAAGGTAATCTCAGTGCTTTTAATGAAGAGGAAATGTGATAAGGGAGTTTTGGGATTAGCAATCTGTCCACAGACGATTTTCCAGGTGACAGACCATCTTCCAACAGTGATCTAGTTTTCTATCTGTGGTTAATAAGCTGCTCACTGTCAGTGGTTTACTAATATTCCTCGATCAGGGCTATTTATGAAAATCAAGGCACGTTAATGACAGGTAAATTTGACCCACTGGCTGTTTTAGGTATGCTCCACGATGGTTCTAGTGTTAAGGGGCATGAGTACAATCCTTAATCATCAGAGGTCTGTGCTCAAAATATCAATATGGCAATACATCATCACATGCTCCTATAGCCAATACATGTACTAATACAGATGTATCGATTCCAAAGAATCAACTGCTGGCTACTACAGCACTGATAGGATCTCATACGATCAGTGTGGTTGGTTTCAAATATTTAGATCAGAAAAAAGGGGATAAAGTTGTACATAGCCTGTGTCAGGTTATAATGCATAACTAAAGCACCGAATGATGTCATCTGTACAGGAATATGGACATGAACCTGAAAAAAGGATTGAGGGTTAGCCTTGCTAGCACTGCTAACTAGGGCTGAACAGTTCTGAAAAATAATCTAATTGTGATATTTTTTACCCAGTATTGTGATTTAATACGCAATTATTTCTTGAGTTCTTCATCGCATGTATTTCCCAACAAAAACAAACAATAATTAATTCTAAACAATAAACAAGGCAATATTAGATTAAACTCAAGATAAGATAAGAGATAAGATATTCCTTTGCTAGTCCCGCAAGGGGAAATTCCAATTTACAGCAGCAAAAAGTATCTTAGACAAAGCAGAACAAAACAGGTCATTGGCGACAGAAACACAATAGAAATAGAGTACAATAAAAGTAGTGTTGCAAGAGCACTAATAAATACAAAAATATGGAATATAAAAACGTTGTCTTACAAATTATAAATAGTATTTGGGTCAGTGACGAATAAGGTTTCAAAAAGTGGAAAAATTTAAATGAGTTAGAAAATGTTAAAGTTTATTTTAACTTTATTAGAATGTTATGTATATATTTCAAGAACTTTTGTTCTCTTAAAATAACATTTATGCATTTTTATTGTCAACAATTTGATTTTTCCCATGAAAAATGTCATTCGGGATAACATTAATGGATATTCCAACATTTTGGTTATTTATTTTTATAAATATATAATACTTCATACATATCTGTGGTTTGGAATCAACAAACATATTCTTGTCAGGAAATCAATTTTGTATTAAAATTAATTTCACATTTACTATGCCAATTTGAAATAAAACAACAGCATTTATGTGTTTTTAGCGTTGTCCGATATAACACAAAATTTGGTGGCACATTGTACAGTCACTGAAAAGGTCAAATTATCAATATTTTAAGAGAGCTTTACTGACCTTTTTTCACAGTCATTAGGGTCTTAAGAAACTCCTTTTTGATGTAGCTTCCTGTCACATGACTACAAGAATTCCGTATAATGAAAAATTAATCCTGAATGTCTGTTATCCTGAATGATATTGGCTAAAACCCAAAGTTGGGACAAAAGTATTTCACACATCAAAATGAAATAAAGGGGAGTATTTGCACAATATGTTTATACATACTTCTAAACAACAACACAACTATGCCCAGTGGATAAATTTAAAGTATCATCAAGATTTTAAATGTTTTTGGAGCATTTTTGCACCTTGATTTTAGGTGTGGACAGTTATCCCGAATGACATTTTGACAGTTTTGAGCTCCATAAATCCTCAAATTTCTATTACTCATAATATATTCTACTAGTATTCAAAAAACGGGGTGGGAATTAAATCATATAATGTACTTTTAGTTTAAAAGTATGTATTGATATAAAAAAATATGCTTCGGACACCAAAACGGACACGTCACGTCATTGACCCATTTACAAACAGTTATGTACAGGCTGGGTACATTACTGTACAGATTGGGTGTGGTGGAAATATTAATATGTACACCTATATACACATACATATACACAAATATATATATATATATATATATATATATATATACACAAATATATATATATATATATATATATATGCACAGACATGTGTACAGATTATACACATAAATATTAGTTATTGCACAGATTATTTTGAGCAGTTTCTGTTGTAAAGCCAGCAGCAGGAAGGAAAGACCTGCGATACCTCTCCTTCACACACTTCGGGTGTAGCATCCTGTCACCTAAAGCCGTGTTTCCATCAGGAGGTCCGGTTTGATTCAGTTCGGTTTGGTACGCTAAACCCCAAAATGGTTTGCGTTTCCACAGACACCCATGCTCTCACTTGGGTGGGCGGGGCTGTAAAAGCATGCATGTGGAGTCAAAGACAGCGCAAGTCAGCTGTTCCAGCAGCAGAGTTATAGAAAGGATGAGTGACAGAAATAAGTCAGGAATAAGCAGTGAACAGCTTTATTTCAGCTGAAAGTGCTTTTTAAAAAAATAACTACATTTTAATGATGTTAACCGCTGTCAGTAAAGATCCTCAGCTGATGGAATACATGTACAGAGACGGTTTGAGTCATAACGCTACGTTAATATATGAATATATCTAGTCTAGAACAGTTTAGACGACAAAATATGGAAGTTTAGAGCTGTACTGTGCGAATTCGCCGCATTAAAAATAAAGTTAAAGTTCAGCTGGTGTTAAAATCAAGCTAGATTAAGTCAGAAATCCGGGGTGCGCTGATCTCGTTGTAAAATAGTCTGCAGCCCGAAGTTTTATGAGCCCGTTCAACAACCACAGAGCGATGTTTTCACAGGTTGTCTAACGTAAGAAGGAGATTAATAACTAGTTAAAGATGAGAATGAACTGTTCTAAGGCTTCGTATTCACTAAACTTAAGCATTAATTTAGTTTCTCATCCATCACGGATGGATCAGGCTGATGTGAGCCTTTGGGCTCTGCTTTGTGTTCTTAAAATCATCCAGACAAACGTCAGGAACCTTGATTTGTGGCCAGACACCAATATCCATAGACTAGGAAACAGTCTGGATCTCTGTCAAGTCCAAATATTTCCCATTTAGGCAGATATTGGTCAATTTTTCTCCCGTTTTCGCCCGCTTCTCACAGCGCAGATTTCTGTGTTTGAAGCCTGGAGGCGAGCAGCTGAGTCGCACACTGACATGAATTCAGTGCAGCATTGTTGTGTGTGTAGCTCCACCTTTTTGGTATGGTTAGGTAAGATTGCTACCCCTACGGAAGGGTGCCGAAAAGTGGGACGGTATGGGTCGGTTTTTGGGACCCTTTCTCTATGGAAATGCCAAAAAAAGTGTGCCGTACCGCACCGAACTGAGCCGGACCGCTTGGTGGAAATGACCTATAATGGAGCTCCTTGGTGCAGTGAGTGTGTGTTGGAGGGGGTGGGAGTCTTTTTCCATCATGGAGGACAGCTTGGCTGTCATCCTCCTCTCCCCCACCTCCTCCACAGGTTCTGGAGGGCATCCCAGGACAGAGCTGGCCTTCTTTATCAGTTTGTCCAGCCTCTTCCTGTTAGCTGCTGTGATGCTGCTCCCCCAGCAGACCACGCGGTAGAAGATGACCGAGGCCACAACAGAGTCATAGAAGGTCTTCAGGAGTGCCCCCCGCACCCCAAAAGATCTCAGCCTCCTGAGCAGATAGGGTCTGCTCTGACCTTTTTTGTAAAGTGCAGTGGTGTTATTAGTCCAGTCCAGTTTATGGTTCAGATGAACACCCAGGTACTTGTAAAATGTCACCATCTCAATGTCCCTTCCCTGGATGTTCACTGGTGATGAGGGGAGTGGGGGCGCAGACAGAAGTTCACAACCAGCTCCTTGGTCTTAGTAGCACTAATCTGGAGGTGGTTCCGCTGGCACCAGTCCACAAAGTCCTGAATGAGTCCTCTGTATGACCGGTCGTCCCCATCTGTGATGAGGCTGACGATGGCAGAGTCGTCAGAGAACTTCTGCAGGTGGCAGGTGGGTGACAGGTGAGAAAAGTCAGCAGTGTAGAGGGTGAAGAGGAATGGCGCCAGCACTGTTCCCTGGGGGGCCCCTACACTGCACAGGACAGTCTCCGATACACAGTCCCGGGTCCTCACATACTGTGGGCGGTTGGTGAGATAGTCCACAATCCAGCATGTGAGGTGTAGGTCCACTCCAGACAGCTCCAGCTTGTCCTTCAGGATGTCTGGCCTGATGGTATTGAAAGCACTGCTGAGGTCCAGGAAAAGGAGCTGAACAGAGCTCCCAGGCAACTCCAGGTGAGACAGAGCTTGATGGAGGAGGAAGATGATGGCATCGTCCACCCCGATGCCAGGATGGTACGCGAACTGCAGCGGAACCATGGACGAGCTCACCAGGGGGTGCAGGTGGTCAAGGACCAGCCGCTCCAGAGCCTTCATGAGGTGGGATGTTAGGGCCACCGGCCTATAGCAGCTAGGGTCCTTAGGATGCATTGGAGGGAGGAATTTACACAGCCACTACAATGGTGTGTGAAAACTCCCGTGGCAGATAGTAAGGCCTCAAACTAACCACCAACAGCTCAATGGCTGGGCAGCAGTGCTGCTTTTTGATAGTGATGTGCCTGGAGTTACACCATCTATCATTCACAAACACCGCCAGCCCCCCTCCTCTCCTCTTCCCGCTCCTCTCTGTCCAGTCCGCACATAATAGGGAAAATCCATCCAGCACTACGGTCGTGTCTGTGTGCTGCGTGCTCAGCCATATCTCTGTGAACAACAGCATGCTTCACCACCAGAACTCCTGATCATGCCGGGTCAACACCGCCAGCTTGTCCATCTTACTGGGGAGAGATCTTACATTCCTCATGATGACGAACGGGAGAGTCGGTCAAGAAGCTCTCCCCTTGTTGCGGCGTTTAATCCCGGCGCAGCACCCCCTGCATCCTCCTCCTTAACTCGCGGGGGACATCAGGTCGCTCCTCTGGCCGCACAGCTGTGCTACGCAGGAACAACAGCTGGTCCCTACTGTAAACAATGGGAGCCATTGCTGCTCACAGACCCACAGACGCGATGGAAAAGTTGAAAAAAAGTGATAAAAAGTAGCACCAGAGCACCGTGCTTGGTGTCTCGGGTGCACTGAAGTATTAAAAGCACAACCAAACAAAGAAGAGAAAAAAAAGACATACAATAAACAGGAATAAAATAGGAAAAACTCCAGAGTCCTCAGAGCTGCTGTAAAAAGCTGGCGGACAATCAGCCCCATCTTGAAAGTCTGAAAAATCTCGGGCTGAACAATTTTGAAAAAATATCTAATCATGCAAATTGGTTATGAAGTGTTGTATTAAAGGAAGTGGTAATTTTATATTATTCTCATATTTAACAAGAAAAACAGTAAAATGAAGAAAATAGGATTTTTTAGTACACTTTTTAAAAAACATGCCACTAGGATAATTACATGACATGTAATGTAAAATGTCTCTGCTGCAAAAAAAAAAAAAAAAGTTCTAAACTGGTATTTTCACACAAATTTCAGGTAAAAGAAATGTTGCACCCTCTGTGATTTGAAAATTGCAGCAGGCCATATTGCAATTTAATCTAATTTGCATTTAACTGCCCAGCCCTACTGCTTAGTAGGGATTGGCAATACTCATAAATCAATGAAGGTTTAGCTGACTGATTCTGCTATGGAGTCACAGGCTCTGTGATATAACGCCACTTTATGATATCACGGGAGTGAAAACAAGACCAAGAGCACATCAGCATTGGGCATCAAATTACACTATAATGTGGAATCTTTAACTCTTGGCTTGAAGAAGACCTAACGTGTAAGTAGCATGCAATCACATCACTGACTTCAGCTGTTATGGGACAATTTTGTTCTTCATCTGCTCAGATCAGTGCTGGAAAGTTCTGACAAAATTTGAGGCAATTTCCACTGGCAAAAATTATCAATCCAATATAGAAATCTGTTGTGATATAAGATAAGAAATGTGTTTACAATTTCAGGGATACAAACAGATATAACAGATTGAACCATCACTTTTTTAACCAATTCAGCATAGACACTTCTGTTGTAGATTTCTTGTTGTTGTCATCATTGTGTTTTTCCACCAAACAATAGAAAAGTATCAACAGTAGGGCTGAACGGTTTTGGAAAATAATTTCATTGTGATTTTTTTCCCCAATATTGCAATTGCCATATGATATGCGATTATTCCTTAACTTCCTTTTATTCCTAAAAGAAAAAAGCTTGAGTCTGGACCTTCAATGGAACCAAACACATGCTTGAACAAAGAGGCAGGATAAAACAGACCTGTTCAAAAAGCCCATCATTACGGATGCCAGGCAGGACACGTGTGCATGTATTTTGCTTTATTCTATTTCCCATCATTCCATGCAAATTTAAGTTATTTTCCAGAGATATCGTGAAATCGACACATCTTTATATGACAAATAAAACTGTAGTCTCCTTATTGTCCCAGATAAATCTCATAAACAACATTTCAGCGCTAACTTTCAAACATCTGAGTGATTTTAAAACCATTAAAGACACAACTGAATTTAATGTGCCGATATGAGTATCATGGTGAAATGACTGATTCAACCAAACAGTGACATCAAATCTGTAGTTGACAACCCCAGAATGTCCTCATCTATACCATGAAAATAAAGACTTAAACAGATTACTGTTCGTACTCACCTTTAGAGAGGATTTTGGCTATCGACTGAGCCAGTGATGGTTTCTCTGCCACCATCAGAACAGTCTTCATGTTGAATGAGGAGCTAACAGCTAACGTTAGCAAACAGCTCGGCAACAAACAAACAAGAGCAAAATCTTCGCTGTAGTTATGATTCTTTGAACCGGAATAATAAACAGTGCTATAACTCACTCTACTGTGAATACAAATGTTAATAACGGTTAAATCTGCTTGCTTCTATACGGAATTGTTGACTACGGGAGCGGACATGACAGTTAACCTGTTATTTACTTCCGCTGTCTTCTTCTTCTTCTTCTTCTTCTTCTTCTTCTTCTTCTTCTTCTTCTTCTTCTTCTTCTTTGATTTCCGGTAGACTAGGCACAACCTAATGCATTGCTGCCTCACAAAGCTGGCTACACGCTATTGCAGCTTCCTCCTCTGAGGCCTATATTCTGCTATACAGGCCTGTTGTTAAAAGAAAGTGAACTACTGCTCGTGCACTCTCCCTCTCACCCAGTATTGTTGCAAGTGAAAATGATTTAAGTCCTATCTTTTCCAAATTAATGAATATCTTTCTCTGCTCAGCGTAAGCTGGACACTCCATTATGACATGAATCACTGTCTCTGAGGTTTCACAGTGTTCATGCTTCCCATCAGAATGTTTCCCCACCATACCAACCCACTCGCTAAACTACAATGCCCCAGCCTAAGCCTTGTCAGCTTGACATCCTCTGCCCTCGTCAAACACACTCTCTTTATGGGTCATACTGATGGCTGGATTCGGAACAGTTTCCTCCCACTGCTGTCTCCCTCCCACTCCTGCTGCCACTGGTGGTGGGGTCTTTTATTAATGATGCTGCGACATTCCATTTTTCCTAAAGGGACTCTGACATCCACCTCCGTCCTGCCCAGACTGCACTTTGCTGACCTATCTGCCACCTCGTTCCCTTCTATAACTACACCCACATAAACCCAATACTACCCCCCCACCCCCCCAGTTTAGACACCAGCATCACTATCTCCCCAACTATATCCACCCTAGCATTACCTCCCTCTGCTCCCCTCAATGCCGTCATCATAGCTGACAGAGAGTCTGTACATAAAACCACCTGATCCAACCCCCCATCCTCAACCCACCACAGGGCCCACAGTAGCGCTATCAGCTCTGTTGTAAAAATAGAGACTCCATCAGACGGTCTCTTGCTTTGGCAGATGTGGACATGTGGAATATATATTCCAAATCCTGCTTTCCCACTCTCTGGGTCTCTTGACCCATCTGTGTAGATCTTAGTACACTCCCCCCACCTATTCTCAAGGTATCTCCCTACCCCTTCTGCCACATTTCCTATTGCTCCCTCTTGTATTAGCTGTTTTACTGACATATCCACATCTGCCTCAGCCCATAACCCCCGTGGGACAGATGGGCAGCACACAGTGGGTGCTACACTAATCTCCTCAAGGCCCAGCTCCTCTGTGTATTTTCTAACAGATTCTAAAAAACTGACCCTATTAAGTCTACTCTGCCCATTTTCAAATTCCCAGCATGCAGACATCAGGACATTTGAAGGAAGAGCCGATGAGAATCATTTCAATTTAACCCAGTAATTGAGTCTCACGCTGCAGCCTCAGTGGGGTCTTCCCTGCCTCCACCAACAGCGCAGAGATTGGCATTGTCCAGAAAGCCCAGTGCACAGCCTCAGGGCTCTGGCCTGCACTACATCCAGTTTAGAAAGATTAGTCTTGGCTGCTGAACCATACGCCAGACAACCATAGTCAAAGATGGATCTAACCAGCGCCTTGTAAATCATCAACATTGCAGTCCTATCTGGCCCCCCCCCCCCAGGGACAACCAGTCAGACATCTCATGATATTGATTACCTTCTCACACCTACTCAACATCTTGTCCACATGCACTCTATATGTTAATCTCTCATCCATCATCCATCAAAATTTAAAAACCTTTACTTCGTCCAGTAGTGACCTGTATAACTTGAGGCCCTTACTGCCTACTGTCCTTTTCCTGGCAAAAATCACATAATTTGATTTGGCGACAGAAAGCCTGAACCCCCACTTATCAGCCCAGTCCTGCACCTTATTAATTCTGCTGTCTTCTTCTTCGTTGGTGCTTATAGGTGGTAGTCAAAGAATTTGTATGCCACCTACTGATGTGAAGCAGGAAAAATCTTTCTATCTATCTATCTATCTATCTATCTATCTATCTATCTACAATTCTGTGAAGAAGAGTGGGCCAACATTCCTCCACAGTGATGAGAAAGTCTCATCCCAAGTTATCACAAACACTTGATTTCAGTTATTGCTGCCAAAGGTGGAACACCCTGTTATTAGGTTCAGGGGGCAATTACTTTTTCACACAGGGACAGATAGGTTTGGATTTTCCCCCCTTAATAAATAAAATCATCATTCAGAAAATGCATTTTGTATTTACTTGGATTGTCTTTGTGAAATATAAAAATTGGTTTGATGATCTGAAACATTTAAATGCGTTAAATATGCAAAAAAAAAAAAAAAAAATCAGGAATCAGAAAGGGGGCAAATACTTTTTCACAGCACTGTATGTCTGCAGGTTTTTACAGAAACACAACTGCTCTGAAATGCTAATGTTTGTTTTCCTGTACAACACTTGTTTCTGAAAGGTAATCTTGCCTTAAAAGACAGCACATACTGCACACTATGCAGTAGAGGTAATAAAGTAGTTTGTGTTGTCATATTTTACAGTGATGTATTAAAGGTGCACATCTTATGGTTTGATGGGATCAGTGAAAAAGATGATGGGGGAGTCAAGAAATGAAGAACAAAAGAAAAATAAATGGTGATAAAATCATAATGATATATCTTACAGCTGTTCTCTACTTGTTAAATCATACATAACCAGTGAAGTGGTAAAACTGAATATTAAATGTGTTGATGTCTACAGAGATTGAAGATAATGAACATCCTCCCTCTCTCTCGCTGTCTGTGGCGGTCGTATGTCTCCACCTGCTGGACATCTGTGAGAACAGCAGCCTACTGTATACTCTAAAGAGATTTCAATCAGCATATTTGATGCTGCTCTATCTGTACCAAGGATTTGATGAATATATTCATTTCTAAACCTGTTTATTTATTTATCACCTCATTTGAAGATTTGATCAGACCCTGATGTGGACCCAATAACTGAACCAACACTGCTTGAAAGGTGGACCTTGGTCCAGGAGGACTGCTTTGATGGTTGTCTCTGGAGCTCAGTTCCTCCTCTCAGAGACCCCCTCAGATGGCTTTGGCACAGTACGAGTACAGATTGCCTAGTGTGAGTGTGCGCTTAGAGCAGTGATACTCAACGTGTGGCTCTGGAGCCACATGTGGCTCTTCTGTGATAATTTGTGGCTCTTTTATGTCTTTATTTCAAATATTCTTCGCCCAGAAAACCTTTAAAAGATCAACTTTAACCTCAGAAATTATACATTGCAAGTAACATTAATCAGTTTGTTTCCCAGTGTTGTACATTTGGCTTTAATTGTCAACCTTTATTTTTTGTTTGTATATTTCCATTGCCATTATTTGCAACCCCCCCCCCACCACCACCACCACCACTTTTAATCTATTTTACAGCTTTTTAAACCCATTTACCACTTCTTTTGCCCCTTTTCCCCTGTGTTTTTTTTGTCCTGCTATTTGCATTTTTTCCTTCTACTTTTTGCTGTGGTTTGCCCCTTCTCAGCCATGTCAGCTGCCTTTTTCCATTGAATGCTACTCTTTTTTCCCATTTTTGCCACTTTTGTCCTTTTAAGTCTCTTTTCAATCATTATTTTGCCACATTTTTACATTTTTTGACCATTTTTTTGCCACCTATAACTTATTTTTTGATCAATTTTGCTTTTTACCCAGTTTTTTTTTCTTTTTTTTTTTTTTTTTGCCAATTTTCACCGTTTTTTGCCATTTCTTTGCCAGGTTTTGACCAATTTGCCACTTTTGTCCATTTTAATTTCTTTTCACTCATTTTTTGCCACATTTTGATCAGTTTTTTCACCTATATCTTTTGATATCAATTTTTGCCATTTTTCACCAGTTTTTGCCTCGTTTATCTCACTTGTTGCTATTTTAAAAATTTTCCCCCTTTTACCATTTTTGCACATTCTTGCACATTTAACCTGCCTTTGCCATTGAATGCCAGTTTTGTCCCCCATTTTTGCCACTTTTGTCCAGTTTAGTTACTAATTTTTGCTACATTTTACAGTTGGGTTTTTTTGGGTGGGGGGAGGTTGACCATTTGTGCCACCTGTAACTTATTTTTCAATAATTTTTTGCCACTTTTGCCAACTTATTCTTTATTACCACTTCAACCCATTTACACCACTTTTTACCACTTAGATTGTGGCTCTTGCAAAGGTTTTTTTTTTTTTTTTTTTTTTTTTTTTAATATTTGGCTCTTTGGTTGAGCAGGGTTGAGTAACACTGGCTTAGAGTGACCATCAGGTTCTTGGTCACCTCTCCTACTAAGGCCCCTCTCCCATGATTGTGCAGTTTGGCTCTTGGAGTCTTGGAGTCCTGGTTGTGCCAAACCTCTTCCATTTGAGAATTCTGGAGGCTTCTGTGCCCTTGGGAATCTTCGGTGCAGCAGAAATGTTTTTGTAGCCTTGTAGCCGGATCTGTGTTTATAACAGTTTTTCTCAGTCGCTTTGGTAGATCAGAATTGAAATTCTCAAAACTACTTGTTCAGTCTACACATCATTGTGTCACTTGTGCACATCAAAAAGCAGTTTCTCATTTCTTTGAACAAGTTGCAAATGCTTTGGTACATCCCTGCAAATGATTATGTACAATTCTCTGCTGTTTCCTACATTATCAGCTGCTTATGTCATGTTGATCAAAATGTATTATAATGGGTCTCTGTTGAATAGTCTCACCCCCCACAACACACACTCAAAAAATGAGTGAAAAGAAATTAAAATGGACAAAAGTGGCAAATTGGTCAAAACCTGGCAAAGAAATGGCAAAAAACGGTGAAAATTGGCAAAAAAAAAAAAAAAAAGAAAAAAAACTGGGTAAAAAGCAAAATTGATCAAAAAATAAGTTATAGGTGGCAAAAAAATGGTCAAAAAATGTAAAAATGTGGCAAAATAATGATTGAAAAGAGACTTAAAAGGACAAAAGTGGCAAAAATGGGAAAAAAGAGTAGCATTCAATGGAAAAAGGCAGCTGACATGGCTGAGAAGGGGCAAACCACAGCAAAAAGTAGAAGGAAAAAATGCAAATAGCAGGACAAAAAAAACACAGGGGAAAAGGGGCAAAAGAAGTGGTAAATGGGTTTAAAAAGCTGTAAAATAGATTAAAAGTGGTGGTGGTGGTGGTGGGGGGGGGGTTGCAAATAATGGCAATGGAAATATACAAACAAAAAATAAAGGTTGACAATTAAAGCCAAATGTACAACACTGGGAAACAAACTGATTAATGTTACTTGCAATGTATAATTTCTGAGGTTAAAGTTGATCTTTTAAAGGTTTTCTGGGCGAAGAATATTTGAAATAAAGACATAAAAGATCCACAAATTATAACAGAAGAGCCACATGTGGCTCCAGAGCCACACGTTGAGTATCACTGCTCTAAGCGCACACTCACACTAGGCAATCTGTACTCGTACTGTGCTAAAGCCATCTGAGGGGGTCTCTGAGAGGAGGAACTGAGCTCCAGAGACAACCATCAAAGCAGTCCTCCTGGACCAAGGTCCACCTTTCAAGCAGTGTTGGTTCAGTTATTGGGTCCACATCAGGGTCTGATCAAATCTTCAAATGAGGTGATAAATAAATAAACAGGTTTAGAAATGAATATATTCATCAAATCCTTGGTACAGATAGAGCAGCATCAAATATGCTGATTGAAATCTCTTTAGAGTATACAGTAGGCTGCTGTTCTCACAGATGTCCAGCAGGTGGAGACATACGACCGCCACAGACAGCGAGAGAGAGGGAGGATGTTCATTATCTTCAATCTCTGTAGACATCAACACATTTAATATTCAGTTTTACCACTTCACTGGTTATGTATGATTTAACAAGTAGAGAACAGCTGTAAGATATATCATTATGATTTTATCACCATTTATTTTTCTTTTGTTCTTCATTTCTTGACTCCCCCATCATCTTTTTCACTGATCCCATCAAACCATAAGATGTGCACCTTTAATACATCACTGTAAAATATGACAACACAAACTACTTTATTACCTCTACTGCATAGTGTGCAGTATGTGCTGTCTTTTAAGGCAAGATTACCTTTCAGAAACAAGTGTTGTACAGGAAAACAAACATTAGCATTTCAGAGCAGTTGTGTTTCTGTAAAAACCTGCAGACATACAGTGCTGTGAAAAAGTATTTTACCTTTTCTGATTCCTGATTTTCTTTTTTTTTTTACATATTTATCACACTTAAATGTTTCAGATCATCAAACCAATTTCTCTATATCACAAAGAAAACCACAGTAAATACAAAATGCAGTGTCTTAATGATTAGTTATTTTTTTAAAGAGGGAAAAAAATCCAAACCTATCTGGACCTTTGTGAAAAAGTAATTGCCCCCTGAACCTAATAACAGGGTGTTCCACCTTTGGCAGCAATAACTGAAATCAAGTGTTTGTGATAACTTGGGATGAGACTTTCTCATCACTGTGGAGGAATGTTGGCCCACTCTTCTTCACAGAATTGTAGATAGATAGATAGATAGATAGATAGATAGATAGATAGATATTTCCTGCTTCACACCAGTAGGTGGCAGACAAATTCTTTGACTACCACCTATAAGCACCAATGAAGAAGAAGACAGCGGAATTGATAAGGTGCAGGACTGGGCTGATAAGTGGGGGTTCAGGCTTTCTGTCGCCAAATCAAATTATGTGATTTTTGCCAGGAAAAGGACAGTAGGCAGTAAGGGCCTCAAGTTATACGGGTCACTACCGGACAAAGTAAAGGTTTTTAAATTTTGATGGATGATGGATGAGAGATTAACATATAGAGTGCATGTGGACAAGATGTTGAGTAGCAGCAATACCTGAAATCAAGTGTTTGTGATAACTTGGGATGAGGCTTTCTCATCGCTGTGGAGGAATGTTGGCCCACTCTTCTCCACAGATAGATAGATAGATAGATAGATAAGATAGATAGATAGATAGATAGATAGATAGATAGATAGATAGATAGATAGATAGATAGATAGCAGCTGTAGAGGGAAAAACAAATTAAAGAAACATCTGAAACCTCAGTACAAAAAATAATCTAACAAATCTAGACCAAAACATAAGCACATTAGCAATTTCTTACACAGTCCAGTACCACTACTTAAACATAAATTTGGCCCTCCTTTCCTTCTGTCCTGCAAATTTGTCGATGACTTTCTGATTAAAGTCAGTCATCTCAGTCACCAGTCTCTTTTCCATTGACAGTATGCAAGTGCATTCAGTCTCTCCTGGTAGTCTCTCCTGCAGTAGGGTGGCACTGACAAGGAAGTTTGTGAAAGAGAACCTTTCCCTTGTGTGTCCAAATATGGTGTCAGAGACCTACAGAAAGAGGAAAAAAGTAGAAAAATATATATTTCAAAACCAAAAGTTGGCAAGTCTTTACTTAAAAATTTAATCAATAATCAAAGCTAAACCAGCTCCAAGATAATAAAGCTGTAGTTTTTTTTTTGTTTTTTTTTTTTTTTTACCTAAACCTTCTGTGTCGTACATGGCATTTACCATTTAAATACCCTTTCTTGTGTCAACGAAATAGTTTCTTGTCTTACAGGTTCTGTGTCATGGCTTTCTATCTTGTGTGGGACTGTAAACACAAATAAAATCAAAATTTACCACTACATTGATGCTTTAATCGATACAGCTAAACATATTAATAAAAGTTTTTGATATATAATTTTTAAAAATCAGTGTTTTTTTAATAATTAAACAGGCATACAAAAAAGAAATGCATCCATTTATGCATGCACAAATAATCCACAAGGGGGCAGAAGGCACACACCGGTAGACCTAATCTCACAACAAAAATGGAGGTTTTCAATCTGTGACCTATAGCTTAAAAGCTTACATTTTGGCAACAGCTTATATAAGTTAAATACACAAAAAACAAACCACTCTGAATAAGCTTGAGGGAAAATGATTGAAATTAATACATTTTAAAGAGTTTAAAAATGAAATGTGTAAGAATTTTTGGTTGGATTATTAGCTGTGCCAAATACTTTAAAGAGGTAAAATAATTTATTTTGTTTATACTTTTAGGTGGCTAGAACCATATAAAGTAACAAATAAATTGGTTACTTTATAGGTAACTTAATGCATCAAATATAAAAACTTGACTTTGTAATGAAGTGTTATCAATTTTCATATTATTGTCACGTTTGCAGCCTTGAAGTAAGCTAGGCTAACTTAATGTAGAGGTGTGTGGGTAGAAATTACTTCACACGACAAGGAATCTTCTCTGGAACTTTACTTGACTTCGGCGGGTAGGAACAGGTTATGCAGCCATTTACACAGTGATGTTTTTCTCAGTTGTATGCTCTAGCTCGGGCATGGAGCAGCCAGCTGTACTGTCCATGCGATGAGCCACGAGCACCATTTACATCAAAACAAACGTCCAGAATGGTCTTGTAACTCCCTGCGTGCTCACGTCACACAACTGTCTAACCAACGTAGCGTAACACATGCATCTAACAAAGAAGGAGCAGGGGAACAATTACACTAACTGTCTGAGGGTAACACTGCCTCACACTACCCCCCTCCAGGAGTACTGAGTCCCTTTAGTACAGGTGACTCCAATTAAAACATGTACAACTAAGCTCCATCTCCATCTCCATCTTCTTCCGCTTATCCGAGATCGGGTCGTGGGGGCAGCAGCCTAAGCAGGGAGACCCAGACTTCCCTCTCCCCAGCCACTTCGTCCAGCTCTTCCTGGGGGATCCCAAGGCGTTCCCAGGCCAGCCGAGCGACATAGTCTCTCCAGTGTGTCCTAGGTCTTCCCCGGGGTCTCCTCCCAGTGGGACTTGCCCGGAACACCTCACCCAGGAGGCGTTCAGGAGGCATCCGGACCAGATGCCCGAGCCACCTCATCTGGCTCCTCTCAATGCGGAGGAGCAGCGACTCTAATCTGAGTCTCTCCCGAATGGCCGAGCTTCTCACCCTATCTCTAAGGGAGAGCCCAGACACCCTGCGAAGGAAACTCATTTCAGCTGCCTGTATCCATGATCTTGTTCTTTCGGTCACGACCCACAGCTCATGACCATAGGTGAGGGTGGGAACATAGATCGACCGGTAAATCGAGAGCTTCGCCTTTCAACTCAGCTCTTTCTACACCACGACGGACCGGTGCAGAGACCGCATCACTGCAGACGCCGTGCCAATCTGCCTGTCGATCTCTCGCTCCATTCTTCCCTCACTCGTGAACAAGACCCCGAGATACTTGAACTCCTCCACTTGGGGCAGGGTCTCATGCCCAACCCAGAGAGGGCATTCCACCCTTTTCCGACTGAGGACCATGGCCTCAGATTTGGAGGTGCTGATTCTCATCCCAGCCGGTTCACACTCGGTTGCGAACCGTTTGAGTGAGAGCTGAAGGTCACGGCCTGATGAAGCCAACAGAACCACATCATCCACAAAAAGCAGAGACCCAATCCTGAGGCCACCAAACCGGACGCCCTCAACGCCTTGGCTGCACCTAGAAATTCTGTCCATGAAAGTTATGAACAGAACTGGTGATAAAGGGCAGCCCTGGCGGAGTCCAACCCGCACCGGAAACGAGTCCGACTTACTTCCGGCAATGCGGACCAAGCTATGACACCGGTTGTACAGGGACCGAACCGCCCTTATCAGGGGATCCGGTACCCCATATTCCCGGAGCACCCACCACAGGATTCCCCGAGGGACACGGTCGAATGCCTTCTCCAGGTCCACAAAACACATGTAGACTGGTTGGGCAAACTCCCAAGCACCCTCTAGGACCCTGCCGAGAGTGTAGAGCTGGTCCACTGTTCCACGACCAGGACAAAAACCACATTGCTCCTCCTGGATCTGAGGATCGACTATCCGACGGACCCTCCTCTCCAGGACCCCTGAATAGACCTTACCGGGGAGGCTGAGAAGTGTGATCCCCCTATAATTGGAACACACCCTCCGGTCCCCCTTCTTAAAGAGGGGGACCACCACCCCAGTCTGCCAGTCCAGGGGCACTGTCCCTGATGTCCACGCGATGTTGCAAAGGTGTGTCAACCAAGACAGCCCTACAACATCCAGAGCCTTGAGGAACTCAGGGAGGATCTCATCCACCCCCGGGGCCCTGCCACCGAGGAGCTTTTTGACCACCTCGGCGACCTCAGTCCCAGAGATAGAAGAGCCCACATCCGAGTCCCCAGGTTCTGCTTCCCCATCGGAAAGCGTGTCGATGGGATTGAGGAGGTCTTCGAAGTATTCGTTCCACCGACCCACCACGTCCCGAGTTGAGGTCAACAGCGCGCCATTTCCACCGTACAATGTGTTGACAGCGTACTGCTTCCCCCTCCTGAGACGCCGGATGGTGGTCCAGAATCTTCTTGAAGCCGTACGGAAGTCGTTCTCCATGGCCTCCCCGAACTCCTCCCACATCTGGGTTTTTGCCTTGGCAACCTCTGAAGCCGCAAACCACTTGGCCTGCCGGTACCTGTCAGCTGCCTCAGGAGTCCCACAGGCCAAAAAGGCCCAATAAGACTCCTTCTTCAGCTTGACGGCATCCCTCACCGCTGGTGTCCACCAGTGGGCTCGGGGGTTACCGCCACGACAGGCACCGACCACCTTACAGCCACAGCTCCTATCAGCGGCCTCGACAATAGAGGTATGGAACACGGCCCACTCGGACTCAATGTCCCCCACCTCCCCCGAAACTTGGTTGAAGCTCTGTCGGAGGTGAGAGTTGAAGCGCCTTCTGACAGGGGACTCCGCCAGACGTTCCCAGCAGACCCTCACAATACGTTTGGGCCTGCCAGGTCTGACCGGCATCCTCCCCCACCAGCGGAGCCAACTCACCACCAGGTGGTGATCAGTTGACAGCTCCGCCCCTCTCTTAACCCGGGTGTCCAGGACATGTGGTCACAAGTCCGATGATACGACTACAAATTCGATCATCGAACTGCGACCTAGGGTGTCCTGGTGCCAAGTGCACATGTGGACACCCTTATGCCTGAACGTACAACTCAGCTGTTACTGTAAATTCACATCACTGTTCTTGTCTGAACATTTCTAACTTAACTTAGTCAATCAATCACAACTGATGAATAAGAAACATGCAGAGTAACTATGCAGTCTTAGTTAACCTCTGGTTTCTGAATCTTTGTGGCTTATGAACTACACATCCACTGGAAGTCTTCAAAGTCTTTTCAGGGATGTCTTTCCCTGGTTGACAGCTTAAAAGGCTGGGCTGAGGACCTTTTTCTGGATCACATGACTGCAAGGATGCTTCCTGTTCTACTGGATCTTCATTATTGTCTTTTTGTAGAGGCATTTTTGGTACCAACGGGCCATCCTCTTCAGATACTTGGGTAGATGGGTCTTGGTATCACTGCATCACTTGGTTTCTCTGAAGCTGGACCCAAGCAGGAATCACATCACTGTCATATGGTTTAAGCCAATCATGGTGCATCATCTTGCTGCGTTTCATCCCTTGAACTTCATACAGGACCGGACCACAGCATGTTGAAACAATCTGATGGAAGATTTGAAAATAAAAGCCTTCTGAAATATACTACAGTGACAACTCAACTGCCTAACTTTAAAATGAAATGAGGATAAAAGATCAATTTTAAATTGAAACATTTCAGAAACCCCCTGTTTCCACACACTCGTTCCACCTCACAGTGGGAGTTGGAGACCCCCACAATATTTCTGGCACAGTAACAAGGCAGTGTGATGTAAGATTTCAAAATAAAAGCCTTCTCAAATATGCTACAGTAAACCTCTCAACTTGTCCATTAGAGGCTGGGTGGCAGGGTGATGTTGGAGTATTTGTTATCTGTAGAAGCTTGCATACTGTACATCCTGGAAGAGGGTGCTTTCGAAGTTGCGACCCTGGTCCGTGTGCAACCCAAGGGGGGCCCAAATTGAGTGATGAAGTTGTACACAAGCATCCTAGCTGTAGTTTCAGCACCTTGGTCAGGAACAGGAAAGGCTTCCACCCATTGGGTGAACTGGTCAATTATGACAAGAATGTACCTGTTTCCAGAACACAGGATTTGGCCCAGGGATGTCTAAATGGAGACGGTCAAGGGGTGCTCCAGCTTGGTGGCTTTGCAGTTTGGCCCTTTTCACAGGTCCTGAAACCTTGCATGCATTGCATTGCTGGCATCTTTTCACAAACAAGCGGACAGCTTCACTCATCCCATACCAGTGGTAATTCTGGCGCAGGCGTAGGGGGCTTGTGGCAAGCCTGTAGCATCTCTTGCTGCATGGATGATGGAATCAGTAGCAGCAAGTTTGGGCGTTGGCCTCCAACTCTCTCCAAGGAGTAGTAGAGAACTCCTTGCTGCAACACAACCTGAGACCAGCATAGCCAGAACTTTCTCACTGCAGGGCTGTAAAGCATAACCTGGTCTTTGGTGGGGAGTGTTCCAGATTCTTTCCACAAGTGGAGGGTGGATAGTACTGGGTCAGCCTTTTGGAGTTGGATGAGCTTTACAGGACTGACTGACTGTTAGCTACTGGTGTCTCCTGACTCGGCCCATGTGGGAGGTCTGTTTCTGCTGGTTGAGTGCCGTCACTGTGGGAACCACTGCTGGACTGGATGCACCTTAGAGCCAGTGGCACAACATCATTGACATCCTCTTCAAACCATTCCCACTGCTCGTGGAGTCTCTGGCAGTGCTTGCATCCCTGGCATGGTAGGCCAGACAAGTTTTTCCCTGCTTGGTAACAGTCACATGTCTTTGTATAGTTTTCAGTTCATCTTGACAAGACATCTGCATTTGCATGTTGCTGGCCTGCCCTGTGCTCAATGTTGAAGTGAAATGGAACTGCCAAGTGTAACGCACAGTATCGCTGCTGAGCTGGGGTAAGATGGTTGCCGGCGTAGGTGATAACCTGCTCCTCTCCCCACTGGAGTTGCGACAAGACAGCTCAAATGCTGTGACTTAAAGTATCAGTGTCAAGGATGTACTTGCCTCCAGCAGTTGGGTATCCCAACACTGGTGTTGTTGTAAGCCTCTCTTTGAGCTGTACAAAAGCATCCTGGTGATAATCTGTCCACAGATATGTAGCTCCCTTCTTTAGCAGGTCATGGAGAGGACTTGCTAGTTCTGCAAAAGCTGAAACAAACTTGCGGTAGTAGTTACACAACCCAAGGAAAGCTCGCAGCTCTTGTGGGTTGGTGGGGGGGTCCCAGAGCTGTATGTCCTGGACCAGAGCAGGGTTTGGGCGAATCCCATCACCACTAACAACATGGCCCAGGAAGAGAACTTCATCCTGAAGCAGGTGAAATTTTGATGGTTTCAGTTTCAACCCATAGCTGTGGAGACATTTAAAGACCTGTGCAAGCCAGTCCAGGCTCTCATCCACCCCCCTTCCAAGGACGATGACATCATCTAGGTAGATAAGCAACGTTTCCGATTGAAGTCCCCTCAGAACAAGCTCCATTGCCCTCTGAAATGTGCTTGGGGCATTGCAGAGGCCAAAAGGCATGCAGGTGTACTCATAAAGGCCCCATTCAGTGATAAAGGCAGTTTTCTCGCGGTCCTGATCATCCACCGCTATCTGGCAATAGCCAGACTGAAGGTCAAGTGTTGAAAACATGGTAGCTCCCCCAAGAACATCAAGACACTCTTTGATCTTTGGCAATGGATATGCATCCTTGACTGTCAGAGTGTTTAAGCCACGATAGTCTACACACTATCGTACTCTTCCATCTTTCTTTCGCACTAGGACCACTGGGGAGGCCCACTCAGAGGATGATGGGGTAATGACACCTGCTTTGAGCATTGCTTGAAGATATGTTTCTTCTTCCTTCTGGAATCCAAGAGGTGTCCTTCTTACGGGCTGGTGTACAGGCTTTGCTGTTCCGGTGTCAATTTTGTGTGTGACAGCAGTCAGGTAACCCAAGTCAGAGTCATTTTTCGCAAAGAGAGACTGGTAGGTTAACAGCAGCTGAATGAGATGCTGTTGTTGCTCCTTACTTAGAGTCTCACTACACCACGTTCCTCATTATTATGCAAATGATATTTTTCTCTGATATTCCTAAATATTAATGCAAATGACAGAACATTTTTCAAGTCATCAGCCATTAGAGCATAATTCAAATGTTTTTGAACAAACTTCATCATGACAAAAATTATTTTTTGAAAAATAAAAACCTCAAAATGCACTGTTCCACATTATTAAGCACAACAGCTTTTTAAAACATTTTATAGGTTGTAAAGTCCTGAAAATGGTCATTTGTAGAAATTGCAGCATCAAGGGGTCATATTTACTGAAATCAAAGCTATTTCAATCAAAAGCATCTTAACAGGACAAGTTCCATGTTAACATAGGAGCCCTTCTTTGATATCACCTTCAATATTCTTGCATCCATTGAACTTGTGAGTTTTCTGAGAGTTTCTGCTAGAATTTTTTTTGCAGGATGTCAGAATATCCTCCCAGAGCTGCTGTTTTGATGTGAACTGCCTCCCACTCTCATAGATCTTTAGCTTGAGGATGCTCCAAAGGTTCTCAGTAGGGTTGAGGTCAGGGGAGGATGGGGGCCACACCATGAGTTTCTCTCCTTTTATGCCCAAAGCAGCCAATGACACAGAGGTATTCTTTGCAGCATGAGATGGAGCATTGTCATGCTTGAAGAAAATTTTGCTACAGAAGGCACGATTCTCTTTTTGTACCATGGAAGAAAGTGGTCAGTCAGAAACTGTATATACTTTGCCGAAGTCATTTTCACACCTTCAGGGACCCTAAAGGGGCCTATCAGCTCTCTCCTCATGATTCCGGCCCAAACATGACTCCGCCCCCTCCTTGTTGATGTCCCGGCCTCATTGGGACATGGTGACCATCCACCAACCATCCACTACTCCTCCATCTGGACCATCCAGGGTTGCACGGCACTCATCTGTCAATAAGACTGTTTGAAAATGAGTCTTCATGTATTTCTGGGCCCACTGCAACCATTTCTGCTTGTGAGCATTGGTTAGGGGTGGCTGAATAGTAGGTTTATGCACAACTGCAAGCCTCTGGAGGATCCTACAACTTGAGGTTGGTGGGACTCCAGAGGCCCCAGCAGCTTCAAATACTTGTTTGCTGCTTTGTAATGGCATTTTAGTATCTGCTCTCTTAAGCTGATGTATTTGTCTGTCAGAAACCTTCCTCATTATGCCTTTATCTGGACAAACCCGTCTGTGCTCTGAATCAGCCACAAATTTCTTCAAAGTACGATGATCATGCTTAATTTTTCCTGAAATATCTAATGTTTTCATTCCTTGTCCAAGGCATTACACTATTTGACACTTTTCAGCAGCAGAGATCCTTTGTCTTTCCCATATTGCTGAAACCTGTGGCCTGCTTAATAATGTGGAACATGTGGAAAAGTGCATTTTGAGGTTTTTATTTAAAACAAAAAAAATAGTCATCATTATAAAGTTTGTTCAAAAACATTTGAATTATACTCTAACTGTTGATGACTTGAAAAATATTATGACTGTCATTTGCATTGATATTTAGAAAATCAGAGAAAAATGTCATTTGCATAATAATGTGGAACGCGGTGCAGTAGCCGCAACTAGGTCATGTAGATGTTCAGGTAGATCGGAGATTGTTGCTACTCTCCCAACAACCAGTGATGGTGTACCTTGGTGTACTCTTCCTCTGCGCTGGGTGTTGTACTTGGCTCAGGGGAATGTAGTATCTCTTCAGGGTAGGCCTCCACTAAAAGTCCAAGGAAGGCTCCTTTTGGCAATGCTGCTTTGTTAGAGGAGAAGTTGCACAGCCCGACTGGCACACGCCTCTCCATGGTCATTGCAACACTTCCAGAGGCAACAGCTTCAGTAATGTTAAAGGGCTCCAATACAGCTGGAACACCAGGTCTTGGGTCTTCCACCTCACCCCACACCACACATTCAGATGTTGCTGGTATGGTGATGGTATCCCCCAGGGTCACTCTGGCAACAGAATAGTCTGATCCATCCCCTCTTACTATTTTGGAAGGCACAAGTTCATCACCAATGAAAACTTTGCCACAGGTGTGGATGACAACATCGTGAGACTTCATCAAGTCGAGTCCAAGGAGAACAGGGTCACGTATTGGGGCTACATGCACATCCCAGTTGATTGTTTTTGATGCAATTTGGAAGGTCACATTCAGCCCACATTTTGCCTTCATGCCATCCCCAACCCCTGCATTCAGGAGGTAGGTCGTATGTAAGTTGGTTTGATCCCCTTCAGAGAACCACTGGAACAGTTCTTCAGAAATTACTGTGGTCTGAGCTCCTGTGTCCACCACCGCTTGTGTTGTAATGCCATTTACAGTCACCAGAATCTGTAGATTCTCACCTTTGTTTTTCGTGCAACCAATATTCAGCTCCAGTAGTTGGTGATTTACATTTAATGACTGCTCCAACTGCAGGTTTTCATCCGAGTCCTTGCTACCATGGTTGGGTGCAACTATTAGGCTCTGTGGCCTCATGCAGTCTCTTCTGAATTGTCCTTGTTCTCAGCACTTGAAACATGGACCAGCTGTTCCACGATTTGGGCTTGGGGTCTGAGAGCGCATTCGACCAGACTGCACTGGATGATGTTTTGGCTCCTTCTGCAGCAGCAGGAAAGGTTGTTTCGTGGATCTAGTTTGCTGGTTCTCTGCCTGTGTAGACTAGAAACAGTCGAACTGCAGCTGTAATTTACTTACAGCCTGAACTAGGGTCTTAACTTGGTCTGTCAGTGCAGTAAACTGATCAGTCACTACATACTGTGAAGGGTCTGCACCCTGCAAGAAGTTTGTGGGAAGTCCTCACCGGTGTCACCATCATCCGCCCAAGAAATGCGACTTGCTCGACTCTTTATTTCAGTCTCACAACCAACAGTAGCTTTAAAGTTATGCTCATGAGCCTCCACACACTTTTGAGCCTCTGCCAGGGAACATGGATCACAGTTCATAACTTCATAAGCAACTCTTTGATTTCATAGACCTTTACGAAATGCATCAGTTACTAGCTGCTCTTGCAGCTGGAGGTCCACTCCTGGGTATGCAAGTGCGATGAGACGTCGTACCTCTTCTGCGAACTCTGCTGATGTCTCCCTACCTTGTCGAAGTTCTCCCAACTTCCTTCTCACTGTGGTAAGAGAGCCTCTTTATCCAAAGCACTGCACCCAGCACTGAACCCAGCACTGCACCCAGCTGTTCTACCAAGAAAACATAATCCTCTCTAGTACGTTCTGGCAGTGAGCAGACATATCGTATTGCAGCTCCTCTCAAACATTCATGCAACCTATCTACTCTTTCTGCAGCATTCCATCCACATTTCCTGGCCTGGTGCTCAAACGGCAACAAGAATGAGTCCCAGTCCTCATTTCCATCAAATGTGGCCAATCTGGGTCGATGGACTTCCTGTTGGGTGTACTGGCTGTCCTGACCAAAATTACTTGGCCGTTGATTGTCTCGATAGGAAAATGACCGTTGAACCTCATGCCTTGTATCTCTAGTGTCTCTCTGCCTACTGTCAGGATCAGGATTTGGGCTCCTTCTGGTGGGGCCAGAATTATGTGCATGCTGTTCTATGACATCTAGCTCAGCTGCGAAGGGGCCACAAACACGATCTTTTGGTCTAGTTGAGGCATCCCAGGAAACTGTGGGTACAGCATCAGGCACAGGTGCACGTCTTTCCGATGTGGGCTGGGGTGGCTCACTGCCAACTCCGCTGGAAGCATCAAGAGATTGTGGTACAGGCTGTGTAGCAAGATTTCCAGCTGTTATGTGGCTGAGGACAGGGGCTAGCATCATTTACAGGCTTTGAGTTTGTTGCTTTTGATTGTCCAACAAAGCCTGTAACCATTTTGGGGCTTCCTCAGATTCAGAAGGACCTGCTGCAGCTCCTTGTAGTTCTTCAGTCATGTTAATGTTGTTATTGTGATTTTATTTATTTATTTTCTTTCCTCCTTTTTAAATCTTCGTTTCATTCTTGTCTTTAATTAGTATTTCACTTTTAATCTTTAATGTTGTTGCTGTACTTTTCTTTCTTTTGTTTGTGTTATCCTGTTTTGGCATAAGGAGCCTCCATACATTGAGCCCTATGGTTACCACAGTAACTCTTCTGCTGCGCGCCGTCTCACTGAGTTTTCCCAGTTGATTAGCTCACACAGTCATTCATATGGAATAGTCACAGCTAGTGAAGGCAGAGCGTTGTTGAATTAGCTTCTGAGTTCAGTCAAAGAGTTGATTTATCCAGGATTATGCTTCTATCAGACAGATTTACTCACGAAGAAGTTTTGGAAATCCAGCCTCTGACACCAGTTGTCGCATTTGCAGCCTTAGAGCAAGCTAGGCTAACGTCACAGGCAAACCAGGCATTTGCCTGGAGCCCTGGGGCCCATAAAATGGCCTTGGGGCCCCATAAAATGCCCCCTTCCCTTGTATTTTGGTCATTCTATGTGTTCTTACAAAAATCCCTTCACAAAAATAGCATCGGAGTGCCTAATTTATTAATAACCCATGTCTTGCCAGAATCTGTCTGCCCTCCCACCCTTCTTCAGTCTGCACTACATGGACTATTCCATGATGCGCCTCATGGCACTGTGCAGCACAGAAATGATTCGAGCGACAACAGCAGGAATACACAGAGAAAATTAAATGATGAAGCGAAGCTACAAAAGTGGATGTCAGAAAAAGAAGAAGAGGGAGAAGAACAGGGCTTGACTTTTACACCCAACAACTAGCCAAATGCGGGTGGATTTCGGCCGTGGCGGGTAGCAGCGTGACTCTAACTAGCCACGATGGCAGGTGGAATTTATCAGTGTCACAACCAGTGTTGGGAGTAACGCGTTACAAAAGCAACACAATTACAGTAGTGTATTATTTTTTTCTGTAATGCAGTAATATAACGCATTACTAATACATTTTCAGTAAATTATACCCGTTACATATCTCAGTAACGCACGTTACAACGCATTTTAACTCAAGATGTGAGAGAAGAATTCACCAACACCAAGCTGACAGAGAGACATGCAGGGGCGGAGAAGAGAAAGTGAACGGAGGACGACAGTGTGGGAAAAAGTCAGACAAAGCAGCAGAAATTAAGCTTACCTCAGTCTGCCGTGCTACTTGAACCAAGAGAAGTGAGGAGACTAGTGTTTTTTTAGTGCTTTTACAAAAAACTTGTCGGCAAAATCCCCACGAATGCCAGCAGTGACGAGGTAAGCTAACTTTCTCATAGAGAGTGGTTCATACAGCCTAGGTCACTGGGCCATGCAGCTAACTACCGTGTTATAATTATAAACGGCAATCTCAACAGTGACATAATGCTAATGTATATACCGGTATGGCTGAGACTGGCAGGCTAATGCAGATCAGATTCCTGCTCAACATGTACGGTGGCAGGGAAGTTTTTAGTTTAGAAGTGGTTCTTGTGGTGATATTCATGGTAGAAGTGCAGCTAGCTGGAGCTAAAACCGGCGGAGCTGCACCGAGGGCTGACTGGAGAAACGTGACATTATGTGGCATTGTTGTGGTGGTAAGCACTCAGCAGCTAGCTGTGCTCACACCATACAGAGATCGTTACAAAGCTGTAACTGTATCTGCTGCACAGTGAGGCCGAGGCTCATACAGATCAGATTCCTGCTCTAAAATGTGCGTTGGTGAAGTTTTTGGTTTAGTATTGGTTCTTGCAGAGACATTCACAGTAGCAATACCGCTAGCTGGCAGCTAAAAACATAGCAAAGCTGACCGGAGAAACGTAATATGACAGAGAGCTGAACCTGTGTGAGCTCATCAAGCACATGGGCTTTTTGGGAGGGGGGCCTTAAGGGGGACTGGAGGTATTCGAAGTGTTTCGGGCAGAGGGTGAATGTCTCAGTCGCTTTTTAGTCAAACAAATAAGTTGTAATTACAGCGTTTCAGTACTGTTTACAGTTGTGTTGAAAACTATTGCACTGTTGCTGTTTACATAAAGTATTTTCACATATATTATTTGAAGATAAATCATACAAAGCACATGCTGTTGTTGAAGAGAGGTGAATCTGTGCAATTCAGCCTCAGGATGTTTTTTACTTTAACCCCTGTACCAGTATCCGTATATAATTAACCAATTTAAACACAGCATGAGTTTAACATCTATCACCCTCCACTGGATAATGAGCTGCGATAAACTATATTTTAGCATTTTAGAATGCTAGTCATACTTCTGCAGTTATTTTGGTAAAAGTCACTCAAAAGTAACTTACAAGTAGTGTAACGCATTACAATTCAGAGACAGTAATTTTGTAATGTAACTAATTACTTTCAAATGACAGTAACTACTAATACATAATGTATTACATTTTGGAAGTAACTTGCCCAACACTGGTCACAACTTACGCTTCACTCAGAAAGTGCTTGTCTGTTAGCCGTTATGAGTAAGGCTTGTTACAAAGAGGCTGTTCGGCACATAAAGGCTCAAATTTCCCTCCAAAATAACTGAAAAGTGGCTTGTTTCTTTATCCATTCGTGTGTTTTTACGCAGCCCCAAGGGCTTTGACGCTGTATGATACACATAAATACGACACACATATACGAACACACACGCACACAGACGTGTTGGCAATGTGGACTGAAGGCTTCTTTCTGTTTAGGGAAAATGTTTCAGAATAATGGAGGATAAATTTAGACCTGAACTTTCTCCTTCTCCTTTGTGTCCATGGAGGATCAGCGCGTCAGCGCCGTTGGTGCGTGCGCGCACTCCACCTGTGTGTCTCTGTCTCTCGTGCGAGCCAGGGTGTGTAGTGTGTCTGAACATTGTCTGATCTCCCTCTATACTCTTTGTTTGTTAAAGGCGATCTGAATGATAAAACCTCAAATGTGCTCATAATTTGAATGTTATTAAAACATCCGATATGTTTGCATAATAATTTGTTATATATCAATAATTAACAGATATATAAGAGAAGAGAAACTGCCAAACTTTAAATTAGTTCACTGAGGCAGTGAGAAACAGAGGAAGAAGGATAACAGTCTGCAACTGTTCTCTTAGGAGTCGAACAGAATTCAACTAAACAGGGATTTTTTTGCTTCTAATATTAAACAACAGACAGTCCTGTTGTTTAATGTTCTCCAAATGTGAGCTTCATGCAGTCATCTATAATTTAAACAGATATTTTAATTAATTTTAGACACACATATGAAGACATTTCCACCATACAGTTTAAGGGAGAAAAGAAAAAGAAAAAAGTAAATTTTTTAAAAATGCTATGTTTAATACTTTTGTGTCTCCATAATTGATCTTATTGTCTTGTGGGGTATCCTCTCATCATAGCTGTCACAAGACAGTAGAACACAAGACCACTATCAACCTACTGCCACTCTCTGGAAAACCAAGGTAAATGATGAGATGTTTCACAATGAAAAAGCAATGAACTATTAAAACATCATAAACTCCTATTCTCTAAAAATTAATATTGTGGTGACAATGAGCAAAAAATAAAATGAATGTTTTTGAAGCACTGCAGTTTGCAATAGTGTAATGTTCTACTAATTATCAAAGTATTTATATAGTACTGACTGTTGATATCTCATTTGCAGCTCTTAATCTGTGTTGAAGTACCATGTGGTAGTATAAAAAGTACATTTTGCTATGTATATCTATATATCAATGTATTTGGTTACATTTTCATCTACACATTCATCTACACAGAGTAGTTAAAACATCCTCCTTTACTCTTCAGTGTACCATAGAGTGTTTCTATCTAAAACACATTCTCACCTCTTCTGTAATCCTTTGATGGTCCTCTGGACTGGTTACCCGATGCCTCTTTGTGGGCTGGGAGCTGCTGCTTTCGCCATGGCTTTGCTCAACCATCAAATGGAGAGAATTTCTGCAGAGGACAAGAAATTACAATAATAACAAAAATTAGAGACAAATAAAGAATGCAGACAGTGATTACTAATAATAAAAGTATATACTAACAGGAATGTAGCTACTACCTGATCTTTTGAATGTCCTGTTGGAACTGCAGGATGCACCCATTAAAATGGACCAAGTCTATGTTTCTCTTTTGAAGCTTGGCATAGAGAAGATCAACATATGGCATGATGTTGTGAACAAGCTGCAGAAAGAACCTAAAATCCAGATGCTCCAGTAGCATGGCAAAGGCTCCTGCCTCTGACTGTATTGGGGTCAAAGTCAACTGAGTCTCGAATGCTCTCAAAACAGCGAATGAGGTCCTCTCTGTGCTCAAACACAGTATTGAAAAAAGACAAGAGAGGGATTGGTCTCAAGTCAACAGAATTTATTCTGGTCACAGGTACAATTGAAACCAGAAGTTTACATACACTATATAAAAAGGCACATAAACTTTTTTTTCTCACCGTCTAACATTAAATCAGATTAAACTTTTCCTGTTTTTGGTCAATTAGGATTACCAAAATTATTTCTATTTGCTAAATGCCAGAATAATGAGAGAGATCATTTTTTAGACAATTTTTTATTATTTTCTTGAGAGTCAGAAGTTTACATACACTAAGATTACTATGCCTTTAAACAATTTGGGAAAGCCCAGATGATGATGTCATGTCTTTGGAAGCCTCTGATAGGTTTATTGACAACATTTGAGTTAATTAGAGGCACACTTGAAACACACTGCTTCTTTGTGTAACATAATGGGAAAATCAAAACAAATCAGCCAAGATATCAGGTAGAGAATTGTGGACTTGCACAAGTCTGGTTCATCCTTGGGTGCAATTTCCAGATGCCTGAAGGTGCCACGTTCATCTATTCAAACAATTATACACAAGTATAAACGCCATAGGAATGTCCAGCCATCATACCACTCAGGAAGGAGACGGGATCTGTGTCCCAGAGATGAACGTGCTTTGGTCCGAAAAGTGCATCTTAACCCAAGAACAAAAGCAAAAGACCTTGTGAAGATGCTGGCTGAAGCTGGTAAGAGTGTGTCATTATCAACAGTCAAACGAGTCCTGTACTGACATGGGCTGAAAGGCCACTCTCCCAGGAAGAAGCCATTACTCCAAAAGAAACATAAAAAAGCCAGATTACAGTTTGCAAATGCACACAGGGACAAAGACCTTAATTTTTGGAGACATGTTCTGTGGTCTGACAAAACTAAAATTGAACTTTTTGGCCATAATGACCATTGTTACATTTGGAGAAAAAAGGGGGAAGCTTGCAAGCTTGAGAACACCATCCCAACTGTGAAACATGGGGGTGGCAGCGTCATGTTGTGGGGTTGTTTTGCTGCAAGAGGGACTGGTGCACTTCACAAAATAGATGGCATCATGAGGAAAGAATATTATGTGGAGATACTGAAGCAACATCTGAAGACATCAGCCAGGAAGTTCAAGCTTGGGCGCAAATGAGTTTTCCAAATGGACAATGACCCTAAGCATACTGCCGAGCTGGTTACAAAGTGACTTAAGGATAACAAAGTCAATGTTTTGGAGTGGCCATCATAAAGCCCTGATCTCAATCCCATTGAAAATTTATGGGCAGAGCTGAAAAGGCATGTGCAAGCAAGGCGGCCTACAAACTTGGCTCAGTTACACCAGTTCTGCCAGGAGGAATGGGCCAAAATTCCTGCAAACTGTTGTGAGAAGCTTGTGGAAGCATATCCAAAACGTTTGACCAAAGTAATACAGTTTAAAGGCAATGCTACCAAATACTAATGAAATGTATGTAAACTTCTGACTCTCAAGAAAATAATAAAAAAAATGTCTAAAAATGATCTCTCTCATTATTCTGGCATTTAGCAAATAGAAATAATTTTGGTAATCCTAATTGACCAAAAACAGGAAAAGTTTAATCTGATTTAATGTTAGACGGTGAGAAAAAAAAGTTTATGTGCCTTTTTTATAGTGTATGTAAACTTCTGGTTTCAACTGTAAAGCATGTGCTCAGCGCTGAGGTCTCAGAAAAGTCAACCCTGATGTACAGAAGAGATGACACTTATCTTCTTGGGCTGCACCCCATACAATGGGTTGGACTTTGACGGTCCAGTTCATACTGGTCTAGGGCAGGGGTTCCCAAATTTTTCAGCCCATGACCCTCAAAATAATGGCGTCAGGGATCGAGGACCCCCATCTTCTCGTGAGGGGGATAAAGTGCAAGATATTGCACAAAGCATCATGTACAAAAATTGCATTTTATATCATTTTTGTGAACTCTTACTTGTATTTATGCACAAATATCACTTGATAACTACCATTTGATTTAAATTTGAACTCATTTTAACCATTGTTTCTAAAATGATAGATAAAATTTAGGATTTTAAAGAATATGAAACTTCTCTTTGTGTTTTAGAAAGAGTCCCACAACACCCCTTTACTATTTCGCAACCCCCACTTTGGGAGCCATTGGTCTAGGGCACTCGTCTGTCATGAGCTGTGCCAACCTGTCAGCCCACGTATTCATACCTGCATGTATCAGAATAATGTGTGTGTGTGTGTGTGTGTGTGTGTGAGTGTGTGTGTGTTGTTTCAAGGCGTGTAGCTAACAAGCAGTGGAGGAGGCATAGTTTTAGTGGATACAGACACCTCATGTTATTCAGAACATCCTGTGCTCATTCTGTGCTCCTAAAGATTATACAGCAGAATAGCAACATCAGCATCATTTCTACACTAACTTTACAGTAAACAGAGGAGATACAGAAACAAAAATCTAAATATCCTTCAATTCCCCCTTTCGATATAATTTTATAATATCAACAATAACCTATATGTATGCAATATGTGTAAGCAGTTTCTTCATTGCATTAATAGCAGCAAGCGGTTCTTCATTGCACTGAGCAGTGGAAATTATAACATTAACACTTAATATATTATTGAAAAAAGCATACACTATCCTTTTCACTACCAGGAGTACATATTTCCCCTGTACTGGGAATCCGTTGTCCCTAGAAGCTTCAGACCCTCAACTACTCTACTGGCAGACATGTCCACAAAGAGCGACACAATACCTATGAGTATCATGCCTTTTACGTGTGTGCATAAGCTATATGTGAGTATGTTGTAGCCTTAGCATAGAGTAACATGAATCTACAGGGCAGTGATGACTAAACTATCTTCATCATCTTCCTCGCAGTCAACTTCTTCTTCATCGTCTGAAGGGGAACCTGTGGAAGTAGATGTTAGTGGAATGGTCTCAGCGGCCATCGTGGCCATCTGGAGGCTGTTTTAGTAGGGCAGTGGTGATACACCTCTCAGCGAGTGTGTGAGCACATAGCATACAACAACATCCGCATACAGTTAAATAGGCCACTACTGAGACTAAGGAAATTAATATCAAGGTGATCAGATCTTTCCACCGCCCAAAGTGAAAGTTTAGCCAATCATTAAACTTAATATCAATGTCTTAGTTTTTGGCAAAGTGATTTTTGTTAACTGATACTAAAAAAACTAAGCTTTACCAAAAAACAAAAAAACAAACTAAAACTGTATAGTTACAAAACTTACAAAACTTACAAAACTAACTAAAATAAAATAGAAATTGAGCCAAAATATCCTTGGCTTTAGTCTTTGACAAAACCATACTGACTGGCACCTACACCCAAGTCAGGGACGTGCAAAGTTGCCTGATCTGATTGGTTAAGACTTCACACAGTGGTAGTTTTATGTCTAGAGTTGTATTCAAACATCATTAAGTAAATAAAATGACAGTTAAAGATTAGCCAGTTTTAATAAGTTTTTTTTTCAAAATTGTATGACACTCACTAAGCCTTGACATCTATTTGTTAAGAATTAAAACTAACACTAAAACTAGTAAAAACTAAACAATTCTAGCCTTTGTCTACGGCCATTTTGTTTGCAAGGGATTTTAGATCATACAAGGCTTTTGTGACTGATCCATCTAGTGTTGTATCGTTAGCAATAATCTCTGAACATAGCATAAACACCCCCTTTTACCCCACAAGCATGTCTAAGGCCATTCTAATTTATAGTGTCATTTGGCATATGGCAGCGAGTTGTTCTTATAGGCCAGAAATGGCATCTCTGGTAAGGTTAGTCACGTTCTAGACATTATAATTGATGTAATTTATGCTGTCTATGTTTTTGTTTGGTGTAATCCAAAGGAAAATTGATTCAAAACCACCAGCAATTTGGTTAGCTAATTTAAACTGGTCTGACACACCCCTAGGTACACCAATTACATCATAATTTGGGCCTTTAAGGCCCAGGCCTCGACAGATTTTTGAAGCTTTGTATTATTTTCCCATAAAATAAAAGGTAGTGTTGCCATAAGCCCTATCAAAGCCTAACATAATATAGTCCCCTTAGAACACACTGCCCATTGTGCCTAAATGTATGCTAATGTCTGTAATGCTCCATTTTGGGCCAGGTCTAGTTAAATAACTTTAACTGACATCAGTCAGTTTAAGTTTTCTCTGGGTGTTCTCCTAGAGAGCAATACTTTTATTGATCCAATTTGCTTAATTTGTTATTTTTCCAGGTTTTCATATTGTGCCAATGGATCTTGGCTGCTTTAAAAGGTCCCTGCCATCATGGTTTAGTTGAGTTTATTCTGGTTACTGTATGCCAGACCTAGTCATCAACTTTCACTGGTGACTGTCCTGTACCGTTTTGTTGTGTCAAGATCCCAGTTACCTGTTAAGAAACACTCAGTGCAATATTATTGAACTCATTTAGGTAATCAGAAGTCTGATGTAACTGATATAATGTGGCCCTAATGTCAAAGTTCAAATTCAATTTCAAAATATACTTTAACCCATG
The DNA here is from genome assembly GCF_018320785.1 of Cheilinus undulatus. NCBI lineage: Eukaryota > Metazoa > Chordata > Actinopteri > Labriformes > Labridae > Cheilinus > Cheilinus undulatus. Next base: position 2,379,229 of record NC_054869.1, on the reverse strand, counting down.
AAGTCTGTCAACACATTTAAAGAGGAAATAGACAGAAAACTGACAGATAACAACAAGGAAATACAGGAACAAGTCTTAAAAAAACAGAGGAGTTTACAAGAAAAGATGACTGATTTAGAGGGAAGAACACGGAGAAACAATATACGCATTTTCAGTGTTCCTAAGGGAGCAGAAGGGGACTCAGTGCCGCACTTTGTGGAGGAGTTACTACGGAAAGAGTTGGCACTGGATGAGGGCACAAGCCTCCAGATTCAATGTGCACACCGAGTGCTTACAGGAAGACCTGGTCCCGGAGCAACACCACAATCCATTATCGTTAACTTCCTTAAATTCGAGATGAAAGAAATTGTCCTCAATAAAGCATGGCAGAAGCGCATCAAAATCAACGGTAAGCCAATATTTTTCGACCACGATTACCCAAATGAAGTGGTGCAGAAGCGCAAGTCCTACGTTGAAATAAAGAAGGCTCTAAAAGAAAAGGGGATAAAAATTCCAGACTCCGCTGATGAGGATTAAAGTTCACTGGGATGATGACCCCAAAATCTACAAAAGCGCAAGGGAAGCAGAAGGAGACATGGAGAAGAGAGGGATCAGTGTGCATGTGAGAGACAAGGAGGACAGAGATACGATGGAGGACCGAATACACAGAGTGTTCCCATGGCAACAATCTGGAGCCCCGACAGGATACAGAGCGGCGAGTCAGAGAGCAAAGGAGAAGCTGCAGGAGTTTAAAAAAAATAAAGATGAGGACAACAGAGAACACCAGGAGGAGGCTGTAAGCTGGACATGCATTTATTTTAATCAAGAACTTAAATGAGAGACTCTGATGCAGAATGTGGGAGTCTAAGAACTCAGTGAAATCTTTATTTTTATAGTATAGTATAGTTTATATAGTATTTTCATAGTATAGCATTTTTATAGTGCTTAAACCTGATTGGTGTATCTACAATTAAGAAATCATGTGTTTGTGCACCTGATGGCTGTGTTTAACCAATGACTCATTGGTGTGGTAATTTGACCGTCAGTGCTTTGGAATTGCAAGGAAGTGACATCATGATATACTTCTGTGTTTAATGTAGAGAACGGAGATGTTCAGGTTTGCTCGCTTATCTACACAATGGGAAGTGAAGCTGAGAAAATATTTAACTCATTTGAGTTTAAAGAGGAAGGACATAAGAAAGACTATAACACTGTATTGAAGAAGTTTGATGACTATTTAATCCCAAGGCGCAACATAATACATGAGAGGGCCTGCTTTTACCAGAGGAGCCAACAGCCTGGTGAGAGAGCAGAAGCTTACATTAGAGTGTTATATGAGCTAGCAGAAAACTGCGACTTCAGAGATAAAAGGGATGAGCATATCCGTGATAGACTGGTTGTAGGCATTAAAGACAAAGAGCGTTCTCAAAAGTTTCAGCTCTCCACAGATTTAACATTAGCCAAAGCTATCCAGCAAGTACGCCAGGCGGAGGAGATAGCTAAACAGATTAGCCTCCAGACTAACACACCTGAGCTCCATGTGGCTAATGTGAACATTGACAGACGGCAAGGAGAGAAACCTAAGAAAAGCAACTTGCCAAGAGAAGCTACAAGTGGCATGAAGACAACTCAGAACTGTGGTAAGTGTGGCACACAGCACTATAATAAGAAGAAATGCCCTGCTTTTAAAAGCATATGTAAAAAGTGCAACAAAAGAGGACATTGGGCACGGGTGCGTCGTACTAAAGCTGGGAATGAAGTCACTGAAAGCTTAGGACAGTTTCAGTTTCTGGAAGAAATAAAAGATGCAGCAAAGGAACATAATTGGACTGTTACACTCAATATTGGAAATGCATCTCTAACATTTAAAATTGACATGGGTGCCGATGCAACTGTTATAAGCGAACAGACATTCCAGAGACCACTGCCACTAATGCCCTTGGTAAAGAAAGAGCTGCAATGGCTAGAAAAAGAAGGAATTATTGACAAAATGACTCAGCTTACCGAGTGGTGTGCTGCATTGGCCCCTGTTCTAAAGCCCAACAGAAAAGAGGTGAGGTGCTGTGCAGACCTGAGGAAGCTGAATCATGCAGTTAAAAGAGAAAAGTATATGTTGCCTACCATTGAGGAAATAACGCAAAGACTCGCAGGATCTAGGGTGTTTACATCATCGGATGCTGCCAGCAGGTTTTACCAGATACCCCTACAGGAAGAAAGCTGCAAGCTAACCACCTTCATCACTCCATTTGGGAGATATGCTTTTTGCAGACTCCCTTTTGGTATTACAAGTGCTCCAGAAATCTTCCAGAGAAAAATGTCAGAAACACTACAGGGGCTGGAAGGAACAGAGGTCTATATGGACGACATCTTGGTGCATGGTGAAAATGAGGAGGTCCATGACAGACGCCTGGAGCAGGTTTTAAAGGTGGTGGAGGCAGCAGGCCTCAAACTAAATAAAGAAAAATGCAAGTTTAGACAGCGGCAGATACGCTTCCTTATATTTCAGATTTCTTTATTGAATTTTCATTATGCAAATATACAAAAGTGCAAACGCAAAAACACAAAACAGGTTTGGGCAGGAATATTCCACATTCCCACAAATAGTATAGTAGTGTGCAGTACAGGCAAGACAAACAATTCTCTGTGACAGTAATACCTGATATAGTGCAAAAGCTCTTCCTCTCCCCCATCCCCTCCCCACCCTCCCATCCCCAGCTGTCCCGAGAAAATTAAGGCATAAAAATCTAAGAGTTAGTTGCAGCGCACCACACAGAGTCAAATCTTACTTTTGATGCCAAGGGCTCGATCAAAACTCATCTCAAGATGACTTAGTTTGAGTGTTATGAAAGTAGGTTAAGAAAGGTTCCCATTTCTCATAGAATTTTCTCTTTGAGATACTGATAGAGAAATGTAACATCTCGGGTTTGAGACAGGATATTACATCCTGACACCACTGGCCAAGCGTGGGCAGGGCAGCACCCCTCCACTTCAGCAGGATGGCACGTCTGGCCAAGAGCAAGGCAAAGGCAACCATGCAGTGTTCTGTAGAGGTCAGGTGGGGGTTGTCTCCACCAGTAATACCAGACAGGGCAAGGGTAGGGCTAAGGCTTAAATTCTTCTTTAATATTGTAGATAGAGTATGGAAAATGTCATGCCAGAATTTCTGCAATTTAGGACATACCCAGTACATATGTATAAGGGTAGCATCACAATGGTTGCATTTGTCACAAGTGGGAGTTATATCGGGGTAAATATTGGACAGCTTAACCTTAATCATGTGAGCCCTGTGGACCACCTTAAATTGAATTAGGCAGTGCCTAGCACAGATTGAGGATCTATGTATTGATAAAAGAATGGAATCCCATTGGTCATCTGAGATGTGTCCCAAGTCCTGTTCCCAGGCCGCCCCAATCTTGTCCAGTGGTGAACATATCAGCATCAAAATGATGTGTAGCTCTTACAATGCACCTTTGGGTCAAAGGAAAGAAAGGTATCGATTGGGTTAGCTATGTACCCATAGCAGAGGGGAAGCAGAACACATTTTAACGAACATATTGTCTGACCCGTTAATACCAAAAGAAGTGTGTTTTGGGTAGATTGTATTTCTTGGTCAATTGATTGAAGGAAATAAAACAGCCATCTTCAAACATGTTTGCAAATGATCTGATGCCCTTTTCATGCCAAGTCTGAAAGGTTGAGTCGGAGCGCGAGGGGGCGAAAAGGTGGTTGGAGGCAATCGGACTCAAAAGGGAAAAGAGTTCATATACAAAGGATCTCCTAAATTGGGTCCACAACCAAAGGGTATGACGTACCACTGGATTATCTAGTGATTTTGGTAATGGGCAGTCAAGCGGTGCACTGAGGAGTGCAGGGAGGGAGATGTCTTCGCATGAATATAGCTCCAGAGACGTCCAGTCTGGACCATCAGGCTGGAGATAAAAGCGAGTCCAAAAAGTGATACAACAAATATTGGCAGCCCAATAATAGTAATGGAAATCAGGGAGCCCCATACCCCCGTCCCTTTTGGGTCTCCGAAGCAGGGCTCTGCTAATTTGAGGCCCCTTGCCGTGCCATATGTATGAGGAAATAATGGAGTCTAGTGAAACAAAAAATGACTTTGGAATGAGTACTGGGACACACTGAAACAAATATGTAAATTTTGGGAGTATATTCATTTTTATGGTGTTTATTCGTCCAGCAAGTGATAATGCGAGGGGGGACCACTGTGATAATAATGTTCTGACTTGGTTTAACAGAGTAATTAGATTTTCTTTCAAAAGGTTCTTAAATTGCCGGGTGACAACCACTCCCAAATAGGTAAATTGTCTCTTACTGACTTGAAAAGGAATGTCGCTGTAGTCTAAGTCAAACGCCTCTCTGTTAATTGGAAACAATTCGTTCTTGTGCATATTGATCTTGTATCCAGATATAGATCTGAATTGCTCAAGCAAGGAGAGAGCTACTGGAAGATAGGTATTTGGGTCTGAAACATAAAGTAAAAGATCATCCGCATATAAAGACACCCTATGCTCCATATCTTCTCTCCAAATACCAGAGAGACCCTGGCTGTTCCGAAGAGCCACTGTGAGTGGTTCAATCGCTAAATCAAAGAGAATTGGGCTCAGTGGGCAACTCTGACAGGTTCTGCGACCTAGTGCGAAGGGCTGAGAGATTGTACTGTTTGTTTGAACTTTAGCAATGGGAGAAGCATACAGTAATTTAATCGAAGCTATAAGTAGTGGACCTAATCCAAAATTTTACAGAACTTTAAACAAATATTTCCATTCAACGCGATCGAACGCCTTCTCAGCATCTAGTGACACGACACATTACTAGAGCTTGAATATATATAATGTTAAATAAGCATCTGACATTAAAGAAGGAGTGTCGATTCTTTATAAAGCCAGTTTGATCCTGCGCTATTATTAAAGGGACTTCCTTCAACCTGTGTGCTAGTGCCTTAGTGAGGACTTTCACATCTGTGTTCAGTAAAGAGATTGGCCTGTATGAGGCGCACTGTGTAGGATCCTTACCCTTTTTAGCTGTAAGAGTTATACGAGCCTCATTCATTGACTAGGGGAGGGAGCCTTGCTTAAGAGACTCAGAAAATACAGTAATAGGGCGTGGAGAGAGGAGTGCTGAAAATTTCTTTAACAATTTGGCTGGGAAGCCGTCGGGGCCAGGGGATTTCCCGGATTGCATGGATGATATAGCCAGGGCTATCTCCGCCTGGGACAGAGGAGCCTCCATTCTCTCCACCAACTCCGACGGAATGGTTGGGGTGGGCAAGGGGTGAAGGAGGGCCTTAATGGCTGCATCGTCACCATTAAATTGTGAGGTATATAGTTGGGGGTAAAAACTTCTAAAAGTTATCATTTATCTTAGTAGGGTCCAAGGTAGTATCTCCACTGTCTGTGTGAATATTTTTTATAAGTTGTTTAGCCTTTAGTCCCTTTAATTGATCAGCTAACAGTTTCCCAGTTTTTTCACTGTGTTCATAGTAAGTGCTTTTACTTTTTAAGAGGAGATTTTCTGTTTGGTAAGTGGTGAGAAGGTCAAACCATTGCAACAGGTTTCCCCTGGTAAAACAGCTTGCCTTTTACAAGGTCAGGGGAGAGCTATCAGAGGTAGATGGACTGTTAGTGAGGGGAAGTCGCATAGTGATTCCCACCACCATGAGAGAGGAAATAATAGAGAGGATATATGATGGGCACCAGGGATTAGTGAAATGCAGAGAGAGGGCTAGCCAGTCAGTATGGTGGCCAAAAATTTCACAGGACATAGTGACAAAAGTAACAGTGCAAATTTTGCAGAGAGCACAGGAACATACAGAGAAAGGAACCATTAATGCCAACAACACTACCCTCTAGACCTTGGCAAAAAGTAGGCATAGACCTATGTGAGTTCCAGAAACAGACCTATCTGTTAGTGTCAGACTATTACTCAAGATTCTTAGAGATATTACACCTACCTGTGACCACAAGTAGCCAGGTTATAGGAAAGTTAAAAGCCACCTTTGCAGGGTATGGTGTCCCAGAGGTACTAGTGAGTTACAATGGACCTCAGCTAGTTTCAGAGCAATTTAGAGAGTTCAGTAAGGAATATGACTTTGTCCATGTCACATCTAGTCCACATTATGCTCAGAGTAATGGTCAGGCTGAGAGGGCAGTGCAGGTAGTGAAAGGGATCCTTCAGCAGGAAGACCCCCTCCTGGCTCTGATGACCTACAGAGCAACGTCTTCCTCTTCTACGGGAGCCAGTCCAGCTGAGCTGCTGATGGGACAGAAGATCCGGACCACCTTACCCACTTTGCCGGATAACCTTAACCCAAGCTGGCCGGATATGGAGAAGATCAGGCAGACAGATGCAGCTGCCAAACTGAGACAAGCATTCCACTACAACCACCGGAATGGTGTGAGGAGTCTTCCAGTCCTGAACCCAGGAGATGCGGTTCACATGAAACTGGACAATGAGAAACGATGGGAGACTACAGGTACTGTCCACAATGTTGGTCTCACTCCAAGATCTTATGTGGTTGACACAGCTCAAGGAGTACAGTACAGAAGGAACCGACGTCATCTGCTAAACGTTCCACCAGTTCCAACTCACACACCTCCTTCCACAGAGCAAGCTGCTGTGAGGAATACAGAAGAGTTCGAGACTGAAACAAATCACACATGCTCAACATCCACATCTGCGGGTGAAGTGACACCCCCGAAGGAACAGTCACTGTGACTCGGTCAGGTAGAGTGAGTAAGCCAGCCCTGAGGTTGGATTTGTAGACGAAGACTGTTTCATGAAAAAAAGAGGAAAAGGGGGAATACACTGGAGAAAAAAAAGGATATTGTATGAGAAAAGTGAAAGATAAGTGTTATACTATTAAATAGGACCCGATGTTTGTTGAATGACAAAAGAGAAAAAAAGAACAATAGCTTTAAGTTGAAATTCATTTATGGAAAAGTTTGAGAATGCGTTACTCTTGGTTCACAGAGACTCTGAAAAGAAGTGTCTAAATTTCAGGTATTAAAATGGAAGATGAAAAGTTCAACTGGAATGAATGTTACAGGGAGATGTATATGGAGTTTTCTGAGTTAAAAATTTACAATTGAATGTAACTGTTGAGTGTTGTATGACTTTGAAGGGGAGATCTAATGTATGGAAATTCCTACAGTTGAGGTTCCTTGAACGCACCACAATAGATGTCACTGAATGCGCATGTCTGTTATGAAGAGAGACCCTTCGGGTGATGCTACTGTTTGCTTGAGCAGATGTTAAATAAAGCTCATGAATGTTTATATGATCTCAGTTATCCTGACTATGAATGTCTAGAAGACATCACACTTGCAAAGGTATTTTTTTTTTTTTAACAATTTGGCTCTTTGGTTGAGCAGGGTTGAATAACACCGTGTTAAAGTGTTAATTTCAGTTATTTATCTCTCATATGTGGAGAACTTACTGCAGTCATCTCTTTAAAAACAATCCCTGGGGTGCGCAGATGGTCAAGTGTTTTAAAGCGCACACCACGTATGCAGGCAGCCCGGGTTCGAATCTGGCCTGTGGCCCTTCACCGCATGTCTTTCCCCACTCTCTTCCCTTTTTCCAAGTCTATCCACTGTCCTCCTCTATCTTATAAAGGAATGAAGAGCCCCCCCCCCCCAAAAAAAAATGATCTTAGTGTCTAAAGCAGCAGGCCTCTCATCATCTGAGAATTTCCTAAACATAAAAAAAATCATTTCTCTCTTCTTTGTACAAGGATACAAATTTTATTTGTTGTAGTTGAGAGAAAATGTGAAGTAAATAAAGTTTAAGACAGTATAAAACAAATATACAAAAAACTCAAAGTATAAACCAAAAGGGAAGAAACAATCGCATGAAGGAAAAAGTCAAACATCTGAAACTCGATGTTGTTAATGTCAGACAAAGAATAAGAAATAAATGACGGAGGTATTTTTGAACTCTGAAAGACAACTTTATTTATTAAAGGAAAAAGCCAACAGAGCGTCAGTCACTCAGAAACATCTCGGTGTTTTGGGCTTTTTTGTCAGCGGGTGTGATCCTGTATCCACTGACAGAACCTTCTGGAGTATTGGTCGGGGCTGACGGTGGAAAAGGCTCTGCCTGGGTAGCGGAGACTCTTCCACAGATGCTCCAGTTTTTTCTTCCAGCTGTAGACCGTAAAAATGTCTATGATGCCCACAAAATGGCGTCGACCTGGCCCGTCAATCACATGAACAGCGTTTTTACAGTTTGGCAGCAGCCTGCGGTGATGCTCCAGGAAGTCCTTGAGTTCTGAGTTGCTCCTGTTTTGACGCACTGAGATGCTCATATCCTGGAGCGGGATCTCCTCTCCTGAACCTGCTGCAGCTTCCTGGGGCTGCTCACTCTCACTGTCTGCAGCAGCTGGAGCCCCCTGGGCCCCTCTCCCTTCCAGTAATGGGACAGTGGGGGGGTCTGCGTCCTTGGGACTGTCATCGAAGTCAAAAGACCTTCAAGAAAGAGAAAAACAAGAGAAGGGGTGGCTGTTAAAGGTTCATTTTGAAACACAGAGCAAAGCCAAGAACAACAAAACAGTAGGACATGAATGTCTGCTCTTTCTTACCTTCTACCCTCAATGATAGTTTAACAACCAGCTGACACTACTCTGTTGAGACAGACGGCTCTACTTCTAGCTAAAGGTATGCTTTAGGATTGAGCCACTCTTGTCCATTTTTTGTATCAAGAACATCAATCCAAACATGTCTAAAGCTAATTTTGTCTCTTTATGAAGATGACATATACTGTTCAGCACCACTCCAGACCAAGCTCTGATGATATTCTAATCTACTGAGATGCTGTGTGTAGCCTGGCCTCAGTCACTTTTTAGAGCTGAAGAGGCCATTTGGCAGAGAGGTGAAATGTCTTCAAGAACCAAGTCCAGATGCCCCTTTGGATCTAGCGTTGGTTGACCTTCGCAGACATTGAGTGACTCTCACCACAACTGCTCTGAGTGATGGAGTGAAGGATGACTGTCTTGCAGCAGCAGTAGACATTGATGAAGAGTTTTATCTGCCCAGCAGTCTAAGGCCTTTATTTGATTCACTGTATGTGATGGTCTCGTTGGCTGGTAGTTTAGTTTTATACATAAACTTTGCTCAGACAATTGACCCCCAATTTAATCAAGTTTAAAAACAACCTGAGAATATGAGAGGCTTCAGCGTACAATAATTGGCTCTGCACCGCCTGTTAGAAGGAGAAAAAGTGAACGTACTTTGTGGTGCGAACAACGAGGTTAGCCAGAGAGTGTTTCCCATCAAGCTCGTCTTTGTGCAGAGGCTGATGAGCCAGCAGGAGGCTGTAGTCCAGAACATTCAGCTCCTTCAGGAACACAGTGTCTACATTCACTTGTCTGTTGAACCAAGATTTCTCCTGATCTGCAGAAACCACAACAGAATTTCTGTTAAGAGTTTACAATTTATTCTGCTAAAATCATTCATAAATCATTCTCATGACTGCAGAAACAAGCAGGACACAGACCTAATGCAATGTACTGGCCCTCAAAGTTGTTGTCCTTCAGCACTTTGATCATCTGTTTCCCTCCTGTGTCGGGGTTTGTCCAGCGACCCACTTCACAACCTTTAATGTCGTATCTGCAACAATATGGAATGAAATTTGTGTCAGATTCAAACAAAACTTATTTGGTATCAAACAAAAACATACAGTGGCTGGTAAGGGCAAACAGCCTGCTTTCAGTATTTTCAGCACCGATGGTCTTCCTTCCACCTCACCACCAGGTGGTGATCAGTTAACAGCTCTGCTCCTCTCTTCACCCGAGTGTCCAGGACATATGTGACCACAGATCAGATGAAACAACAACAAAGTTGATCATAGATCTCTGGCTTAAGGTGCTCTGGTACCAAGTACACTTATGAGGAGCCCTATGCTTGAACATGATGTTCCCAATCACCTCCCTCCAGGTTTCTCCATTATTGCCGATATGAGTGTTGGAAGTCCCCTAATAGAACTATGAAGTCCCCAGGTGGGACCTCCTCCAGGACCTCTACCCCAAGAAGGCCGCAAACTCCGAACTACTGTTTGTGCATAAGCACAAACAGTCAGAGTCTGCCACTGTCAGTCGCAGCGATGCCCTTTCGTTGACCGGGGAGAACTCCAACATAGCGGCACTAAGCTGGGGGCTTGTGCATATCCCCACATCCATCCCGTGCCTCTGACCTAGGGCAACTTCGGAAAAAGAGAGAGCCCAGTCCCTCTCTAGGAGTTGGGTTCTGCAGCCAGAGCTGTGCATGGAGGTGAGCCCAACTATATCTAGTCGGTACCACTCCACCTCCTACACTCTGGCTCTGGCTCCTTCCCTGCCAGTGAGGTCATGTTCCACGTGGCCACTGCTAGTCACTGCCACCGGGGGTCGGCCCACCAAGGCTTCCAGCTTCGCCACTAAATGTGCACTGTACCCAGCCACCCTGCCCTTCCCTGTGTGTGAAATCGTTGGCTAAAAATCCGGATCCATCGGTAACTCCATGTTTCCTTTTACTAAATAGTCTTCAACGTCCCTCTTCTCTTAATGTAACCCCTCTGGGATTGATTCATTTTAAACCAGTTACACATCTTCCTTCTTTGCCCATAATCAATGGCTTACTAAAGCAATTAAGCATCAGCAGCGGTTGTTTTGAAAAAATAAATCTTCACTGTACTAAATAATGCTTCATCTTTTGTCAAATCAAACCTCTAGCTAAATCTTATTATAAACTTAGAGTTATAAGTTATATTCTCTGTAGCGCTCAGTACCTGTTGTTCTGTTTGTAGTACTAAAAATGTGACAAAGTTATATTTTCCATCAACAACAGTGCATTAGCACTTAATGATTTAGATGCTTGTTAAAGTGAGGACATTTGGTACGTACCAGGCTCAAATTTCCCCCAAAGTGGCTGGTCTCACCATCCGGTCGTGCATTTTTGCACAGCACCAAGGTCTTTCATACTGTAAGACAATGGCACACAAAATCGCCAAACTCACACACGTATATTAGCATACGAGCAGACTCATGTCCCAGTTAATTTTTTTTGTTTATTAATGTTTCTTTTCAACCTCTTTCATCTGAGCCAGGGCACAGTGTTTGTACGTTGGACTGAAGACTCTAAGGGTGTATTCACACCTGTGGCTCATTTGCTTTGTTCCGATTCAGGGGCAAAACCGATACATTTTTTTCAGTTGTCACTTGGTTTGTTTGTGTTCACACGGCAAAAGTCTCTTGCGATCCAAAGTTGTAAACAAATGCCACATGCGCTCCAATTCATCTCTCATTGGTCAGAAATCTTACTCGGAAGGCAGGGGAGTTTCCTTATCTTCATTCATTCAGGTTCTTACCTGCTTTCCATGGGCAAAAACAACAGCCATGGAGCATCAGCAGCGTGTGTGGCCGTTTTTTTTTTTTTATAGCGTTCATCTGGCTAATGGACCAGCGTTCGCTAAATCAACAAAACATGCATTTTTTTCAACAGTCAAGACTGCATCTGGAAAATAATGTGCTTATGCACTTGTTAAAATGAAGACGTGCCGCCTCACGGAGACACGACTCATTTCGCTCAGATAGATCTATTGTTTTTCCGCCTTCTCTTCTTCTTCTGCTGTTGCTGATTCTTCCACTCCTTCTTCTATTGTTTTAACTGATTGGTTGGCAACCGGGCACATTACTGTCCCCACGACTACAGTGTGTACTACAGTTATGAGTCAGCTGTGCCAGTTTCTGAGGTGATTGTGTTCTCACTGCAAAGGAACCGCTACAGGGCTCAAATGGAAGCGAGCCGAGACCACCCTATTTTGGCGATCTCGGCCCGCTTGTTTTGTCCTGCAACCGAGTGCGATTGCTGTGTTCACATATGTCCAAATGAACCGGACTTTAGGGGGGGCCACTCACTGTTTCGGAACAACTGCCCCAAACGAGCCAGGTGTGAATACACCCTAAAGCTCTCCTTCGAGGGGAAGTGGAACCAGGTTTTATACTAAAGAAACAGAAGCTGGAAGCCAACACTGAGGTTAGATTTGTATTGCTATTAATGTTTGTCTATTTTTATAAGTGTGGCAGGCAAGGGCAGAGGCCCAAAGGTGCTGCATGCAGGCAGCATAGACTGGTTCTCACATTGTGGAACATCACTTCTCTGGTGGGGAAGGAGCGAGAGCTAGTGCGGGAGGTGGAGTGTTACCGGCTTGATATAGTTGGCCTCATCTCCACACACAGCAAAGGCACTGGAACCAAACTCCTGGAGAGGGGCTGGCCACTATATTATTTTGGAGTTGCCCAGGGTTAGAGGTGTGGGGATACTCACAAGCCTCCAGCTGGCAGCCCCTGTGTTGGAGTTTTCCCCAGTGGATGAGAGGGTCACCTCCCTGCTTGGAGGACTTCAATGCCCATGTTGGCAACGACAGAGACACCTGGAGGGGGGTGACTGGGAGGAACAGCCTGCCTGATCTAAACCTAGGTAGTGCTTTGTTCTTGGATGTCTGTGCTTGTCATGGACTTTCCATAACAAATACCGTGTTCAAACATAAGAAGGTCCCTAAGTGTACTTAGCACCCTTAGGCCAAAGATCAATGATTGACTTTGTGGTTGTTTCATCTAATCTGCGGCCACGTTTTGGATACTCGGGGGAAGACAGGAGCAGTGGCACAGTGCCTATGGAGTGGCAGACCGGGGGCTGGTTCCCATTTTAAAAAAGGGGACCGGAGGGTGTGTTCAAATTATACGGGTATCACACTCCTCAGCCTCCCTGGTAAAGTCTACTCTAGGGGTGCTGGAAAGGAGGCTTTGGTCGATTGTCGAACCTCAGATTCAGGAGAAGGTCTTTATTCTCACAGGGCTTCTTGAGGGAGCCCTGTGAGAATAAAGATCACTCGTATTATCTTTGTTTTAGCTTGGTGTGGAGTTATTATCCCTGTAGAAGTCCGCAGACCCACACAAGCTGACCAGAGAATTAGTTCGTGGTGGAAGGAGACAAAATGGCAAAAGTTGCATTGTAAATGAGTGTTTGACACAGAGGGTTGTTTAGGGAGAAATATAGTGCTTTGTACGTTTTCAACACAGCGTACTGGCATACCAACATATTTTCTTGGCTTAAACTACGCTGATAAAATGTTCCCATCTACAGCTACTATGCCATGGATCTCTCTGAGCTTTTAATAACCACTGGATCAACTTTCACAGAAATCACTAGAGGCTAATTCCACTATAACCAAACACCTCATATTACCCAACTTTAAAAATCCAGAAATATCCCAAAGTAAGGGAGAGTGGGGCACCTTCCTTTTGTCTAAACCAGTGATACTCAACAAGTGGCTCTGGAGCCACATGTGCCTCTTTTGTGATTCTCTGTGGCTCTTTTTTGTCTTAAATTTAAATATTATTCCCCCAGAAAACCTTAAACGAGGGAAACTTTTTTGCCCTTTTTTTCACCCTTTTTGCCACTTTAACCCATCTAAGCTACCTTTTGCCATTAAATACCATTTTTTTCCTACTTTTTTGCCCATTTTAACACTTATTTTGCAACTTTTTACCATTTTTGCCACTCTCACCTATTCAAGCTACCTTTTGTCATTAAATTTTTTCCAAGTTTTTGCTCATTTTAGCCTTTTTTTAGCCTTCTTTTTGCCACTTTTATCCCATTTTGCCCTTTATCACATTTTTGTTGCCAGTTTTCATTCATTTAAGCCAGCTTTTGTCATTACATTTTTGTTTCCTAGTTTTTGCCCATTTTAGCCACCTCTTTTATCAAATTTTTGCCCTTTACCCCCCCCCCTTTTTTTTTGCAGATTTTCACCTATTCAAGCTACCTTTTGTCATTAAATTTTTTTCCTTGTTTTTGCCCATTTTATCCACTTCTTTTTGCCACTTTCATCCCATTTTGCCCTTTATCCTATTTTTGTTGCCATTTTTTGCCCATTTAAGCTTTCTTTTACAATTAAAGACCACTTGTTTCCTCTTTTTTGCCCATTTTTTTACCACTTCTTTTTGCCACTTCTATCTTTTTTTTGTGCCTTTTTACCACTTTTCATCCATTTCAGCTACCTTTGCTACTAAACACCACTTGTTTCCTATTTTTTGCCATTTTTGCCACTGTTGACTGCTTTTTGCAGACTTTAGTCACTTTTTTTTCTCAGTTTTTTGCCACATTTGGACCATTTTATGTCACCTATAACTCATTTTTTGTCACTTTTCACCTATGTTTTCCTACTTTCTGACCCCTTTTCCACTTTTCCTCCCCATTTTCATCCCTTTTCATCTATTTTTGTTGCTTTTTGACCATTTTTGCCACCTTTAATAATTGTTATTGCTACTTTAAGCTGTTTTTGCTTCACCACTTAGATTGTGGCTCTTGAAAAGTTATTTTTCAACAATTTGGCTCTTAGGTTGAGCAGGTCAAAACATTTTCACAAAAAAAAAAAAAAGATGGAGACACTAAAAGGCCCCAAGCCTTCATTCCATACCAGACAGAGCGGTGTTTAACATCATGGGTAGTTCTTTTACTTCTTTTGAACAGCTAATGAGAAATAGAGCATTAAAAACAGTACATACTGTACCTAATATCGATCCTCTCATCAGGATAGAACACACTCTGCATCACAATGAAATACTTCTGGAGAGCAGAAGGACAACATGAGACTGTTAGAACTGCTCCTGTCTGCTATATAGGAGAGAATTGCCTGATTTTGATGATGTTTTTGAAATACCTTGACTTCATCTGGGATAATAATCCTGTGGACACCTGGAAAGTGGAAAAGCAATGGAAAATTGTTAAATCAAAGTCACTTTTCTTAGTCTGTGGTTTCTGGTTTGAACCAGCTCTCTTACCAAGAAATCTGACCAGCAGCGAATGAGGGTATTTTTCCAGATGGTCCATGTATGCCTGCAAGTTGGACAGCAGAAATTCAACCTCTCTCCTGCTCTGCGTCTTCAGGAAGTATCTCTTGTCATTCCTGAAACAAAGAAAAAAAATCATAAAACACAGAAAAGCAAATATTGGATTCCAGCTCATACGTGGAAATCATGGGGGAGACAGGAGATTCACAACCCCCTACCCTGGATAATCATTGAATCCACATTATATCAGAGGAAAGGGTTAGCAAATCATTAAATACTACATGATAGTTTTAGATGAGGATGCTAAAGGAAATATCATATTCTGAAATGAAAAAAAGGCAACAAGCTCCAGCCGCAGAGGACGATAATGCACAAGGTATGTTATTGTTGGTAAAATAATAATTACAAATAATCTCACTTGGATATGCAATAAGTGGTGGATAAATGACCTGAAAAAACTCACATAATACACCATTGAATAAATACAGAATAATAAATACAGCCTTGAATTTCAAATTGATTGTCAGAACCATGGACCAGAACACAGAATTGCAGGACTCAAAAATGCAGACTCTCAGACAGGTTGACGTGAAGCAAAAATCAGATTCTTTAATACAGTCCAAAGTCAAAAACCAGAAGTTCCAAAACTCACAGGCAAAGGTACAAAAAGCAGCAGGCAGGAGCGGAGTCAAAACGGGCTGGCGTGGTCGAGATCGAGATGAAAACAAGACGTGAGTAAACTAGAGAGCTGGTACGTGACAAGAAAGGTCAACGGACTAACAAAGGAGGTGGGTGAGCAGGTGAGTATTATACTATGACTAATTAGTGATGCAGGACCGGTGTGAGGAGCAGCGTGCAGGACGGAGAACAGGAGAGGGAGGGGACGAGGTGAGTGACACAAGAGGTAAGGAGAGTCAGAGAGGAAAAGGCGGGGGCGCGGTGCATGAAGCGTGATTGATCTAAAAATAGAAAAGAGAAATTAGAACCAGCAAAAAATGAAACAGACATGAAAGTGCGAAAAAGGTGAAAAATAAACTTAACAGACGAGGATCGTGACATTGATATAGTAATATTGTATTACTAAAACAGTATGTTTTCACTGTAAAAATTTAAACCTGCTGGGAAGCAAACCACAAATTCTTTGAAAGTCTTTGTTGCTATATTTTGTTGAATTTAAAATTTTAAAAATGCTGCCATAATGTACTTTTTTGTAATTCTATGAATTAAAGAAATTTGTGCCTATTTGTGCAGTGATACTTTCTTGAAGGTTTAATGGCAGCCTGGATTTCTACACAGCAAAAGATTAGTCACATAAAAAAAAAAAACTTATTAAGCATTTATCAGTTTTATTCAACATTACTTCTCTCCTATTAATAACCAGCACACTGTGTAAGCATTAATGTCAGTGCATCTATTTGTCTGACAGGCCAGGAAAGGAAGAAAGGACATCTAACCACTTAGTTTTCAGTGCATCAAAATGCCAAGCAAGTAGAGAGAAACCAGGAATATCAAGGACAATTTGAAAATAAATGAATTAAGCCTAGATAAATAATTTCATAATTTCATATGAGACGATATGTAAGAGCACAGCTGAAGACAGGCCTGTTTTTACTTAACCATGTGCATCCCTTGGCATGACTATGCAAAAGATCTCCTACAGCCTGTGTTTGAGTACACATGGGATCTAGTTTCTAAGGCCGTGTTCACACCTGATAGTCCGGGGGACTTGGTCCGTTTTGGAACGGAAGTTGCAACATTGTTGCGCTTTCCTTCAGTTTGGTTCACATTCACACTGCTCTTGGTCAAACGGACCAAACCGTCTGAGCACCTACAACCTCTGCCTGTTGTCACAAATAAAGGGCGACCAAGAAGAAGACGACAAACCGGAAATCTATTTCCTTTTTTTCTTCCACATAAACAATGAAAAATCACTGAATTTATGCTATCTTGGGGTTTCTGCTTTTGTATTGGGGCATTATATAAAATCATATATAAAAATCCATGTATCATTATGCTTTATTCCACTTCCTGCCTTTGGTTCACAAGTTGGTCCGTTTTGCTTTCACACCTCAAGCGAACCACACCAGGGCTCGTTTGGAAGCGGACCGAGACCCCCTGTTTTCAAGCGGAGCACTTTCGTTGACACTAACCAAATGGAACTGGACTTTGGTGTACTCAGATTTAGATCCCTAATGTGAAACCACTTTAAGACTTTATTTCAGTTAAAAATATGCATGCGATGAGGTTAATGAGGTAAATAAAGTAAAGTTCATGGTATGAATGTTATAAAGGAGATTACTTACGTGACAAAGAAGTCGGCCTTACTCTTGGAGTTGCTGACAAACTGAAGGTAAAAGCCATCTGAGCAGAGGGAGTTCATGTATTCTTCTTCGGTGATGTCCAGTGTATGTCTTAGTTTAGCAAACACAGGTGCTGCAAAAGTCTGCATCTCAAAACCCTGTAAGGACAACAGAGCATACAAGGTTTAAAGATGGAAACATTTGGTTTATATTTGTATTAATGTATACCAGAATAAATGGGGACCGGCAGAAATGTAAAGAGACACAATATACACTATGCTAATGAAACATGAAAATACCTGACTTTTTCTTTCTTTCATCTGGTGGGTACATCATCAGCTAATCTGCTCAGCTAAGCGGTAGTGTAGGTGATTGTCCCTCAGGGGACCAGGGTTTGCTTCTCAGTGGGATCATGTTTCCCCCTGTCTAATCTTTTTTCTTTTTTTTTTCTTGTTTTTTTTTTTTTTTTTCTTTTCAGGAATAATGTAAGCTAGAACTAGCCCAAAGTCCCTGGGATTGAAATTGACATAGCATGAAGCTAACATGGTAAAAAAACTACAAGTATGACGAGGAATTTTGGAAATTTAAGGAGGAGGGGGAACTCAAGTTTTTCTTCATGTTAAGCTAATCACGGAAAATGTGTCTGCCTGCTTTGGGCGAATGTCGTTTCACTGTTTAAAGATCCAATTTGGAGCACCATCATGAAACTAAACACCCAAAGTCGGCTCAGACTTTATAAAAGATGGAGAGCTAAGGGTTGAAAAGCTAGCAAAGCTAAAACAAAGCCGAGCAGCACAGATAAACTTCTTTCATATGAATACAAGCGAGAGAGTAACAGAGGTATCCTACAAAATCAAAATGAAGCCTTAAACTTGTGAAAGATTGCTCATTGCTAGCTTGTTCCACTTTGTTTCCTAAGAAAAAAGACCTGGAAAGAGAGGTGAAAAAACTTCAACTATCGGACTCCACTGTGGCTAGAGGAGCATCAGACATTTCAGTAGGGACGTGCAGAGACATTTTTGGGGGCAGGGGCTCTAGTGAGGAAAAGGGCACTTCTCTTAATCTATTCATAAAAAATGCTTAAACCCCTCCACCTCTGACTTGATAATCAATTTATTTTAATAACTTCACATTCACATGGTGGTTGTATGCTCAACTTATTTCTAAAAAAATAAATCAATCACACAAAAACAATGTCTTCTTTAGTTTTCACTGGGTTTATCCCAAGAGCAAGCAAAAACAAAATAAGCTATGACACCATGGTTATGATTTCTATGCTGCTAGTCTCTACTAAATATTTAGAATAACTGACTATAGCTGCTAGGGAGAGGGGCATGGTGAAGTAAGCATTTTCAAGAAAAAATGCACTAATAGGGCCAGATCTACCAAGATCCCAATTTGCGTGTACTGATTTGCGTGCGCAATCTAGAATTTTGAGTTTGGGGTTGGACCATGGTTTGTGGGTGATTTACTAAGATTTACTGCGTAAATGACAAGAGGTGTAAACGTGTTGGAGACACGCCTATTTAAATGAGGGTTTCGTGTGTTTCATGGTTTGCAGCAAAATGAAATTCGACCTTACAGAATTAGAGGAGTTGATGGATGAAGCCAATAAACACTTAAGGGTGCGTTCACACCAGAGCTGTTTGATCCACTTTAACCGAACTCTGGTCCGTTTTCCTGGAGTGGTGTGAACGCTCACACAAACTCTGGTGAGGACCAAACAAGCACAGTCTGGTCTCGAGACAGGTGGTCTCGGTCCGCTCCCTAACGAACCCTGGTGCGGTTCATTGGAGGTGTGAACGCAAAGCAGATCAACTTGTGAATCAAAGGCAGGATGAGGCATAAACCGTAATGATATACGGATTTGTATGTGATTTAATACGCTCAAATACATGTCGGTACCTCCCTTGGCATCTGGGTAGCCATGGCAACACATTGTAGTCTGTGCTGATTCATTCGTCTTGTGTAAAGGACGACATGCTGGACAGGTCACCACCTTGCCGGCTGCTCATAATGCCGAAATGCAAGAGCAGAAACCACAAGACAGCGTAAATTCTGTGTTTTTCATTGTTTATGTGGAAGAAAAGACCGGCAGAAGAAGTTTCATCTTCTTCTACGCCTTCTTTTCTTCTTGGTCGCCGTTTGTGGCGACAGCGCCCCTAGTGGGCAGAGGTTGTAGGTGTTCAGACGGTTTGGCCCGCTTGACCAAGAGAGCAGTGTGAATGCTAACCAAACCAAAGGAAAGTGCAACAATGTTGCCATTTCTGTTCCAAAACGGACTGAGTCCCCGGACTGTCAGGTGTGAACACGACCTAAATGAGCTACAGCAAAGAAGCCCGCAGGGAGTCGGGGAGAAAAAAGAGTTTTCCCTGTTGGATTATGCTTCCTGGTTTTGGGTCAGATCGTCTTGTTTTTGTATTTTTTACCTGGTATACCACTAATCGATAGCATATTTTTTGTGTTTTTTTTGGGGGGGGGTTGCTGTGTGGATTTATTGTGTTTTCTTTTTTTCTGAGGAGACTGGTGGCTTTTAGACTTTTGCCTTTGTGTTTCTGTGAGTCACAGGCATTTTAAAAAGACTTAAAAGGGTGCGCCGGTGGTCGAGTGGTTGGGGCGCGCGCCGTGTGCGCAGGTTCGGGTCCGGCCCGTGGCACTGTTTCCTGCGTATCTCTCCCCGCTCTCCTGCCTGTTTTCGGCTCAATCCACAGTCCTATCTAATAAAGGCAAAAAGGCCAAAAAAAAATCTTAAACAAAAAAAAAAAAAAAAAAAAGACTTAAAAGACACTTAAAAGTGCTTGGATAAGGATGAGGTTGCTGTTTTCGTTGGATTTGGACTTTTAGTTAATTATTACATTATACAGACTGAGATAAAATCTTGAATTTTTCTGTGACTTACTTTTCATTTGAGTTTACGCACAACATGCGCTTATGTTCTGGGGAGGTGTTAATTAAATGGGAAGCGCTTTAAAGTCATTACGTTCTCTTGAGAGATTTAATGATTTGTTCAGAATTGTTGTTTATTGCACTTTGATAAATTATTTACTTTTAAAGGTCTTCTATTTTCCTTAAAAATCCACCCTTGTGTGTGTTTGATGCCAGCTTGAGAAAAATTAAGTGTTACAACTTCACACTGAACATCAGAAAAATGGGACTGGGAGATGCCAGCTGTAATAGCTACTGTACGCTGGAAAAAAAAAGTAAACTTGCAAGGAGTTGTGATTTGTGATTGTAGGGATTGTGTGACTCCTTCTCATGGCTGGCTCCAAATCTGCTCTGAGTTCTTCCAACAGCTCCAAAATGGCAAGGCTGGATAGGCGATATGTTTTAATGACTGTTTCCTCATTCATTCTAAAAATGTTCACACAAGGGTGAAAAATGTGTTCTTCTTTCATCGTTTTGATGTCTCCTTCTTGCTACAATAACTGCAGCCATGTGTGCATACAAACTGTTTGCACCTCCCTTCGAGACATGCTAAATATAGATGCAGTTTCTAAGAGCAAAGCTGCTTTCAGGTTTGATAAATCGCTTTGCGTGAGCTAAAATAATATATTTACATTTTCTCCTCCCAGTACACGCACATCTGCGTGTAAACGCCCCATATTGCATATTCATTGCGGCAAACGTACTAACTGGATGCAGCTGTTATTTTGCACCTTTGAATGACGCAACCCTTAGTGCACACTGTTAGTAAATCAGTTTGCACTTTTTTTTGCATGTGCAATGAGTTTGTACACATTTTTATACATGCAAACCTTTAGTAGATCTGTCCCATAATTGTTTATTTTTGCACTGATAATAAATTCTTTAAAAAGGACTTCAAAATAAACCTTATCTTCACAGTGAACTGAAAAAGACTGTTCTCTATATAAATAAGCAAGCCAAACTACCTTCCAAACTGCCATTAGACCAATGATTAGTTGCAACAATAAGGCTTAGTGCATCTGCACTCCTCTACTGCTTACTTTGTTTACTTTACTGGAGAAAACAGCAGAAATACTGAAAATCACTGCAAAAAAGGAAAAACTGGCAAAATGGAAATGGCATCACGAGACATGATTAAAATGTAAATGATTTGAGCTTCTATAGCCAAGCAGCAGAATACAGAATATCCTTATAATAAGATCTATTATTATTATTATTTCTATTATTATTATTCGTATTATCTCTCCAAACAAGCACATACTAATGGTGAGATGATCTTAGTTTTAGTGCATCTTTCACATCAGGAGGATCTCTGTCTGTCTGTCTGGTATAAAATATCAGATAGAATGAATAGTTGTTAGCTGAGAAGCCTACAGTCAGAATGATGCAGTAGCTGTTTCAGACAGGACTCTAAAGGTTAAAACATCGTGTTTCCATGTTCTGGTCAGTTTAAAGATTTTGGTCTATTTTGCATCCATATCTTTTTTCACTCTTAAATAAAGAAAACTTCCAAAAATGCACATAGATGGTGTTTATTTTGACTTTCCTCTTCTGTTTGCATCTGTAGATTTCCCCTGAATTCTTCAAACAAGCTCCTCTACATATTTAAACATTTCAGGGGAAAAACTGTCTGTTATTTACTGGGCAAGTTTGATGGTGATCTGTTTTAGTTCCCTATTATGTCCTATTCACCTTCAATGCCTTGGCAAATGTGTGCAAATAAGCGCATTTTAATTAGATACCGCATAATGAGCATATCAATGCGACGATTTTGATGATGGATTTTTAGATACACGTACCTTTATTCACCTGTAGTTGCTCCCCTTTAGTATAGTATGTTAGCCTTTATGACCATGATGAAGTGCCTCAGCTAAAACCGAACTTATTACATCAGCTAGTGGCTCATATGTGCACGTTAGCAACACACGTTAACTGTGTTTGGTCTTGTCATTTGTGAACTTGAGACCTTCCTTAATCACCACTCACCTTTATGAGTAGAAACACCCGAAACAAAAGGAAAACTGTGCTGAGGGTTGGGGTCTGCTGCTGCCTGTCTCTGTGCTCACAGCCTCACTGCGGGAGAGGGGAGAGGGGGAGGGCCTAAACCTTACTTTGGGTGGTGGTCTAATAAATTTGTTAAGCACTGTATATGAATATAAAAATATGTGTGTGTGTATATATATATATGTACAGTGTTTAACAAATTTATTAGACCATAACTCTAACCAAAGTAAGGTTTATGCCATAGCTGCCCTAAATTAACAGTATTGGTAATTACCAAAATCATTTTTATGTTTCTTCAATGGTTAATACACGAATATGTAGAAGCTCTTTAACCCAAATGATATTTTTAATTAGGGGCTCGGGGCAACGACACGAGCCACTCTCCTCCTCATAGCAAAGCTATGGGAGGAGAGTGGCTCATGGCTCGTGGTGATTCCGCCACGCTACTCCTCCTAGGGCTTTGACAAAACCCCTGCAAATTATACATCAAAATATGTGGTTTGTTCCCGATCTGTGTGCTACGACTTTTCTAAGAGATTCGCCAATTTTTTCGCAAAGTTATTTGCAAAAACCTGCGAAAAAAGTCCCATCTGAAATGAATAGGGAGAGGGATGATGAAACCACAAAAATAGGGTTTTTTACCGCCCCTACTGCTTCGCCATACTTTCACCTACAGAGATCATTCAAACTTTAAAACGCAGGATTTTTTGTCCTTGTCTTCAGGAATGTCTTTGTTATGATGATGGAGTTTACGGTTTTCTATAGGCAAGTCTTCAAATCACCTGTGCGTTGAGTGAAAATCGTGAAAAATCACCCTGCTAGAGTGGGTGATGTCATCACCCTAGAGGCTAAGAGAGCCAACACACCAACTGAGACTTTTGCGAACAACTAGTGACTACAGCCACAAATCTAACACCACACACATAAAAAATATACCAAAACAGACGAAATCTTGTCCCGCTATGGTGGAACCAAGAACCAAAGCCATGTCATGTGCAGTTTTGGCATGAGAGGACCAACTGTCCCAAGTACACTGACACCTCTCTGATCTGCTGCAATTTTACCAAATCTGATAAATTTGCCTAAAGAGTCTGAAAGTTGCCCATTTTGAGCCCGCCCTCCTGGCCCTCCCTCCATCATTCCTTGCATAATCAACAATAAAATTACATCACTGCTAGTTCTAAGCCTGCAGATGCTCATGCCGAAATCTGTTTGATGATACCGTGTACAGTTTTCGCACATGGAGAGGAGAAAGAGACTATGTTTAAAAGCAAAAATCACCCAAAACTACTCTCTGCTGTCTCAGGTGTAACTGATCTGTGATCAGTGATGCGTAACCGTGCAGGCATTAATTACCATGGCAACAGCAGCTCTGGTGCTTTGATGATGTCATCGTTGATTGACACACATACAGCCCTCAATGAGCTCTTATCACGCACACACATGGAGCTGTTCCAATAAAGCAGCCCATTTAAACAATGCTTTAACAGGATGGTGGGATGCTGTGGGTGGCTTCTCATCCACATACAGTCCCCCATAAAGGGGGCGACGTCAGTCGCCAAAGACAGCCACACATATATCCCATATGAAGTGAATGGGAGAGATTGTGTGTGTGTTAGCGCGCAAAGCGCACATTGGTGTGTGTTTCTGTGTTCTCTTGACTTTGGTGACGTCAATCAAAATAACAACACACAATCCTTTCTCAATAAAAGTTTTTAATGTGTTCAAATGGAGATGGAAATAATAAAATTCATCTCTTCTGCACCTGCTCTCATCAAGACCTTGACAGGAACTGCATGTCTGTATAAAATTAAAATAAAGGACTCTATTTCATAGGGAGGGTCAAGACCACCAAGTATGTCAAGAAAACAGCTGAGGCTCAGTTGCCAGGTGATTCATTCGGAGTAGTGTGAAAGCTCACAGGGGCTCTGGTGTGGACCAAACAAGCAGATTCTGGTCCGCTTAAAAACATGGGGTCTCGTTCTGCTTCCAAACGAAACCTGGTGTGTTTTTTGAGGTGTGAAAGCAAAGCGGACCAACTTGTGAACCAAAGGCAGGAAGTGGCAAAAGCATAATGATATACAGATTTATATGTGAATTAATATACTCAAATACTGTACATGTTGGTGCCTCGCTTGGCGTCTGTATAGCCATAGCAATATGTCGTAGTCAGTGCTGATTTATTCGTCTCATGTAAAGAACGACATAGTAATGCCCCAATGCAATGTGTTTTTTCATTGTTTATGTGGAAGAAAAGAC
Organism: Cheilinus undulatus; assembly: GCF_018320785.1. Classification (NCBI taxonomy): domain Eukaryota; kingdom Metazoa; phylum Chordata; class Actinopteri; order Labriformes; family Labridae; genus Cheilinus; species Cheilinus undulatus. Next base: position 2,354,914 of record NC_054869.1, on the reverse strand, counting down.
CAGAGGAAGGAGATGGAGTTCTGGTTTCGTCTTCTTCTACGCCATCTTTTCTTCTTGGTCACAGTTTCTTTGTGATGACAGCTCCCCTAATGGGCAGAGGTTGTAAGTGTTCAGACAGTTTGGTCCGTTTGACCAAGAGCAATGTGAATGTGAACCAACCCAAAGGAAAGTCCAACAATGATGCAATTTCTTTTCCAAAATGGGCTGGGTCCCCCAGACTACCAGGTGTGAAGACCTTAATGCATAAACGATTCAGTCAAACTGATGCATAGACAATAGTCTGCTGCTATATTTTTTTTTAATTCCCCAGACGTGAGCTGAACAACTTCTGCAGCATCTGTAGTGACTGAGCTGCCACCCAAAACTTAGTTGGCCAATAGGGACCCCCAAAAAAGCCCGGCCACATGTGACATTTGTGTCAGAACTAGGGCTGTCAATAGATTCAAATTTTTAATCGCAATTAATCTCACAAATTAATCACACTTTTTTGTCTGTTCTAAATGTACCTTACAGTACTATTTCCCAAGATTTAAATTCCCTCATCGACACAAGTGGACAAAAATGCTTTCTTTATGCAAATGTTTGTTCATGGCAACAACCCAAAACAACAACAGATAATGTCCAGAAAATTCTCTAGTTGAAGCTCAAAGATACTGAACGCTCCAAAAATCTGCTGAGAGCATAACATGGGAAACTCAAGCCCAACAAGGACAACAGATGGAGATACTGACTTTAATGGAACATCTTTGAATAATACCACGATGTAGTGTCTAACTTCAGACTTCTAGAAGTTAACTCCTCTGTTCTCAGCAGCTTAACACATAACAGATCTCATCACACATGGACATAAAGAACATGGTCAGTGAAGTTTAAATTACTTAAAGATCATCCCTGGATCCTTCACACTAAAGCAAAGAATTTCAACCTCACATGGGGAGATAAATGCTCACAATCATCCCTTTACACTAAGAGGACTCACAGCAGGATGATACAAAAGAGAGACTAAATACAGTTAGAGAATTACACTACAGATAACTGGGAGAAGTCAAGTCTCCTCTGAGAGCTCAGCAGTAAGGCACAGACACATCTAATGGTGTTTCACTGTTCTGATGTGGTCAGAGGTGAGTAAGGTGGACAAATCTGCCCTACTCAAGATAAAAAGCAAGTAATTGCTTAAAGGGTTCCTACACATTTGAAATTTCAAAATTCTATACTTTTCCCAGACCCTAATTTCCAGACTTCTTGGTAAAAAATTCAAATAATTTGTGACATTTGATTAAATAGATGTGTATTAATCTGAATATTCTGAATATATATATATGCCATTATGTCACCAAATAATTTCCAGAAGATTATAGCTAGGTAATGTAGCTTATGCAAATAAATAAAGACCAAACCCAGATAAATTCAGTGCACTGCTTTTTTATTTTAAGTTGCACATGAACAGTTGAACTACTGTACTGTCTTCATCTCTCAAACAACTGGACTAACACAAGGGATAATAATGTTTAACAAGTAAATTAAGTCAATTATTACAAAAATAAATAAACAAATCATAAATTAAACAAATTATAAATTAATATAAAGAACTAGAAAAGAATGCCTCACTGGCATCAAATACTTCAACCTAAAACATACTTGTAAATACTGTTTAACAAATGACTTTAAAGTAAAACAAACATTAAAAGAATGGCTTTTGAGACCTGCATGCAAAAATGTAATCAAATGTAAACAGCAGGTATAACATACTTAGGCTGACTTGTTTTTACATCAAAACCCACTACAAACAGCTGTGAGAACCACTGAGGGACTGTGAAAAGGAACTGACTGGAACTGTCTGATTGACAGACACATGATACAGATACACACACCCCAAGACAGACACAGACACATGACAGACAGAGACAGGAAGGCTACTTTGGTTCAGTACAGGTCTGACTTGGACTGCATGGCTAGGCTATACCCTCAAAGTACTCTTATTTCAGACATGGATGAAATTTTGATTTCAGAGGGGGGGGGGGGGCACAACTGGTTTGAGTACGGGGGTTATGGTCAATAGACCTCAATTACATAAAATTATACCTAATTTTTGAGTAAAAATAAGCTATAATAAGATATAAAAATAAGATTATCATCACCCTAACATTTGTCACAATGCTCAATCTCATCACTAACATATCTTTATTCTTTCAACCTCATCTGTGAGCCTCCAGCCTCTCCCCCTCTACCTCCTCCAGTCTCTCCTCCTCTACCTCCTCCATCTCCTCCAGCCTCTCTTGCTCTACCTCCTCCTGTATCTTCTTCTGGATTTCTATTTTCTGTCACCTGACAAAAATATATTGATGGATGACATATGAACAGTGGCACAGTTTGGGATGCAACAATCATTGATTTTGATGGTATAGTCTGAATAAAAACTCAGTTTCTCAATTATCATGTCTAATTTATTCACAAACAGTATGGATGTATAAAATCACATTTATAATCCAAGGTTTTATTTTATTTTTCCCACAACCTTTCATTGTTAGTGTTTTTAAACAGTTGCTGCCTTTCAAAACACAAATAATACATGAAAAAAAAATCAAAAATTGTATCTCTTTGGCTTTAAATATACACTTTTTTAAAATCTCTGTGTTGTTGAGGCTCTACAGTAATAATAATAATAATAATAATAATAATAATATTCTATTTGTCAGCTCTTTAATAAAACTCAAAGACACTTTACAAGAATAAAACAATTACATAATATGAACATATATATTGCAATACATAAGTTTATCATAAAGTTAAATAATAGAATATTAAAAAAAAATACAACTAATACTATTACTACTACTACTACTACTACTACTACTAATAATAATAATTATATTATAGGAGGGGAGAGAGTCTGAGTTTCTGATGGATGAGGGGAAGGAGTTTGTGGTGTAATGTGTTCCTCTGAGTAACTTACACTTTGACTTCTAAAGAAGTCTCTTATATCCAGTTTTCTTTTTTTCGACATCTTGCCACCTGGCTGCGCCTAATTACCAAACACACATACACACGCACGCACACACGCACACAGACACACATTCAATGTTAATGTAAATGAAACCTCTGATATTAAAATCCGTCTAGCTGACGTGACCCAGGCAGAACAAATGCCCAACATGTTAACAACTTACAGTGGCAGATGAACGTGGACTCATGGCCAACTAGCTAAACACCGGTGTGCTCATGTGCTATAGTCCAGGCGCTGTTTACAACCAGATGGAGTGACAGCAGGGACGGCCAATCACACGTTAGCAAGAAACGGCAGAGCCAATCGATGAGCTTGTGGGCCAGTGGGCGGTCTAAAGGGAAACAGGCTTCAGCTTGAGCAGCCGTTTTCCGCTTGGTCCTAGTGCTCAACCTGTCTCCATTTAATATAGCGTAACATTGTTTTTGGATGGTAAAAACTGCAGGGGACCAAAACTGCCTTTTTAAAAAGTGCAGGGGACATGTCCCCCCTGTCCCCCCCCAAAAAAAATTACGTCCTAGATTTCAGAGGTTTTCTTTTCTGTCTTTTTCACACTGCGTTAGCTGTTCTTTGTCTTTAGCAGCTCTCCTGAGGGCATTTGATATAGCAAGGAGAAAGATCTTGTCAGTGGCTTCCCCTTCAACTGCAAGTTCATCTGCCAATGCCAGGAATTCATTTATGTGTGTCTGAAGCTTTATTCTCTTCTTCTTGAGTTGGTCAACTTCATCCTGCACGACCCTCCGTTTCTGTGTTCTGCCTTGTTTGCTCCCTCTTCTTCTCCTCATCAAGGTACAAATGGTATCTCTGTCGTGCAAAGCATGCAGACTGAAGTAGTTCTTGGTCGTCTGTACCTTAGTGCACACATCGTGTAAGTGGTCTACAATTACCTATTACCAGTCTGGAGTGGGTACCTGTGGGCCACTGTGAGGCATCCTCACTTGTTTTGCAGCCCGTAAACTGGTTGAAGATTCGGTCACCCTTGTCCTCTCTATCACTTTCAGCACTGGAGATGATCTGCAAGCAGAGTTTCAGGTGTTTCTCACAAGTGTCTGGTTTTTCTTTGATCTTCTGGGGATCCAGCCATGCTAGGTTTCTCACCAGAGTGTACTTAAGGGGGCATTTATCCAGCAGCTTTGTCACAGCTGTGACAAGGAACTCCTTGGTTTCCATCCTAACCATGAGAGCATCTCGCTCAGAAACCTTCTTCTTCAATTTCAACTCTGAAAGTAGTTTGTATGCAACAAATCCTATATTAATAAGGGGGGCATCTTTGTGATTTGCTTGCTCCTTGAAATCTTCTGAGAAGAGCTTCAGTGGTGTCTTCACCCTCTTAAGTGTTTCGTCAGAGACAAATCTCTGGAGAAGGTGCTTCAGTATAGTGAAAAGATCATCTGCCAGGAAAGGTAGCATGGGCTGATCAGTTTGATATTTTATTAGAAAAGGCATGCACTCTTGTGCAAGGGAGAGGAAGGTGTTGGCCTTTACCAAAAACATGGGGTCAGAGCATTCCTTTTTAATACAGTCAAAAGACCTGTTTGGATGTGGCACTTTAGAGGCCTTAACATTAGCCACATGTGTCTGGGCCTGTGGCTATATTGTAATGGCTCTTTCTAGGACTGGGACATTCTCTAGCTATCTATGTTGACAGTACTTGAGAGGGAAAACAGATGAACCTGTTTCTTTTGCATAATCATCAAATCTGGCTGGGAAGTCCTTAAAAAGCCAATAAAGACTATTTAGAGTGTGCTCAATGTCCCAGGTGGTTGTTTTGCTGCAAGCTTTAAATGAATTGTGCATTACATGTAGACCACAGCTCCCTGTGTTGAGGAGTTTGGAGCCAACCTCTTCTTCTAAGTCCCTGGACAGTGTGTCACACAGCTTCCAGTTTACATTTAGTCCATCCATTGCTAGCTGCACTATGCCATGAATGCCAACAGTGTTGCAGTTTGTGCATAGTGGACAGTAGAGGTCATCAGCACATGCATGTCCAAGAAAATGAGAGTCATAAAACCTTGTTTACACAGTCTCCATCCCAAAAGCGTATGTGCACATCTAGTTGTTTTGACAAGAGGGGGCAGTTCAAACTTTCATCAAACAGTAGGACATAGTCGCTGGCAGATTTCACTTTTGATGAGAGAGTGATGAGAAACGTGGAGCAATGCCAAATGTTGTCAGGTAAGCTGTCTTGTCATCCCCGCAGGTGAACTTTGAGGCAATATTACTGTCTGGAAACATAAGGCAGAATAGTTCACTCTTTCCAGCACAGCTGTTAAAGGATCCATGCTTCTCAGTGACATCAATTGTCTAGTACACTTCCGCAGACAGAACCTCTGGTCTGCTCACAAAGGTCCTCATCAAGCTAATGGATGTAGCTGCAGCTGTATCACTGAAAAAGATAAACAATTTGGGCTCATTGCTAAATAATAATTATAATACACATGAGCCTCACATCCAGCAATAATGAACATTTTGACACCAGAATGATTGAATTGCCTTTAAAGATAATAATACGTGTTATAGGATGATAGAAGGCATGTCAGTGCACTGTAGCCAGCTTACATCATAAGATTAATTACTACTTTTGATTCATGTATTGTGCAAATAAAGTAAACATACAATAAACATGGCCAGTAACTTAAACATAATTCATATCAGTATGTAAACATTTGAAAGTAACACTGTAAGTTACCTAGTCTGTTTACTAAGACAAATGGACTGAATTCGTAATGCAAATAAGCCCAGCAGGTATAGCCTAACACACTGATGCTAAAGGGTGGCAATATTTAATTTATACTCAGTCATACAACAGTGTTGCTTGATGAGTGTAGCAGATGTACAAGCTAAAAACGCATCAGTTTCTTTACTTAAGCTCATTTGGCTAATGGAGTATGTCGCCACTCGCCAGCCACAACAGCAACATTAATACAGCCAACATCAGCGAGTCATTTGATGGATATACATATTTGCATGTTCTCACCGTTCACCTTTCGGTGTGTGGGCAAGTTCACTTGATGTTGCCGGACTTGGTCTCACGCTGGGTTGAGACAAAAATGCTGTGACTCTCGGTGCAGAGGATGTGGTGACAAGACGACAGTGCTTTTTCCCTTGCACATGACTCACAACCGCCGCCTCCCCCATGTTGGAGATGTCAAACGATTTCACACAAAGTCTGCATTTAGCTTTCTTTATCCGTTTGGGATCCTTAGCCAACCAGTCTTTATATCTGGAATTTATGAGCATTTACATCTACCCATTATGAGTTCTGTCAACGATCATACAACGCTCACGAACAGCGTGGACATCATCTGTCTGTCAAAGCAGCAGTGAAACCTGACACCTGGGTGGGCCTTAAAATGGGTTGGAGGAGGATAAGAGCAGAGGGCTGGGAATTTAACTTGTCAATCTGCCCAGATGTGTCTGGGACACATAGCCTACTCTGTGCTCTCACACAAACATTTTAGCTGCACTGCCAAGCGCCTTAAAAAAACAGATTGATCAATTTCTTTTTTTAAGATATTCATAATTTTATGTTTTAGAAAATAGAACAGTGGTAACAGTGTTGGAAACATGAATACTTTTTCATACAATAGTTTACATTTTCCATGCTTTTCCAGACCTGGAAATTTATAAAATTAAATTCCATACTTTCCATACTTGCGTAGGAACACTGTGCTTAAAAAATGTCTGCTATTATTATTTTCAAACTAAAAAATACCCAAATGTAAAATAAATGCCAACAGTAAGAAATTACTGTCATCAGTCCAGTAGATTTACTGGAATGATGTCAATAAACACAAATTTGAAGCTGCTTTTCAAAACTAATCAACACAAAGTAGTACAGATTTAATCCCAAACCATTTTTGTTTATAAATAAAGGGGACCCACAGTCTAATAATGCTTTTAGCTTATATTATGATACTCTACAGAGCTTCTTCACTCTCAGGCTCACCTGTCTGCACCTCTGCTCCCCTGTCACACACCAGCCTCTGCTGCTCTGTCCCCTCCTACTCATGATGTAGCTGGACACACACCATGCATCAGACCAACCCCTATAGGGACTGCAGAGTCTTTGACACTTTTGCAACATCTTGATTGACTGTTTTTTTTTTATTTTTTTAATTGGCGTTTATTTACAGCTCCAATCAATCGTTTTAGTAAGTTTCCTTTTCCGGTATGCCAGATATTCCATCTGGCATACCTCTGCTGCTTGCAGAGTTGTCTGAGCGTCTCCGTTGTACAGCATGGCTAAGGGGACGGTGTCACAGATTAACTGGTGTTGAATTAACTGGTGATAGTGAGGCAGATGTTAAGGGAGTGTGGCTTTTGACGGTTTGTGTTTACCTTCCAAATAGCACTAAAATTGCAGTTACGTCACCCGTTTTTCTATCATAACAATTATGTTATGTTACGTACGTTTAAAGACTTCAATACCTGGAAAGAAAATATAGGTGACTGTGCCTGTTAAAAACAATGTAAACAGAGGTGACACGCTGTGAAAACTTTCTTGTTTTAAGTGAAATATTTTTGTACAGGATGGTTGTGGTTATGAATTGGATGCATTAAAAAATGTTTAGATTTTCACGTAGTATAAAACTTAAAGTTTATAAGGGATTAGTTCAAGCACAGAGGGTAAGTCGAGTTAAAGATGTGGTGACTGTATTAACCTGTGATAACCTGTTGAATGTAAACGTTCAGTCTATGTGCCAGCATGTAGAGCTTTTATGAGGTTGGAGAGTGAAAGAAGGCTACAGGAAAACTAAATATATCACTCGTTGTCTGTTTAGTACGGTGGCCCTGAAGGGCAATAGGAATAAATATTTCAAAAGCGCAAAATATATTTCACAAAACACAAATACATTCCACAGATCAAAAATAAATTTCACAGAACAGAAAAACATTTCACAAAACACCAATAAATTTCACAAAACACAAATATATTTCACAACAAAAAATTTCACAGAACACAAATAAATATCACAGAACAAAAATAAATTTCACAGAACAAAAATACATTTCACAAAACAGAAATAAACATCATAAAACACAAATACATTTCACAAAACACAAATACATTTCCCAGAGCACAAATGTATTTCATGGAGCACGAAATACATTTCACAGAGCAAGAAATATATTTCAAGAAACTGGAAAGGGTAGGACCCTGGTACTTGTCTCTAATTGGACAAAACCCAAGTCATGTTTTGTTTCCAGTGGATACCATAATAGCCGATCTAACACAAAACTTAAAGTGTTTACCAGGATGGAAGAGGACATTCAGCTGGCTTTAACAAAGGACATACATATGGTGTGATTCTTGAAATGCTCTCTACGTATCATGAATACACGATTGTCACTCTTGAATGTCATTTCCGGTATGTCAGGTCCCAGCAGCTCTGATAGTATTTCCCTCCTAACGATATTTATTGAAGAATATCCACTACTTCTCCTGGTTCGTGGTCCTTTACGTGAGCTTTAAGGGTTCAAATTAGGATTGGGTGAAATTCCTTTTTTGATACTATCATCCTCTCCCTGAATTTTACCAGGATATACAGTGTTACCGCCAAGTGTTTTACATTACAATCAAACTATACACGGTTCATGAAATCATTCATCAAAACGCTTCGAGTCTTAACAAAAAGAAAACGTGTGTAAGGCAAAGTTTGCAGAAGCGCTGGAGGGATTTGGTAGTTGAATTGTTCTTTACAATATCTAACTTAATAGAAAAAAGCTATGTTCATTCTGTTCCTCTGTTTTTTTTTTTGCACGTATTGCACTCTTTTCATTCCTCTTCCCTTCTCTTGTCCCTGATTTAATATGAGAAATGATAACCATAATCATAAAGAATCTGTGAATGTGATTTTTTTCCTTGTGCTTTTATACAGAAAGCCTAAAGATAGGCCTTTATTTATTTCTGTGTTGTGCGGACATCTTCGTCCAGCCATGGTTTCACTTCACAGCAAGCTTATACAGTCATGGACGAAAGTATTGGCACCCCTGGAATTTTTCCAGAAAATACACCATTTCTCCTAGAAATTGTTGCAATTACAAGTGTTTTTGGCATACACATGTTCATTTCCTTTATGTGCATTGGAACAACAAAAAATCTGATGAAAAAAGACAAAATTGACATAATTTTATACAAAACTCAAAAAATGGGCCGGACAAAATTATTGGCACCCTCAACTTAATATTTGGTTGCACACCCTTGGAAAAAAATAACTGAAACTAATCGCTTCATATAACCATCAACAAGCTTCTTACACCTCTCAACCAAAATTTTAGATCACTCTTCTTTTGCAAACTGCTCCAGATGTCTCAGATTTGAAGGGTGCTTCTTGCAAAAGCAATTTTAAGATCTCTTCATAGGCGTTCAATGGGATTGAGATCCGGACTCATTGCTGGTCACTTAAGAACTCTCCAGCGCTTTGTCTCCAACCATTTCTTGGTGCTTTTTCAGGTTTGTTTGGGGTCATTGTCCTGCTGAAACACCCATGACCTCTGACGCAAACCTGGCTTTCTGACACTAGGCCCTACATTTAGGCCCAAAATCTTTTGATAGTCTCCAGATTTCATGATTCCTTGCAGTCAAGGCACCCAGTGCCAGAGGCAGCAAAGTAACCCCAAAACATCTTTGAACCTCCACCATGTTTGACTGTAGATACTGTTCTTTTCTTTGTAGGCCTCATTCTGTTTTCTGTAAACAGTGGAATGATGTGCTTTTCCAAAAAGCTCTACCTTAGTCTCATCTGTCCACAAAATGTTCTCCCAGAAGGATTAAGGCTTACTTAGGTACATTTTTGCAAACTCCAGTCTAGCTTTTTTATGTCTCTTTGTCAGCAGTGGGGTTCTCCTCGTTCTCCTGCCATAGCGCTTCATCTCATTCAGATTACGACGTATGGTCAGAGCTGACACTTTTGCACCCTGAGTCTGCAGGACAGTCTGAATTTGTGTGGAAGCTGAGGATGTTTATCCACCATTCCAACTATCCTGCGTTGCATTCTTTTTTCAATTTTTGTCTTCTGTCCACGTCCAGGGTGATAGGCCACAGTTCCATGGTTGTAAACTTCTTGATTATATTACGCAGAGTGGACAAAGGAATTTCAGGATCTCAGGAGATGGTCTTGAAACCTTGAGATTGTTCATATTTTTCCACAATTTTGCTTCCTAAGTCCTCAGACAATTCTCGGCTCTTCTTTCTCTTCTCCATGCTTGGTGTGACACACACAGGCACACAACAACTTTGATACATTTTAATTAGCTTCAGGTGTGATTTCTAGATAACAGAAACTGCTCCAAGTAATTGTGCAATCACTAATTTATATGTATAATCTGTACACATTTGTGTATATATATGTACTGTTTCTAAATACTATTTATAATTTTTAAGTTGATGTCCTTATTTTCCATATTTTTGTATTTATTAGTGCTCTTGCAACACTACTCTTATTTATACTCTATTTCTATTGTGTTTCTGTCGCCAAGGGCCTGCTTTGTCTAAGATACTTTTTGCTGCTGTAAATTGGAATTTCCCCTTGTGGGACTAATAAAGGAATATCTTAGATTGCCAGCACCTGTTACTGCCACAGGTGACTTTAAATGAACATCACATGCTTGAAATAAAATGATTTACCCACAATTTTAAAAGGGTGCCAATAATTTTGTCAAGCCCATTTTTTGAGTTTTGTGTAAAATTATGTCAATTTTGTCTTTTTCCATCAGATTTTTTTTGTGTTCTTTCAATGCACATAAAGGCAATAAACACATGTATACCAAAAACATTTTTAATTGCAACAATTTCTGGGAGAAATGGTGTATTTTCTGGATGCCAATACTTTCGTCTATGACTGTAAAACATGAGAGACGTCAGCACCTAAAAATGACCACCAAGCACTACCAACATTATCTATTTCACTAAAGGAGTGATGAAGATAATTTTAAACATTTTTTAAAACCCTCGAAGGTTTTAATTGTTTCTGACATTGCTGCAGGTCGCAGGATTATTATAATAAATTTAATCATTCCTCATCATCAATCTACATGCAGATAGAAGAATAAACTTGTTTCTGAACTCACTCATGGATCCAACTACATCCACTGGTGCATATTTAACAGAATTAACAGTTTGGCAGAGGACCGCTGCCAGCCTGGTGCCAGCCATTCCGTGCCACTTTTTAAATATTTATTCCTATTGGCCTTCAGGGCCACCATAGTTTAGATAATGACAGCACATGTTAAACTATCCGACTTGTCAACACGAAAAAACCCACCTGAATACTCTTCTGTCTGGGATGGTTAAGTGTTGTTTAACGTTGACATATTATGGGGCCATATGACTAATACAGAGATCAACAAGTTCCCTCTTAACCACAAAATTCCATAAATCTGGTGAGCTGAACCTTCAGTGTACACAATCACAATCTTCACATGTTCAATTCTAAATTATAACGCAATAATCTTGTACGCAAATATTTCTGTTTTTTACTGTCTTGGATATGTGATATGTGCAGTTGTTTAATACCAACAATTTTGTTTCATATCAGATCGAGTCCCTGTTTCACTCACACTGTGTGATCAATGTATCCACCTACAAATCAATCCATGCAATGATTAATATCACATTTTTGTGGTTAAGAGGGAACTTATTGATCTCTGTATTAGTCATATGACCCCAAAAAATTTCAACGTAAAACAACACTTAACCATCCCAAACAGAAGAGTATTCAGATGGGTTTTTCATGTTGACGAGTCAAGGTCAACACGTGCTGTCATTATCTAAACTAGTAGTTCTCAACCTTTTTGAGTCGCGACTCCCAATTTAACATGCACTGGTGTCCGCAACCCCCCATCCTCCCGCACTCCTCCCAATCAAGCAGGACTGCCCCTGGCCAAAGGCCCTAAGCAGACTCTGATATGAGGCCCCCCACTATCGCCCAAACATACTCACTGAACAATACTCAAAAGTATCTTAAAATAACTCAAGAATATTTTACTACAATAATGTGAAATAGAAAGTCTTTGCAATTTAGCCCGAGTGAGTAGCATATAAAAGACACAGTGCTTGGTTAGATAAATGATCATTGATTTTAATGATCATATTCCTTGTTGCAATAAAAGGATTTCCATCTGTCTAAAAAAGTGGTCACTGTGGGTTAATTATTTTCATCATAAAATTAATCCCACTTTATTAGCTCTCTATTGGGGTCTTCTCCTCAAAATAAAAAATAATATAAACCAGATGATCTTGCCCCCCTTACAGCCCCTCACACACACCCCTGCACATCTCCCCTTCCCTTTTCCCTTTTGTTTCTTTCCTTTCCTCTCTATGTTTCTGCTTCAGTGTTATCATCTTTTGTTAAATCAACTTTAAATATAAATTGTCTTTATTTATTTTCCCCTGTGATCTGATTTTTAAAACAGCTGATCAGCGCGAAGAAGTTTGACAACATCAATTAATTCCTGATCAGAACCAGCGCACTTCACAATGTTTTATCATAAATTCACAAACTAAATAATGATAGAAGTTGACATTTGACAAGAGAGGTCACAGAATAACAGGTGAAGTTACAGGACAGACATGATGAAAGTTTCTGTGCAGCAAGTATAAGAAGAGAGAGAGAGGGGGAGGGAGAGCGAGCGGACGCACGCACTTCATTGAAAATGAAAAATCCGCAAAATATCATTAAACAAAGATATTGGAGTGATTTTCGTAATTTTTAGATCTCTATTAACGCAGAAATTTACATTTATAGCTTGAGTTCTTCCCCGCATTCGCCGCCATCTTGATAACCCTCAGTACCAAGGAAGGTCCAGGATCAGCTCAGAAATTGAAGGAGATAATGCCCTCAATCTCACCCCTTAAGCTCAACACTCGGGAGTATCGGGACAGCCCTCGCACTTCGCGGGATTGCACATTTTGAGACTGAGGGTTAAGATTGAGGGTTAAGGGGAGAAATGGGATTGGGCCATAAGCTATCACTTTCTTATTGAGACACAGGTCTTACCCAAAGGCACAAAAACATCTTATTTTTGGCAAATCGCTTTTTGGATTTGTTGAAAATCATATAGCGGCATCACAGTAACTCTTTAACATGATCAACAGACTGACAATAGCTGCTCCATCACGTCACATTGCTGGTATTTGAGCAAGTTAACTTTTAACAAAAAATTTTTCTTTTTAATTAGCCTAAAGAAAACAACAACCAGCACATACTAGTTAAAGCCTTAACGAAACACAGTGGGGAGAAAAACAGCCCATGTTTCATTTTGAACATTTATGTTGCTGAGAGCTTGTAAACATGAAAAACACAATGCGGGTATTCCATGTTGTTTTTGGTCATGCATGAAAAGCCATATTTCAAAAAGTGGGGCTAATATTTATGGAGCCTCGAAGTTCTGATGTCAGCCAGTGTTGGCCTTACGTTTCTCAGGTGGTGGAGCTGCTGTTAGGCTTTCTGGTGACCGACCTTGAGACCCTGCTGCTGCTGCTGACCCAAGTCTGAGCTGGAACACTTTTTCTGTGAAGCCACCACTCCATTTTTCATCATCAGTTGCTAGCAAACTTACTGCAGCTGCAGCTAAGGCAACAATGCGCGAGTTGTTTTCTTTTGCTTTGTTTCTTTTTTCTGCTGTGTGTCACTGAACAGAATCTCACACACACAGTTCAGATCATACAAACTCAGTTGATACAATGAATTTTTTGACAGATAATGAAGCAGAAAACAAATAAAACCACTCCCTTTATTAAATTATGTAATTTAATATTAATTATGTGCATTTGTATTTTGTAAATTATTTGGCGACCCCCATTGGGGTTGGGACCCCAAGGTTGAGAAAGGCTGATTTAACAGACGAGCATAGGCGACTTAATACCACTGTGGGCCCCTGGACCCCAATCAGGCCCCCCTCCAATCAAAAATACTAATTGAATGACTAAGAAAAATATTACCCACAGTTGATGTGGAGATGACGTCACGCAGCGCTGCGCTTGGTCGCTGTGCTATATTTAAAGGAATGCCTTCCGTTAATTCTGTTGTTTAATGTTGTAACTTAACAACTTTAATCTACACTAAATAAAAATCAAATGGTTTATTTGTAGTTTAAGGGGCTTGGAAAGAAACTAGAGGATAATGGAGGAACTTTATGTAATTTCAGTGACAGACAATGATAACTATAGAGAAATGTGTGTGACAAATATATATTGGCAGTTCAGGACTGGATTATGACTTGATGATCCACTGGTCACATATAGGAAATTGTTTGGATTGAAAGCTTATACTTGACCTTAGTTATAATGCTGTAAATCTGTGGAAGCTCGTGTGCAGTTTTGAAGTGGAGGCTGTAACTCTCTTTAGGTGTAAATCAGACAAAATACAACACTATAAAAATAATCTACTCCCATTGGAAGAGATTGAGACATTTCAGATTTGGTTTAATTTTGAAAATATCTCTAAAATGAATATAAATCTCCATTTCTAAGTTCTTAGTAAAAAAAAAAAATCTAATTATATAACGCCGTAACTGTGTCGAGTGAGGCACGTCTGCACCAAAGGTGCCTAATGGCCCCGTGACCCTTCTACGTTTTATTCCATGTATGAATTGAGAAAAAAATTCCCCCGCTTGATTATGTAATCTGTTCTGGCAGTCTGTAGTCCTACAGAACTTTGTTGATGTTTTAAAGCTTCCAGCTGAAAAAAATGGCTAGAACTGTGCTTGAGCCTGGCCCAACATCAGACTCGCAAAACATAAATTCATGTTCTCTATTGTATTGTGATGTCTTTTTCTTGTTAATAAAAAGACTTGCTTATCAAGTGAAGCTCTTAAGTGTTTTTAATTGGCATGTCAACACCTTTAAATGCACTAGCATGATAACATTACATGACAACATCAATTCAGGCCCAATACAGCGACAGTGAATGCCGTGTCTTCCTCGTTAGTTAACATAACAATAAATAATAATTAAAACAAATAACACAAGGTTAACAAGAAGCTAATATAAAACTAAAGTGCATCCCCACTAAAATGCATCTGCAGACAGCAACAATGGGACTAAATTGAACTTTTCTAAAAGTTATTTTAACAACCACAAACATGAGAAGCAAAGTAAAAGCCTATCATTAAAATGGCTGTTGTTTTACTTTTAGAAGTGCTTTCTACTGTTTTTTTTTTTTTTTTGCAGCAAAATCCTCAACTGTTTCCTTAAAATCCATGGCTTGCAGAATGCCATGCTCAATGGACATAAGGGTGAGATGACTGAGTCTGTCTTGCTGCATCGATGGTCGCGGCTTGCTTTTCACAAATGAAAGTTTTGAGAAAGATCTCTCACCACTTGAGTTGGTGACTGGCAGGGTAAGAAAGAGGCGTAGAGCTATATCCATATTTGGGAACACTGCCTGCAATTTTCTCCTCCTCAGGAGTTTAAGAAGATCCGCTGCAGAAGCGCTTTCCTCATTGCGCACAAACTCCTGAAAATGTCTCACCTCTTTCAAAAAGTCTTCCTCCAAGTCCATGTTATATTTTTGCCGTAGGTTCCGTGCCGATGAGCGCAGCTCTGCTGGGGAAACAGACTGGATTCGGTTTAAAAGGTCAAAGTTTTTCAAAATGTCGCTGTATGACTGGTATCTCCTGTCTAGCTCTGCCACAAGCCTGTCGATCACAACAGTAAAAAACTGATGTGGCAAACTTGCTTCTACCGGACAGCTGGCACTCTGGTTCGGAGGATTCATCTGCATGTCTTTTGCATTTTCTAACATGCTGTGTGACTGCTTTATAGACATCTGATATGGTTGGACACATATTCTTTGCTGCCATCTCAAAACTATCAAATTGATCACGTAGTCTCTCAGTGAATGCACAAGATCCACAGCATTGCATAGGTCAAGCTTGACTGCCTGTAGTGCTGCACTCACTCCATTAAAGCGCAAAAGAATGTCGTTCCACATATTGCAGAGAAAGGCTATTTCAAGCATATCCATTTTTTTTGTAAAGAACTCTGGCCTCTTCTTAGGTAGGCAGTGGTTGGTGCTCATCAGCAGCAATATTTTGTAGGGCTTGCTGGACATTTTAATAGTTCAAACACAGGGCTTTGGTGGCATCCAAATGCGCAGACCATCTCGTGCTTGAAATTGTTTGTTTCAATGTAGTTCTTTTCATTAGCATGCAACTCTGTAGTGATGACTTGCCAGCGTGATGTGGACTTGGATGAAAAGTTAAACAGTGTTTGGACAAAGGTGAAAAACTGCTCTGTTTCTTCACAGCAATTTACACTATTTATCCCCACCAGGTTCAGCATATGTGCAGCACAGGGTACCCACTCCGCCAATGGGTTAATCTCTTTGATCTGGGACTGGAAGCCTTTGTATGTGCCAGACATGTTGCTTGCGTTGTCATAACACTGTCCACAGCAGTTGGTAATATCAATGCCCATTTCTTTCAACACATTTAAAACTGAATTACAGAGAGCCTCCCCCGTGTGACTTTCGATGGGCGAAAATTTAATGAAGCGCTCCTCGATGTCACCCTCTGGAGACACATAGTGCAGTATGAAGGTCAGCTGGTCTATGTCTGTTAAATCTGGCATGGAGTCCACGCTGATTGAGAAGTATGTTGGGACTTTAACACGGCTGATTATTTCAGGTAAGACTTTCCCCCCCATTAACTGAACAAATTCTTCACACACATTATGTGAAAGATATGAGGGGGTTCCTCTGCTGGCATTTCCATACTTCTCAATATGGGCTTTCAGGCAAGGATCAAACTGGCTTATAAGCTCCAAACAACCCAAATAGTTGCCATTGTCATTATCTCCAAATCTGCTACTATGGCCCCTTAAAGGAAGTCCACGCTCTGTCAAAAACTTAATGACAGCCACCACCCTCTGAAGAACTTGGGTCCAATATGCACACTCGTCACTGAACTGTCTTTTAAATTCTGAGTCAATGGTGCCACTGTCTGCTGTCTGGCTGACATAAGTCATCAGTGCTTTTTTGTGGTTGTCGGAGCCTTCGTGCTCTGATATGCTCTTCTCTGGCATGCTTCAAGTAACAAAAGCCCATTGACAGCAAAAGAGGGAGGTTGACTGGCTGCTTAGTATGACTAAGGTGCTTCAATAATAAACCAAAATTGGGGGCTCGTGGAAAACGGGGAAAAAAACCTGTCCAAAAAGGAGGAGAAAACCAGGCACTCCAAACAAAAAAATGTGCAAATGAGGAAGGAAATACTAAAAAGCCTTTATTGAAGGCTTTTTAGTATTTCCTTCCTCATTTGCACATTAACAAAAGCCCATACCGCCAAACAGTGACTTTTAGTTATTGCCAAAAATTTTGCAAGCAAAACAAAAGATGCTACCTTGAGAGGGCGAGTAGCAAAGCCACTCTCTGGAAACATACTCCCATTTCCTAGTTTTCTTTTAAAATGAAATTTTGAGAGGTATATTTTTTGGCCTTCGTACTGCCTTTCAGATGCGGAGAAGTCCGATTTTTTGTTCTGACAGGATTCAGGTCCCTTTTTGGCCCAGTAAGCGCGCATCTGCTGGTCTGTTCTGTTCCCCCAGCAACCTGGATCAATGCTGTAGGGATCTGTAGTATCTCCTACCGGCCCGCTTTGCCTGATTACCAGGTCACAGTCAGTACACAGTCCGGCTCCATCCTCTTCCACAGTAGCACAAGGGTCTCTCCTCGCACAAGGGTCTCTCCTCCTCCTGTGGCCTGTTACTCCACTTCTTTGCTGTCTTCCTCGGCCAAAAGTCCTTGCTCCCCTGCAGGACTCGACGCGGATTCCCCGACATCCTTACTTGGTTCCTCTGAATAAAGCTGTTTGATGTTGCTTTTTGTTGTCTTGCTGTTAAAAAAGTCTGTCACTTTCGGCAAACTTTCAATATAGAATTGTTCTTTTTATTTTTTTACTTTTCTGAGCACCGCTGGGATGTGAACGCTTCATGTTGTTCATGCTTATTCTGCTTCTGCTAATTGAAAAGGCTAACTACCCAGAAACCCTCACATGCAGCTACGGCGACAGGATTTGACAAAAATTTAATTAAAAAAGCAAAACAAACACACGGAGAAAGCCGTCCTCATACAGACAGTCCACTGTTTTTGACCAATCATATTGTAAAGATGTGCCCTTATTTCCCATCATGCTTAGTTGTGCAGCAGAGTAAATGCACTTTTTGTTAATTCTCAAATATGTAGGATTATTTTTCATGATGTGTGGTTTATAATAACACCGTTTTATTGTTATGCATTATTTGTTACCAACTTGTAAATTTATAATTATTTCATGCATTACACCATGGGTGAGACGGCTAATGCATTATCATTTAATGCCGCACTGTGCAAACTTCTAGGGGGCCCCCCTCTGGAGGTCTAAATCGTGAGACCCTGGGCTGTAGAACGGGTAAGCCCATGCATTAAGGGGCCTATGCAGACAAGTGATATATTTAATTTTTCCGCAGCCTTCTTTCGCTCCCCAAACTCATAAAAGCCCCAAACACTGCCACGTAGACTGAACGTTTATACATTTTCATTAATCAAACATAACCAAGTATGGAATTTATCATGAGTCAAAAGGTTATCACTTACCTGCTGCATTTGAACTAACCCCTTATAAACTTTAAGTTTTATGCTACGTAAAAACCTAAACATATCTTAATGCATCTGATTCATAACCACAACCATCCTGTACAAAAATATTCCACTTAAAACAATAAGTTTTCACAGCGTGTCACCTCTGTTTGCATTGTTTTTAACAGGCACCTACACTGTCACTGTCACTATTTTTTTTCCAGGTATTTAAGTCTTTAAACATACTTTTTGATGCCTCAATCACTTATCACGTGAGCACCAATAAATTGTTGTAACAGAAAAAACGGGCAACGTAACTGCAATTTTAGTGCTATTTGGAAGGTAAACACAAACCGTCAGAAGCCACACCCCCTTAACATCTGGCTCACTATCACCAGTTAATTCAACACCGGTTAATCTGTGACAGCGGCTCTCTACATGGTGGTGTGCTCGGCCAGAGAGTGGTACAGGCTATTTAAGAGTCTACAACCTCCTGGTAACTCAGTTCATGTCGACAGTAGGAAAAAATAACTTCAGTTTTATCTGGCATGATCTAAAGGCTGAATCTGCCATTCAGAAGTCTCTGTCATTTATCCATTTCTGCTCACTTGCACTGATCTGGCAAACTACGGGATGGGTTGAGGGTCACACAGAACGTGCATGCAGTAATCGTGCGACAACAAAATTAGCGGTATTAAAAGTAATTTGAGTTAACGCTAATGATATTAACGCGTTAACTCTGACGGCCCTAGTCAGAACTGACAAAAACTCAAGAATCGCAATCATTGGATCAGGCAGTGTAAATAGAAAACTGAGGAGAGAGAGCAATAGTCTGATCACTAAGAGGAAAAACAGGAACCTTCAACAGAAAGATGTTCAAAATGTAAAGACTAATAATTTATTTTCAATTTCAAGTTTGTACTCTAGATGTGAACTTTTTTTGCTCACATCACATTTTTTGTTCTTAAATGCTTATTTTTGTTTGATAATGAAGATTTTTTTTATCTTTTGGACACAATACATGCCATACTTTTTGGTGTCATTATTTTGAAAATACCTGGACATTTCTCATTAAAAAAAGGTGTAAAATACTGATTTTCTGTTGTATTCTCATCAACTGTGAACCTGGTTGAGTTTTCCAGCTCCAGTACTGTGAAAGAGTAATTGCCCCCTAAACCTAATAAATGGTTGTTCAACCCTTGGCAACAACAACTGCAAGCAATGATCATGATCTCAGTCCCACTGATAGGATTTAAAGGTGTAACTACAAAAAAATTTTTTTATATTCTATATAAAGAGGAGAATGGCAAGACTTATCGTGGGATTCAGATCATTAGTATTCATTGATGCAAATAACAGTGTGTTTTTGTCTGTAAGGATTTTAACATTTACCTCTTATCTACTATGATACGTGAAGGAATTTCTCTTTTGGTTTACAAGAAACTAAAGTAGGTAAAATAATGTAATATGTGAACATAAAGCATAATCCTGTATGAAAACAAGATAAAGCCTCCATTATTGCTGTTAAATATTAAAACAGTCCTCTCACCTTGTGTTTGTGAGTTTCCTCGGCCTTGAAATGTTCCACTGCGAGTATTTCCTGTAGAAAACAGAAGTGTTTATTAGGAAAGTTACTTCTTGTTTGTTAAATGTTTGTAATAGCACCAGGTTTGTATTAAGAGGATTCCTCACCTGTAGAGGTGAGTCCATGGAGGTCTGAAGAGCTGCTTGCATGCCTTCTTTTATTTTGGCAGTGAGGTGGTAGAACTCGTGCTCCACGTTAATCTCAAAAACTCCCAGCATCCTCCATCTCCGTCTCAGATGCCACCAGCGTCTCCGTCTGGTTTCTCTGGAGGTCCCAGCTTCTCTTCTTTTTGCCATCTGTCACACAGAGAAATGTGTCAACAGTAATGTTAACTTCAGACATAACTACCAGCGATGGGAATAACGGCGTTAAAATAAATGGCGTTACTAGCTGTGTTATTTTTTTCAGTAACGGGTAATTTAATTACTATTTCCATCGTTACAATGCCGTTACCGTTACCGACAATTAAATGGGGCGCGTTATAAACTCATTGAAGCTCTTGTCATCCGACTCTCAGCCTCAGGCTCTGCAAAACTGTTTATCTTTTTCTTTGGTGCGGGAGGAGGGAGGGGCGAGACAACCGCACACAGCAGCCCCACACACCCAAACTAGCAGAGGTAAACTGCAGCAATGGCAAGTCTGGAGGGAAAGTTGGCGTTTCCAAAGTGGAAGTACAGACACTACCTTCTTCTCCTTGAGGTAAAAGGCAAGAACGTACATGTGAAGGGTAGGCTACATTATGTCCCGGAGTGAAGTGTTTGTCCACATCCGTTGTAAGCAACTCTCGTCTATTGTAGCATCTCTCAACGGCACCAGTTCTACAAAACTAGTGGCCAAAAACACCGTTGTTGAGACTGTTGATCATGATAGCAGGCCGGGTGTGGCTAACATGAGCTCCGCTATCAAAGAAGGACACGAAGCCACGCCGTCCAAGCAGCTAAAGCTGGATATTTCTGCTCCAGCTTCACAAACACTTGTGACACTGAACTGAATGGAAAAGTTCTGTGTAAGTACCTGCCTTTGCAGTTCTACTGTATGCCAGGGGTTCTCAACCTTTTCAGCCTACAACCCCAAAAATAAAGGTGCCAGAGACCAGGGACCCCCACTGTACCTGAAGGTGGTTGAACACACCCATGCATATTCAGAGAATAGTCATTTGGAGACAAGGCCACCCATTAGGGTGGGAAAATGGGAGAAATTTCTGGAGCCCAGCCAAACTGGGGGCCAGCAAAACCATGGTCCATTGTGAAGTTAAACTGTGGTATTTTATAATAATTTTTATAATAATAACCACTCTTATCAAGGATACAAATTTTAATTCATTTGTGTAGTAAGTAGCCCTCTTGAAAATGTAGATCCTTTTTTTGAAAACAGAATTCAAATACAATAAAAATAGCTAAAATTGGTTAATAACTGCAAGACATGGTGCAATTGGATTTTAAATGTAGAAGAAATGATTAGAAATGCCAAAAAAATTAGATAAATGTGGCAAAATAACAAAAAAGGCAAAAATGGGCTTATTTAGTGGTAAAAGTGGATTCAAAAGTAGCTGAAATTGCATTAAAGTGGCAAAAATAGATGGAAATTTTGTGAAATGGGATGAAAATTGATATAAACTGGCAACAAAGGGTTAGCTGAGGCAGAAACTGGCATAAATGGGTATATCAAATTGGGAAATGTGGCTTGAAAAGTGGCAAAAGGGGTTAATAGTGGCAATAATGTGTCAAAAGAGCCAGCAATAGGCAGAGAGTTGCAAGACTTTATTTAAAAGTGGCAAAAACAGGCAGGAAGAAAGTGGTGGAAAGCATTAAAAATTGACAAAAAATGGGTTTTAAGTTGCAAAAATGTGTTAAAATTGGTGGGAAAAAGTGATGAAAATGTGTTAAAATTTGACAAAATTGATGTAAGTGGCAACAGTGTGATTTATATTTATTTATTTATTTAAATTCAGTTATGTTCTTAGTTTTTTAAGGCATCTGGAGACCCCCTCTCAGTGTCTTGTGACCCCAAATGGGGTCGTTGACAACCCCTGCTCTATGCAACTGGCTTGTGAAACCTGCTTAGAAAAAATCCAAATTCTTAGACATATTTAAACTTTAAAAAAAGTAATACAATAGTTACTTTCCCTGGTAACTAATTACTTTTATAGTGGAGTAATTCAGTTAATAACTCAGTTACTTTTTGGGAGAAGTAACTAGTAACTATAACTAATTACTTTTTTAAACGTGCCTAACACTACACACTTCTTAAAGTTAAACCTGTCGAGATGCTCAGTTTGTGGAGTCTAAACAACATGAATTATCAATTTCAGTTTAATTATCAAGTTTGTACATCCTAGCTTGAAGTTGGTTCCTAGAAATCCATCGGATAGGTCTTTCACTACAGTATAGGTTGTTTACAGACATGATACCGATAATGCCAAACTGTCAGATGAGTGCAGAAGGAAAAGAGCACCAGTTAGGAATCAATGGGAATGGAGGGAAGAAAATGTCTACATCCATTGGCTATGATCCTTTATACTTTACAAAAAAGAGATTTTATCGCAGGTTTTGATTTACCTGACTCGAAGGGGTCAATACTGGGGCTGGGGCTTTTCCATTACATGGTGCGGCTCGGCTCAACTTGGTTTGGCTCAGCACGGCAGCCCAGCGCAGCAGGGGATTGACTTTTCCACCACAACCAAGTTACCTGGGTGTGTAAAGAGCTGATGATGCAGTGTTTTGAACCCTCCTCAATCTCTCTTTTTCCGCGATCAATAAACAAACAATAATTCACACTTATCATCAAAAAGAGAATTTTCCTCCGTAGAAGTTAAAGAATAGACTTCTGATCACTGGCGGCTGGTCAATGGAGGCACTAGGGTGGCACCCCCCCGCATGACTCTCCACAAAGAGAGGACAGATCTTAAGTTTACTGAATAATTTTTCAAACACTTACTTTAAATATCAATAAATGTATTTGAATATAAATCAACTCTATCATACACTGTATAAAGATGATTTATTCAAAGATTTGAATGTATAATGTGCAATAAATCAGTAGATCACAAACGTTCCAAGCATTTGCCTTTACTTCCTGTTCACTGATTTCCTCCCTGGGCGCCCACAGCCTTCCATAGACTTTTGTTATAAGTTAAGAGTGCGCATTCACTGCTCTTCAATACAAGAGATAGGGTCTCTGAGGGCGCAACATGACTGCGACCCCAAAGGGATTACCACTAACCACTTGCCAGATGCCAACAGGTGGCAGAGGGACACACCTTGTAATTTGAGACTCACAGGGGAAGTCGTGCACTGTGGCTTTCCATCTCTGGCTTTCTGCCATGCGCCCAATCATATTTTGGATTGGGCAGTGAGAACTGCTTGCTTTACCAGTAGGGGTGTGACAAGTCACTTATCTCATGAGATAAGATTCAGGCCCATGAGACTATACAAGATTTTACACTCTACACTTTAAACTTGGGAAAAAAATGCATGGGTGGATAATATGTCCTTAATACAGCCAAAAGAAATAGATGCAAAGCATTCAGGTCTATTCAGAAATGTTTAAACTAACTCCTGTTGTCCTGAATAGGCTACCAATGCTTCCGTACTGTTTGTCTGGTCTAACTCTGACTCAAACTGTACATTTTAATGCTCTTCAAATCAGACCTTTCAATTTTAATAGTCTACCACATCTTTAATATACTAGATTATGCACTCATTGCCACAATTACAATAATAAAATAAGCATTTACATTATTTTGAAAGTACTTTAAACACTGTTTACAACAGACTGAAATATAAAGAGCTGCATCAGTAAAATCAAACTATTTCTCATCGTCTTTAAGGACATCCATATTTAAAACACTTAGAAATATTTCTGCCAATAGCACATTTGCTGTAACTCACATACATAGATTATTTTATCATTGTGTGGTCTTTTTTTCTGATAAGCGCTTTGACAGTGTTGGATGAGTGTGTGTTAATGTGTGTGTGTTGGTGTGTCTCTGCTCTGCCTGCTGTCAGAAAAACAAACAGGGATCGTTTAACTAGAGCTAGAACTTCTCTTTTTAAAGCTAACAGTGGCCTCTATGGCACTCAGTCTGTTTTGCTAAGTTAACCGCTTTGTACTGTACAACAGCCCCTGGCACTACTCATGTTAAGCTTCTGACTGATGATACACACAGCCAACAGCTGATGGATGTGTGGCTAACAGGCAGTAAGACCAGAAGGAGACATGACGAAGCAGTGATTAAATCAACACCAGCACTATGAGCAAGTCTGCGTTCATACAGGAACTAAATAAATGCTGAATTCTCCTCAGACTGCACAGGTTTCCAGCATTTCATCATTTAGCTCTGTTATGATTAACTTATTATGCATTGGCAGATTATATGTGGACCACAGTAGTGCATGCGGAGGAGGGGGTGGGGGTTTGAGCGGTGAACTGAATGGGTCGCGGATCAGCTCTGTTACTTCATTAGCTGTCAAACCAACAATTTAAAATCCTCCAGGACATCTTTTTGAGCTTTTATCATTTCCAAATTTCTCTGCTCCATTTTTCTTACTCACATGCAGTCACCATGGTTTGCGTTATTTCTCGGTAGCTGTGCACGTTGATACATCCCATGTTTTGTTGCTCTGATTGGCCCGTAAACATGTGACAGACAGAATGTTCATCCAATCACACTCCAAGTTTTTTCAAATCCTCTGCCCTTTCCCAAATGCTTAGTATTGAAGGTTTTCTGACGTGTCAGGTTAGGTGGAGGTGACACGTGGTGCAAACTTTAAAACGCATGGTGCTGTGTGTGTCACCCATTAAAACCAGAGAATTTTTTCTCAGCATGTCAGTAACAGCACTTCAGCCACTGCAGATGCAGTGTCTCTGTACAGGTGAACCCAATACCCCAATCAGCATGTCTTTACAAACAACTGGACAGGAAGTGACTTCTCCCCATAAACAGCCTGTGACACTGGAAGTTGTAGTCCTTTATTTCCCAGGCTTCACCCAACACAATATAAAACACAGCTGCTGATAATAAACTCATAGTTTCAAAGATATGTGTAGAAACAAAGACCCCAAACCCATCTGTAACAAAAAGCATAGCAAATCACTGTGTTCTATTTTCATCAACATTTTACACAATATCCTAGCTTTTTTGGAATTGGGATTTGTGTCTTATGTCAGCAAATGTGCACATCTTCATTTCAGTCTTAAATATGTTTTTATGTTGTACACCCTGACTGTGACATCACTGTCTGAAACAATTAGAATGAGTAGATAGGAGGACAAGAGTAGATAAATGTAAATAGAGGGAGGATACTGATTCAGTAGACGCAAGTCAAGATGATACTTTACAATACTACAACAGTGGGTCATAAATGATAGAAAATATTATTACATGTAATATCAGTTATACCAGTGACACCCATCACAGAGTGAGCCACCAGAGTCTCATAATTAAGATGGTGCTGCAGATACATAAATGTTTAAATCTGATGTTTAAATCTGGAGAGCTCTTACCTTAAGTTCTTGCTTTGTCTTAGATGGTAAAATCAGGAAATGGCTCATACAAGCTTTCTCCTCATACGCTGAGTGTGAAGTGATCGTTGTCTTTGTGTGTCTGATTATACCTCCTATTCTGATTCTTTTACCGCATTCCAGACAGGTTAGGCAAGCTCGGCAGGGTGTGTCACACACAAGAGGGAAAGGAGTGTCTCTGTGTGTTTCCTTAGTGTACACACAGAGGAAACTTGATGAAAGCAGACGCTCATGGAACACCTTTATTAGAAACATAGTCAAATGTCTGCTTTCAGTAGCAGCCTTCATGGGCTCACATACATATGCACACTGACTCTGATACAATAGGTGTTTCTCAAAGTCCAGGGTCCTTCCTCTGTGGGAAGGATACTCCCAAGCCAGGATGCTTGAAGGCGAGGGTTCAGCAAGTCCTCCCTGGCAACTCTTGAACACACCTTTGGAACAGCCTTGTGAGTGTGCGTGATTATGTCACAGGAAGGGTCACGCCCATATACGTGGCGGCAGCAGTAATCAAAATGGGAAGGGTCCTAACAACAAATTTCACAAGTTTTACCCAGCGCTGTCTAATAAGCTATCACAGCATCATATAATCATCTAAACTTCACACACAATATTAAGGAAATCAAAACTGAAATTATGCTGAATTAGATAATATGAGATAAGATAAACTTTTTTATTGATCCCCCATCAGTGTAATCACACTAACGCTGCTCTAATTTCAGTATAATAGCAAACTACTCACAGGTAACATTTAACTCTACTATTAATTATCAGCAGGGCTAATCTGTTTATCATCATCCAAGATATGTCTTTTAACATTTATCAGTAAGTTACAGTTGTCAGTATCAGCAAAAATGTACTTTCACCAAACTTAAAGATTCAGGGCTTTTGAGAAAACATTAGGGGCATAGGCCCTGCAAGCCTCCCTATGGCTCCACCTCCAACTGATAAACTTATCCACCACATGGGATTTACATATAATGCCAAAACAGTGTCAGAAACATAGGGTTATAAACACATTGAGAAATAATTAATTACAGACATATTTCAGGAGCACCTGCAGCAGTTTTTTTTAAACCAGAATGATCATGTGAGAGCTACTACAAGAACCAAGTTAGGAGGCTGTATTGGGATCAGGCCTGAACATAAATTTTGCTGACATTAAAACTGTTTAAATTAGTAAAAAAGGAACAGTATAATTCCTTAAATGCACACAGAAGCTTTTACGCTCCTCACAGCGCTGAAGATGAGCGTCTCCACTGCACTGATGCGCCTCAGGAAGGGACACTGGCACAGAGATACTGAGCCAGCATGCTGTTATTTCAGGGACAATTCTTTCTTTTGCTAAAAGTTGACCTCTAAGTGTTTAATTTATGGATAAGGACAGGGACGGGAATAGTAAAAACATACTCTCTGTGGGAGCTGATTGAAGCACACTGCACTCTTAAAAACAATGTGTACATAAAGTCTATACACATGAACCTGACATTACTCTTATTAATATAACCAGGGGTTAAATTAGTCCAGGCTGTTATAGTCGATGTTTTTAGAACGTTGAGCTTGACGAGGATGTGAGAGTTTTCTTTCATGCTCCATTCAGTGAGAAAACTTTGATCAGAATAATGAAAACCCTTATTTGTCAAGGGCAGTGCTTAGGTGAACGCAATATTATGTTTTCTTACACTGAACGCCAAGTCCGTGCTTTACGAAGTGAACGTGCACACTGCGGGCACAGGTAGGAGGGAGGGACGACACACACTGCACAAGCAGGTGTTTACGGTCAGGATTTCAAGAGGAGTGGGCAGGTAGGGTGTTAGCAGTCCCACACAGGGCTCTATCCCAACGTCCGGTCCGTTCAGCGCTGTATGAACGAGGAAGAAGAAAACCTTTTTTTAATCTCAACGTCTTGCTGGGTTCCAAGTGTGCGTGGGCCGGGGGTGCACATGGAGAGAGAGAGACAGAGAGTGGTGAGGTGAGGCTGGACAGTTTCACGAACGATGGGCGCAGAGGTTAGAGGAGTGCAGGAGTTGATGATCTGTTAATTGGTGGACCTATTCAAAATGTCAGGGCTCATGACGGTGCCCCCCTCAGCGTGGCACCATTGGCAACTGCCTATATATGCATTTGCCCAGGAACGGCGCTGGTAACGGCAAGCCGACGGAGAGGAAACCCCAGGTTAATGTGTCCGCTAACAAGGCTCACCAACTACTAAACATTTAACAGCCAGCCTTACACCTAACGCTAGTTTAAGTGTTCATTATCTGCTCCACTTACCACTGTCTTGCTTTCTCCTTTCTTCTCTTTTTTTTCTTGCTCCCTGATAAGAAGCTCCACTTCATTTTGCATGACTGACTTTGATGTTACTTTGATTGACACCCTTCAGTAAAGTTACTGGGCCTAGCGTAGGTCACGTAGTGCGACAGGAATGACATGGGGCCCCATTAGGGGGGTATCCGTCTAAGATGCCATTGCAATTTGACCTCTGGTTGTTCGATGGGGTTACTGGGTTAGGTCACTGTGTAGTCGATATAAAACGATCATTAAGTTAAAACACCTAACTCCGATGTTAAAAGCATTTAAAAGGGGTATTTTATGTTTAAAAAGGCTTGACTGTGCGTTCACGAGTAAATTTATTCACGCGAATGAATCCCATGTAAAGTCAATGTAAAGACACAAGTTGATGCCCCTTCGCCTCGGGCGGCGAATCGCGCAATACGCGTGAGTGATTCGCGTGAATGAGGCAACTTTGCGCCGCCAGTTCGCTTCATCGCGTCTACACTCGAGTTCAAAAAATTGAACTCCGGTGAATTTTTGCGCCTCGATGGCCAATCAGCATGGAGATCCTCCGGCGACGTCACCGGATGTTTCCGAAGGAGGGCCGGCCCAGGAGGAAGCAGCTTATTCAAATCGAAAATGGAGGAGAAGTTGGTTGTGGCAGTGTGTGGTCACCCAGAGCTGTACAATACCTCCTGTATGTTTTACAGACACAGGAACAAGAAGGAGCTCGCTTGGAGGAAAGTGAGTGAGGATGTTGGATTGCCTGGTAAGTTTCGAAAACAGTTGGACAGCTGAAGGAGAGGAGAAAGGAGACAGAAAGGAGGAGTGGGTTGGGTGCTGGGCCGACTAAACGATGGAAGTTCTCCGCGGTCCTGTCATTCCTCGACCCCTTCGTCACCCCCAGGGAGACCAGTGGCAACATGGAGGAGGGGGTCGAGGACAGCCAGGCCGCGGAGGACAGCCAGGTTGCGGAGGAGCTCCAGGAGGATGAAGAACCAGCAGCAGCAGCAGGGCCAGCACATGAGGTGGAAGGTTTGTGTGGAAGTGATATAAACAGTGACATAGCTGAACCTGTATATTGTGTTCAATGTGTACACTTTGGATTCTTGTCAGAACATCAACCCCTCTCTGCTGATGAGGGAGAGGCTCCTGCTGCTGCTGCTGCAGCTCCTGCTCCTCCAGACCCAGCACCCGGCCCATCTACGTCAGCTGCAGTTCCCAGAGGTATGACCACAGCTACAAAATCAAAATTGTATCAAATAATTAATACATTGATCAGTCTGTGCACTTAAACCCCCAGGATCTCCTAGAGCCCTTCCATGGCTTTGTAAATGTATGTTATGCTCCCACTTTGGCAGTTTTCATTTTATAAAGATGCTAATTGAGTTATGATTGTTTTGTATTCCGTTACTACACTGTGTTGACAGAATTACCATTGGGTAGACAAAATAAATTCTTGAACCATCGGGCCCTCCTTTAAAGAAATCACACTCCCCCTTAAAGCCCTTTTAGTACACTGGCTATATTTAAAAATATAAAAAATGAATGACATCACTTATTTTCTCCTTGTGGTCCTTAACTCCAGTCCTAGTCATGTAAAGCAAATGTGAATTAATTGTCATTGTTCTAACACTATAAATGCCAGTATATTAACATAATGGCACGTTTTAGCAGCTGCACCTGCATAAACAGGTGGACGCACATGGCTGTATTGTGTACCCTCTGCTCGGCACTGATTTACTCCTTCCTGTTTTCAAAACATTGATTTGTGACGCAGACATGGCCGCGAAGGTCATGTTTATGAAAGCTGTGGTATATATCATTTCACTTTAAAGACATCAATCAAAGAAAATGCCATGGGAACTGTTGGTTTTACAGACCACACCTCTCTTTGCACACATAAATGCACACACACATATACATGCACCTGCACATACCTTGAAGGCTTGATAACGGAGGAATACAAAAAGGCCATTTTCAAAAGAATGATCTTGAATTGTAACCCTCTTAAACTCTAGAACCCTGAACTTTTCATTTTGCACCATACAATGTAAACTACTTTAAATGCAATATAAAGTATCTGCACATATATCATAGAATAAATGTGTGAATGACATGGCGAACATTAAAAACCTCAACTTCAAAGGCATAAGTCCGGGATGCATTCCTAGCATAATCAAATTCATGTTTTTTTATACCATGGGTATTTGACATGAGAATACTATCTTTCCTGGTTGCATCTATGCAATTTTTCAGCCCAGATTACATTGTGTGTTTTGTCTGCATCTACACACTCACACACTCATTAATTTCTCAATACACACACAGCAGTGCTGTCAACACAGTGTGAATAATGACATATAAGCAATTCATTGGAAAATGAACATCCTTGTCAAATATCATCATCTTAGCATGATAACTGCCAAAGTAACAATACAATCAAAATGCCGTAAAAGGGCTCTAGGAGGGCCTGGGGGTTAAACTGTGACAGCTCTGGGTGTTTTCTATCCATGTCAGAGTCAGGTGTGTATGTGTCTGGAAAAATTAGTTTCACTGAATTAGTGTAGTTGAAGGCAAAACACACACTGAAATGTGTGCTGAAAAACCATATTGATGAAAACCAGGAGAATGTATGTATTGTCCCTGATAAATAAACGGATAGTTTTGCATCACATAGCCATGGTACATAAAAAAACATGATTTTTATCATGTTAGGAATGCATCCCTGACTCATGCCTTCAAAGTAGTCGTTTTTAGTGTTTTTCATCTGATTCCTTCATTCCTTAAGTGTCCGTTGTGCAGAGACATTATATGGTATATACAGTTGGTTATACTATGTGGTGCGAGATTCTAATTTAAGGGTTATGAAGTTGAAAGGGTTAAAAACACTGATTATTAATTAGTAAATGGCCTCTCTGTATTCCCATGATTTTGAGCTTTAAAGGTATGTGCATGTGTGTGTGCTTGTGCATGTGTTTGCATGCAATAGTGATGCGGTCTGTATATTCAGCTTAACACAGCATTTTGTTTGATTTATGTCTTTAACATTCAAAGCGTAGGAATCCCCTGTCATCAACATGACATTCGTAGCCATGTCTGCATCAGGAATCACAGTTTTCAATTCAAAGAAGCAGCCAATCCCTGCAGAACAGAGTGTAAACAATACAGTCATGTGCATCCACCTGTTCATGCCGGTGCACCTCCACAAAGGTGGCATTGTGTACATAAATGTACAATTACAGAGTTCAGATATGATCCACCCAATTCACATTTGCTAAACATGATGAGGACTAGGGTCAAGGTCCAAAAATACAATTAATATTTCTAACTTTAATGTTTAATATCTTTGAACATTACTAATGTCCTAAAAGGTCTTTACTGTAATTTCCTTTAAAGGAGGGCCTGAGGGTTTTAATGAAGGAGAGGATAACAGATCCAAGCACTCTGTGGTGCTGATATTCTATGGTTGTAATAGATGCATGTACTCATCTATTCTATAGCTATTGATGCCTTTCATGTCACCGTATCCCTTTATGTCTTTTTTTAGTAGTAATGTATTCATGACATACAATAGTAACACTTACCATGTTTTTTCTATTACATACAGTGAGTCAAAGGAGGAGGAGAGCCCCTAGCCACTCCAGAGAGCATCCGACGGAGGTGGAGAGGCTTCTGCTGGAGGCCCTCCAGAGCCGTCCACCACCAGCAGCTCCAGCTCCACCTCCACCTCCCCTTTCTGAGGATGAAATGTTCCTTAAAAGTCTGCTTCCTTCCCTGCAGAGATTGCCGCCTCAGACCAAAGAATATGTAAAATTTCAAATTCATAAATTAATTTATGAGGCAAGCACAGCTCAGCCTAATTCGGAACCATTGGAACCCACGCTATAGTTTGTTTTTTAATGTAGGAACTGAGGCAACAATCTCTGCAGGGAACGAACCAGACTTTAATCTGAACCTTTCTCCTCTCCTTCTTGTCCCTCACTCTTCCATTTCCTTCCTCCAAGCAAGCTCCTTATTGTTCCTGTTGTTTCTGGTATTTATTTTGTCCCTCCTTTGTATATAATTTCATACATTATTTTAATTAAAATTCCCTGTCATAATGAACAAAGCTTCACCTTCTAATTTAGGACACAAATTCAAGTGCTTCTCTTTATGTCGTGGTAGATATTAACATAAACTGATACCAGTATCAGCTCTATATCCTCCTGGGACCCGAGGGAAAATGTATCATTCATTTTCTGTTTTGATGGGATTTCCTGTCTTTTTGGTCTGGAAAAAACAACCTACCATTTTGACTTTTTGAAAGTTTGTAATTTTAATTTTACAGCATGTCCACTGTAGTGGACATTGGGACTATTTTCAGCTAAAACCACAGCCCTGTCCAGAATTGAAAACCTCACAGAAAATAACCTACATTACCTATATTAACATATTTTTAGAGAAAGAAATTGAAACTTTTTTTTGTTTTAAGGAATATATTAACCTAAAAGGGGAAAAATAGCATATTGGGTTTTAAATTGTATAATAATAATAAGAATGCTAAACATGGGCCTGGCATCACATGATGAAGTGCACTTAAATATCTGTCCGTTGTTGCTAGCCGGACCTTCACACCAAATGCTTCCTGAGCAAAGTGGCTGATGCCTGATGTGTGATAGCTTTACGTGATGTATCACAATCATATCTGGGTTTTCATCAGGTTCAAAGCTGACTTGTGTGAGTCATTGGTTTAGTATGCTTATTTTATGGTGCTGTGGTCTTTATATGTATTTATTTGCTTTTTAATGACATGGCATTACTTTAATCATTTATTTTGAATTATCTCACAGTCAAGGGGATCCCCAGGCCCAGTTTGATGACCGCTGCTGTAAAGGCTTCTAGCTGCTTCAGTTCTGTCTACTACAACTATTTAGTGAGAAAGTACATGAATATGGTCCTGATGTCCACTAGAATTGACATTCATAAAAAGGCAACTATTTCAAAAAAGAAAATTGTAAATTACTTGAAATATCAAATAAACAATTCCTGACACATCAATAAACAAGAAAATCTATGATTATCATGGTAAAAAAAGACAAATAGCAATATATATCCGACTTACATTATCTTTTCCGATGAAATGTACTCATTCCTATGCCGACCATTTTGGAGGGAAAAAAAGAGAAAGTTCCCAGCATCCCAAATTGACACATGGTACATCACTGGAAAGCCCAGGACGTCCTCTTTACAATACATGGGGGACTGTTGGAGTATCTTAGAAGAGTTCAAAGATAAGCATGTGAACTCACTGTCCACTACAGAGGACACAAGTGAATGGGCTGGGTCCCAGTAGGATATTATCTTTTAAAGAGAACATATGAACTCATGAGCTTAGCAACTACATCTGGGATTAACATTCCATCAATTATTAATTAGGAGTAATAACTGTAAATGATATTAACTGGACTCTATTTATAATTGCTGTATTTTCTATCCTTTGCTGCTTACCATGGTATTGGAGAATATTTGAGTGCAGCCCTTAGGTCAGACTATCAATCACAGAGTCAGTTGCCCTGACATATGTTTCTGTCTGATTAGACCTAGATTCAAGTAGTTTGATCTTCTGTAATGAGCTACCTGTCATTGAAGTAATAATTGCCAATTCTGAAGCCCATAATCTTTACATGATCTTTCACAAGATATGATGTGTGTTATTTGTGTCATGCTCATTTTGTTTATAGATTAGCTATTTCTCGAACTAGCAAAAGTAAATAAATAGGATACCAAATATTATCTCTTCTATGTGGTGCTGAGAGTAATATATCTTATAATCAGGACACAGAATATCAAACCTCTAAGTTACTTTTTGGTATTGGCATTCAAGGTCAAAGAATTAAAAACACTCAAACAACTCCATTTATTTAGGGACTGATATGAAGGATGAGGATGTAGGAAATTTGCTCTCTAGTGCTGTGGGTGGCTCTTAAAAGAGCCGTTGTGGTGTGCTGCTTTGTGCGCTATGTGGTGGGCTGCCATGGGACTGCTCCCTCTGCAGAGAAGTGTTCCATGAAGGTTTCCCTCACCCGGATGGCTTCTCTGGCGGGGAAGTTGGCTCCAACCCTTCCCAGACCTGGCAGTGGCTCCACCTCACTGGAGATGCTGCTGACCTCCGCAAGAAGTTGTGCAGCAGATAGGTTGCCTTCACACACTTCTCTGCTACCTCAGGATGGACCTCCATAGCACGCCAGTACATCCTCCACTGGGAGGAGAGGATCCCAAAGGCGTTCTCCACAACCAGCCGAGCTCGGGACAGCCGGTAGTTAAACACCCTTTTCTCCCCTGGAAAGGTGCGGCCAGGGAAAGGCCTCATCAGCCACGAACACAAACGGCTGGGGTCCTTGGGGGTCAGCTCCTGGCAGCAGCTGGTCGGCAGGCAGTTGGAGGGTGCCCGTGCGCAGTGCCCGTCCAAGGGCAGAGTTGGCTAGAATCCCACCATCACTGGTTCTTCCATACCCCCCCACATCTATCACCCGGAAGCAATACCTTGCATCCACAACTGCAAGGAGAACTATGGAATAGGTTGCCTTGTAGTTATAGAACTGGGATCCTGAGTTAGGGGGGGCTTTCAGGACGACGTGCTTGCCGTCCAGGGCTCCGCAGCAGTGAGGGAAATTCCAGCGCTCCTTGAAGCCCTCTGCAATCGACCTCCATTCCTCTGTGGAGGGCACAGCCATGTACTCCTCCATGAGGCATTCCCAGATTGCAGTGGCAACATCTGGGATGATCGTGCAGACAGTGGAGACACCGACCCAGAAGCTGTTGGCGATGGTCCTGTAGGAGTCACCTGTGGCAAGACAACTACAACATAAAAAAGAAAGTTTACTTTAGCTGAGTTGCCAAGGAAAACTGTACATAGTTACAAAAGTTATTATTATTATTATTATAATGGTTAGCATACAATATGAAACATCATATTACAATTGTGATATCACTTGTGTACATGTGTGCACATAAGTGTCCTCATGTGTTCTGCTGTGAATTGTTATTGGTGTGTGAAATCTACCTTTCACTTAAATGTTTTCTCTCAATTTAGGTGAGATGATTTCCTGCCTCTGTTTACTGTGGTTGATAAACCAATTCTACAGTCAAATCCATTTGAATGGCAGGACAACAGCTGGGAGCAGCTACAGGGTTTCTTGTGTTTTATAAAATACAAATGAACATGAATGAGCGAGAATGCAGCTTGCTGAAACGTTGATGTGTAGTTTTCTTACATCCTTGCATTAGGGCCCATGCATTGGGGCCCACATGTGCAGGTTCGTATCTGTAGCAGGTAATATTTATGTTCTTTGCGACTTCACTGTGATTATGTGTGATTCCCTTACCGGAGACAGATGGACAGGTGCTCTGCAGCTGGGATAGAGCGCCTGTAGTTGGTGTCCTGGCGGGTTATCCTGGCACCGATCCTCGCTAGCAGGTCATCAAACTGGGCGCGGGTCATTCTGAAATAGCGCTGGAAACGGCCGTCATCCAGACAGAGCTCCTGGAGAAGCTGGTGGAATTCTCCAAGCTGTGCCCGCCGCTGGAGGATTTGATGGACCCAACACGGCGGCGCCTCCGTCGGTTTTGGGCCTTCCAAAGCAGGTACAACGCAGCGATCCTTTTGACGTCGAGATCAGCCATATTGTTCACAACTGAGTGGTGAAGCTGGATGAAGACGGGAGTGGGGACCGACGCCCCTCCCTTCTCGCGTTTTTCGGCAGAGAGTTCGCGTGAACAGGGCGAGTTTATTCGCGCATGTCATTCACGCGAATTGAAAAATATCAAGCGAGTAAACTCCCTCTATTCGCGCGAGTAATTCGTGCGAATTAAGCGGTCGTTCGCGTTTGGTGTGAACGCACGGTGAAACAGATTTAAAAGGGGTTGAAATAACAGTATGAGTTAGAAATGGTCATGTAAAAACATTATTGTAATTTGTTAAACTTAAGTTTAAGTTCATATCTGCTATCTATTAGTTTTGCCTTGAAATTTGTTTGTTTTGACTAAAAAACACGTTGAAAAAACAGTAATAACCTTAAGCTAAAAATAACATGTCAGGAAATAGTTAATATGCATTTAAAGCACTTTGAAATTCTATCTAACATGTGCTTAGCATTAAAATGTTTGTTCTGTTATCTTAAAAGTATAAATCCACCTTATTAATCAATTGGTTTTGTCTAGGTTTTGTTGTTGTCTAGGACTTCCTGCTTTCGTCAGTAGGGGGAGCTTGTTGCTAGCAACTGCTCATTACACTTGTGGATGAAAGCCAGCAACAACATGTGTTTCTTTTTTCGTTCATTTTCTCTCCTTTTCAGGGTGTAACAACTGCAGTTGCAACATTTTAGGACCTTATTGTGGAGTAAAGTTCGTCAGCCCTTGGGGGCCCCCTAGTGGCCTGGGGCCCCAAGCAGCTGTCTGCCTTGCCTGTTGACAAGCTGCACCTCTGACTGTACCATGGTAGAAATATTTAAGAAACCCCCTGTTTCCAAACACTCACTCCACCTCACAGTGGTAGTTGAAGACCCATACAATATTTCTTGCACAGTCCCAAGGCAATCTGATGGAAGGTTTGAAAATAAAAGCCTTCTGAAATATGCTACAACAACCTAACTTGAAAATGAAATACTAAGGAACAAATTTGCCCAACTTTAAAGTGAAATATTTAAGAAACTCTGCATTTCCACACACTCATTCCACCTCACAGTATTTTCACATCTTCCATCAGATTGCCTTGGGACTGTGCCACAAATATTCTTTGGGTCTTCAACTACCACTGTGAGGTGGAATGAGTGTGTGGAAACAGGGGGTTTCTTACATATGTCAATTGAAACGTGGACAGTTTTTTTCCTAAGTATTTCATTTTAAAGTTAGGCAGTTGACTTGTTACTGTAGCATATTTCAGAAGGCTTTGATTTTCAAATCTTACATCAGATTGCCTTGGGACTGTGCCACAAATATTCTTTGGGTCTTCAACTACCACTGTGAGGTGGAATGAGTGTGTGGAAACAGGGGGTTTCTTAAATATGTCAATTGAAAGTTGGACATTTTTTTCCTAAGTATTTCATTTTAAAGTTAGGCAGTTGACTTGTTACTGTAGCATATTTCAGAAGGCTTTGATTTTCAAATCTTACATCAGATTGCCTTGGGACTGTGCCACAAATATTCTTTGGGTCTTCAACTACCACTGTGAGGTGGAATCAGTGTGTGGAAACAGGGGGTTTCTTAAATATTTACATTTCAAGTTGGGCAAATCTCCCTTAGGATTTCATTTTAAAGTTAGGCAGTTGACTTGTTACTGTAGCATATTTCAGAAGGCTTTGATTTTCAAATCTTACATCAGATTGCCTTGGGACTGTGCCACAAATATTCTTTGGGTCTTCAACTACCACTGTGAGGTGGAATGAGTGTGTGGAAACAGGGGGTTTCTTAAATATTTACATTTCAAGTTGGGCATTTTTTTTCAAAGTATTTCATTTTAAAGTTAGGCAGTTGACTTGTTACTGTAGCATATTTCAGAAGGCTTTTACGTTCAAATCTTCCATCAGATTGCCTTGGGACTGTGCCACAAATATTCTTTGGGTCTTCAACTACCACTGTGAGGTGGAATGAGTGTGTGGAAACAGGGGGTTTCTTAAATATTTACATTTCAAGTTGGGCAAATCTCCCTTAGTATTTCATTTTAAAGTTAGGCAGTTGACTTGTTACTGTAGCATATTTCAGAAGGCTTTTATTTTCAAATCTTACATCAGATTGCCTTGGGACTGTGCCACAAATATTCTTTGGGTCTTCAACTACCACTGTGAGGTGGAATGAGTGTGTGGAAACAGGGGGTTTCTTAAATATTTACATTGAAAGTGTGGCAATTTTTCCCAACTTTTTCATTTTAAAGTTAGGCAGTTGACTTGTTACTGTAGCATATTTCAGAAGGCTTTGATTTTCAAATCTTACATCAGATTGCCTTGGGACTGTGCCACAAATATTCTTTGGGTCTTCAACTACCACTGTGAGGTGGAATCAGTGTGTGGAAACAGGGGGTTTCTTAAATATGTCAATTGAAACTTGGACAGTTTTTTTCCTAAGTATTTCATTTTAAAGTTAGGCAGTTGACTTGTTTCTGTAGCATATTTCAGAAGGCTTTGATTTTCAAATCTTACATCAGATTGCCTTGGGACTGTGCCACAAATATTCTTTGGGTCTTCAACTACCACTGTGAGGTGGAATGAGTGTGTGGAAACAGGGGGTTTCTTAAATATTTACATTTCAAGTTGGACATTTTTTTCCTAAGTATTTCATTTTAAAGTTAGGCAGTTGACTTGTTACTGTAGCATATTTCAGAAGGCTTTGATTTTCAAATCTTACATCAGATTGCCTTGGGACTGTGCCACAAATATTCTTTGGGTCTTCAACTACCACTGTGAGGTGGAATGAGTGTGTGGAAACAGGGGGTTTCTTAAATATTTACATTTCAAGTTGGGCATTTTTTCCCTAAGTTTTTCATTTTAAAGTTAGGCAGTTGACTTGTTACTGTAGCATATTTCAGAAGGCTTTTACGTTCAAATCTTCCATCAGATTGCCTTGGGACTGTGCCAGAAATATTCTTTGGGTCTTCAACTACCACTGTGAGGTGGAATGAGTGTGTGGAAACAGGGGGTTTCTTAAATATTTACATTTAAAGTTGGGCATTTTATTTCAAAGTATTTCATGTTAAAGTTAGGCAGTTGACTTGTTACTGTAGCATATTTCAGAAGGCTTTTACGTTCAAATCTTCCATCAGATTGCCTTGGGACTGTGCCACAAATATTCTTTGGGTCTTCAACTACCACTGTGAGGTGGAATGAGTGTGTGGAAACAGGGGGTTTCTTAAATATTTACATTTCAAGTTGGGCATTTTTTCCCTAAGTTTTTCATTTTAAAGTTAGGCAGTTGACTTGTTACTGTAGCATATTTCAGAAGGCTTTGATTTTCAAATCTTACATCAGATTGCCTTGGGACTGTGCCACAAATATTCTTTGGGTCTTCAACTACCACTGTGAGGTGGAATGAGTGTGTGGAAACAGGGGGTTTCTTAAATATGTCAATTGAAAGTTGGGCTTTTTTTTTTTCAAAGTATTTCATTTTAAAGTTAGGCAGTTGACTTGTTACTGTAGCATATTTCAGAAGGCTTTTATTTTCAAATCTTCCATCAGATTGCCTTGGGACTGTGCCACAAATATTCTTTGGGTCTTCAACTACCACTGTGAGGTGGAATGAGTGTGTGGAAACAGGGGGTTTCTTAAATATTTACATTTCAAGTTGGGAAAGTTCTTCCTAAGTATTTCATTTTAAAGTTAGGCAGTTGACTTGTTTCTGTAGCATATTTCAGAAGGCTTTGATTTTCAAATCTTACATCAGATTGCCTTGGGACTGTGCCACAAATATTCTTTGGGTCTTCAACTACCACTGTGAGGTGGAATGAGTGTGTGGAAACAGGGGGTTTCTTAAATATTTACATTGAAAGTTGGACATTTTTTTCCTAAGTATTTCATTTTAAAGTTAGGCAGTTGAC
Organism: Cheilinus undulatus; assembly: GCF_018320785.1. NCBI lineage: Eukaryota > Metazoa > Chordata > Actinopteri > Labriformes > Labridae > Cheilinus > Cheilinus undulatus. The sequence continues at coordinate 2,315,408 of NC_054869.1, read as the reverse complement.
TTGTTACTGTAGCATATTTCAGAAGGCTTTGATTTTCAAATCTTACATCAGATTGCCTTGGGACTGTGCCACAAATATTCTTTGGGTCTTCAACTACCACTGTGAGGTGGAATCAGTGTGTGGAAACAGGGGGTTTCTTAAATATGTCAATTGAAAGTTGGACATTTTTTTCCTAAGTATTTCATGTTAAAGTTAGGCAGTTGACTTGTTACTGTAGCATATTTCAGAAGGCTTTTACGTTCAAATCTTCCATCAGATTGCCTTGGGACTGTGCCACAAATATTCTTTGGGTCTTCAACTACCACTGTGAGGTGGAATGAGTGTGTGGAAACAGGGGGTTTCTTAAATATTTACATTTCAAGTTGGGCATTTTTTCCCTAAGTTTTTCATTTTAAAGTTAGGCAGTTGACTTGTTACTGTAGCATATTTCAGAAGGCTTTGATTTTCAAATCTTACATCAGATTGCCTTGGGACTGTGCCACAAATATTCTTTGGGTCTTCAACTACCACTGTGAGGTGGAATGAGTGTGTGGAAACAGGGGGTTTCTTAAATATGTCAATTGAAAGTTGGACATTTTTTTCCTAAGTATTTCATGTTAAAGTTAGGCAGTTGACTTGTTACTGTAGCATATTTCAGAAGGCTTTTACGTTCAAATCTTCCATCAGATTGCCTTGGGACTGTGCCACAAATATTCTTTGGGTCTTCAACTACCACTGTGAGGTGGAATGAGTGTGTGGAAACAGGGTTTTTTTTTTAATATTTACATTTAAAGTTGGACATTTTTTTCCTAAGTATTTCATTTTAAAGTTAGGCAGTTGACTTGTTACTGTAGCATATTTCAGAAGGCTTTTATTTTCAAATCTTACATCAGATTGCCTTGGGACTGTGCCACAAATATTCTTTGGGTCTTCAACTACCACTGTGAGGTGGAATCAGTGTGTGGAAACAGGGGGTTTGTTAAATATTTACATTTCAAGTTGGACATTTTTTTCCTAAGTATTTCATTTTAAAGTTAGGCAGTTGACTTGTTACTGTAGCATATTTCAGAAGGCTTTTATTTTCAAATCTTACATCAGATTGCCTTGGGACTGTGCCACAAATATTCTTTGGGTCTTCAACTACCACTGTGAGGTGGAATTAGTGTTTGGAAACAGGGGATTTTTTAAATATTAACATTGAAAGTGTGGCAATTTTTTCCCTAGGTTTGTCATGTTAAAGTTAGGCAGTTGACTTGTTACTGTAGCATATTTCAGAAGGCTTTGATTTTCAAATCTTACATCAGATTGCCTTGGGACTGTGCCACAAATATTCTTTGGGTCTTCAACTACCACTGTGAGGTGGAATCAGTGTGTGGAAACAGGGGGTTTCTTAAATATTTACATTGAAAGTTGGACATTTTTTTCCTAAGTATTTCATGTTAAAGTTAGGCAGTTGACTTGTTACTGTAGCATATTTCAGAAGGCTTTGATTTTCAAATCTTACATCAGATTGCCTTGGGACTGTGCCACAAATATTCTTTGGGTCTTCAACTACCACTGTGAGATGGAATCAGTGTGTGGAAACAGGGGGTTTCTTAAATATGTCAATTTAAACGTGGACAGTTTTTTTCCTAAGTATTTCATGTTAAAGTTAGGCAGTTGACTTGTTACTGTAGCATATTTCAGAAGGCTTTTATTTTCAAATCTTACATCAGATTGCCTTGGGACTGTGCCACAAATATTCTTTGGGTCTTCAACTACCACTGTGAGGTGGAATCAGTGTGTGGAAACAGGGGGTTTCTTAAATATGTCAATTGAAAGTTGGGCAAATCTCCCTTAGTATTTCATGTTAAAGTTAGGCAGTTGACTTGTTACTGTAGCATATTTCAGAAGGCTTTGATTTTCAAATCTTACATCAGATTGCCTTGGGACTGTGCCACAAATATTCTTTGGGTCTTCAACTACCACTGTGAGGTGGAATGAGTGTGTGGAAACAGGGGGTTTCTTAAATATGTCAATTGAACGTTGGGGAAAGTTCTTTCTAAGTATTTCATGTTAAAGTTAGGCAGTTGACTTGTTACTGTAGCATATTTCAGAAGGCTTTTATTTTCAAGTCTTCCATCAGATTGCCTTGGGACTGTGCCACAAATATTCTTTGGGTCTTCAACTACCACTGTGAGGTGGAATGAGTGTGTGGAAACAGGGGGTTTCTTAAATATTTACATTTCAAGTTGGGCAAATCTCCCTTAGTATTTCATGTTAAAGTTAGGCAGTTGACTTGTTACTGTAGCATATTTCAGAAGGATTTTATTTTCAAATCTTACATCAGATTGCCTTGGGACTGTGCCACAAATATTCTTTGGGTCTTCAACTACCACTGTGAGGTGGAATGAGTGTGTGGAAACAGGGGGTTTCTTAAATATTTACATTGAAACTTAGCCAAATTTCTTCCTTAGTATTTCATTTTAAAGTTAGGCAGTTGACTTGTTACTGTAGCATATTTCAGAAGGCTTTGATTTTCAAATCTTACATCAGATTGCCTTGGGACTGTGCCACAAATATTCTTTGGGTCTTCAACTACCACTGTGAGGTGGAATGAGTGTGTGGAAACAGGGGGTTTGTTAAATATTTACATTTCAAGTTGGACATTTTTTTCCTAAGTATTTCATGTTAAAGTTAGGCAGTTGACTTGTTACTGTAGCATATTTCAGAAGGCTTTTATTTTCAAATCTTACATCAGATTGCCTTGGGACTGTGCCACAAATATTCTTTGGGTCTTCAACTACCACTGTGAGGTGGAATGAGTGTGTGGAAACAGGGGGTTTCTTAAATATGTCAATTGAAAGTTGGGGAAAGTTCTTTCTAAGTATTTCATGTTAAAGTTAGGCAGTTGACTTGTTACTGTAGCATATTTCAGAAGGCTTTGATTTTCAAATCTTACATCAGATTGCCTTGGGACTGTGCCACAAATATTCTTTGGGTCTTCAACTACCACTGTGAGGTGGAATCAGTGTGTGGAAACAGGGGGTTTCTTAAATATGTCAATTGAAAGTTGGGGAAAGTTCTTTCTAAGTATTTCATGTTAAAGTTAGGCAGTTGACTTGTTACTGTAGCATATTTCAGAAGGCTTTTATTTTCAAATCTTACATCAGATTGCCTTGGGACTGTGCCACAAATATTCTTTGGGTCTTCAACTACCACTGTGAGGTGGAATGAGTGTGTGGAAACAGGGGGTTTCTTAAATATGTCAATTGAAAGTTGGGGAAAGTTCTTTCTAAGTATTTCATGTTAAAGTTAGGCAGTTGACTTGTTACTGTAGCATATTTCAGAAGGCTTTTATTTTCAAGTCTTCCATCAGACTGCCTTGGGACTGTGCCAGAAATATTCTTGGGGTCTTCAACTACCACTGTGAGGTGGAATCAGTGTGTGGAAACAGGGGGTTTCTTAAATATGTCAATTGAAAGTTGGGCAAATCTCCCTTAGTATTTCATGTTAAAGTTAGGCAGTTGACTTGTTACTGTAGCATATTTCAGAAGGATTTTATTTTCAAATCTTACATCAGATTGCCTTGGGACTGTGCCACAAATATTCTTTGGGTCTTCAACTACCACTGTGAGGTGGAATGAGTGTGTGGAAACAGGGGGTTTCTTAAATATTTACATTGAAAGTAGGGGAAAGTTCTTCCTAAGTATTTCATTTTACAGTTAGGCAGTTGACTTGTTACTGTAGCATATTTCAGAAGGCTTTTATTTTCAAATCTTACATCAGATTGCCTTGGGACTGTGCCACAAATATTCTTTGGGTCTTCAACTACCACTGTGAGGTGGAATGAGTGTGTGGAAACAGGGGGTTTCTTAAATATGTCAATTGAAAGTTGGACATTTTTTTCCTAAGTATTTCATGTTAAAGTTAGGCAGTTGACTTGTTACTGTAGCATATTTCAGAAGGCTTTTATTTTCAAATCTTACATCAGATTGCCTTGGGACTGTGCCACAAATATTCTTTGGGTCTTCAACTACCACTGTGAGGTGGAATGAGTGTGTGGAAACAGGGGGTTTCTTAAATATTTACATTTAAAGTTGGGCATTTTATTTCAAAGTATTTCATGTTAAAGTTAGGCAGTTGACTTGTTACTGTAGCATATTTCAGAAGGCTTTTACGTTCAAATCTTACATCAGATTGCCTTGGGACTGTGCCACAAATATTCTTTGGGTCTTCAACTACCACTGTGAGGTGGAATGAGTGTGTGGAAACAGGGGGTTTCTTAAATATGTCAATTGAAAGTTGGGCAAATCTCCCTTAGTATTTCATGTTAAAGTTAGGCAGTTGACTTGTTACTGTAGCATATTTCAGAAGGCTTTGATTTTCAAATCTTACATCAGATTGCCTTGGGACTGTGCCACAAATATTCTTTGGGTCTTCAACTACCACTGTGAGGTGGAATGAGTGTGTGGAAACAGGGGGTTTCTTAAATATTTACATTTCAAGTTGGGGAAAGTTCTTTCTAAGTATTTCATGTTAAAGTTAGGCAGTTGACTTGTTACTGTAGCATATTTCAGAAGGCTTTGATTTTCAAATCTTACATCAGATTGCCTTGGGACTGTGCCACAAATATTCTTTGGGTCTTCAACTACCACTGTGAGGTGGAATGAGTGTGTGGAAACAGGGGGTTTCTTAAATATTTACATTTCAAGTTGCGGAAAGTTCTTTCTAAGTATTTCATGTTAAAGTTAGGCAGTTGACTTGTTACTGTAGCATATTTCAGAAGGCTTTGATTTTCAAATCTTACATCAGATTGCCTTGGGACTGTGCCACAAATATTCTTTGGGTCTTCAACTACCACTGTGAGGTGGAATGAGTGTGTGGAAACAGGGGGTTTCTTAAATATGTCAATTGAAAGTTGGGGAAAGTTCTTTCTAAGTATTTCATGTTAAAGTTAGGCAGTTGACTTGTTACTGTAGCATATTTCAGAAGGCTTTGATTTTCAAATCTTACATCAGATTGCCTTGGGACTGTGCCACAAATATTCTTTGGGTCTTCAACTACCACTGTGAGGTGGAATGAGTGTGTGGAAACAGGGGGTTTCTTAAATATTTACATTTCAAGTTGGGCTTTTTTTTTTCCAAAGTATTTCATTTTAAAGTTAGGCAGTTGACTTGTTACTGTAGCATATTTCAGAAGGCTTTTATTTTCAAATCTTACATCAGATTGCCTTGGGACTGTGCCAGAATTATTGTTTTGGTCTTCAACTACCACTGTGGGGTGGAATGAGTGTGTGGAATCAGGGGGTTTCTTAAATATTTACATTGACAGTTGGACATTTCTTTCCTAAGTATTTCATGTTAAAGTTAGGCAGTTGACTTGTTACTGTAGCATATTTCAGAAGGCTTTGATTTTCAAATCTTACATCAGATTGCCTTGGGACTGTGCCACAAATATTCTTTGGGTCTTCAACTACCACTGTGAGGTGGAATCAGTGTGTGGAAACAGGGGGTTTCTTAAATATTTACATTTCAAGTTGGGCAAATCTCCCTTAGTATTTCATGTTAAAGTTAGGCAGTTGACTTGTTACTGTAGCATATTTCAGAAGGCTTTGATTTTCAAATCTTACATCAGATTGCCTTGGGACTGTGCCACAAATATTCTTTGGGTCTTCAACTACCACTGTGAGGTGGAATGAGTGTGTGGAAACAGGGGGTTTCTTAAATATTTACATTTCAAGTTGGGGAAAGTTCTTTCTAAGTATTTCATGTTAAAGTTAGGCAGTTGACTTGTTACTGTAGCATATTTCAGAAGGCTTTGATTTTCAAATCTTACATCAGATTGCCTTGGGACTGTGCCACAAATATTCTTTGGGTCTTCAACTACCACTGTGAGGTGGAATGAGTGTGTGGAAACAGGGGGTTTCTTAAATATTTACATTTCAAGTTGGGCATTTTTTCCCTAAGTTTTTCATTTTAAAGTTAGGCAGTTGACTTGTTACTGTAGCATATTTCAGAAGGCTTTGATTTTCAAATCTTACATCAGATTGCCTTGGGACTGTGCCACAAATATTCTTTGGGTCTTCAACTACCACTGTGAGGTGGAATGAGTGTGTGGAAACAGGGGGTTTCTTAAATATTTACATTTCAAGTTGGGCAAATCTCCCTTAGGATTTCATTTTAAAGTTAGGCAGTTGACTTGTTACTGTAGCATATTTCAGAAGGCTTTGATTTTCAAATCTTACATCAGATTGCCTTGGGACTGTGCCACAAATATTCTTTGGGTCTTCAACTACCACTGTGAGGTGGAATGAGTGTTTGGAAACAGGGGATTTTTTAAATATTTACATTTCAAGTTGGGCATTTTTTCCCTAGGTTTGTCATGTTAAAGTTAGGCAGTTGACTTGTTACTGTAGCATATTTCAGAAGGCTTTGATTTTCAAATCTTACATCAGATTGCCTTGGGACTGTGCCACAAATATTCTTTGGGTCTTCAACTACCACTGTGAGGTGGAATGAGTGTGTGGAAACAGGGGGTTTCTTAAGTATTTCAATTGAAACTTGGCAAAATTTCTTCCTTAGTATTTCATGTTAAAGTTAGGCAGTTGACTTGTTACTGTAGCATATTTCAGAAGGCTTTGATTTTCAAATCTTACATCAGATTGCCTTGGGACTGTGCCACAAATATTCTTTGGGTCTTCAACTACCACTGTGAGGTGGAATGAGTGTGTGGAAACAGGGGGTTTCTTAAATATTTACATTGAAACTTGGCAAAATTTCTTCCTTAGTATTTCATGTTAAAGTTAGGCAGTTGACTTGTTACTGTAGCATAGTTCAGAAGACTTTTATTTTCAAATCTTACATCAGATTGCCTTGGGACTGTGCCACAAATATTCTTTGGGTCTTCAACTACCACTGTGAGGTGGAATGAGTGTGTGGAAACAGGGGGTTTCTTAAATATGTCAATTGAACGTTGGGGAAAGTTCTTTCTAAGTATTTCATGTTAAAGTTAGGCAGTTGACTTGTTACTGTAGCATATTTCAGAAGGCTTTTATTTTCAAGTCTTCCATCAGACTGCCTTGGGACTGTGCCAGAAATATTCTTGGGGTCTTCAACTACCACTGTGAGGTGGAATGAGTGTGTGGAAACAGGGGGTTTCTTAAATATGTCAATTGAAAGTTGGGCAAATCTCCCTTAGTATTTCATGTTAAAGTTAGGCAGTTGACTTGTTACTGTAGCATATTTCAGAAGGATTTTATTTTCAAATCTTACATCAGATTGCCTTGGGACTGTGCC